>NW_027361760.1:10242500-11442500 GCF_039654945.1 Dendrobates tinctorius | reverse complement strand
TCTCATGAGCCCAAACAAGTCTCTAAAAGCATGAGTTTGCAACTACTTTACTTTTGGAGAAAATTCAAAACATTCATTATTCAATAGGGCCCAAACTATCAAAAACCAGCGGTTTGAATGAACACACATTTCTTGGTAGAATCATGCAGGACTGAAATTTTTGATGTTTTTCTACTCCTCTCATGAGCCCAAACAAGTCTCTAAAAGCATGAGTTTGCAACTACTTTACTTTTGGAGAAAATTCAAAACATTCATTATTCAATAGAGCCCAATAGCAAAAACCAGCGTTTTGAATGAAGAATCACATTTCTTGGTAGAATCATGCAGGATTGAAATTTTTGATGGTTTTTTACTCCTCTCAACAGCCCAAACAAGTTTCTAAAAGGATGAGTTTGCAACTACTTTACTTTTGGAGAAAATTCAAAACATTCATTATTCAATAGGGCCCAAACTATCAAAAACCAGCCGTTTCAATGAACACACATGTCTTGGTAGAATCATGCAGGACTGAAATTTTTGATGTTTTTCTACTCATCTCATGAGCCCAAACAAGTCTCTAAAAGCATGAGTTTGCAACTTCTTTACTTTTGGAGAAAATTCAAAACATTCACTATTCAATAGAGCCCAATAGCAAAAATCAGGTTTTGAATGAAGAATCACATTTCTTGGTAGAATCATGCAGGATTGAAATTTTTGATGGTTTTTTACTCCTCTCAACAGCCCAAACAAGTTTCTAAAAGGATGAGTTTGCTACTACTTTACTTTTGGAGAAAATTCAAAACATTCATTATTCAATAGGGCCCAAACTATCAAAAACCAGCGGTTTCAATGAACACACATTTCTTGGTAGAATCATGCAGGACTGAAATTTTTGATGTTTTTCTACTCCTCTCATGAGCCCAAACTAGTGTCTAAAAGCATGAGTTTGCAACTACTTTACTTTTGGAGAAAATTCAAAACATTCACTAATCAATAGAGCCCAATAGCAAAAATCAGGTTTTGAATGAAGAATCACATTTCTTGGTAAAATCATGCAGGATTGAAATTTTTGATGGTTTTTTACTCCTCTCAACAGCCCAAACAAGTTTCTAAAAGGATGAGTTTGCAACTACTTTACTTTTGGAGAAAATTCAAAACATTCATTATTCAATAGGGCCCAAACTATCAAAAACCAGCGGTTTCAATGAACACACATTTCTTGGTAGAATCATGCAGGACTGAAATTTTTGATGTTTTTCTACTCCTCTCATGAGCCCAAACAAGTCTCTAAAAGCATGAGTTTGCAACTACTTTACTTTTGGAGAAAATTCAAAACATTCATTATTCAATAGAGCCCAATAGCAAAAACCAGCGTTTTGAATGAAGAATCACATTTCTTGGTAGAATCATGCAGGATTGAAATTTTTGATGGTTTTTTACTCCTCTCAACAGCCCAAACAAGTTTCTAAAAGGATGAGTTTGCAACTACTTTACTTTTGGAGAAAATTCAAAACATTCATTATTCAATAGGGCCCAAACTATCAAAAACCAGCGGTTTCAATGAACACACATTTCTTGGTAGAATCATGCAGGACTGAAATTTTTGATGTTTTTCTACTCCTCTCATGAGCCCAAACAAGTCTCTAAAAGCATGAGTTTGCAACTACTTTACTTCTGGAGAAAATTCAAAACATTCATTATTCAATAGAGCCCAATAGCAAAAACCAGCGTTTTGAATGAAGAATCACATTTCTTGGTAGAATCATGCAGGATTGAAATTTTTGATGGTTTTTTACTCCTCTCAACAGCCCAAACAAGTTTCTAAAAGGATGAGTTTGCAACTACTTTACTTTTGGAGAAAATTCAAAACATTCATTATTCAATAGGGCCCAAACTATCAAAAACCAGCCGTTTCAATGAACACACATGTTTTGGTAGAATCCTGCAGGACTGAAATTTTTGATGTTTTTCTACTCATCTCATGAGCCCAAACAAGTCTCTAAAAGCATGAGTTTGCAACTACTTTACTTTTGGAGAAAATTCAAAACATTCACTATTCAATAGAGCCCAATAGCAAAAATCAGGTTTTGAATGAAGAATCACATTTCTTGGTAAAATCATGCAGGATTGAAATTTTTGATGGTTTTTTACTCCTCTCAACAGCCCAAACAAGTTTCTAAAAGGATGAGTTTGCAACTACTTTACTTTTGGAGAAAATTCAAAACATTCATTATTCAATAGGGCCCAAACTATCAAAAACCAGCGGTTTCAATGAACACACATTTCTTGGTAGAATCATGCAGGACTGAAATTTTTGATGTTTTTCTACTCCTCTCATGAGCCCAAACAAGTCTCTAAAAGCATGAGTTTGCAACTACTTTACTTTTGGAGAAAATTCAAAACATTCATTATTCAATAGAGCCCAATAGCAAAAACCAGCGTTTTGAATGAAGAATCACATTTCTTGGTAGAATCATGCAGGATTGAAATTTTTGATGGTTTTTTATTCCTCTCAACAGCCCAAACAAGTTTCTAAAAGGATGAGTTTGCAACTACTTTACTTTTGGAGAAAATTCAAAACATTCATTATTCAATAGGGCCCAAACTATCAAAAACCAGCGGTTTCAATGAACACACATTTCTTGGTAGAATCATGCAGGACTGAAATTTTTGATGTTTTTCTACTCCTCTCATGAGCCCAAACAAGTCTCTAAAAGCATGAGTTTGCAACTACTTTACTTTTGGAGAAAATTCAAAACATTCATTATTCAATAGAGCCCAATAGCAAAAACCAGCGTTTTGAATGAAGAATCACATTTCTTGGTAGAATCATGCAGGATTGAAATTTTTGATGGTTTTTTACTCCTCTCAACTGACCAAACAAGTTTCTAAAAGGATGAGTTTGCAACTACTTTACTTTTGGAGAAAATTCAAAACATTCATTATTCAATAGGGCCCAAACTATCAAAAACCAGCGGTTTCAATGAACACACATTTCTTGGTAGAATCATGCAGGACTGAAATTTTTGATGTTTTTCTACTCATCTCATGAGCCCAAACAAGTCTCTAAAAGCATGAGTTTGCAACTTCTTTACTTTTGGAGAAAATTCAAAACATTCACTATTCAATAGAGCCCAATAGCAAAAATCAAGTTTTGAATGAAGAATCACATTTCTTGGTAGAATCATGCAGGATTGAAATTTTTGATGGTTTTTTACTCCTCTCAACAGCCCAAACAAGTTTCTAAAAGGATGAGTTTGCAACTACTTTACTTTTGGAGAAAATTCAAAACATTCATTATTCAATAGGGCCCAAACTATCAAAAACCAGCGGTTTCAATGAACACACATTTCTTGGTAGAATCATGCAGGACTGAAATTTTTGATGTTTTTCTACTCCTCTCATGAGCCCAAACTAGTGTCTAAAAGCATGAGTTTGCAACTACTTTACTTTTGGAGAAAATTCAAAACATTCACTAATCAATAGAGCCCAATAGCAAAAATCAGGTTTTGAATGAAGAATCACATTTCTTGGTAAAATCATGCAGGATTGAAATTTTTGATGGTTTTTTACTCCTCTCAACAGCCCAAACAAGTTTCTAAAAGGATGAGTTTGCAACTACTTTACTTTTGGAGAAAATTCAAAACATTCATTATTCAATAGGGCCCAAACTATCAAAAACCAGCGGTTTCAATGAACACACATTTCTTGGTAGAATCATGCAGGACTGAAATTTTTGATGTTTTTCTACTCCTCTCATGAGCCCAAACAAGTCTCTAAAAGCATGAGTTTGCAACTACTTTACTTTTGGAGAAAATTCAAAACATTCATTATTCAATAGAGCCCAATAGCAAAAACCAGCGTTTTGAATGAAGAATCACATTTCTTGGTAGAATCATGCAGGATTGAAATTTTTGATGGTTTTTTACTCCTCTCAACAGCCCAAACAAGTTTCTAAAAGGATGAGTTTGCAACTACTTTACTTTTGGAGAAAATTCAAAACATTCATTATTCAATAGGGCCCAAACTATCAAAAACCAGCGGTTTCAATGAACACACATTTCTTGGTAGAATCATGCAGGACTGAAATTTTTGATGTTTTTCTACTCCTCTCATGAGCCCAAACAAGTCTCTAAAAGCATGAGTTTGCAACTACTTTACTTCTGGAGAAAATTCAAAACATTCATTATTCAATAGAGCCCAAGAGCAAAAACCAGCGTTTTGAATGAAGAATCACATTTCTTGGTAGAATCATGCAGGATTGAAATTTTTGATGGTTTTTTACTCCTCTCAACAGCCCAAACAAGTTTCTAAAAGGATGAGTTTGCAACTACTTTACTTTTGGAGAAAATTCAAAACATTCATTATTCAATAGGGCCCAAACTATCAAAAACCAGCGGTTTCAATGAACACACATTTCTTGGTAGAATCATGCAGGACTGAAATTTTTGATGTTTTTCTACTCCTCTCATGAGCCCAAAACAAGTCTCTAAAAGCATGAGTTTGCAATTACTTTACTTTTGGAGAAAATTCAAAACATTCATTATTCAATAGAGCCCAATAGCAAAAACCAGCGTTTTGAATGAAGAATCACATTTCTTGGTAGAATCATGCAGGATTGAAATTTTTGATGGTTTTTTACTCCTCTCAACAGCCCAAACAAGTTTCTAAAAGGATGAGTTTGCAACTACTTTACTTTTGGAGAAAATTCAAAACATTCATTATTCAATAGGGCCCAAACTATCAAAAACCAGCGGTTTCAATGAACACACATTTCTTGGTAGAATCATGCAGGACTGAAATTTTTGATGTTTTTCTACTCCTCTCATGAGCCCAAACAAGTCTCTAAAAGCATGAGTTTGCAACTACTTTACTTTTGGAGAAAATTCAAAACATTCATTATTCAATAGAGCCCAATAGCAAAAACCAGCGTTTTGAATGAAGAATCACATTTCTTGGTAGAATCATGCAGGATTGAAATTTTTGATGGTTTTTTACTCCTCTCAACAGCCCAAACAAGTTTCTAAAAGGATGAGTTGGCAACTACTTTACTTTTGGAGAAAATTCAAAACATTCATTATTCAATAGGGCCCAAACTATCAAAAACCAGCGGTTTCAATGAACACACATTTCTTGGTAGAATCATGCAGGACTGAAATTTTTGATGTTTTTCTACTCCTCTCATGAGCCCAAACAAGTCTCTAAAAGCATGAGTTTGCAACTACTTTACTTTTGGAGAAAATTCAAAACATTCATTATTCAATAGAGCCCAATAGCAAAAACCAGCGTTTTGAATGAAGAATCACATTTCTTGGTAGAATCATGCAGGATTGAAATTTTTGATGGTTTTTTACTCCTCTCAACAGCCCAAACAAGTTTCTAAAAGGATGAGTTTGCAACTACTTTACTTTTGGAGAAAATTCAAAACATTCATTATTCAATAGGGCCCAAACTATCAAAAACCAGCCGTTTCAATGAACACACATGTCTTGGTAGAATCATGCAGGACTGAAATTTTTGATGTTTTTCTACTCATCTCATGAGCCCAAACAAGTCTCTAAAAGCATGAGTTTGCAACTACTTTACTTTTGGAGAAAATTCAAAACATTCACTATTCAATAGAGCCCAATAGCAAAAATCAGGTTTTGAATGAAGAATCACATTTCTTGGTAAAATCATGCAGGATTGAAATTTTTGATGGTTTTTTACTCCTCTCAACAGCCCAAACAAGTTTCTAAAAGGATGAGTTTGCAACTACTTTACTTTTGGAGAAAATTCAAAACATTCATTATTCAATAGGGCCCAAACTATCAAAAACCAGCGGTTTCAATGAACACACATTTCTTGGTAGAATCATGCAGGACTGAAATTTTTGATGTTTTTCTACTCCTCTCATGAGCCCAAACAAGTCTCTAAAAGCATGAGTTTGCAACTACTTTACATTTGGAGAAAATTCAAAACATTCACTATTCAATAGAGCCCAATAGCAAAAATCAGGTTTTGAATGAAGAATCACATTTCTTGGTAAAATCATGCAGGATTGAAATTTTTGATGGTTTTTTACTCCTCTCAACAGCCCAAACAAGTTTCTAAAAGGATGAGTTTGCAACTACTTTACTTTTGGAGAAAATTCAAAACATTCATTATTCAATAGGGCCCAAACTATCAAAAACCAGCGGTTTGAATGAACACACATTTCTTGGTAGAATCATGCAGGACTGAAATTTTTGATGTTTTTCTACTCCTCTCATGAGCCCAAACAAGTCTCTAAAAGCATGAGTTTGCAACTACTTTACTTTTGGAGAAAATTCAAAACATTCATTATTCAATAGGGCCCAAACTATCAAAAACCAGCGGTTTGAATGAACACACATTTCTTGGTAGAATCATGCAGGACTGAAATTTTTGATGTTTTTCTACTCCTCTCATGAGCCCAAACAAGTCTCTAAAAGCATGAGTTTGCAACTACTTTACTTTTGGAGAAAATTCAAAACATTCATTATTCAATAGAGCCCAATAGCAAAAACCAGCGTTTTGAATGAAGAATCACATTTCTTGGTAGAATCATGCAGGATTGAAATTTTTGATGGTTTTTTACTCCTCTCAACAGCCCAAACAAGTTTCTAAAAGGATGAGTTTGCAACTACTTTACTTTTGGAGAAAATTCAAAACATTCATTATTCAATAGGGCCCAAACTATCAAAAACCAGCCGTTTCAATGAACACACATGTCTTGGTAGAATCATGCAGGACTGAAATTTTTGATGTTTTTCTACTCATCTCATGAGCCCAAACAAGTCTCTAAAAGCATGAGTTTGCAACTTCTTTACTTTTGGAGAAAATTCAAAACATTCACTATTCAATAGAGCCCAATAGCAAAAATCAGGTTTTGAATGAAGAATCACATTTCTTGGTAGAATCATGCAGGATTGAAATTTTTGATGGTTTTTTACTCCTCTCAACAGCCCAAACAAGTTTCTAAAAGGATGAGTTTGCTACTACTTTACTTTTGGAGAAAATTCAAAACATTCATTATTCAATAGGGCCCAAACTATCAAAAACCAGCGGTTTCAATGAACACACATTTCTTGGTAGAATCATGCAGGACTGAAATTTTTGATGTTTTTCTACTCCTCTCATGAGCCCAAACTAGTGTCTAAAAGCATGAGTTTGCAACTACTTTACTTTTGGAGAAAATTCAAAACATTCACTAATCAATAGAGCCCAATAGCAAAAATCAGGTTTTGAATGAAGAATCACATTTCTTGGTAAAATCATGCAGGATTGAAATTTTTGATGGTTTTTTACTCCTCTCAACAGCCCAAACAAGTTTCTAAAAGGATGAGTTTGCAACTACTTTACTTTTGGAGAAAATTCAAAACATTCATTATTCAATAGGGCCCAAACTATCAAAAACCAGCGGTTTCAATGAACACACATTTCTTGGTAGAATCATGCAGGACTGAAATTTTTGATGTTTTTCTACTCCTCTCATGAGCCCAAACAAGTCTCTAAAAGCATGAGTTTGCAACTACTTTACTTTTGGAGAAAATTCAAAACATTCATTATTCAATAGAGCCCAATAGCAAAAACCAGCGTTTTGAATGAAGAATCACATTTCTTGGTAGAATCATGCAGGATTGAAATTTTTGATGGTTTTTTACTCCTCTCAACAGCCCAAACAAGTTTCTAAAAGGATGAGTTTGCAACTACTTTACTTTTGGAGAAAATTCAAAACATTCATTATTCAATAGGGCCCAAACTATCAAAAACCAGCGGTTTCAATGAACACACATTTCTTGGTAGAATCATGCAGGACTGAAATTTTTGATGTTTTTCTACTCCTCTCATGAGCCCAAACAAGTCTCTAAAAGCATGAGTTTGCAACTACTTTACTTCTGGAGAAAATTCAAAACATTCATTATTCAATAGAGCCCAATAGCAAAAACCAGCGTTTTGAATGAAGAATCACATTTCTTGGTAGAATCATGCAGGATTGAAATTTTTGATGGTTTTTTACTCCTCTCAACAGCCCAAACAAGTTTCTAAAAGGATGAGTTTGCAACTACTTTACTTTTGGAGAAAATTCAAAACATTCATTATTCAATAGGGCCCAAACTATCAAAAACCAGCCGTTTCAATGAACACACATGTTTTGGTAGAATCCTGCAGGACTGAAATTTTTGATGTTTTTCTACTCATCTCATGAGCCCAAACAAGTCTCTAAAAGCATGAGTTTGCAACTACTTTACTTTTGGAGAAAATTCAAAACATTCACTATTCAATAGAGCCCAATAGCAAAAATCAGGTTTTGAATGAAGAATCACATTTCTTGGTAAAATCATGCAGGATTGAAATTTTTGATGGTTTTTTACTCCTCTCAACAGCCCAAACAAGTTTCTAAAAGGATGAGTTTGCAACTACTTTACTTTTGGAGAAAATTCAAAACATTCATTATTCAATAGGGCCCAAACTATCAAAAACCAGCGGTTTCAATGAACACACATTTCTTGGTAGAATCATGCAGGACTGAAATTTTTGATGTTTTTCTACTCCTCTCATGAGCCCAAACAAGTCTCTAAAAGCATGAGTTTGCAACTACTTTACTTTTGGAGAAAATTCAAAACATTCATTATTCAATAGAGCCCAATAGCAAAAACCAGCGTTTTGAATGAAGAATCACATTTCTTGGTAGAATCATGCAGGATTGAAATTTTTGATGGTTTTTTATTCCTCTCAACAGCCCAAACAAGTTTCTAAAAGGATGAGTTTGCAACTACTTTACTTTTGGAGAAAATTCAAAACATTCATTATTCAATAGGGCCCAAACTATCAAAAACCAGCGGTTTCAATGAACACACATTTCTTGGTAGAATCATGCAGGACTGAAATTTTTGATGTTTTTCTACTCCTCTCATGAGCCCAAACAAGTCTCTAAAAGCATGAGTTTGCAACTACTTTACTTTTGGAGAAAATTCAAAACATTCATTATTCAATAGAGCCCAATAGCAAAAACCAGCGTTTTGAATGAAGAATCACATTTCTTGGTAGAATCATGCAGGATTGAAATTTTTGATGGTTTTTTACTCCTCTCAACTGCCCAAACAAGTTTCTAAAAGGATGAGTTTGCAACTACTTTACTTTTGGAGAAAATTCAAAACATTCATTATTCAATAGGGCCCAAACTATCAAAAACCAGCGGTTTCAATGAACACACATTTCTTGGTAGAATCATGCAGGACTGAAATTTTTGATGTTTTTCTACTCCTCTCATGAGCCCAAACAAGTCTCTAAAAGCATGAGTTTGCAACTACTTTACTTTTGGAGAAAATTCAAAACATTCATTATTCAATAGGGCCCAAACTATCAAAAACCAGCGGTTTGAATGAACACACATTTCTTGGTAGAATCATGCAGGACTGAAATTTTTGATGTTTTTCTACTCCTCTCATGAGCCCAAACAAGTCTCTAAAAGCATGAGTTTGCAACTACTTTACTTTTGGAGAAAATTCAAAACATTCATTATTCAATAGAGCCCAATAGCAAAAACCAGCGTTTTGAATGAAGAATCACATTTCTTGGTAGAATCATGCAGGATTGAAATTTTTGATGGTTTTTTACTCCTCTCAACAGCCCAAACAAGTTTCTAAAAGGATGAGTTTGCAACTACTTTACTTTTGGAGAAAATTCAAAACATTCATTATTCAATAGGGCCCAAACTATCAAAAACCAGCCGTGTCAATGAACACACATGTCTTGGTAGAATCATGCAGGACTGAAATTTTTGATGTTTTTCTACTCATCTCATGAGCCCAAACAAGTCTCTAAAAGCATGAGTTTGCAACTTCTTTACTTTTGGAGAAAATTCAAAACATTCACTATTCAATAGAGCCCAATAGCAAAAATCAGGTTTTGAATGAAGAATCACATTTCTTGGTAGAATCATGCAGGATTGAAATTTTTGATGGTTTTTTACTCCTCTCAACAGCCCAAACAAGTTTCTAAAAGGATGAGTTTGCAACTACTTTACTTTTGGAGAAAATTCAAAACATTCATTATTCAATAGGGCCCAAACTATCAAAAACCAGCGGTTTCAATGAACACACATTTCTTGGTAGAATCATGCAGGACTGAAATTTTTGATGTTTTTCTACTCCTCTCATGAGCCCAAACTAGTGTCTAAAAGCATGAGTTTGCAACTACTTTACTTTTGGAGAAAATTCAAAACATTCACTAATCAATAGAGCCCAATAGCAAAAATCAGGTTTTGAATGAAGAATCACATTTCTTGGTAAAATCATGCAGGATTGAAATTTTTGATGGTTTTTTACTCCTCTCAACAGCCCAAACAAGTTTCTAAAAGGATGAGTTTGCAACTACTTTACTTTTGGAGAAAATTCAAAACATTCATTATTCAATAGGGCCCAAACTATCAAAAACCAGCGGTTTCAATGAACACACATTTCTTGGTAGAATCATGCAGGACTGAAATTTTTGATGTTTTTCTACTCCTCTCATGAGCCCAAACAAGTCTCTAAAAGCATGAGTTTGCAACTACTTTACTTTTGGAGAAAATTCAAAACATTCATTATTCAATAGAGCCCAATAGCAAAAACCAGCGTTTTGAATGAAGAATCACATTTCTTGGTAGAATCATGCAGGATTGAAATTTTTGATGGTTTTTTACTCCTCTCAACAGCCCAAACAAGTTTCTAAAAGGATGAGTTTGCAACTACTTTACTTTTGGAGAAAATTCAAAACATTCATTATTCAATAGGGCCCAAACTATCAAAAACCAGCGGTTTCAATGAACACACATTTCTTGGTAGAATCATGCAGGACTGAAATTTTTGATGTTTTTCTACTCCTCTCATGAGCCCAAACAAGTCTCTAAAAGCATGAGTTTGCAACTACTTTACTTCTGGAGAAAATTCAAAACATTCATTATTCAATAGAGCCCAATAGCAAAAACCAGCGTTTTGAATGAAGAATCACATTTCTTGGTAGAATCATGCAGGATTGAAATTTTTGATGGTTTTTTACTCCTCTCAACAGCCCAAACAAGTTTCTAAAAGGATGAGTTTGCAACTACTTTACTTTTGGAGAAAATTCAAAACATTCATTATTCAATAGGGCCCAAACTATCAAAAACCAGCGGTTTCAATGAACACACATTTCTTGGTAGAATCATGCAGGACTGAAATTTTTGATGTTTTTCTACTCCTCTCATGAGCCCAAACAAGTCTCTAAAAGCATGAGTTTGCAACTACTTTACTTTTGGAGAAAATTCAAAACATTCATTATTCAATAGAGCCCAATAGCAAAAACCAGCGTTTTGAATGAAGAATCACATTTCTTGGTAGAATCATGCAGGATTGAAATTTTTGATGGTTTTTTACTCCTCTCAACAGCCCAAACAAGTTTCTAAAAGGATGAGTTTGCAACTACTTTACTTTTGGAGAAAATTCAAAACATTCATTATTCAATAGGGCCCAAACTATCAAAAACCAGCGGTTTCAATGAACACACATTTCTTGGTAGAATCATGCAGGACTGAAATTTTTGATGTTTTTCTACTCCTCTCATGAGCCCAAACAAGTCTCTAAAAGCATGAGTTTGCAACTACTTTACTTTTGGAGAAAATTCAAAACATTCATTATTCAATAGAGCCCAATAGCAAAAACCAGCGTTTTGAATGAAGAATCACATTTCTTGGTAGAATCATGCAGGATTGAAATTTTTGATGGTTTTTTACTCCTCTCAACAGCCCAAACAAGTTTCTAAAAGGATGAGTTTGCAACTACTTTACTTTTGGAGAAAATTCAAAACATTCATTATTCAATAGGGCCCAAACTATCAAAAACCAGCGGTTTCAATGAACACACATTTCTTGGTAGAATCATGCAGGACTGAAATTTTTGATGTTTTTCTACTCCTCTCATGAGCCCAAACAAGTCTCTAAAAGCATGAGTTTGCAACTACTTTACTTTTGGAGAAAATTCAAAACATTCATTATTCAATAGAGCCCAATAGCAAAAACCAGCGTTTTGAATGAAGAATCACATTTCTTGGTAGAATCATGCAGGATTGAAATTTTTGATGGTTTTTTACTCCTCTCAACAGCCCAAACAAGTTTCTAAAAGGATGAGTTTGCAACTACTTTACTTTTGGAGAAAATTCAAAACATTCATTATTCAATAGGGCCCAAACTATCAAAAACCAGCCGTTTCAATGAACACACATGTCTTGGTAGAATCATGCAGGACTGAAATTTTTGATGTTTTTCTACTCATCTCATGAGCCCAAACAAGTCTCTAAAAGCATGAGTTTGCAACTACTTTACTTTTGGAGAAAATTCAAAACATTCACTATTCAATAGAGCCCAATAGCAAAAATCAGGTTTTGAATGAAGAATCACATTTCTTGGTAAAATCATGCAGGATTGAAATTTTTGATGGTTTTTTACTCCTCTCAACAGCCCAAACAAGTTTCTAAAAGGATGAGTTTGCAACTACTTTACTTTTGGAGAAAATTCAAAACATTCATTATTCAATAGGGCCCAAACTATCAAAAACCAGCGGTTTCAATGAACACACATTTCTTGGTAGAATCATGCAGGACTGAAATTTTTGATGTTTTTCTACTCCTCTCATGAGCCCAAACAAGTCTCTAAAAGCATGAGTTTGCAACTACTTTACATTTGGAGAAAATTCAAAACATTCACTATTCAATAGAGCCCAATAGCAAAAATCAGGTTTTGAATGAAGAATCACATTTCTTGGTAAAATCATGCAGGATTGAAATTTTTGATGGTTTTTTACTCCTCTCAACAGCCCAAACAAGTTTCTAAAAGGATGAGTTTGCAACTACTTTACTTTTGGAGAAAATTCAAAACATTCATTATTCAATAGGGCCCAAACTATCAAAAACCAGCGGTTTGAATGAACACACGTTTCTTGGTAGAATCATGCAGGACTGAAATTTTTGATGTTTTTCTACTCCTCTCATGAGCCCAAACAAGTCTCTAAAAGCATGAGTTTGCAACTACTTTACTTTTGGAGAAAATTCAAAACATTCACTATTCAATAGAGCCCAATAGCAAAAATCAGGTTTTGAATGAAGAATCACATTTCTTGGTAGAATCATGCAGGATTGAAATTTTTGATGGTTTTTTACTCCTCTCAACAGCCCAAACAAGTTTCTAAAAGGATGAGTTTGCAACTACTTTACTTTTGGAGAAAATTCAAAACATTCATTATTCAATAGGGCCCAAACTATCAAAAACCAGCGGTTTCAATGAACACACATTTCTTGGTAGAATCATGCAGGACTGAAATTTTTGATGTTTTTCTACTCCTCTCATGAGCCCAAACAAGTCTCTAAAAGCATGAGTTTGCAACTACTTTACTTTTGGAGAAAATTCAAAACATTCATTATTCAATAGAGCCCAATAGCAAAAACCAGCGTTTTGAATGAAGAATCACATTTCTTGGTAGAATCATGCAGGATTGAAATTTTTGATGGTTTTTTACTCCTCTCAACAGCCCAAACAAGTTTCTAAAAGGATGAGTTTGCAACTACTTTACTTTTGGAGAAAATTCAAAACATTCATTATTCAATAGGGCCCAAACTATCAAAAACCAGCCGTTTCAATGAACACACATGTCTTGGTAGAATCATGCAGGACTGAAATTTTTGATGTTTTTCTACTCATCTCATGAGCCCAAACAAGTCTCTAAAAGCATGAGTTTGCAACTACTTTACTTTTGGAGAAAATTCAAAACATTCATTATTCAATAGAGCCCAATAGCAAAAATCAGGTTTTGAATGAAGAATCACATTTCTTGGTAAAATCATGCAGGATTGAAATTTTTGATGGTTTTTTACTCCTCTCAACAGCCCAAACAAGTTTCTAAAAGGATGAGTTTGCAACTACTTTACTTTTGGAGAAAATTCAAAACATTCATTATTCAATAGGGCCCAAACTATCAAAAACCAGCGGTTTCAATGAACACACATTTCTTGGTAGAATCATGCAGGACTGAAATTTTTGATGTTTTTCTACTCCTCTCATGAGCCCAAACAAGTCTCTAAAAGCATGAGTTTGCAACTACTTTACATTTGGAGAAAATTCAAAACATTCACTATTCAATAGAGCCCAATAGCAAAAATCAGGTTTTGAATGAAGAATCACATTTCTTGGTAAAATCATGCAGGATTGAAATTTTTGATGGTTTTTTACTCCTCTCAACAGCCCAAACAAGTTTCTAAAAGGATGAGTTTGCAACTACTTTACTTTTGGAGAAAATTCAAAACATTCATTATTCAATAGGGCCCAAACTATCAAAAACCAGCGGTTTGAATGAACACACATTTCTTGGTAGAATCATGCAGGACTGAAATTTTTGATGTTTTTCTACTCCTCTCATGAGCCCAAACAAGTCTCTAAAAGCATGAGTTTGCAACTACTTTACTTTTGGAGAAAATTCAAAACATTCACTATTCAATAGAGCCCAATAGCAAAAATCAGGTTTTGAATGAAGAATCACATTTCTTGGTAAAATCATGCAGGATTGAAATTTTTGATGGTTTTTTACTCCTCTCAACAGCCCAAACAAGTTTCTAAAAGGATGAGTTTGCAACTACTTTACTTTTGGAGAAAATTCAAAACATTCATTATTCAATAGGGCCCAAACTATCAAAAACCAGCGGTTTCAATGAACACACATTTCTTGGTAGAATCATGCAGGACTGAAATTTTTGATGTTTTTCTACTCCTCTCATGAGCCCAAACAAGTCTCTAAAAGCATGAGTTTGCAACTACTTTACTTTTGGAGAAAATTCAAAACATTCATTATTCAATAGAGCCCAATAGCAAAAACCAGCGTTTTGAATGAAGAATCACATTTCTTGGTAGAATCATGCAGGATTGAAATTTTTGATGGTTTTTTACTCCTCTCAACAGCCCAAACAAGTTTCTAAAAGGATGAGTTGGCAACTACTTTACTTTTGGAGAAAATTCAAAACATTCATTATTCAATAGGGCCCAAACTATCAAAAACCAGCGGTTTGAATGAACACACATTTCTTGGTAGAATCATGCAGGACTGAAATTTTTGATGTTTTTCTACTCCTCTCATGAGCCCAAACAAGTCTCTAAAAGCATGAGTTTGCAACTACTTTACTTTTGGAGAAAATTCAAAACATTCATTATTCAATAGAGCCCAATAGCAAAAACCAGCGTTTTGAATGAAGAATCACATTTCTTGGTAGAATCATGCAGGATTGAAATTTTTGATGGTTTTTTACTCCTCTCAACAGCCCAAACAAGTTTCTAAAAGGATGAGTTTGCAACTACTTTACTTTTGGAGAAAATTCAAAACATTCATTATTCAATAGGGCCCAAACTATCAAAAACCAGCCGTTTCAATGAACACACATGTTTTGGTAGAATCCTGCAGGACTGAAATTTTTGATGTTTTTCTACTCATCTCATGAGCCCAAACAAGTCTCTAAAAGCATGAGTTTGCAACTACTTTACTTTTGGAGAAAATTCAAAACATTCACTATTCAATAGAGCCCAATAGCAAAAATCAGGTTTTGAATGAAGAATCACATTTCTTGGTAAAATCATGCAGGATTGAAATTTTTGATGGTTTTTTACTCCTCTCAACAGCCCAAACAAGTTTCTAAAAGGATGAGTTTGCAACTACTTTACTTTTGGAGAAAATTCAAAACATTCATTATTCAATAGGGCCCAAACTATCAAAAACCAGCGGTTTCAATGAACACACATTTCTTGGTAGAATCATGCAGGACTGAAATTTTTGATGTTTTTCTACTCCTCTCATGAGCCCAAACAAGTCTCTAAAAGCATGAGTTTGCAACTACTTTACTTTTGGAGAAAATTCAAAACATTCATTATTCAATAGAGCCCAATAGCAAAAACCAGCGTTTTGAATGAAGAATCACATTTCTTGGTAGAATCATGCAGGATTGAAATTTTTGATGGTTTTTTATTCCTCTCAACAGCCCAAACAAGTTTCTAAAAGGATGAGTTTGCAACTACTTTACTTTTGGAGAAAATTCAAAACATTCATTATTCAATAGGGCCCAAACTATCAAAAACCAGCGGTTTCAATGAACACACATTTCTTGGTAGAATCATGCAGGACTGAAATTTTTGATGTTTTTCTACTCCTCTCATGAGCCCAAACAAGTCTCTAAAAGCATGAGTTTGCAACTACTTTACTTTTGGAGAAAATTCAAAACATTCATTATTCAATAGAGCCCAATAGCAAAAACCAGCGTTTTGAATGAAGAATCACATTTCTTGGTAGAATCATGCAGGATTGAAATTTTTGATGGTTTTTTACTCCTCTCAACTGCCCAAACAAGTTTCTAAAAGGATGAGTTTGCAACTACTTTACTTTTGGAGAAAATTCAAAACATTCATTATTCAATAGGGCCCAAACTATCAAAAACCAGCGGTTTCAATGAACACACATTTCTTGGTAGAATCATGCAGGACTGAAATTTTTGATGTTTTTCTACTCCTCTCATGAGCCCAAACAAGTCTCTAAAAGCATGAGTTTGCAACTACTTTACTTTTGGAGAAAATTCAAAACATTCATTATTCAATAGGGCCCAAACTATCAAAAACCAGCGGTTTGAATGAACACACATTTCTTGGTAGAATCATGCAGGACTGAAATTTTTGATGTTTTTCTACTCCTCTCATGAGCCCAAACAAGTCTCTAAAAGCATGAGTTTGCAACTACTTTACTTTTGGAGAAAATTCAAAACATTCATTATTCAATAGAGCCCAATAGCAAAAACCAGCGTTTTGAATGAAGAATCACATTTCTTGGTAGAATCATGCAGGATTGAAATTTTTGATGGTTTTTTACTCCTCTCAACAGCCCAAACAAGTTTCTAAAAGGATGAGTTTGCAACTACTTTACTTTTGGAGAAAATTCAAAACATTCATTATTCAATAGGGCCCAAACTATCAAAAACCAGCCGTTTCAATGAACACACATGTCTTGGTAGAATCATGCAGGACTGAAATTTTTGATGTTTTTCTACTCATCTCATGAGCCCAAACAAGTCTCTAAAAGCATGAGTTTGCAACTTCTTTACTTTTGGAGAAAATTCAAAACATTCACTATTCAATAGAGCCCAATAGCAAAAATCAGGTTTTGAATGAAGAATCACATTTCTTGGTAGAATCATGCAGGATTGAAATTTTTGATGGTTTTTTACTCCTCTCAACAGCCCAAACAAGTTTCTAAAAGGATGAGTTTGCAACTACTTTACTTTTGGAGAAAATTCAAAACATTCATTATTCAATAGGGCCCAAACTATCAAAAACCAGCGGTTTCAATGAACACACATTTCTTGGTAGAATCATGCAGGACTGAAATTTTTGATGTTTTTCTACTCCTCTCATGAGCCCAAACTAGTGTCTAAAAGCATGAGTTTGCAACTACTTTACTTTTGGAGAAAATTCAAAACATTCACTAATCAATAGAGCCCAATAGCAAAAATCAGGTTTTGAATGAAGAATCACATTTCTTGGTAAAATCATGCAGGATTGAAATTTTTGATGGTTTTTTACTCCTCTCAACAGCCCAAACAAGTTTCTAAAAGGATGAGTTTGCAACTACTTTACTTTTGGAGAAAATTCAAAACATTCATTATTCAATAGGGCCCAAACTATCAAAAACCAGCGGTTTCAATGAACACACATTTCTTGGTAGAATCATGCAGGACTGAAATTTTTGATGTTTTTCTACTCCTCTCATGAGCCCAAACAAGTCTCTAAAAGCATGAGTTTGCAACTACTTTACTTTTGGAGAAAATTCAAAACATTCATTATTCAATAGAGCCCAATAGCAAAAACCAGCGTTTTGAATGAAGAATCACATTTCTTGGTAGAATCATGCAGGATTGAAATTTTTGATGGTTTTTTACTCCTCTCAACAGCCCAAACAAGTTTCTAAAAGGATGAGTTTGCAACTACTTTACTTTTGGAGAAAATTCAAAACATTCATTATTCAATAGGGCCCAAACTATCAAAAACCAGCGGTTTCAATGAACACACATTTCTTGGTAGAATCATGCAGGACTGAAATTTTTGATGTTTTTCTACTCCTCTCATGAGCCCAAACAAGTCTCTAAAAGCATGAGTTTGCAACTACTTTACTTCTGGAGAAAATTCAAAACATTCATTATTCAATAGAGCCCAATAGCAAAAACCAGCGTTTTGAATGAAGAATCACATTTCTTGGTAGAATCATGCAGGATTGAAATTTTTGATGGTTTTTTACTCCTCTCAACAGCCCAAACAAGTTTCTAAAAGGATGAGTTTGCAACTACTTTACTTTTGGAGAAAATTCAAAACATTCATTATTCAATAGGGCCCAAACTATCAAAAACCAGCGGTTTCAATGAACACACATTTCTTGGTAGAATCATGCAGGACTGAAATTTTTGATGTTTTTCTACTCCTCTCATGAGCCCAAACAAGTCTCTAAAAGCATGAGTTTGCAACTACTTTACTTTTGGAGAAAATTCAAAACATTCATTATTCAATAGAGCCCAATAGCAAAAACCAGCGTTTTGAATGAAGAATCACATTTCTTGGTAGAATCATGCAGGATTGAAATTTTTGATGGTTTTTTACTCCTCTCAACAGCCCAAACAAGTTTCTAAAAGGATTAGTTTGCAACTACTTTACTTTTGGAGAAAATTCAAAACATTCATTATTCAATAGGGCCCAAACTATCAAAAACCAGCGGTTTCAATGAACACACATTTCTTGGTAGAATCATGCAGGACTGAAATTTTTGATGTTTTTCTACTCCTCTCATGAGCCCAAACAAGTCTCTAAAAGCATGAGTTTGCAACTACTTTACTTTTGGAGAAAATTCAAAACATTCATTATTCAATAGAGCCCAATAGCAAAAACCAGCGTTTTGAATGAAGAATCACATTTCTTGGTAGAATCATGCAGGATTGAAATTTTTGATGGTTTTTTACTCCTCTCAACAGCCCAAACAAGTTTCTAAAAGGATGAGTTTGCAACTACTTTACTTTTGGAGAAAATTCAAAACATTCATTATTCAATAGGGCCCAAACTATCAAAAACCAGCGGTTTCAATGAACACACATTTCTTGGTAGAATCATGCAGGACTGAAATTTTTGATGTTTTTCTACTCCTCTCATGAGCCCAAACAAGTCTCTAAAAGCATGAGTTTGCAACTACTTTACTTTTGGAGAAAATTCAAAACATTCATTATTCAATAGGGCCCAAACTATCAAAAACCAGCGGTTTGAATGAACACACATTTCTTGGTAGAATCATGCAGGACTGAAATTTTTGATGTTTTTCTACTCCTCTCATGAGCCCAAACAAGTCTCTAAAAGCATGAGTTTGCAACTACTTTACTTTTGGAGAAAATTCAAAACATTCATTATTCAATAGAGCCCAATAGCAAAAACCAGCGTTTTGAATGAAGAATCACATTTCTTGGTAGAATCATGCAGGATTGAAATTTTTGATGGTTTTTTACTCCTCTCAACAGCCCAAACAAGTTTCTAAAAGGATGAGTTTGCAACTACTTTACTTTTGGAGAAAATTCAAAACATTCATTATTCAATAGGGCCCAAACTATCAAAAACCAGCGGTTTCAATGAACACACATTTCTTGGTAGAATCATGCAGGACTGAAATTTTTGATGTTTTTCTACTCCTCTCATGAGCCCAAACAAGTCTCTAAAAGCATGAGTTTGCAACTACTTTACATTTGGAGAAAATTCAAAACATTCACTATTCAATAGAGCCCAATAGCAAAAATCAGGTTTTGAATGAAGAATCACATTTCTTGGTAAAATCATGCAGGATTGAAATTTTTGATGGTTTTTTACTCCTCTCAACAGCCCAAACAAGTTTCTAAAAGGATGAGTTTGCAACTACTTTACTTTTGGAGAAAATTCAAAACATTCATTATTCAATAGGGCCCAAACTATCAAAAACCAGCGGTTTGAATGAACACACATTTCTTGGTAGAATCATGCAGGACTGAAATTTTTGATGTTTTTCTACTCCTCTCATGAGCCCAAACAAGTCTCTAAAAGCATGAGTTTGCAACTACTTTACTTTTGGAGAAAATTCAAAACATTCACTATTCAATAGAGCCCAATAGCAAAAATCAGGTTTTGAATGAAGAATCACATTTCTTGGTAAAATCATGCAGGATTGAAATTTTTGATGGTTTTTTACTCCTCTCAACAGCCCAAACAAGTTTCTAAAAGGATGAGTTTGCAACTACTTTACTTTTGGAGAAAATTCAAAACATTCATTATTCAATAGGGCCCAAACTATCAAAAACCAGCGGTTTCAATGAACACACATTTCTTGGTAGAATCATGCAGGACTGAAATTTTTGATGTTTTTCTACTCCTCTCATGAGCCCAAACAAGTCTCTAAAAGCATGAGTTTGCAACTACTTTACTTTTGGAGAAAATTCAAAACATTCATTATTCAATAGAGCCCAATAGCAAAAACCAGCGTTTTGAATGAAGAATCACATTTCTTGGTAGAATCATGCAGGATTGAAATTTTTGATGGTTTTTTACTCCTCTCAACAGCCCAAACAAGTTTCTAAAAGGATGAGTTTGCAACTACTTTACTTTTGGAGAAAATTCAAAACATTCATTATTCAATAGGGCCCAAACTATCAAAAACCAGCGGTTTCAATGAACACACATTTCTTGGTAGAATCATGCAGGACTGAAATTTTTGATGTTTTTCTACTCCTCTCATGAGCCCAAACAAGTGTTTAAAAGCATGAGTTTGCAACTACTTTACTTTTGGAGAAAATTCAAAACATTCATTATTCAATAGAGCCCAATAGCAAAAACCAGCGTTTTGAATGAAGAATCACATTTCTTGGTAGAATCATGCAGGATTGAAATTTTTGATGGTTTTTTACTCCTCTCAACAGCCCAAACAAGTTTCTAAAAGGATGAGTTTGCAACTACTTTACTTTTGGAGAAAATTCAAAACATTCATTATTCAATAGGGCCCAAACTATCAAAAACCAGCCGTTTCAATGAACACACATGTTTTGGTAGAATCCTGCAGGACTGAAATTTTTGATGTTTTTCTACTCATCTCATGAGCCCAAACAAGTCTCTAAAAGCATGAGTTTGCAACTACTTTACTTTTGGAGAAAATTCAAAACATTCACTATTCAATAGAGCCCAATAGCAAAAATCAGGTTTTGAATGAAGAATCACATTTCTTGGTAAAATCATGCAGGATTGAAATTTTTGATGGTTTTTTACTCCTCTCAACAGCCCAAACAAGTTTCTAAAAGGATGAGTTTGCAACTACTTTACTTTTGGAGAAAATTCAAAACATTCATTATTCAATAGGGCCCAAACTATCAAAAACCAGCGGTTTCAATGAACACACATTTCTTGGTAGAATCATGCAGGACTGAAATTTTTGATGTTTTTCTACTCCTCTCATGAGCCCAAACAAGTCTCTAAAAGCATGAGTTTGCAACTACTTTACTTTTGGAGAAAATTCAAAACATTCATTATTCAATAGAGCCCAATAGCAAAAACCAGCGTTTTGAATGAAGAATCACATTTCTTGGTAGAATCATGCAGGATTGAAATTTTTGATGGTTTTTTATTCCTCTCAACAGCCCAAACAAGTTTCTAAAAGGATGAGTTTGCAACTACTTTACTTTTGGAGAAAATTCAAAACATTCATTATTCAATAGGGCCCAAACTATCAAAAACCAGCGGTTTCAATGAACACACATTTCTTGGTAGAATCATGCAGGACTGAAATTTTTGATGTTTTTCTACTCCTCTCATGAGCCCAAACAAGTCTCTAAAAGCATGAGTTTGCAACTACTTTACTTTTGGAGAAAATTCAAAACATTCATTATTCAATAGAGCCCAATAGCAAAAACCAGCGTTTTGAATGAAGAATCACATTTCTTGGTAGAATCATGCAGGATTGAAATTTTTGATGGTTTTTTACTCCTCTCAACTGACCAAACAAGTTTCTAAAAGGATGAGTTTGCAACTACTTTACTTTTGGAGAAAATTCAAAACATTCATTATTCAATAGGGCCCAAACTATCAAAAACCAGCGGTTTCAATGAACACACATTTCTTGGTAGAATCATGCAGGACTGAAATTTTTGATGTTTTTCTACTCCTCTCATGAGCCCAAACAAGTCTCTAAAAGCATGAGTTTGCAACTACTTTACTTTTGGAGAAAATTCAAAACATTCATTATTCAATAGAGCCCAATAGCAAAAACCAGCGTTTTGAATGAAGAATCACATTTCTTGGTAGAATCATGCAGGATTGAAATTTTTGATGGTTTTTTACTCCTCTCAACTGACCAAACAAGTTTCTAAAAGGATGAGTTTGCAACTACTTTACTTTTGGAGAAAATTCAAAACATTCATTATTCAATAGGGCCCAAACTATCAAAAACCAGCGGTTTCAATGAACACACATTTCTTGGTAGAATCATGCAGGACTGAAATTTTTGATGTTTTTCTACTCCTCTCATGAGCCCAAACAAGTCTCTAAAAGCATGAGTTTGCAACTACTTTACTTTTGGAGAAAATTCAAAACATTCATTATTCAATAGAGCCCAATAGCAAAAACCAGCGTTTTGAATGAAGAATCACATTTCTTGGTAGAATCATGCAGGATTGAAATTTTTGATAGTTTTTTACTCCTCTCAACAGCCCAAACAAGTTTCTAAAAGGATGAGTTTGCAACTACTTTACTTTTGGAGAAAATTCAAAACATTCATTATTCAATAGGGCCCAAACTATCAAAAACCAGTGGTTTGAATGAACACACATTTCTTGGTAGAATCATGCAGGACTGAAATTTTTGATGTTTTTCTACTCCTCTCATGAGCCCAAACAAGTCTCTAAAAGCATGAGTTTGCAACTACTTTACTTTTGGAGAAAATTCAAAACATTCATTATTCAATAGAGCCCAATAGCAAAAACCAGCGTTTTGAATGAAGAATCACATTTCTTGGTAGAATCATGCAGGATTGAAATTTTTGATGGTTTTTTACTCCTCTCAACAGCCCAAACAAGTTTCTAAAAGGATGAGTTTGCAACTACTTTACTTTTGGAGAAAATTCAAAACATTCATTATTCAATAGGGCCCAAACTATCAAAAACCAGCCGTTTCAATGAACACACATGTTTTGGTAGAATCCTGCAGGACTGAAATTTTTGATGTTTTTCTACTCATCTCATGAGCCCAAACAAGTCTCTAAAAGCATGAGTTTGCAACTACTTTACTTTTGGAGAAAATTCAAAACATTCACTATTCAATAGAGCCCAATAGCAAAAATCAGGTTTTGAATGAAGAATCACATTTCTTGGTAAAATCATGCAGGATTGAAATTTTTGATGGTTTTTTACTCCTCTCAACAGCCCAAACAAGTTTCTAAAAGGATGAGTTTGCAACTACTTTACTTTTGGAGAAAATTCAAAACATTCATTATTCAATAGGGCCCAAACTATCAAAAACCAGCGGTTTCAATGAACACACATTTCTTGGTAGAATCATGCAGGACTGAAATTTTTGATGTTTTTCTACTCCTCTCATGAGCCCAAACTAGTCTCTAAAAGCATGAGTTTGCAACTACTTTACTTTTGGAGAAAATTCAAAACATTCACTATTCAATAGAGCCCAATAGCAAAAATCAGGTTTTGAATGAAGAATCACATTTCTTGGTAAAATCATGCAGGATTGAAATTTTTGATGGTTTTTTACTCCTCTCAACAGCCCAAACAAGTTTCTAAAAGGATGAGTTTGCAACTACTTTACTTTTGGAGAAAATTCAAAACATTCATTATTCAATAGGGCCCAAACTATCAAAAACCAGCGGTTTCAATGAACACACATTTCTTTGTAGAATCTTGCAGGACTGAAATTTTTGATGTTTTTCTACTCCTCTCATGAGCCCAAACAAGTCTCTAAAAGCATGAGTTTGCAACTACTTTACTTTTGGAGAAAATTCAAAACATTCATTATTCAATAGAGCCCAATAGCAAAAACCAGCGTTTTGAATGAAGAATCACATTTCTTGGTAGAATCATGCAGGATTGAAATTTTTGATGGTTTTTTACTCCTCTCAACAGCCCAAACAAGTTTCTAAAAGGATGAGTTTGCAACTACTTTACTTTTGGAGAAAATTCAAAACATTCATTATTCAATAGGGCCCAAACTATCAAAAACCAGCGGTTTCAATGAACACACATTTCTTGGTAGAATCATGCAGGACTGAAATTTTTGATGTTTTTCTACTCCTCTCATGAGCCCAAACAAGTCTCTAAAAGCATGAGTTTGCAACTACTTTACTTTTGGAGAAAATTCAAAACATTCATTATTCAATAGAGCCCAATAGCAAAAACCAGCGTTTTGAATGAAGAATCACATTTCTTGGTAGAATCATGCAGGATTGAAATTTTTGATGGTTTTTTACTCCTCTCAACAGCCCAAACAAGTTTCTAAAAGGATGAGTTTGCAACTACTTTACTTTTGGAGAAAATTCAAAACATTCATTATTCAATAGGGCCCAAACTATCAAAAACCAGCGGTTTCAATGAACACACATTTCTTGGTAGAATCATGCAGGACTGAAATTTTTGATGTTTTTCTACTCCTCTCATGAGCCCAAACAAGTCTCTAAAAGCATGAGTTTGCAACTACTTTACTTTTGGAGAAAATTCAAAACATTCATTATTCAATAGGGCCCAAACTATCAAAAACCAGCGGTTTGAATGAACACACATTTCTTGGTAGAATCATGCAGGACTGAAATTTTTGATGTTTTTCTACTCCTCTCATGAGCCCAAACAAGTCTCTAAAAGCATGAGTTTGCAACTACTTTACTTTTGGAGAAAATTCAAAACATTCATTATTCAATAGAGCCCAATAGCAAAAACCAGCGTTTTGAATGAAGAATCACATTTCTTGGTAGAATCATGCAGGATTGAAATTTTTGATGGTTTTTTACTCCTCTCAACAGCCCAAACAAGTTTCTAAAAGGATGAGTTTGCAACTACTTTACTTTTGGAGAAAATTCAAAACATTCATTATTCAATAGGGCCCAAACTATCAAAAACCAGCGGTTTCAATGAACACACATTTCTTGGTAGAATCATGCAGGACTGAAATTTTTGATGTTTTTCTACTCCTCTCATGAGCCCAAACAAGTCTCTAAAAGCATGAGTTTGCAACTACTTTACATTTGGAGAAAATTCAAAACATTCACTATTCAATAGAGCCCAATAGCAAAAATCAGGTTTTGAATGAAGAATCACATTTCTTGGTAAAATCATGCAGGATTGAAATTTTTGATGGTTTTTTACTCCTCTCAACAGCCCAAACAAGTTTCTAAAAGGATGAGTTTGCAACTACTTTACTTTTGGAGAAAATTCAAAACATTCATTATTCAATAGGGCCCAAACTATCAAAAACCAGCGGTTTGAATGAACACACATTTCTTGGTAGAATCATGCAGGACTGAAATTTTTGATGTTTTTCTACTCCTCTCATGAGCCCAAACAAGTCTCTAAAAGCATGAGTTTGCAACTACTTTACTTTTGGAGAAAATTCAAAACATTCACTATTCAATAGAGCCCAATAGCAAAAATCAGGTTTTGAATGAAGAATCACATTTCTTGGTAAAATCATGCAGGATTGAAATTTTTGATGGTTTTTTACTCCTCTCAACAGCCCAAACAAGTTTCTAAAAGGATGAGTTTGCAACTACTTTACTTTTGGAGAAAATTCAAAACATTCATTATTCAATAGGGCCCAAACTATCAAAAACCAGCGGTTTCAATGAACACACATTTCTTGGTAGAATCATGCAGGACTGAAATTTTTGATGTTTTTCTACTCCTCTCATGAGCCCAAACAAGTCTCTAAAAGCATGAGTTTGCAACTACTTTACTTTTGGAGAAAATTCAAAACATTCATTATTCAATAGAGCCCAATAGCAAAAACCAGCGTTTTGAATGAAGAATCACATTTCTTGGTAGAATCATGCAGGATTGAAATTTTTGATGGTTTTTTACTCCTCTCAACAGCCCAAACAAGTTTCTAAAAGGATGAGTTTGCAACTACTTTACTTTTGGAGAAAATTCAAAACATTCATTATTCAATAGGGCCCAAACTATCAAAAACCAGCGGTTTCAATGAACACACATTTCTTGGTAGAATCATGCAGGACTGAAATTTTTGATGTTTTTCTACTCCTCTCATGAGCCCAAACAAGTGTTTAAAAGCATGAGTTTGCAACTACTTTACTTTTGGAGAAAATTCAAAACATTCATTATTCAATAGAGCCCAATAGCAAAAACCAGCGTTTTGAATGAAGAATCACATTTCTTGGTAGAATCATGCAGGATTGAAATTTTTGATGGTTTTTTACTCCTCTCAACAGCCCAAACAAGTTTCTAAAAGGATGAGTTTGCAACTACTTTACTTTTGGAGAAAATTCAAAACATTCATTATTCAATAGGGCCCAAACTATCAAAAACCAGCCGTTTCAATGAACACACATGTTTTGGTAGAATCCTGCAGGACTGAAATTTTTGATGTTTTTCTACTCATCTCATGAGCCCAAACAAGTCTCTAAAAGCATGAGTTTGCAACTACTTTACTTTTGGAGAAAATTCAAAACATTCACTATTCAATAGAGCCCAATAGCAAAAATCAGGTTTTGAATGAAGAATCACATTTCTTGGTAAAATCATGCAGGATTGAAATTTTTGATGGTTTTTTACTCCTCTCAACAGCCCAAACAAGTTTCTAAAAGGATGAGTTTGCAACTACTTTACTTTTGGAGAAAATTCAAAACATTCATTATTCAATAGGGCCCAAACTATCAAAAACCAGCGGTTTCAATGAACACACATTTCTTGGTAGAATCATGCAGGACTGAAATTTTTGATGTTTTTCTACTCCTCTCATGAGCCCAAACAAGTCTCTAAAAGCATGAGTTTGCAACTACTTTACTTTTGGAGAAAATTCAAAACATTCATTATTCAATAGAGCCCAATAGCAAAAACCAGCGTTTTGAATGAAGAATCACATTTCTTGGTAGAATCATGCAGGATTGAAATTTTTGATGGTTTTTTATTCCTCTCAACAGCCCAAACAAGTTTCTAAAAGGATGAGTTTGCAACTACTTTACTTTTGGAGAAAATTCAAAACATTCATTATTCAATAGGGCCCAAACTATCAAAAACCAGCGGTTTCAATGAACACACATTTCTTGGTAGAATCATGCAGGACTGAAATTTTTGATGTTTTTCTACTCCTCTCATGAGCCCAAACAAGTCTCTAAAAGCATGAGTTTGCAACTACTTTACTTTTGGAGAAAATTCAAAACATTCATTATTCAATAGAGCCCAATAGCAAAAACCAGCGTTTTGAATGAAGAATCACATTTCTTGGTAGAATCATGCAGGATTGAAATTTTTGATGGTTTTTTACTCCTCTCAACTGACCAAACAAGTTTCTAAAAGGATGAGTTTGCAACTACTTTACTTTTGGAGAAAATTCAAAACATTCATTATTCAATAGGGCCCAAACTATCAAAAACCAGCGGTTTCAATGAACACACATTTCTTGGTAGAATCATGCAGGACTGAAATTTTTGATGTTTTTCTACTCCTCTCATGAGCCCAAACAAGTCTCTAAAAGCATGAGTTTGCAACTACTTTACTTTTGGAGAAAATTCAAAACATTCATTATTCAATAGAGCCCAATAGCAAAAACCAGCGTTTTGAATGAAGAATCACATTTCTTGGTAGAATCATGCAGGATTGAAATTTTTGATGGTTTTTTACTCCTCTCAACAGCCCAAACAAGTTTCTAAAAGGATGAGTTTGCAACTACTTTACTTTTGGAGAAAATTCAAAACATTCATTATTCAATAGGGCCCAAACTATCAAAAACCAGTGGTTTGAATGAACACACATTTCTTGGTAGAATCATGCAGGACTGAAATTTTTGATGTTTTTCTACTCCTCTCATGAGCCCAAACAAGTCTCTAAAAGCATGAGTTTGCAACTACTTTACTTTTGGAGAAAATTCAAAACATTCATTATTCAATAGAGCCCAATAGCAAAAACCAGCGTTTTGAATGAAGAATCACATTTCTTGGTAGAATCATGCAGGATTGAAATTTTTGATGGTTTTTTACTCCTCTCAACAGCCCAAACAAGTTTCTAAAAGGATGAGTTTGCAACTACTTTACTTTTGGAGAAAATTCAAAACATTCATTATTCAATAGGGCCCAAACTATCAAAAACCAGCCGTTTCAATGAACACACATGTTTTGGTAGAATCCTGCAGGACTGAAATTTTTGATGTTTTTCTACTCATCTCATGAGCCCAAACAAGTCTCTAAAAGCATGAGTTTGCAACTACTTTACTTTTGGAGAAAATTCAAAACATTCACTATTCAATAGAGCCCAATAGCAAAAATCAGGTTTTGAATGAAGAATCACATTTCTTGGTAAAATCATGCAGGATTGAAATTTTTGATGGTTTTTTACTCCTCTCAACAGCCCAAACAAGTTTCTAAAAGGATGAGTTTGCAACTACTTTACTTTTGGAGAAAATTCAAAACATTCATTATTCAATAGGGCCCAAACTATCAAAAACCAGCGGTTTCAATGAACACACATTTCTTGGTAGAATCATGCAGGACTGAAATTTTTGATGTTTTTCTACTCCTCTCATGAGCCCAAACTAGTCTCTAAAAGCATGAGTTTGCAACTACTTTACTTTTGGAGAAAATTCAAAACATTCACTATTCAATAGAGCCCAATAGCAAAAATCAGGTTTTGAATGAAGAATCACATTTCTTGGTAAAATCATGCAGGATTGAAATTTTTGATGGTTTTTTACTCCTCTCAACAGCCCAAACAAGTTTCTAAAAGGATGAGTTTGCAACTACTTTACTTTTGGAGAAAATTCAAAACATTCATTATTCAATAGGGCCCAAACTATCAAAAACCAGCGGTTTCAATGAACACACATTTCTTTGTAGAATCTTGCAGGACTGAAATTTTTGATGTTTTTCTACTCCTCTCATGAGCCCAAACAAGTCTCTAAAAGCATGAGTTTGCAACTACTTTACTTTTGGAGAAAATTCAAAACATTCATTATTCAATAGAGCCCAATAGCAAAAACCAGCGTTTTGAATGAAGAATCACATTTCTTGGTAGAATCGTGCAGGATTGAAATTTTTGATGGTTTTTTACTCCTCTCAACAGCCCAAACAAGTTTCTAAAAGGATGAGTTTGCAACTACTTTACTTTTGGAGAAAATTCAAAACATTCATTATTCAATAGGGCCCAAACTATCAAAAACCAGTGGTTTCAATGAACACACATTTCTTGGTAGAATCATGCAGGACTGAAATTTTTGATGTTTTTCTACTCCTCTCATGAGCCCAAACAAGTCTCTAAAAGCATGAGTTTGCAACTACTTTACTTTTGGAGAAAATTCAAAACATTCATTATTCAATAGAGCCCAATAGCAAAAACCAGCGTTTTGAATGAAGAATCACATTTCTTGGTAGAATCATGCAGGATTGAAATTTTTGATGGTTTTTTACTCCTCTCAACAGCCCAAACAAGTTTCTAAAAGGATGAGTTTGCAACTACTTTACTTTTGGAGAAAATTCAAAACATTCATTATTCAATAGGGCCCAAACTATCAAAAACCAGCGGTTTCAATGAACACACATTTCTTGGTAGAATCATGCAGGACTGAAATTTTTGATGTTTTTCTACTCCTCTCATGAGCCCAAACAAGTCTCTAAAAGCATGAGTTTGCAACTACTTTACTTTTGGAGAAAATTCAAAACATTCATTATTCAATAGAGCCCAATAGCAAAAACCAGCGTTTTGAATGAAGAATCACATTTCTTGGTAGAATCATGCAGGATTGAAATTTTTGATGTTTTTTTACTCCTCTCAACAGCCCAAACAAGTTTCTAAAAGGATGAGTTTGCAACTACTTTACTTTTGGAGAAAATTCAAAACATTCATTATTCAATAGGGCCCAAACTATCAAAAACCAGCGGTTTGAATGAACACACATTTCTTGGTAGAATCATGCAGGACTGAAATTTTTGATGTTTTTCTACTCCTCTCATGAGCCCAAACAAGTCTCTAAAAGCATGAGTTTGCAACTACTTTACTTTTGGAGAAAATTCAAAACATTCATTATTCAATAGAGCCCAATAGCAAAAACCAGCGTTTTGAATGAAGAATCACATTTCTTGGTAGAATCATGCAGGATTGAAATTTTTGATGGTTTTTTACTTCTCTCAACAGCCCAAACAAGTTTCTAAAAGGATGAGTTTGCAACTACTTTACTTTTGGAGAAAATTCAAAACATTCATTATTCAATAGGGCCCAAACTATCAAAAACCAGCGGTTTCAATGAACACACATTTCTTGGTAGAATCATGCAGGACTGAAATTTTTGATGTTTTTCTACTCCTCTCATGAGCCCAAACAAGTCTCTAAAAGCATGAGTTTGCAACTACTTTACTTTTGGAGAAAATTCAAAACATTCATTATTCAATAGGGCCCAAACTATCAAAAACCAGCGGTTTGAATGAACACACATTTCTTGGTAGAATCATGCAGGACTGAAATTTTTGATGTTTTTCTACTCCTCTCATGAGCCCAAACAATTCTCTAAAAGCATGAGTTTGCAACTACTTTACTTTTGGAGAAAATTCAAAACATTCATTATTCAATAGAGCCCAATAGCAAAAACCAGCATTTTGAATGAAGAATCACATTTCTTGGTAGAATCATGCAGGATTGAAATTTTTGATGGTTTTTTACTCCTCTCAACAGCCCAAACAAGTTTCTAAAAGGATGAGTTTGCAACTACTTTACTTTTGGAGAAAATTCAAAACATTCATTATTCAATAGGGCCCAAACTATCAAAAACCAGCCGTTTCAATGAACACACATGTCTTGGTAGAATCATGCAGGACTGAAATTTTTGATGTTTTTCTACTCATATCATGAGCCCAAACAAGTCTCTAAAAGCATGAGTTTGCAACTACTTTACTTTTGGAGAAAATTCAAAACATTCATTATTCAATAGAGCCCAATAGCAAAAACCAGCGTTTTGAATGAAGAATCACATTTCTTGGTAGAATCATGCAGGATTGAAATTTTTGATGGTTTTTTACTCCTCTCAACAGCCCAAACAAGTTTCTAAAAGGATGAGTTTGCAACTACTTTACTTTTGGAGAAAATTCAAAACATTCATTATTCAATAGGGCCCAAACTATCAAAAACCAGCGGTTTCAATGAACACACATTTCTTGGTAGAATCATGCAGGACTGAAATTTTTGATGTTTTTCTACTCCTCTCATGAGCCCAAACAAGTCTCTAAAAGCATGAGTTTGCAATTACTTTACTTTTGGAGAAAATTCAAAACATTCATTATTCAATAGAGCCCAATAGCAAAAACCAGCGTTTTGAATGAAGAATCACATTTCTTGGTAGAATCATGCAGGATTGAAATTTTTGATGGTTTTTTACTCCTCTCAACAGCCCAAACAAGTTTCTAAAAGGATGAGTTTGCAACTACTTTACTTTTGGAGAAAATTCAAAACATTCATTATTCAATAGGGCCCAAACTATCAAAAACCAGCGGTTTGAATGAACACACATTTCTTGGTAGAATCATGCAGGACTGAAATTTTTTATGTTTTTCTACTCCTCTCATGAGCCCAAACAAGTCTCTAAAAGCATGAGTTTGCAACTACTTTACTTTTGGAGAAAATTCAAAACATTCATTATTCAATAGAGCCCAATAGCAAAAACCAGCGTTTTGAATGAAGAATCACATTTCTTGGTAGAATCATGCAGGATTGAAATTTTTGATGGTTTTTTACTTCTCTCAACAGCCCAAACAAGTTTCTAAAAGGATGAGTTTGCAACTACTTTACTTTTGGACAAAATTCAAAACATTCATTATTCAATAGGGCCCAAACTATCAAAAACCAGCGGTTTCAATGAACACACATTTCTTGGTAGAATCATGCAGGACTGAAATTTTTGATGTTTTTCTACTCCTCTCATGAGCCCAAACAAGTCTCTAAAAGCATGAGTTTGCAACTACTTTACTTTTGGAGAAAATTCAAAACATTCATTATTCAATAGGGCCCAAACTATCAAAAACCAGCGGTTTGAATGAACACACATTTCTTGGTAGAATCATGCAGGACTGAAATTTTTGATGTTTTTCTACTCCTCTCATGAGCCCAAACAATTCTCTAAAAGCATGAGTTTGCAACTACTTTACTTTTGGAGAAAATTCAAAACATTCATTATTCAATAGAGCCCAATAGCAAAAACCAGCATTTTGAATGAAGAATCACATTTCTTGGTAGAATCATGCAGGATTGAAATTTTTGATGGTTTTTTACTCCTCTCAACAGCCCAAACAAGTTTCTAAAAGGATGAGTTTGCAACTACTTTACTTTTGGAGAAAATTCAAAACATTCATTATTCAATAGGGCCCAAACTATCAAAAACCAGCCGTTTCAATGAACACACATGTCTTGGTAGAATCATGCAGGACTGAAATTTTTGATGTTTTTCTACTCATATCATGAGCCCAAACAAGTCTCTAAAAGCATGAGTTTGCAACTACTTTACTTTTGGAGAAAATTCAAAACATTCATTATTCAATAGAGCCCAATAGCAAAAACCAGCGTTTTGAATGAAGAATCACATTTCTTGGTAGAATCATGCAGGATTGAAATTTTTGATGGTTTTTTACTCCTCTCAACAGCCCAAACAAGTTTCTAAAAGGATGAGTTTGCAACTACTTTACTTTTGGAGAAAATTCAAAACATTCATTATTCAATAGGGCCCAAACTATCAAAAACCAGCGGTTTCAATGAACACACATTTCTTGGTAGAATCATGCAGGACTGAAATTTTTGATGTTTTTCTACTCCTCTCATGAGCCCAAACAAGTCTCTAAAAGCATGAGTTTGCAACTACTTTACTTTTGGAGAAAATTCAAAACATTCATTATTCAATAGAGCCCAATAGCAAAAACCAGCGTTTTGAATGAAGAATCACATTTCTTGGTAGAATCATGCAGGATTGAAATTTTTGATGGTTTTTTACTCCTCTCAACAGCCCAAACAAGTTTCTAAAAGGATGAGTTTGCAACTACTTTACTTTTGGAGAAAATTCAAAACATTCATTATTCAATAGGGCCCAAACTATCAAAAACCAGCGGTTTGAATGAACACACATTTCTTGGTAGAATCATGCAGGACTGAAATTTTTTATGTTTTTCTACTCCTCTCATGAGCCCAAACAAGTCTCTAAAAGCATGAGTTTGCAACTACTTTACTTTTGGAGAAAATTCAAAACATTCGTTATTCAATTGAGCCCAATAGCAAAAACCAGCGTTTTGAATGAAGAATCACATTTCTTGGTAGAATCATGCAGGATTGAAATTTTTGATGGTTTTTTACTCCTCTCAACAGCCCAAACAAGTTTCTAAAAGGATGAGTTTGCAACTACTTTACTTTTGGAGAAAATTCAAAACATTCATTATTCAATAGGGCCCAAACTATCAAAAACCAGCCGTTTCAATGAACACACATGTTTTGGTAGAATCATGCAGGACTGAAATTTTTGATGTTTTTCTACTCATCTCATGAGCCCAAACAAGTCTCTAAAAGCATGAGTTTGCAACTACTTTACTTTTGGAGAAAATTCAAAACATTCACTATTCAATAGAGCCCAATAGCAAAAATCAGGTTTTGAATGAAGAATCACATTTCTTGGTAAAATCATGCAGGATTGAAATTTTTGATGGTTTTTTACTCCTCTCAACAGCCCAAACAAGTTTCTAAAAGGATGAGTTTGCAACTACTTTACTTTTGGAGAAAATTCAAAACATTCATTATTCAATAGGGCCCAAACTATCAAAAACCAGCGGTTTCAATGAACACACATTTCTTGGTAGAATCATGCAGGACTGAAATTTTTGATGTTTTTCTACTCCTCTCATGAGCCCAAACAAGTCTCTAAAAGCATGAGTTTGCAACTACTTTACTTCTGGAGAAAATTCAAAACAATCATTATTCAATAGAGCCCAATAGCAAAAACCAGCGTTTTGAATGAAGAATCACATTTCTTGGTAGAATCATGCAGGATTGAAATTTTTGATGTTTTTTTACTCCTCTCAACAGCCCAAACAAGTTTCTAAAAGGATGAGTTTGCAACTACTTTACTTTTGGAGAAAATTCAAAACATTCATTATTCAATAGGGCCCAAACTATCAAAAACCAGCGGTTTGAATGAACACACATTTCTTGGTAGAATCATGCAGGACTGAAATTTTTGATGTTTTTCTACTCCTCTCATGAGCCCAAACAAGTCTCTAAAAGCATGAGTTTGCAACTACTTTACTTTTGGAGAAAATTCAAAACATTCACTATTCAATAGAGCCCAATAGCAAAAATCAGGATTTGAATGAAGAATCACATTTCTTGGTAGAATCATGCAGGATTGAAATTTTTGATGGTTTTTTACTCCTCTCAACATCCCAAACAAGTTTCTAAAAGGATGAGTTTGCAACTACTTTACTTTTGGAGAAAATTCAAAACATTCATTATTCAATAGGGCCCAAACTATCAAAAACCAGCCGTTTCAATGAACACACATGTTTTGGTAGAATCATGCAGGACTGAAATTTTTGATGTTTTTCTACTCATCTCATGAGCCCAAACAAGTCTCTAAAAGCATGAGTTTGCAACTACTTTACTTTTGGAGAAAATTCAAAACATTCACTATTCAATAGAGCCCAATAGCAAAAATCAGGTTTTGAATGAAGAATCACATTTCTTGGTAAAATCATGCAGGATTGAAATTTTTGATGGTTTTTTACTCCTCTCAACAGCCCAAACAAGTTTCTAAAAGGATGAGTTTGCAACTACTTTACTTTTGGAGAAAATTCAAAACATTCATTATTCAATAGGGCCCAAACTATCAAAAACCAGCGGTTTCAATGAACACACATTTCTTGGTAGAATCATGCAGGACTGAAATTTTTGATGTTTTTCTACTCCTCTCATGAGCCCAAACAAGTCTCTAAAAGCATGAGTTTGCAACTACTTTACTTTTGGAGAAAATTCAAAACATTCATTATTCAATAGAGCCCAATAGCAAAAACCAGCGTTTTGAATGAAGAATCACATTTCTTGGTAGAATCATGCAGGATTGAAATTTTTGATGGTTTTTTACTCCTCTCAACAGCCCAAACAAGTTTCTAAAAGGATGAGTTTGCAACTACTTTACTTTTGGAGAAAATTCAAAACATTCATTATTCAATAGGGCCCAAACTATCAAAAACCAGCGGTTTGAATGAACACACATTTCTTGGTAGAATCATGCAGGACTGAAATTTTTGATGTTTTTCTACTCCTCTCATGAGCCCAAACTAGTCTCTAAAAGCATGAGTTTGCAACTACTTTACTTTTGGAGAAAATTCAAAACATTCACTATTCAATAGAGCCCAATAGCAAAAATCAGGTTTTGAATGAAGAATCACATTTCTTGGTAAAATCATGCAGGATTGAAATTTTTGATGGTTTTTTACTCCTCTCAACAGCCCAAACAAGTTTCTAAAAGGATGAGTTTGCAACTACTTTACTTTTGGAGAAAATTCAAAACATTCATTATTCAATAGGGCCCAAACTATCAAAAACCAGCGGTTTCAATGAACACACATTTCTTGGTAGAATCATGCAGGACTGAAATTTTTGATGTTTTTCTACTCCTCTCATGAGCCCAAACAAGTCTCTAAAAGCATGAGTTTGCAACTACTTTACTTTTGGAGAAAATTCAAAACATTCATTATTCAATAGGGCCCAAACTATCAAAAACCAGCGGTTTGAATGAACACACATTTCTTGGTAGAATCATGCAGGACTGAAATTTTTGATGTTTTTCTACTCCTCTCATGAGCCCAAACAAGTCTCTAAAAGCATGAGTTTGCAACTACTTTACTTTTGGAGAAAATTCAAAACATTCATTATTCAATAGAGCCCAATAGCAAAAACCAGCGTTTTGAATGAAGAATCACATTTCTTGGTAGAATCATGCAGGATTGAAATTTTTGATGGTTTTTTACTCCTCTCAACAGCCCAAACAAGTTTCTAAAAGGATGAGTTTGCAACTACTTTACTTTTGGAGAAAATTCAAAACATTCATTATTCAATAGGGCCCAAACTATCAAAAACCAGCCGTTTCAATGAACACACATGTCTTGGTAGAATCATGCAGGACTGAAATTTTTGATGTTTTTCTACTCATCTCATGAGCCCAAACAAGTCTCTAAAAGCATGAGTTTGCAACTTCTTTACTTTTGGAGAAAATTCAAAACATTCACTATTCAATAGAGCCCAATAGCAAAAATCAGGTTTTGAATGAAGAATCACATTTCTTGGTAGAATCATGCAGGATTGAAATTTTTGATGGTTTTTTACTCCTCTCAACAGCCCAAACAAGTTTCTAAAAGGATGAGTTTGCAACTACTTTACTTTTGGAGAAAATTCAAAACATTCATTATTCAATAGGGCCCAAACTATCAAAAACCAGCGGTTTCAATGAACACACATTTCTTGGTAGAATCATGCAGGACTGAAATTTTTGATGTTTTTCTACTCCTCTCATGAGCCCAAACTAGTGTCTAAAAGCATGAGTTTGCAACTACTTTACTTTTGGAGAAAATTCAAAACATTCACTAATCAATAGAGCCCAATAGCAAAAATCAGGTTTTGAATGAAGAATCACATTTCTTGGTAAAATCATGCAGGATTGAAATTTTTGATGGTTTTTTACTCCTCTCAACAGCCCAAACAAGTTTCTAAAAGGATGAGTTTGCAACTACTTTACTTTTGGAGAAAATTCAAAACATTCATTATTCAATAGGGCCCAAACTATCAAAAACCAGCGGTTTCAATGAACACACATTTCTTGGTAGAATCATGCAGGACTGAAATTTTTGATGTTTTTCTACTCCTCTCATGAGCCCAAACAAGTCTCTAAAAGCATGAGTTTGCAACTACTTTACTTTTGGAGAAAATTCAAAACATTCATTATTCAATAGAGCCCAATAGCAAAAACCAGCGTTTTGAATGAAGAATCACATTTCTTGGTAGAATCATGCAGGATTGAAATTTTTGATGGTTTTTTACTCCTCTCAACAGCCCAAACAAGTTTCTAAAAGGATGAGTTTGCAACTACTTTACTTTTGGAGAAAATTCAAAACATTCATTATTCAATAGGGCCCAAACTATCAAAAACCAGCGGTTTCAATGAACACACATTTCTTGGTAGAATCATGCAGGACTGAAATTTTTGATGTTTTTCTACTCCTCTCATGAGCCCAAACAAGTCTCTAAAAGCATGAGTTTGCAACTACTTTACTTTTGGAGAAAATTCAAAACATTCATTATTCAATAGAGCCCAATAGCAAAAACCAGCGTTTTGAATGAAGAATCACATTTCTTGGTAGAATCATGCAGGATTGAAATTTTTGATGGTTTTTTACTCCTCTCAACAGCCCAAACAAGTTTCTAAAAGGATGAGTTTGCAACTACTTTACTTTTGGAGAAAATTCAAAACATTCATTATTCAATAGGGCCCAAACTATCAAAAACCAGCGGTTTCAATGAACACACATTTCTTGGTAGAATCATGCAGGACTGAAATTTTTGATGTTTTTCTACTCCTCTCATGAGCCCAAACAAGTCTCTAAAAGCATGAGTTTGCAACTACTTTACTTTTGGAGAAAATTCAAAACATTCATTATTCAATAGAGCCCAATAGCAAAAACCAGCGTTTTGAATGAAGAATCACATTTCTTGGTAGAATCATGCAGGATTGAAATTTTTGATGGTTTTTTACTCCTCTCAACAGCCCAAACAAGTTTCTAAAAGGATGAGTTTGCAACTACTTTACTTTTGGAGAAAATTCAAAACATTCATTATTCAATAGGGCCCAAACTATCAAAAACCAGCGGTTTCAATGAACACACATTTCTTGGTAGAATCATGCAGGACTGAAATTTTTGATGTTTTTCTACTCCTCTCATGAGCCCAAACAAGTCTCTAAAAGCATGAGTTTGCAACTACTTTACTTTTGGAGAAAATTCAAAACATTCATTATTCAATAGAGCCCAATAGCAAAAACCAGCGTTTTGAATGAAGAATCACATTTCTTGGTAGAATCATGCAGGATTGAAATTTTTGATGGTTTTTTACTCCTCTCAACAGCCCAAACAAGTTTCTAAAAGGATGAGTTTGCAACTACTTTACTTTTGGAGAAAATTCAAAACATTCATTATTCAATAGGGCCCAAACTATCAAAAACCAGCGGTTTGAATGAACACACATTTCTTGGTAGAATCATGCAGGACTGAAATTTTTTATGTTTTTCTACTCCTCTCATGAGCCCAAACAAGTCTCTAAAAGCATGAGTTTGCAACTACTTTACTTTTGGAGAAAATTCAAAACATTCGTTATTCAATTGAGCCCAATAGCAAAAACCAGCGTTTTGAATGAAGAATCACATTTCTTGGTAGAATCATGCAGGATTGAAATTTTTGATGGTTTTTTACTCCTCTCAACAGCCCAAACAAGTTTCTAAAAGGATGAGTTTGCAACTACTTTACTTTTGGAGAAAATTCAAAACATTCATTATTCAATAGGGCCCAAACTATCAAAAACCAGCCGTTTCAATGAACACACATGTTTTGGTAGAATCATGCAGGACTGAAATTTTTGATGTTTTTCTACTCATCTCATGAGCCCAAACAAGTCTCTAAAAGCATGAGTTTGCAACTACTTTACTTTTGGAGAAAATTCAAAACATTCACTATTCAATAGAGCCCAATAGCAAAAATCAGGTTTTGAATGAAGAATCACATTTCTTGGTAAAATCATGCAGGATTGAAATTTTTGATGGTTTTTTACTCCTCTCAACAGCCCAAACAAGTTTCTAAAAGGATGAGTTTGCAACTACTTTACTTTTGGAGAAAATTCAAAACATTCATTATTCAATAGGGCCCAATCTATCAAAAACCAGCGGTTTCAATGAACACACATTTCTTGGTAGAATCATGCAGGACTGAAATTTTTGATGTTTTTCTACTCCTCTCATGAGCCCAAACAAGTCTCTAAAAGCATGAGTTTGCAACTACTTTACTTCTGGAGAAAATTCAAAACAATCATTATTCAATAGAGCCCAATAGCAAAAACCAGCGTTTTGAATGAAGAATCACATTTCTTGGTAGAATCATGCAGGATTGAAATTTTTGATGTTTTTTTACTCCTCTCAACAGCCCAAACAAGTTTCTAAAAGGATGAGTTTGCAACTACTTTACTTTTGGAGAAAATTCAAAACATTCATTATTCAATAGGGCCCAAACTATCAAAAACCAGCGGTTTGAATGAACACACATTTCTTGGTAGAATCATGCAGGACTGAAATTTTTGATGTTTTTCTACTCCTCTCATGAGCCCAAACAAGTCTCTAAAAGCATGAGTTTGCAACTACTTTACTTTTGGAGAAAATTCAAAACATTCACTATTCAATAGAGCCCAATAGCAAAAATCAGGATTTGAATGAAGAATCACATTTCTTGGTAGAATCATGCAGGATTGAAATTTTTGATGGTTTTTTACTCCTCTCAACATCCCAAACAAGTTTCTAAAAGGATGAGTTTGCAACTACTTTACTTTTGGAGAAAATTCAAAACATTCATTATTCAATAGGGCCCAAACTATCAAAAACCAGCCGTTTCAATGAACACACATGTTTTGGTAGAATCATGCAGGACTGAAATTTTTGATGTTTTTCTACTCATCTCATGAGCCCAAACAAGTCTCTAAAAGCATGAGTTTGCAACTACTTTACTTTTGGAGAAAATTCAAAACATTCACTATTCAATAGAGCCCAATAGCAAAAATCAGGTTTTGAATGAAGAATCACATTTCTTGGTAAAATCATGCAGGATTGAAATTTTTGATGGTTTTTTACTCCTCTCAACAGCCCAAACAAGTTTCTAAAAGGATGAGTTTGCAACTACTTTACTTTTGGAGAAAATTCAAAACATTCATTATTCAATAGGGCCCAAACTATCAAAAACCAGCGGTTTCAATGAACACACATTTCTTGGTAGAATCATGCAGGACTGAAATTTTTGATGTTTTTCTACTCCTCTCATGAGCCCAAACAAGTCTCTAAAAGCATGAGTTTGCAACTACTTTACTTTTGGAGAAAATTCAAAACATTCATTATTCAATAGAGCCCAATAGCAAAAACCAGCGTTTTGAATGAAGAATCACATTTCTTGGTAGAATCATGCAGGATTGAAATTTTTGATGGTTTTTTACTCCTCTCAACAGCCCAAACAAGTTTCTAAAAGGATGAGTTTGCAACTACTTTACTTTTGGAGAAAATTCAAAACATTCATTATTCAATAGGGCCCAAACTATCAAAAACCAGCGGTTTGAATGAACACACATTTCTTGGTAGAATCATGCAGGACTGAAATTTTTGATGTTTTTCTACTCCTCTCATGAGCCCAAACTAGTCTCTAAAAGCATGAGTTTGCAACTACTTTACTTTTGGAGAAAATTCAAAACATTCACTATTCAATAGAGCCCAATAGCAAAAATCAGGTTTTGAATGAAGAATCACATTTCTTGGTAAAATCATGCAGGATTGAAATTTTTGATGGTTTTTTACTCCTCTCAACAGCCCAAACAAGTTTCTAAAAGGATGAGTTTGCAACTACTTTACTTTTGGAGAAAATTCAAAACATTCATTATTCAATAGGGCCCAAACTATCAAAAACCAGCGGTTTCAATGAACACACATTTCTTGGTAGAATCATGCAGGACTGAAATTTTTGATGTTTTTCTACTCCTCTCATGAGCCCAAACAAGTCTCTAAAAGCATGAGTTTGCAACTACTTTACTTTTGGAGAAAATTCAAAACATTCATTATTCAATAGGGCCCAAACTATCAAAAACCAGCGGTTTGAATGAACACACATTTCTTGGTAGAATCATGCAGGACTGAAATTTTTGATGTTTTTCTACTCCTCTCATGAGCCCAAACAAGTCTCTAAAAGCATGAGTTTGCAACTACTTTACTTTTGGAGAAAATTCAAAACATTCATTATTCAATAGAGCCCAATAGCAAAAACCAGCGTTTTGAATGAAGAATCACATTTCTTGGTAGAATCATGCAGGATTGAAATTTTTGATGGTTTTTTACTCCTCTCAACAGCCCAAACAAGTTTCTAAAAGGATGAGTTTGCAACTACTTTACTTTTGGAGAAAATTCAAAACATTCATTATTCAATAGGGCCCAAACTATCAAAAACCAGCCGTTTCAATGAACACACATGTCTTGGTAGAATCATGCAGGACTGAAATTTTTGATGTTTTTCTACTCATCTCATGAGCCCAAACAAGTCTCTAAAAGCATGAGTTTGCAACTTCTTTACTTTTGGAGAAAATTCAAAACATTCACTATTCAATAGAGCCCAATAGCAAAAATCAGGTTTTGAATGAAGAATCACATTTCTTGGTAGAATCATGCAGGATTGAAATTTTTGATGGTTTTTTACTCCTCTCAACAGCCCAAACAAGTTTCTAAAAGGATGAGTTTGCAACTACTTTACTTTTGGAGAAAATTCAAAACATTCATTATTCAATAGGGCCCAAACTATCAAAAACCAGCGGTTTCAATGAACACACATTTCTTGGTAGAATCATGCAGGACTGAAATTTTTGATGTTTTTCTACTCCTCTCATGAGCCCAAACTAGTGTCTAAAAGCATGAGTTTGCAACTACTTTACTTTTGGAGAAAATTCAAAACATTCACTAATCAATAGAGCCCAATAGCAAAAATCAGGTTTTGAATGAAGAATCACATTTCTTGGTAAAATCATGCAGGATTGAAATTTTTGATGGTTTTTTACTCCTCTCAACAGCCCAAACAAGTTTCTAAAAGGATGAGTTTGCAACTACTTTACTTTTGGAGAAAATTCAAAACATTCATTATTCAATAGGGCCCAAACTATCAAAAACCAGCGGTTTCAATGAACACACATTTCTTGGTAGAATCATGCAGGACTGAAATTTTTGATGTTTTTCTACTCCTCTCATGAGCCCAAACAAGTCTCTAAAAGCATGAGTTTGCAACTACTTTACTTTTGGAGAAAATTCAAAACATTCATTATTCAATAGAGCCCAATAGCAAAAACCAGCGTTTTGAATGAAGAATCACATTTCTTGGTAGAATCATGCAGGATTGAAATTTTTGATGGTTTTTTACTCCTCTCAACAGCCCAAACAAGTTTCTAAAAGGATGAGTTTGCAACTACTTTACTTTTGGAGAAAATTCAAAACATTCATTATTCAATAGGGCCCAAACTATCAAAAACCAGCGGTTTCAATGAACACACATTTCTTGGTAGAATCATGCAGGACTGAAATTTTTGATGTTTTTCTACTCCTCTCATGAGCCCAAACAAGTCTCTAAAAGCATGAGTTTGCAACTACTTTACTTCTGGAGAAAATTCAAAACATTCATTATTCAATAGAGCCCAATAGCAAAAACCAGCGTTTTGAATGAAGAATCACATTTCTTGGTAGAATCATGCAGGATTGAAATTTTTGATGGTTTTTTACTCCTCTCAACAGCCCAAACAAGTTTCTAAAAGGATGAGTTTGCAACTACTTTACTTTTGGAGAAAATTCAAAACATTCATTATTCAATAGGGCCCAAACTATCAAAAACCAGCGGTTTCAATGAACACACATTTCTTGGTAGAATCATGCAGGACTGAAATTTTTGATGTTTTTCTACTCCTCTCATGAGCCCAAACAAGTCTCTAAAAGCATGAGTTTGCAACTACTTTACTTTTGGAGAAAATTCAAAACATTCATTATTCAATAGAGCCCAATAGCAAAAACCAGCGTTTTGAATGAAGAATCACATTTCTTGGTAGAATCATGCAGGATTGAAATTTTTGATGGTTTTTTACTCCTCTCAACAGCCCAAACAAGTTTCTAAAAGGATGAGTTTGCAACTACTTTACTTTTGGAGAAAATTCAAAACATTCATTATTCAATAGGGCCCAAACTATCAAAAACCAGCGGTTTCAATGAACACACATTTCTTGGTAGAATCATGCAGGACTGAAATTTTTGATGTTTTTCTACTCCTCTCATGAGCCCAAACAAGTCTCTAAAAGCATGAGTTTGCAACTACTTTACTTTTGGAGAAAATTCAAAACATTCATTATTCAATAGAGCCCAATAGCAAAAACCAGCGTTTTGAATGAAGAATCACATTTCTTGGTAGAATCATGCAGGATTGAAATTTTTGATGGTTTTTTACTCCTCTCAACAGCCCAAACAAGTTTCTAAAAGGATGAGTTTGCAACTACTTTACTTTTGGAGAAAATTCAAAACATTCATTATTCAATAGGGCCCAAACTATCAAAAACCAGCGGTTTCAATGAACACACATTTCTTGGTAGAATCATGCAGGACTGAAATTTTTGATGTTTTTCTACTCCTCTCATGAGCCCAAACAAGTCTCTAAAAGCATGAGTTTGCAACTACTTTACTTTTGGAGAAAATTCAAAACATTCATTATTCAATAGAGCCCAATAGCAAAAACCAGCGTTTTGAATGAAGAATCACATTTCTTGGTAGAATCATGCAGGATTGAAATTTTTGATGGTTTTTTACTCCTCTCAACAGCCCAAACAAGTTTCTAAAAGGATGAGTTTGCAACTACTTTACTTTTGGAGAAAATTCAAAACATTCATTATTCAATAGGGCCCAAACTATCAAAAACCAGCCGTTTCAATGAACACACATGTCTTGGTAGAATCATGCAGGACTGAAATTTTTGATGTTTTTCTACTCATCTCATGAGCCCAAACAAGTCTCTAAAAGCATGAGTTTGCAACTACTTTACTTTTGGAGAAAATTCAAAACATTCACTATTCAATAGAGCCCAATAGCAAAAATCAGGTTTTGAATGAAGAATCACATTTCTTGGTAAAATCATGCAGGATTGAAATTTTTGATGGTTTTTTACTCCTCTCAACAGCCCAAACAAGTTTCTAAAAGGATGAGTTTGCAACTACTTTACTTTTGGAGAAAATTCAAAACATTCATTATTCAATAGGGCCCAAACTATCAAAAACCAGCGGTTTCAATGAACACACATTTCTTGGTAGAATCATGCAGGACTGAAATTTTTGATGTTTTTCTACTCCTCTCATGAGCCCAAACAAGTCTCTAAAAGCATGAGTTTGCAACTACTTTACATTTGGAGAAAATTCAAAACATTCACTATTCAATAGAGCCCAATAGCAAAAATCAGGTTTTGAATGAAGAATCACATTTCTTGGTAAAATCATGCAGGATTGAAATTTTTGATGGTTTTTTACTCCTCTCAACAGCCCAAACAAGTTTCTAAAAGGATGAGTTTGCAACTACTTTACTTTTGGAGAAAATTCAAAACATTCATTATTCAATAGGGCCCAAACTATCAAAAACCAGCGGTTTGAATGAACACACATTTCTTGGTAGAATCATGCAGGACTGAAATTTTTGATGTTTTTCTACTCCTCTCATGAGCCCAAACAAGTCTCTAAAAGCATGAGTTTGCAACTACTTTACTTTTGGAGAAAATTCAAAACATTCACTATTCAATAGAGCCCAATAGCAAAAATCAGGTTTTGAATGAAGAATCACATTTCTTGGTAAAATCATGCAGGATTGAAATTTTTGATGGTTTTTTACTCCTCTCAACAGCCCAAACAAGTTTCTAAAAGGATGAGTTTGCAACTACTTTACTTTTGGAGAAAATTCAAAACATTCATTATTCAATAGGGCCCAAACTATCAAAAACCAGCGGTTTCAATGAACACACATTTCTTGGTAGAATCATGCAGGACTGAAATTTTTGATGTTTTTCTACTCCTCTCATGAGCCCAAACAAGTCTCTAAAAGCATGAGTTTGCAACTACTTTACTTTTGGAGAAAATTCAAAACATTCATTATTCAATAGAGCCCAATAGCAAAAACCAGCGTTTTGAATGAAGAATCACATTTCTTGGTAGAATCATGCAGGATTGAAATTTTTGATGGTTTTTTACTCCTCTCAACAGCCCAAACAAGTTTCTAAAAGGATGAGTTTGCAACTACTTTACTTTTGGAGAAAATTCAAAACATTCATTATTCAATAGGGCCCAAACTATCAAAAACCAGCCGTTTCAATGAACACACATGTCTTGGTAGAATCATGCAGGACTGAAATTTTTGATGTTTTTCTACTCATCTCATGAGCCCAAACAAGTCTCTAAAAGCATGAGTTTGCAACTACTTTACTTTTGGAGAAAATTCAAAACATTCATTATTCAATAGAGCCCAATAGCAAAAATCAGGTTTTGAATGAAGAATCACATTTCTTGGTAAAATCATGCAGGATTGAAATTTTTGATGGTTTTTTACTCCTCTCAACAGCCCAAACAAGTTTCTAAAAGGATGAGTTTGCAACTACTTTACTTTTGGAGAAAATTCAAAACATTCATTATTCAATAGGGCCCAAACTATCAAAAACCAGCGGTTTCAATGAACACACATTTCTTGGTAGAATCATGCAGGACTGAAATTTTTGATGTTTTTCTACTCCTCTCATGAGCCCAAACAAGTCTCTAAAAGCATGAGTTTGCAACTACTTTACATTTGGAGAAAATTCAAAACATTCACTATTCAATAGAGCCCAATAGCAAAAATCAGGTTTTGAATGAAGAATCACATTTCTTGGTAAAATCATGCAGGATTGAAATTTTTGATGGTTTTTTACTCCTCTCAACAGCCCAAACAAGTTTCTAAAAGGATGAGTTTGCAACTACTTTACTTTTGGAGAAAATTCAAAACATTCATTATTCAATAGGGCCCAAACTATCAAAAACCAGCGGTTTGAATGAACACACATTTCTTGGTAGAATCATGCAGGACTGAAATTTTTGATGTTTTTCTACTCCTCTCATGAGCCCAAACAAGTCTCTAAAAGCATGAGTTTGCAACTACTTTACTTTTGGAGAAAATTCAAAACATTCACTATTCAATAGAGCCCAATAGCAAAAATCAGGTTTTGAATGAAGAATCACATTTCTTGGTAAAATCATGCAGGATTGAAATTTTTGATGGTTTTTTACTCCTCTCAACAGCCCAAACAAGTTTCTAAAAGGATGAGTTTGCAACTACTTTACTTTTGGAGAAAATTCAAAACATTCATTATTCAATAGGGCCCAAACTATCAAAAACCAGCGGTTTCAATGAACACACATTTCTTGGTAGAATCATGCAGGACTGAAATTTTTGATGTTTTTCTACTCCTCTCATGAGCCCAAACAAGTCTCTAAAAGCATGAGTTTGCAACTACTTTACTTTTGGAGAAAATTCAAAACATTCATTATTCAATAGAGCCCAATAGCAAAAACCAGCGTTTTGAATGAAGAATCACATTTCTTGGTAGAATCATGCAGGATTGAAATTTTTGATGGTTTTTTACTCCTCTCAACAGCCCAAACAAGTTTCTAAAAGGATGAGTTGGCAACTACTTTACTTTTGGAGAAAATTCAAAACATTCATTATTCAATAGGGCCCAAACTATCAAAAACCAGCGGTTTGAATGAACACACATTTCTTGGTAGAATCATGCAGGATTGAAATTTTTGATGGTTTTTTACTCCTCTCAACAGCCCAAACAAGTTTCTAAAAGGATGAGTTTGCAACTACTTTACTTTTGGAGAAAATTCAAAACATTCATTATTCAATAGGGCCCAAACTATCAAAAACCAGCGGTTTCAATGAACACACATTTCTTGGTAGAATCATGCAGGACTGAAATTTTTGATGTTTTTCTACTCCTCTCATGAGCCCAAACAAGTCTCTAAAAGCATGAGTTTGCAACTACTTTACTTTTGGAGAAAATTCAAAACATTCATTATTCAATAGAGCCCAATAGCAAAAACCAGCGTTTTGAATGAAGAATCACATTTCTTGGTAGAATCATGCAGGATTGAAATTTTTGATGGTTTTTTACTCCTCTCAACAGCCCAAACAAGTTTCTAAAAGGATGAGTTTGCAACTACTTTACTTTTGGAGAAAATTCAAAACATTCATTATTCAATAGGGCCCAAACTATCAAAAACCAGCGGTTTCAATGAACACACATTTCTTGGTAGAATCATGCAGGACTGAAATTTTTGATGTTTTTCTACTCCTCTCATGAGCCCAAACAAGTCTCTAAAAGCATGAGTTTGCAACTACTTTACTTTTGGAGAAAATTCAAAACATTCATTATTCAATAGAGCCCAATAGCAAAAACCAGCGTTTTGAATGAAGAATCACATTTCTTGGTAGAATCATGCAGGATTGAAATTTTTGATGGTTTTTTACTCCTCTCAACAGCCCAAACAAGTTTCTAAAAGGATGAGTTTGCAACTACTTTACTTTTGGAGAAAATTCAAAACATTCATTATTCAATAGGGCCCAAACTATCAAAAACCAGCGGTTTCAATGAACACACATTTCTTGGTAGAATCATGCAGGACTGAAATTTTTGATGTTTTTCTACTCCTCTCATGAGCCCAAACAAGTCTCTAAAAGCATGAGTTTGCAACTACTTTACTTTTGGAGAAAATTCAAAACATTCATTATTCAATAGAGCCCAATAGCAAAAACCAGCGTTTTGAATGAAGAATCACATTTCTTGGTAGAATCATGCAGGATTGAAATTTTTGATGGTTTTTTACTCCTCTCAACAGCCCAAACAAGTTTCTAAAAGGATGAGTTTGCAACTACTTTACTTTTGGAGAAAATTCAAAACATTCATTATTCAATAGGGCCCAAACTATCAAAAACCAGCCGTTTCAATGAACACACATGTCTTGGTAGAATCATGCAGGACTGAAATTTTTGATGTTTTTCTACTCATCTCATGAGCCCAAACAAGTCTCTAAAAGCATGAGTTTGCAACTACTTTACTTTTGGAGAAAATTCAAAACATTCACTATTCAATAGAGCCCAATAGCAAAAATCAGGTTTTGAATGAAGAATCACATTTCTTGGTAAAATCATGCAGGATTGAAATTTTTGATGGTTTTTTACTCCTCTCAACAGCCCAAACAAGTTTCTAAAAGGATGAGTTTGCAACTACTTTACTTTTGGAGAAAATTCAAAACATTCATTATTCAATAGGGCCCAAACTATCAAAAACCAGCGGTTTCAATGAACACACATTTCTTGGTAGAATCATGCAGGACTGAAATTTTTGATGTTTTTCTACTCCTCTCATGAGCCCAAACAAGTCTCTAAAAGCATGAGTTTGCAACTACTTTACATTTGGAGAAAATTCAAAACATTCACTATTCAATAGAGCCCAATAGCAAAAATCAGGTTTTGAATGAAGAATCACATTTCTTGGTAAAATCATGCAGGATTGAAATTTTTGATGGTTTTTTACTCCTCTCAACAGCCCAAACAAGTTTCTAAAAGGATGAGTTTGCAACTACTTTACTTTTGGAGAAAATTCAAAACATTCATTATTCAATAGGGCCCAAACTATCAAAAACCAGCGGTTTGAATGAACACACATTTCTTGGTAGAATCATGCAGGACTGAAATTTTTGATGTTTTTCTACTCCTCTCATGAGCCCAAACAAGTCTCTAAAAGCATGAGTTTGCAACTACTTTACTTTTGGAGAAAATTCAAAACATTCACTATTCAATAGAGCCCAATAGCAAAAATCAGGTTTTGAATGAAGAATCACATTTCTTGGTAAAATCATGCAGGATTGAAATTTTTGATGGTTTTTTACTCCTCTCAACAGCCCAAACAAGTTTCTAAAAGGATGAGTTTGCAACTACTTTACTTTTGGAGAAAATTCAAAACATTCATTATTCAATAGGGCCCAAACTATCAAAAACCAGCGGTTTCAATGAACACACATTTCTTGGTAGAATCATGCAGGACTGAAATTTTTGATGTTTTTCTACTCCTCTCATGAGCCCAAACAAGTCTCTAAAAGCATGAGTTTGCAACTACTTTACTTTTGGAGAAAATTCAAAACATTCATTATTCAATAGAGCCCAATAGCAAAAACCAGCGTTTTGAATGAAGAATCACATTTCTTGGTAGAATCATGCAGGATTGAAATTTTTGATGGTTTTTTACTCCTCTCAACAGCCCAAACAAGTTTCTAAAAGGATGAGTTTGCAACTACTTTACTTTTGGAGAAAATTCAAAACATTCATTATTCAATAGGGCCCAAACTATCAAAAACCAGCCGTTTCAATGAACACACATGTCTTGGTAGAATCATGCAGGACTGAAATTTTTGATGTTTTTCTACTCATCTCATGAGCCCAAACAAGTCTCTAAAAGCATGAGTTTGCAACTACTTTACTTTTGGAGAAAATTCAAAACATTCATTATTCAATAGAGCCCAATAGCAAAAATCAGGTTTTGAATGAAGAATCACATTTCTTGGTAAAATCATGCAGGATTGAAATTTTTGATGGTTTTTTACTCCTCTCAACAGCCCAAACAAGTTTCTAAAAGGATGAGTTTGCAACTACTTTACTTTTGGAGAAAATTCAAAACATTCATTATTCAATAGGGCCCAAACTATCAAAAACCAGCGGTTTCAATGAACACACATTTCTTGGTAGAATCATGCAGGACTGAAATTTTTGATGTTTTTCTACTCCTCTCATGAGCCCAAACAAGTCTCTAAAAGCATGAGTTTGCAACTACTTTACATTTGGAGAAAATTCAAAACATTCACTATTCAAAAGAGCCCAATAGCAAAAATCAGGTTTTGAATGAAGAATCACATTTCTTGGTAAAATCATGCAGGATTGAAATTTTTGATGGTTTTTTACTCCTCTCAACAGCCCAAACAAGTTTCTAAAAGGATGAGTTTGCAACTACTTTACTTTTGGAGAAAATTCAAAACATTCATTATTCAATAGGGCCCAAACTATCAAAAACCAGCGGTTTGAATGAACACACATTTCTTGGTAGAATCATGCAGGACTGAAATTTTTGATGTTTTTCTACTCCTCTCATGAGCCCAAACAAGTCTCTAAAAGCATGAGTTTGCAACTACTTTACTTTTGGAGAAAATTCAAAACATTCACTATTCAATAGAGCCCAATAGCAAAAATCAGGTTTTGAATGAAGAATCACATTTCTTGGTAAAATCATGCAGGATTGAAATTTTTGATGGTTTTTTACTCCTCTCAACAGCCCAAACAAGTTTCTAAAAGGATGAGTTTGCAACTACTTTACTTTTGGAGAAAATTCAAAACATTCATTATTCAATAGGGCCCAAACTATCAAAAACCAGCGGTTTCAATGAACACACATTTCTTGGTAGAATCATGCAGGACTGAAATTTTTGATGTTTTTCTACTCCTCTCATGAGCCCAAACAAGTCTCTAAAAGCATGAGTTTGCAACTACTTTACTTTTGGAGAAAATTCAAAACATTCATTATTCAATAGAGCCCAATAGCAAAAACCAGCGTTTTGAATGAAGAATCACATTTCTTGGTAGAATCATGCAGGATTGAAATTTTTGATGGTTTTTTACTCCTCTCAACAGCCCAAACAAGTTTCTAAAAGGATGAGTTGGCAACTACTTTACTTTTGGAGAAAATTCAAAACATTCATTATTCAATAGGGCCCAAACTATCAAAAACCAGCCGTTTCAATGAACACACATGTTTTGGTAGAATCCTGCAGGACTGAAATTTTTGATGTTTTTCTACTCATCTCATGAGCCCAAACAAGTCTCTAAAAGCATGAGTTTGCAACTACTTTACTTTTGGAGAAAATTCAAAACATTCACTATTCAATAGAGCCCAATAGCAAAAATCAGGTTTTGAATGAAGAATCACATTTCTTGGTAAAATCATGCAGGATTGAAATTTTTGATGGTTTTTTACTCCTCTCAACAGCCCAAACAAGTTTCTAAAAGGATGAGTTTGCAACTACTTTACTTTTGGAGAAAATTCAAAACATTCATTATTCAATAGGGCCCAAACTATCAAAAACCAGCGGTTTCAATGAACACACATTTCTTGGTAGAATCATGCAGGACTGAAATTTTTGATGTTTTTCTACTCCTCTCATGAGCCCAAACAAGTCTCTAAAAGCATGAGTTTGCAACTACTTTACTTTTGGAGAAAATTCAAAACATTCATTATTCAATAGAGCCCAATAGCAAAAACCAGCGTTTTGAATGAAGAATCACATTTCTTGGTAGAATCATGCAGGATTGAAATTTTTGATGGTTTTTTATTCCTCTCAACAGCCCAAACAAGTTTCTAAAAGGATGAGTTTGCAACTACTTTACTTTTGGAGAAAATTCAAAACATTCATTATTCAATAGGGCCCAAACTATCAAAAACCAGCGGTTTCAATGAACACACATTTCTTGGTAGAATCATGCAGGACTGAAATTTTTGATGTTTTTCTACTCCTCTCATGAGCCCAAACAAGTCTCTAAAAGCATGAGTTTGCAACTACTTTACTTTTGGAGAAAATTCAAAACATTCATTATTCAATAGAGCCCAATAGCAAAAACCAGCGTTTTGAATGAAGAATCACATTTCTTGGTAGAATCATGCAGGATTGAAATTTTTGATGGTTTTTTACTCCTCTCAACTGCCCAAACAAGTTTCTAAAAGGATGAGTTTGCAACTACTTTACTTTTGGAGAAAATTCAAAACATTCATTATTCAATAGGGCCCAAACTATCAAAAACCAGCGGTTTCAATGAACACACATTTCTTGGTAGAATCATGCAGGACTGAAATTTTTGATGTTTTTCTACTCCTCTCATGAGCCCAAACAAGTCTCTAAAAGCATGAGTTTGCAACTACTTTACTTTTGGAGAAAATTCAAAACATTCATTATTCAATAGGGCCCAAACTATCAAAAACCAGCGGTTTGAATGAACACACATTTCTTGGTAGAATCATGCAGGACTGAAATTTTTGATGTTTTTCTACTCCTCTCATGAGCCCAAACAAGTCTCTAAAAGCATGAGTTTGCAACTACTTTACTTTTGGAGAAAATTCAAAACATTCATTATTCAATAGAGCCCAATAGCAAAAACCAGCGTTTTGAATGAAGAATCACATTTCTTGGTAGAATCATGCAGGATTGAAATTTTTGATGGTTTTTTACTCCTCTCAACAGCCCAAACAAGTTTCTAAAAGGATGAGTTTGCAACTACTTTACTTTTGGAGAAAATTCAAAACATTCATTATTCAATAGGGCCCAAACTATCAAAAACCAGCCATTTCAATGAACACACATGTCTTGGTAGAATCATGCAGGACTGAAATTTTTGATGTTTTTCTACTCATCTCATGAGCCCAAACAAGTCTCTAAAAGCATGAGTTTGCAACTTCTTTACTTTTGGAGAAAATTCAAAACATTCACTATTCAATAGAGCCCAATAGCAAAAATCAGGTTTTGAATGAAGAATCACATTTCTTGGTAGAATCATGCAGGATTGAAATTTTTGATGGTTTTTTACTCCTCTCAACAGCCCAAACAAGTTTCTAAAAGGATGAGTTTGCAACTACTTTACTTTTGGAGAAAATTCAAAACATTCATTATTCAATAGGGCCCAAACTATCAAAAACCAGCGGTTTCAATGAACACACATTTCTTGGTAGAATCATGCAGGACTGAAATTTTTGATGTTTTTCTACTCCTCTCATGAGCCCAAACTAGTGTCTAAAAGCATGAGTTTGCAACTACTTTACTTTTGGAGAAAATTCAAAACATTCACTAATCAATAGAGCCCAATAGCAAAAATCAGGTTTTGAATGAAGAATCACATTTCTTGGTAAAATCATGCAGGATTGAAATTTTTGATGGTTTTTTACTCCTCTCAACAGCCCAAACAAGTTTCTAAAAGGATGAGTTTGCAACTACTTTACTTTTGGAGAAAATTCAAAACATTCATTATTCAATAGGGCCCAAACTATCAAAAACCAGCGGTTTCAATGAACACACATTTCTTGGTAGAATCATGCAGGACTGAAATTTTTGATGTTTTTCTACTCCTCTCATGAGCCCAAACAAGTCTCTAAAAGCATGAGTTTGCAACTACTTTACTTTTGGAGAAAATTCAAAACATTCATTATTCAATAGAGCCCAATAGCAAAAACCAGCGTTTTGAATGAAGAATCACATTTCTTGGTAGAATCATGCAGGATTGAAATTTTTGATGGTTTTTTACTCCTCTCAACAGCCCAAACAAGTTTCTAAAAGGATGAGTTTGCAACTACTTTACTTTTGGAGAAAATTCAAAACATTCATTATTCAATAGGGCCCAAACTATCAAAAACCAGCGGTTTCAATGAACACACATTTCTTGGTAGAATCATGCAGGACTGAAATTTTTGATGTTTTTCTACTCCTCTCATGAGCCCAAACAAGTCTCTAAAAGCATGAGTTTGCAACTACTTTACTTTTGGAGAAAATTCAAAACATTCATTATTCAATAGAGCCCAATAGCAAAAACCAGCGTTTTGAATGAAGAATCACATTTCTTGGTAGAATCATGCAGGATTGAAATTTTTGATGGTTTTTTACTCCTCTCAACTGCCCAAACAAGTTTCTAAAAGGATGAGTTTGCAACTACTTTACTTTTGGAGAAAATTCAAAACATTCATTATTCAATAGGGCCCAAACTATCAAAAACCAGCGGTTTCAATGAACACACATTTCTTGGTAGAATCATGCAGGACTGAAATTTTTGATGTTTTTCTACTCCTCTCATGAGCCCAAACAAGTCTCTAAAAGCATGAGTTTGCAACTACTTTACTTTTGGAGAAAATTCAAAACATTCATTATTCAATAGGGCCCAAACTATCAAAAACCAGCGGTTTGAATGAACACACATTTCTTGGTAGAATCATGCAGGACTGAAATTTTTGATGTTTTTCTACTCCTCTCATGAGCCCAAACAAGTCTCTAAAAGCATGAGTTTGCAACTACTTTACTTTTGGAGAAAATTCAAAACATTCATTATTCAATAGAGCCCAATAGCAAAAACCAGCGTTTTGAATGAAGAATCACATTTCTTGGTAGAATCATGCAGGATTGAAATTTTTGATGGTTTTTTACTCCTCTCAACAGCCCAAACAAGTTTCTAAAAGGATGAGTTTGCAACTACTTTACTTTTGGAGAAAATTCAAAACATTCATTATTCAATAGGGCCCAAACTATCAAAAACCAGCCATTTCAATGAACACACATGTCTTGGTAGAATCATGCAGGACTGAAATTTTTGATGTTTTTCTACTCATCTCATGAGCCCAAACAAGTCTCTAAAAGCATGAGTTTGCAACTTCTTTACTTTTGGAGAAAATTCAAAACATTCACTATTCAATAGAGCCCAATAGCAAAAATCAGGTTTTGAATGAAGAATCACATTTCTTGGTAGAATCATGCAGGATTGAAATTTTTGATGGTTTTTTACTCCTCTCAACAGCCCAAACAAGTTTCTAAAAGGATGAGTTTGCAACTACTTTACTTTTGGAGAAAATTCAAAACATTCATTATTCAATAGGGCCCAAACTATCAAAAACCAGCGGTTTCAATGAACACACATTTCTTGGTAGAATCATGCAGGACTGAAATTTTTGATGTTTTTCTACTCCTCTCATGAGCCCAAACTAGTGTCTAAAAGCATGAGTTTGCAACTACTTTACTTTTGGAGAAAATTCAAAACATTCACTAATCAATAGAGCCCAATAGCAAAAATCAGGTTTTGAATGAAGAATCACATTTCTTGGTAAAATCATGCAGGATTGAAATTTTTGATGGTTTTTTACTCCTCTCAACAGCCCAAACAAGTTTCTAAAAGGATGAGTTTGCAACTACTTTACTTTTGGAGAAAATTCAAAACATTCATTATTCAATAGGGCCCAAACTATCAAAAACCAGCGGTTTCAATGAACACACATTTCTTGGTAGAATCATGCAGGACTGAAATTTTTGATGTTTTTCTACTCCTCTCATGAGCCCAAACAAGTCTCTAAAAGCATGAGTTTGCAACTACTTTACTTTTGGAGAAAATTCAAAACATTCATTATTCAATAGAGCCCAATAGCAAAAACCAGCGTTTTGAATGAAGAATCACATTTCTTGGTAGAATCATGCAGGATTGAAATTTTTGATGGTTTTTTACTCCTCTCAACAGCCCAAACAAGTTTCTAAAAGGATGAGTTTGCAACTACTTTACTTTTGGAGAAAATTCAAAACATTCATTATTCAATAGGGCCCAAACTATCAAAAACCAGCGGTTTCAATGAACACACATTTCTTGGTAGAATCATGCAGGACTGAAATTTTTGATGTTTTTCTACTCCTCTCATGAGCCCAAACAAGTCTCTAAAAGCATGAGTTTGCAACTACTTTACTTCTGGAGAAAATTCAAAACATTCATTATTCAATAGAGCCCAATAGCAAAAACCAGCGTTTTGAATGAAGAATCACATTTCTTGGTAGAATCATGCAGGATTGAAATTTTTGATGGTTTTTTACTCCTCTCAACAGCCCAAACAAGTTTCTAAAAGGATGAGTTTGCAACTACTTTACTTTTGGAGAAAATTCAAAACATTCATTATTCAATAGGGCCCAAACTATCAAAAACCAGCGGTTTCAATGAACACACATTTCTTGGTAGAATCATGCAGGACTGAAATTTTTGATGTTTTTCTACTCCTCTCATGAGCCCAAACAAGTCTCTAAAAGCATGAGTTTGCAACTACTTTACTTTTGGAGAAAATTCAAAACATTCATTATTCAATAGAGCCCAATAGCAAAAACCAGCGTTTTGAATGAAGAATCACATTTCTTGGTAGAATCATGCAGGATTGAAATTTTTGATGGTTTTTTACTCCTCTCAACAGCCCAAACAAGTTTCTAAAAGGATTAGTTTGCAACTACTTTACTTTTGGAGAAAATTCAAAACATTCATTATTCAATAGGGCCCAAACTATCAAAAACCAGCGGTTTCAATGAACACACATTTCTTGGTAGAATCATGCAGGACTGAAATTTTTGATGTTTTTCTACTCCTCTCATGAGCCCAAACAAGTCTCTAAAAGCATGAGTTTGCAACTACTTTACTTTTGGAGAAAATTCAAAACATTCATTATTCAATAGAGCCCAATAGCAAAAACCAGCGTTTTGAATGAAGAATCACATTTCTTGGTAGAATCATGCAGGATTGAAATTTTTGATGGTTTTTTACTCCTCTCAACAGCCCAAACAAGTTTCTAAAAGGATGAGTTTGCAACTACTTTACTTTTGGAGAAAATTCAAAACATTCATTATTCAATAGGGCCCAAACTATCAAAAACCAGCGGTTTCAATGAACACACATTTCTTGGTAGAATCATGCAGGACTGAAATTTTTGATGTTTTTCTACTCCTCTCATGAGCCCAAACAAGTCTCTAAAAGCATGAGTTTGCAACTACTTTACTTTTGGAGAAAATTCAAAACATTCATTATTCAATAGGGCCCAAACTATCAAAAACCAGCGGTTTGAATGAACACACATTTCTTGGTAGAATCATGCAGGACTGAAATTTTTGATGTTTTTCTACTCCTCTCATGAGCCCAAACAAGTCTCTAAAAGCATGAGTTTGCAACTACTTTACTTTTGGAGAAAATTCAAAACATTCATTATTCAATAGAGCCCAATAGCAAAAACCAGCGTTTTGAATGAAGAATCACATTTCTTGGTAGAATCATGCAGGATTGAAATTTTTGATGGTTTTTTACTCCTCTCAACAGCCCAAACAAGTTTCTAAAAGGATGAGTTTGCAACTACTTTACTTTTGGAGAAAATTCAAAACATTCATTATTCAATAGGGCCCAAACTATCAAAAACCAGCGGTTTCAATGAACACACATTTCTTGGTAGAATCATGCAGGACTGAAATTTTTGATGTTTTTCTACTCCTCTCATGAGCCCAAACAAGTCTCTAAAAGCATGAGTTTGCAACTACTTTACATTTGGAGAAAATTCAAAACATTCACTATTCAATAGAGCCCAATAGCAAAAATCAGGTTTTGAATGAAGAATCACATTTCTTGGTAAAATCATGCAGGATTGAAATTTTTGATGGTTTTTTACTCCTCTCAACAGCCCAAACAAGTTTCTAAAAGAATGAGTTTGCAACTACTTTACTTTTGGAGAAAATTCAAAACATTCATTATTCAATAGGGCCCAAACTATCAAAAACCAGCGGTTTGAATGAACACACATTTCTTGGTAGAATCATGCAGGACTGAAATTTTTGATGTTTTTCTACTCCTCTCATGAGCCCAAACAAGTCTCTAAAAGCATGAGTTTGCAACTACTTTACTTTTGGAGAAAATTCAAAACATTCACTATTCAATAGAGCCCAATAGCAAAAATCAGGTTTTGAATGAAGAATCACATTTCTTGGTAAAATCATGCAGGATTGAAATTTTTGATGGTTTTTTACTCCTCTCAACAGCCCAAACAAGTTTCTAAAAGGATGAGTTTGCAACTACTTTACTTTTGGAGAAAATTCAAAACATTCATTATTCAATAGGGCCCAAACTATCAAAAACCAGCGGTTTCAATGAACACACATTTCTTGGTAGAATCATGCAGGACTGAAATTTTTGATGTTTTTCTACTCCTCTCATGAGCCCAAACAAGTCTCTAAAAGCATGAGTTTGCAACTACTTTACTTTTGGAGAAAATTCAAAACATTCATTATTCAATAGAGCCCAATAGCAAAAACCAGCGTTTTGAATGAAGAATCACATTTCTTGGTAGAATCATGCAGGATTGAAATTTTTGATGGTTTTTTACTCCTCTCAACAGCCCAAACAAGTTTCTAAAAGGATGAGTTTGCAACTACTTTACTTTTGGAGAAAATTCAAAACATTCATTATTCAATAGGGCCCAAACTATCAAAAACCAGCGGTTTGAATGAACACACATTTCTTGGTAGAATCATGCAGGACTGAAATTTTTGATGTTTTTCTACTCCTCTCATGAGCCCAAACAAGTCTCTAAAAGCATGAGTTTGCAACTACTTTACTTTTGGAGAAAATTCAAAACATTCATTATTCAATAGAGCCCAATAGCAAAAACCAGCGTTTTGAATGAAGAATCACATTTCTTGGTAGAATCATGCAGGATTGAAATTTTTGATGGTTTTTTACTCCTCTCAACAGCCCAAACAAGTTTCTAAAAGGATGAGTTTGCAACTACTTTACTTTTGGAGAAAATTCAAAACATTCATTATTCAATAGGGCCCAAACTATCAAAAACCAGCCGTTTCAATGAACACACATGTTTTGGTAGAATCCTGCAGGACTGAAATTTTTGATGTTTTTCTACTCATCTCATGAGCCCAAACAAGTCTCTAAAAGCATGAGTTTGCAACTACTTTACTTTTGGAGAAAATTCAAAACATTCACTATTCAATAGAGCCCAATAGCAAAAATCAGGTTTTGAATGAAGAATCACATTTCTTGGTAAAATCATGCAGGATTGAAATTTTTGATGGTTTTTTACTCCTCTCAACAGCCCAAACAAGTTTCTAAAAGGATGAGTTTGCAACTACTTTACTTTTGGAGAAAATTCAAAACATTCATTATTCAATAGGGCCCAAACTATCAAAAACCAGCGGTTTCAATGAACACACATTTCTTGGTAGAATCATGCAGGACTGAAATTTTTGATGTTTTTCTACTCCTCTCATGAGCCCAAACAAGTCTCTAAAAGCATGAGTTTGCAACTACTTTACTTTTGGAGAAAATTCAAAACATTCATTATTCAATAGAGCCCAATAGCAAAAACCAGCGTTTTGAATGAAGAATCACATTTCTTGGTAGAATCATGCAGGATTGAAATTTTTGATGGTTTTTTATTCCTCTCAACAGCCCAAACAAGTTTCTAAAAGGATGAGTTTGCAACTACTTTACTTTTGGAGAAAATTCAAAACATTCATTATTCAATAGGGCCCAAACTATCAAAAACCAGCGGTTTCAATGAACACACATTTCTTGGTAGAATCATGCAGGACTGAAATTTTTGATGTTTTTCTACTCCTCTCATGGGCCCAAACAAGTCTCTAAAAGCATGAGTTTGCAACTACTTTACTTTTGGAGAAAATTCAAAACATTCATTATTCAATAGAGCCCAATAGCAAAAACCAGCGTTTTGAATGAAGAATCACATTTCTTGGTAGAATCATGCAGGATTGAAATTTTTGATGGTTTTTTACTCCTCTCAACTGACCAAACAAGTTTCTAAAAGGATGAGTTTGCAACTACTTTACTTTTGGAGAAAATTCAAAACATTCATTATTCAATAGGGCCCAAACTATCAAAAACCAGCGGTTTCAATGAACACACATTTCTTGGTAGAATCATGCAGGACTGAAATTTTTGATGTTTTTCTACTCCTCTCATGAGCCCAAACAAGTCTCTAAAAGCATGAGTTTGCAACTACTTTACTTTTGGAGAAAATTCAAAACATTCATTATTCAATAGAGCCCAATAGCAAAAACCAGCGTTTTGAATGAAGAATCACATTTCTTGGTAGAATCATGCAGGATTGAAATTTTTGATAGTTTTTTACTCCTCTCAACAGCCCAAACAAGTTTCTAAAAGGATGAGTTTGCAACTACTTTACTTTTGGAGAAAATTCAAAACATTCATTATTCAATAGGGCCCAAACTATCAAAAACCAGTGGTTTGAATGAACACACATTTCTTGGTAGAATCATGCAGGACTGAAATTTTTGATGTTTTTCTACTCCTCTCATGAGCCCAAACAAGTCTCTAAAAGCATGAGTTTGCAACTACTTTACTTTTGGAGAAAATTCAAAACATTCATTATTCAATAGAGCCCAATAGCAAAAACCAGCGTTTTGAATGAAGAATCACATTTCTTGGTAGAATCATGCAGGATTGAAATTTTTGATGTTTTTTTACTCCTCTCAACAGCCCAAACAAGTTTCTAAAAGGATGAGTTTGCAACTACTTTACTTTTGGAGAAAATTCAAAACATTCATTATTCAATAGGGCCCAAACTATCAAAAACCAGCCGTTTCAATGAACACACATGTTTTGGTAGAATCCTGCAGGACTGAAATTTTTGATGTTTTTCTACTCATCTCATGAGCCCAAACAAGTCTCTAAAAGCATGAGTTTGCAACTACTTTACTTTTGGAGAAAATTCAAAACATTCACTATTCAATAGAGCCCAATAGCAAAAATCAGGTTTTGAATGAAGAATCACATTTCTTGGTAAAATCATGCAGGATTGAAATTTTTGATGGTTTTTTACTCCTCTCAACAGCCCAAACAAGTTTCTAAAAGGATGAGTTTGCAACTACTTTACTTTTGGAGAAAATTCAAAACATTCATTATTCAATAGGGCCCAAACTATCAAAAACCAGCGGTTTCAATGAACACACATTTCTTGGTAGAATCATGCAGGACTGAAATTTTTGATGTTTTTCTACTCCTCTCATGAGCCCAAACTAGTCTCTAAAAGCATGAGTTTGCAACTACTTTACTTTTGGAGAAAATTCAAAACATTCACTATTCAATAGAGCCCAATAGCAAAAATCAGGTTTTGAATGAAGAATCACATTTCTTGGTAAAATCATGCAGGATTGAAATTTTTGATGGTTTTATACTCCTCTCAACAGCCCAAACAAGTTTCTAAAAGGATGAGTTTGCAACTACTTTACTTTTGGAGAAAATTCAAAACATTCATTATTCAATAGGGCCCAAACTATCAAAAACCAGCGGTTTCAATGAACACACATTTCTTTGTAGAATCTTGCAGGACTGAAATTTTTGATGTTTTTCTACTCCTCTCATGAGCCCAAACAAGTCTCTAAAAGCATGAGTTTGCAACTACTTTACTTTTGGAGAAAATTCAAAACATTCATTATTCAATAGAGCCCAATAGCAAAAACCAGCGTTTTGAATGAAGAATCACATTTCTTGGTAGAATCATGCAGGATTGAAATTTTTGATGGTTTTTTACTCCTCTCAACAGCCCAAACAAGTTTCTAAAAGGATGAGTTTGCAACTACTTTACTTTTGGAGAAAATTCAAAACATTCATTATTCAATAGGGCCCAAACTATCAAAAACCAGCGGTTTCAATGAACACACATTTCTTGGTAGAATCATGCAGGACTGAAATTTTTGATGTTTTTCTACTCCTCTCATGAGCCCAAACAAGTCTCTAAAAGCATGAGTTTGCAACTACTTTACTTTTGGAGAAAATTCAAAACATTCATTATTCAATAGAGCCCAATAGCAAAAACCAGCGTTTTGAATGAAGAATCACATTTCTTGGTAGAATCATGCAGGATTGAAATTTTTGATGGTTTTTTACTCCTCTCAACAGCCCAAACAAGTTTCTAAAAGGATGAGTTTGCAACTACTTTACTTTTGGAGAAAATTCAAAACATTCATTATTCAATAGGGCCCAAACTATCAAAAACCAGCGGTTTCAATGAACACACATTTCTTGGTAGAATCATGCAGGACTGAAATTTTTGATGTTTTTCTACTCCTCTCATGAGCCCAAACAAGTCTCTAAAAGCATGAGTTTGCAACTACTTTACTTTTGGAGAAAATTCAAAACATTCATTATTCAATAGGGCCCAAACTATCAAAAACCAGCGGTTTGAATGAACACACATTTCTTGGTAGAATCATGCAGGACTGAAATTTTTGATGTTTTTCTACTCCTCTCATGAGCCCAAACAAGTCTCTAAAAGCATGAGTTTGCAACTACTTTACTTTTGGAGAAAATTCAAAACATTCATTATTCAATAGAGCCCAATAGCAAAAACCAGCGTTTTGAATGAAGAATCACATTTCTTGGTAGAATCATGCAGGATTGAAATTTTTGATGGTTTTTTACTCCTCTCAACAGCCCAAACAAGTTTCTAAAAGGATGAGTTTGCAACTACTTTACTTTTGGAGAAAATTCAAAACATTCATTATTCAATAGGGCCCAAACTATCAAAAACCAGCGGTTTCAATGAACACACATTTCTTGGTAGAATCATGCAGGACTGAAATTTTTGATGTTTTTCTACTCCTCTCATGAGCCCAAACAAGTCTCTAAAAGCATGAGTTTGCAACTACTTTATATTTGGAGAAAATTCAAAACATTCACTATTCAATAGAGCCCAATAGCAAAAATCAGGTTTTGAATGAAGAATCACATTTCTTGGTAAAATCATGCAGGATTGAAATTTTTGATGGTTTTTTACTCCTCTCAACAGCCCAAACAAGTTTCTAAAAGGATGAGTTTGCAACTACTTTACTTTTGGAGAAAATTCAAAACATTCATTATTCAATAGGGCCCAAACTATCAAAAACCAGCGGTTTGAATGAACACACATTTCTTGGTAGAATCATGCAGGACTGAAATTTTTGATGTTTTTCTACTCCTCTCATGAGCCCAAACAAGTCTCTAAAAGCATGAGTTTGCAACTACTTTACTTTTGGAGAAAATTCAAAACATTCACTATTCAATAGAGCCCAATAGCAAAAATCAGGTTTTGAATGAAGAATCACATTTCTTGGTAAAATCATGCAGGATTGAAATTTTTGATGGTTTTTTACTCCTCTCAACAGCCCAAACAAGTTTCTAAAAGGATGAGTTTGCAACTACTTTACTTTTGGAGAAAATTCAAAACATTCATTATTCAATAGGGCCCAAACTATCAAAAACCAGCGGTTTCAATGAACACACATTTCTTGGTAGAATCATGCAGGACTGAAATTTTTGATGTTTTTCTACTCCTCTCATGAGCCCAAACAAGTCTCTAAAAGCATGAGTTTGCAACTACTTTACTTTTGGAGAAAATTCAAAACATTCATTATTCAATAGAGCCCAATAGCAAAAACCAGCGTTTTGAATGAAGAATCACATTTCTTGGTAGAATCATGCAGGATTGAAATTTTTGATGGTTTTTTACTCCTCTCAACAGCCCAAACAAGTTTCTAAAAGGATGAGTTTGCAACTACTTTACTTTTGGAGAAAATTCAAAACATTCATTATTCAATAGGGCCCAAACTATCAAAAACCAGCGGTTTCAATGAACACACATTTCTTGGTAGAATCATGCAGGACTGAAATTTTTGATGTTTTTCTACTCCTCTCATGAGCCCAAACAAGTGTTTAAAAGCATGAGTTTGCAACTACTTTACTTTTGGAGAAAATTCAAAACATTCATTATTCAATAGAGCCCAATAGCAAAAACCAGCGTTTTGAATGAAGAATCACATTTCTTGGTAGAATCATGCAGGATTGAAATTTTTGATGGTTTTTTACTCCTCTCAACAGCCCAAACAAGTTTCTAAAAGGATGAGTTTGCAACTACTTTACTTTTGGAGAAAATTCAAAACATTCATTATTCAATAGGGCCCAAACTATCAAAAACCAGCCGTTTCAATGAACACACATGTTTTGGTAGAATCCTGCAGGACTGAAATTTTTGATGTTTTTCTACTCATCTCATGAGCCCAAACAAGTCTCTAAAAGCATGAGTTTGCAACTACTTTACTTTTGGAGAAAATTCAAAACATTCACTATTCAATAGAGCCCAATAGCAAAAATCAGGTTTTGAATGAAGAATCACATTTCTTGGTAAAATCATGCAGGATTGAAATTTTTGATGGTTTTTTACTCCTCTCAACAGCCCAAACAAGTTTCTAAAAGGATGAGTTTGCAACTACTTTACTTTTGGAGAAAATTCAAAACATTCATTATTCAATAGGGCCCAAACTATCAAAAACCAGCGGTTTCAATGAACACACATTTCTTGGTAGAATCATGCAGGACTGAAATTTTTGATGTTTTTCTACTCCTCTCATGAGCCCAAACAAGTCTCTAAAAGCATGAGTTTGCAACTACTTTACTTTTGGAGAAAATTCAAAACATTCATTATTCAATAGAGCCCAATAGCAAAAACCAGCGTTTTGAATGAAGAATCACATTTCTTGGTAGAATCATGCAGGATTGAAATTTTTGATGGTTTTTTATTCCTCTCAACAGCCCAAACAAGTTTCTAAAAGGATGAGTTTGCAACTACTTTACTTTTGGAGAAAATTCAAAACATTCATTATTCAATAGGGCCCAAACTATCAAAAACCAGCGGTTTCAATGAACACACATTTCTTGGTAGAATCATGCAGGACTGAAATTTTTGATGTTTTTCTACTCCTCTCATGAGCCCAAACAAGTCTCTAAAAGCATGAGTTTGCAACTACTTTACTTTTGGAGAAAATTCAAAACATTCATTATTCAATAGAGCCCAATAGCAAAAACCAGCGTTTTGAATGAAGAATCACATTTCTTGGTAGAATCATGCAGGATTGAAATTTTTGATGGTTTTTTACTCCTCTCAACTGACCAAACAAGTTTCTAAAAGGATGAGTTTGCAACTACTTTACTTTTGGAGAAAATTCAAAACATTCATTATTCAATAGGGCCCAAACTATCAAAAACCAGCGGTTTCAATGAACACACATTTCTTGGTAGAATCATGCAGGACTGAAATTTTTGATGTTTTTCTACTCCTCTCATGAGCCCAAACAAGTCTCTAAAAGCATGAGTTTGCAACTACTTTACTTTTGGAGAAAATTCAAAACATTCATTATTCAATAGAGCCCAATAGCAAAAACCAGCGTTTTGAATGAAGAATCACATTTCTTGGTAGAATCATGCAGGATTGAAATTTTTGATGGTTTTTTACTCCTCTCAACAGCCCAAACAAGTTTCTAAAAGGATGAGTTTGCAACTACTTTACTTTTGGAGAAAATTCAAAACATTCATTATTCAATAGGGCCCAAACTATCAAAAACCAGTGGTTTGAATGAACACACATTTCTTGGTAGAATCATGCAGGACTGAAATTTTTGATGTTTTTCTACTCCTCTCATGAGCCCAAACAAGTCTCTAAAAGCATGAGTTTGCAACTACTTTACTTTTGGAGAAAATTCAAAACATTCATTATTCAATAGAGCCCAATAGCAAAAACCAGCGTTTTGAATGAAGAATCACATTTCTTGGTAGAATCATGCAGGATTGAAATTTTTGATGGTTTTTTACTCCTCTCAACAGCCCAAACAAGTTTCTAAAAGGATGAGTTTGCAACTACTTTACTTTTGGAGAAAATTCAAAACATTCATTATTCAATAGGGCCCAAACTATCAAAAACCAGCCGTTTCAATGAACACACATGTTTTGGTAGAATCCTGCAGGACTGAAATTTTTGATGTTTTTCTACTCATCTCATGAGCCCAAACAAGTCTCTAAAAGCATGAGTTTGCAACTACTTTACTTTTGGAGAAAATTCAAAACATTCACTATTCAATAGAGCCCAATAGCAAAAATCAGGTTTTGAATGAAGAATCACATTTCTTGGTAAAATCATGCAGGATTGAAATTTTTGATGGTTTTTTACTCCTCTCAACAGCCCAAACAAGTTTCTAAAAGGATGAGTTTGCAACTACTTTACTTTTGGAGAAAATTCAAAACATTCATTATTCAATAGGGCCCAAACTATCAAAAACCAGCGGTTTCAATGAACACACATTTCTTGGTAGAATCATGCAGGACTGAAATTTTTGATGTTTTTCTACTCCTCTCATGAGCCCAAACTAGTCTCTAAAAGCATGAGTTTGCAACTACTTTACTTTTGGAGAAAATTCAAAACATTCACTATTCAATAGAGCCCAATAGCAAAAATCAGGTTTTGAATGAAGAATCACATTTCTTGGTAAAATCATGCAGGATTGAAATTTTTGATGGTTTTTTACTCCTCTCAACAGCCCAAACAAGTTTCTAAAAGGATGAGTTTGCAACTACTTTACTTTTGGAGAAAATTCAAAACATTCATTATTCAATAGGGCCCAAACTATCAAAAACCAGCGGTTTCAATGAACACACATTTCTTTGTAGAATCTTGCAGGACTGAAATTTTTGATGTTTTTCTACTCCTCTCATGAGCCCAAACAAGTCTCTAAAAGCATGAGTTTGCAACTACTTTACTTTTGGAGAAAATTCAAAACATTCATTATTCAATAGAGCCCAATAGCAAAAACCAGCGTTTTGAATGAAGAATCACATTTCTTGGTAGAATCGTGCAGGATTGAAATTTTTGATGGTTTTTTACTCCTCTCAACAGCCCAAACAAGTTTCTAAAAGGATGAGTTTGCAACTACTTTACTTTTGGAGAAAATTCAAAACATTCATTATTCAATAGGGCCCAAACTATCAAAAACCAGTGGTTTCAATGAACACACATTTCTTGGTAGAATCATGCAGGACTGAAATTTTTGATGTTTTTCTACTCCTCTCATGAGCCCAAACAAGTCTCTAAAAGCATGAGTTTGCAACTACTTTACTTTTGGAGAAAATTCAAAACATTCATTATTCAATAGAGCCCAATAGCAAAAACCAGCGTTTTGAATGAAGAATCACATTTCTTGGTAGAATCATGCAGGATTGAAATTTTTGATGGTTTTTTACTCCTCTCAACAGCCCAAACAAGTTTCTAAAAGGATGAGTTTGCAACTACTTTACTTTTGGAGAAAATTCAAAACATTCATTATTCAATAGGGCCCAAACTATCAAAAACCAGCGGTTTCAATGAACACACATTTCTTGGTAGAATCATGCAGGACTGAAATTTTTGATGTTTTTCTACTCCTCTCATGAGCCCAAACAAGTCTCTAAAAGCATGAGTTTGCAACTACTTTACTTTTGGAGAAAATTCAAAACATTCATTATTCAATAGAGCCCAATAGCAAAAACCAGCGTTTTGAATGAAGAATCACATTTCTTGGTAGAATCATGCAGGATTGAAATTTTTGATGTTTTTTTACTCCTCTCAACAGCCCAAACAAGTTTCTAAAAGGATGAGTTTGCAACTACTTTACTTTTGGAGAAAATTCAAAACATTCATTATTCAATAGGGCCCAAACTATCAAAAACCAGCGGTTTGAATGAACACACATTTCTTGGTAGAATCATGCAGGACTGAAATTTTTGATGTTTTTCTACTCCTCTCATGAGCCCAAACAAGTCTCTAAAAGCATGAGTTTGCAACTACTTTACTTTTGGAGAAAATTCAAAACATTCATTATTCAATAGAGCCCAATAGCAAAAACCAGCGTTTTGAATGAAGAATCACATTTCTTGGTAGAATCATGCAGGATTGAAATTTTTGATGGTTTTTTACTTCTCTCAACAGCCCAAACAAGTTTCTAAAAGGATGAGTTTGCAACTACTTTACTTTTGGAGAAAATTCAAAACATTCATTATTCAATAGGGCCCAAACTATCAAAAACCAGCGGTTTCAATGAACACACATTTCTTGGTAGAATCATGCAGGACTGAAATTTTTGATGTTTTTCTACTCCTCTCATGAGCCCAAACAAGTCTCTAAAAGCATGAGTTTGCAACTACTTTACTTTTGGAGAAAATTCAAAACATTCATTATTCAATAGGGCCCAAACTATCAAAAACCAGCGGTTTGAATGAACACACATTTCTTGGTAGAATCATGCAGGACTGAAATTTTTGATGTTTTTCTACTCCTCTCATGAGCCCAAACAATTCTCTAAAAGCATGAGTTTGCAACTACTTTACTTTTGGAGAAAATTCAAAACATTCATTATTCAATAGAGCCCAATAGCAAAAACCAGCATTTTGAATGAAGAATCACATTTCTTGGTAGAATCATGCAGGATTGAAATTTTTGATGGTTTTTTACTCCTCTCAACAGCCCAAACAAGTTTCTAAAAGGATGAGTTTGCAACTACTTTACTTTTGGAGAAAATTCAAAACATTCATTATTCAATAGGGCCCAAACTATCAAAAACCAGCCGTTTCAATGAACACACATGTCTTGGTAGAATCATGCAGGACTGAAATTTTTGATGTTTTTCTACTCATATCATGAGCCCAAACAAGTCTCTAAAAGCATGAGTTTGCAACTACTTTACTTTTGGAGAAAATTCAAAACATTCATTATTCAATAGAGCCCAATAGCAAAAACCAGCGTTTTGAATGAAGAATCACATTTCTTGGTAGAATCATGCAGGATTGAAATTTTTGATGGTTTTTTACTCCTCTCAACAGCCCAAACAAGTTTCTAAAAGGATGAGTTTGCAACTACTTTACTTTTGGAGAAAATTCAAAACATTCATTATTCAATAGGGCCCAAACTATCAAAAACCAGCGGTTTCAATGAACACACATTTCTTGGTAGAATCATGCAGGACTGAAATTTTTGATGTTTTTCTACTCCTCTCATGAGCCCAAACAAGTCTCTAAAAGCATGAGTTTGCAACTACTTTACTTTTGGAGAAAATTCAAAACATTCATTATTCAATAGAGCCCAATAGCAAAAACCAGCGTTTTGAATGAAGAATCACATTTCTTGGTAGAATCATGCAGGATTGAAATTTTTGATGGTTTTTTACTCCTCTCAACAGCCCAAACAAGTTTCTAAAAGGATGAGTTTGCAACTACTTTACTTTTGGAGAAAATTCAAAACATTCATTATTCAATAGGGCCCAAACTATCAAAAACCAGCGGTTTGAATGAACACACATTTCTTGGTAGAATCATGCAGGACTGAAATTTTTTATGTTTTTCTACTCCTCTCATGAGCCCAAACAAGTCTCTAAAAGCATGAGTTTGCAACTACTTTACTTTTGGAGAAAATTCAAAACATTCATTATTCAATAGAGCCCAATAGCAAAAACCAGCGTTTTGAATGAAGAATCACATTTCTTGGTAGAATCATGCAGGATTGAAATTTTTGATGGTTTTTTACTTCTCTCAACAGCCCAAACAAGTTTCTAAAAGGATGAGTTTGCAACTACTTTACTTTTGGAGAAAATTCAAAACATTCATTATTCAATAGGGCCCAAACTATCAAAAACCAGCGGTTTCAATGAACACACATTTCTTGGTAGAATCATGCAGGACTGAAATTTTTGATGTTTTTCTACTCCTCTCATGAGCCCAAACAAGTCTCTAAAAGCATGAGTTTGCAACTACTTTACTTTTGGAGAAAATTCAAAACATTCATTATTCAATAGGGCCCAAACTATCAAAAACCAGCGGTTTGAATGAACACACATTTCTTGGTAGAATCATGCAGGACTGAAATTTTTGATGTTTTTCTACTCCTCTCATGAGCCCAAACAATTCTCTAAAAGCATGAGTTTGCAACTACTTTACTTTTGGAGAAAATTCAAAACATTCATTATTCAATAGAGCCCAATAGCAAAAACCAGCATTTTGAATGAAGAATCACATTTCTTGGTAGAATCATGCAGGATTGAAATTTTTGATGGTTTTTTACTCCTCTCAACAGCCCAAACAAGTTTCTAAAAGGATGAGTTTGCAACTACTTTACTTTTGGAGAAAATTCAAAACATTCATTATTCAATAGGGCCCAAACTATCAAAAACCAGCCGTTTCAATGAACACACATGTCTTGGTAGAATCATGCAGGACTGAAATTTTTGATGTTTTTCTACTCATATCATGAGCCCAAACAAGTCTCTAAAAGCATGAGTTTGCAACTACTTTACTTTTGGAGAAAATTCAAAACATTCATTATTCAATAGAGCCCAATAGCAAAAACCAGCGTTTTGAATGAAGAATCACATTTCTTGGTAGAATCATGCAGGATTGAAATTTTTGATGGTTTTTTACTCCTCTCAACAGCCCAAACAAGTTTCTAAAAGGATGAGTTTGCAACTACTTTACTTTTGGAGAAAATTCAAAACATTCATTATTCAATAGGGCCCAAACTATCAAAAACCAGCGGTTTCAATGAACACACATTTCTTGGTAGAATCATGCAGGACTGAAATTTTTGATGTTTTTCTACTCCTCTCATGAGCCCAAACAAGTCTCTAAAAGCATGAGTTTGCAACTACTTTACTTTTGGAGAAAATTCAAAACATTCATTATTCAATAGAGCCCAATAGCAAAAACCAGCGTTTTGAATGAAGAATCACATTTCTTGGTAGAATCATGCAGGATTGAAATTTTTGATGGTTTTTTACTCCTCTCAACAGCCCAAACAAGTTTCTAAAAGGATGAGTTTGCAACTACTTTACTTTTGGAGAAAATTCAAAACATTCATTATTCAATAGGGCCCAAACTATCAAAAACCAGCGGTTTGAATGAACACACATTTCTTGGTAGAATCATGCAGGACTGAAATTTTTTATGTTTTTCTACTCCTCTCATGAGCCCAAACAAGTCTCTAAAAGCATGAGTTTGCAACTACTTTACTTTTGGAGAAAATTCAAAACATTCACTATTCAATAGAGCCCAATAGCAAAAATCAGGATTTGAATGAAGAATCACATTTCTTGGTAGAATCATGCAGGATTGAAATTTTTGATGGTTTTTTACTCCTCTCAACATCCCAAACAAGTTTCTAAAAGGATGAGTTTGCAACTACTTTACTTTTGGAGAAAATTCAAAACATTCATTATTCAATAGGGCCCAAACTATCAAAAACCAGCCGTTTCAATGAACACACATGTTTTGGTAGAATCATGCAGGACTGAAATTTTTGATGTTTTTCTACTCATCTCATGAGCCCAAACAAGTCTCTAAAAGCATGAGTTTGCAACTACTTTACTTTTGGAGAAAATTCAAAACATTCACTATTCAATAGAGCCCAATAGCAAAAATCAGGTTTTGAATGAAGAATCACATTTCTTGGTAAAATCATGCAGGATTGAAATTTTTGATGGTTTTTTACTCCTCTCAACAGCCCAAACAAGTTTCTAAAAGGATGAGTTTGCAACTACTTTACTTTTGGAGAAAATTCAAAACATTCATTATTCAATAGGGCCCAAACTATCAAAAACCAGCGGTTTCAATGAACACACATTTCTTGGTAGAATCATGCAGGACTGAAATTTTTGATGTTTTTCTACTCCTCTCATGAGCCCAAACAAGTCTCTAAAAGCATGAGTTTGCAACTACTTTACTTTTGGAGAAAATTCAAAACATTCATTATTCAATAGAGCCCAATAGCAAAAACCAGCGTTTTGAATGAAGAATCACATTTCTTGGTAGAATCATGCAGGATTGAAATTTTTGATGGTTTTTTACTCCTCTCAACAGCCCAAACAAGTTTCTAAAAGGATGAGTTTGCAACTACTTTACTTTTGGAGAAAATTCAAAACATTCATTATTCAATAGGGCCCAAACTATCAAAAACCAGCGGTTTGAATGAACACACATTTCTTGGTAGAATCATGCAGGACTGAAATTTTTGATGTTTTTCTACTCCTCTCATGAGCCCAAACTAGTCTCTAAAAGCATGAGTTTGCAACTACTTTACTTTTGGAGAAAATTCAAAACATTCACTATTCAATAGAGCCCAATAGCAAAAATCAGGTTTTGAATGAAGAATCACATTTCTTGGTAAAATCATGCAGGATTGAAATTTTTGATGGTTTTTTACTCCTCTCAACAGCCCAAACAAGTTTCTAAAAGGATGAGTTTGCAACTACTTTACTTTTGGAGAAAATTCAAAACATTCATTATTCAATAGGGCCCAAACTATCAAAAACCAGCGGTTTCAATGAACACACATTTCTTGGTAGAATCATGCAGGACTGAAATTTTTGATGTTTTTCTACTCCTCTCATGAGCCCAAACAAGTCTCTAAAAGCATGAGTTTGCAACTACTTTACTTTTGGAGAAAATTCAAAACATTCATTATTCAATAGAGCCCAATAGCAAAAACCAGCGTTTTGAATGAAGAATCACATTTCTTGGTAGAATCATGCAGGATTGAAATTTTTGATGGTTTTTTACTCCTCTCAACAGCCCAAACAAGTTTCTAAAAGGATGAGTTTGCAACTACTTTACTTTTGGAGAAAATTCAAAACATTCATTATTCAATAGGGCCCAAACTATCAAAAACCAGCCGTTTCAATGAACACACATGTTTTGGTAGAATCATGCAGGACTGAAATTTTTGATGTTTTTCTACTCATCTCATGAGCCCAAACAAGTCTCTAAAAGCATGAGTTTGCAACTACTTTACTTTTGGAGAAAATTCAAAACATTCACTATTCAATAGAGCCCAATAGCAAAAATCAGGTTTTGAATGAAGAATCACATTTCTTGGTAAAATCATGCAGGATTGAAATTTTTGATGGTTTTTTACTCCTCTCAACAGCCCAAACAAGTTTCTAAAAGGATGAGTTTGCAACTACTTTACTTTTGGAGAAAATTCAAAACATTCATTATTCAATAGGGCCCAAACTATCAAAAACCAGCGGTTTCAATGAACACACATTTCTTGGTAGAATCATGCAGGACTGAAATTTTTGATGTTTTTCTACTCCTCTCATGAGCCCAAACAAGTCTCTAAAAGCATGAGTTTGCAACTACTTTACTTCTGGAGAAAATTCAAAACAATCATTATTCAATAGAGCCCAATAGCAAAAACCAGCGTTTTGAATGAAGAATCACATTTCTTGGTAGAATCATGCAGGATTGAAATTTTTGATGTTTTTTTACTCCTCTCAACAGCCCAAACAAGTTTCTAAAAGGATGAGTTTGCAACTACTTTACTTTTGGAGAAAATTCAAAACATTCATTATTCAATAGGGCCCAAACTATCAAAAACCAGCGGTTTGAATGAACACACATTTCTTGGTAGAATCATGCAGGACTGAAATTTTTGATGTTTTTCTACTCCTCTCATGAGCCCAAACAAGTCTCTAAAAGCATGAGTTTGCAACTACTTTACTTTTGGAGAAAATTCAAAACATTCACTATTCAATAGAGCCCAATAGCAAAAATCAGGATTTGAATGAAGAATCACATTTCTTGGTAGAATCATGCAGGATTGAAATTTTTGATGGTTTTTTACTCCTCTCAACATCCCAAACAAGTTTCTAAAAGGATGAGTTTGCAACTACTTTACTTTTGGAGAAAATTCAAAACATTCATTATTCAATAGGGCCCAAACTATCAAAAACCAGCCGTTTCAATGAACACACATGTTTTGGTAGAATCATGCAGGACTGAAATTTTTGATGTTTTTCTACTCATCTCATGAGCCCAAACAAGTCTCTAAAAGCATGAGTTTGCAACTACTTTACTTTTGGAGAAAATTCAAAACATTCACTATTCAATAGAGCCCAATAGCAAAAATCAGGTTTTGAATGAAGAATCACATTTCTTGGTAAAATCATGCAGGATTGAAATTTTTGATGGTTTTTTACTCCTCTCAACAGCCCAAACAAGTTTCTAAAAGGATGAGTTTGCAACTACTTTACTTTTGGAGAAAATTCAAAACATTCATTATTCAATAGGGCCCAAACTATCAAAAACCAGCGGTTTCAATGAACACACATTTCTTGGTAGAATCATGCAGGACTGAAATTTTTGATGTTTTTCTACTCCTCTCATGAGCCCAAACAAGTCTCTAAAAGCATGAGTTTGCAACTACTTTACTTTTGGAGAAAATTCAAAACATTCATTATTCAATAGAGCCCAATAGCAAAAACCAGCGTTTTGAATGAAGAATCACATTTCTTGGTAGAATCATGCAGGATTGAAATTTTTGATGGTTTTTTACTCCTCTCAACAGCCCAAACAAGTTTCTAAAAGGATGAGTTTGCAACTACTTTACTTTTGGAGAAAATTCAAAACATTCATTATTCAATAGGGCCCAAACTATCAAAAACCAGCGGTTTGAATGAACACACATTTCTTGGTAGAATCATGCAGGACTGAAATTTTTGATGTTTTTCTACTCCTCTCATGAGCCCAAACTAGTCTCTAAAAGCATGAGTTTGCAACTACTTTACTTTTGGAGAAAATTCAAAACATTCACTATTCAATAGAGCCCAATAGCAAAAATCAGGTTTTGAATGAAGAATCACATTTCTTGGTAAAATCATGCAGGATTGAAATTTTTGATGGTTTTTTACTCCTCTCAACAGCCCAAACAAGTTTCTAAAAGGATGAGTTTGCAACTACTTTACTTTTGGAGAAAATTCAAAACATTCATTATTCAATAGGGCCCAAACTATCAAAAACCAGCGGTTTCAATGAACACACATTTCTTGGTAGAATCATGCAGGACTGAAATTTTTGATGTTTTTCTACTCCTCTCATGAGCCCAAACAAGTCTCTAAAAGCATGAGTTTGCAACTACTTTACTTTTGGAGAAAATTCAAAACATTCATTATTCAATAGAGCCCAATAGCAAAAACCAGCGTTTTGAATGAAGAATCACATTTCTTGGTAGAATCATGCAGGATTGAAATTTTTGATGGTTTTTTACTCCTCTCAACAGCCCAAACAAGTTTCTAAAAGGATGAGTTTGCAACTACTTTACTTTTGGAGAAAATTCAAAACATTCATTATTCAATAGGGCCCAAACTATCAAAAACCAGCCGTTTCAATGAACACACATGTTTTGGTAGAATCATGCAGGACTGAAATTTTTGATGTTTTTCTACTCATCTCATGAGCCCAAACAAGTCTCTAAAAGCATGAGTTTGCAACTACTTTACTTTTGGAGAAAATTCAAAACATTCACTATTCAATAGAGCCCAATAGCAAAAATCAGGTTTTGAATGAAGAATCACATTTCTTGGTAAAATCATGCAGGATTGAAATTTTTGATGGTTTTTTACTCCTCTCAACAGCCCAAACAAGTTTCTAAAAGGATGAGTTTGCAACTACTTTACTTTTGGAGAAAATTCAAAACATTCATTATTCAATAGGGCCCAAACTATCAAAAACCAGCGGTTTCAATGAACACACATTTCTTGGTAGAATCATGCAGGACTGAAATTTTTGATGTTTTTCTACTCCTCTCATGAGCCCAAACAAGTCTCTAAAAGCATGAGTTTGCAACTACTTTACTTCTGGAGAAAATTCAAAACAATCATTATTCAATAGAGCCCAATAGCAAAAACCAGCGTTTTGAATGAAGAATCACATTTCTTGGTAGAATCATGCAGGATTGAAATTTTTGATGTTTTTTTACTCCTCTCAACAGCCCAAACAAGTTTCTAAAAGGATGAGTTTGCAACTACTTTACTTTTGGAGAAAATTCAAAACATTCATTATTCAATAGGGCCCAAACTATCAAAAACCAGCGGTTTGAATGAACACACATTTCTTGGTAGAATCATGCAGGACTGAAATTTTTGATGTTTTTCTACTCCTCTCATGAGCCCAAACAAGTCTCTAAAAGCATGAGTTTGCAACTACTTTACTTTTGGAGAAAATTCAAAACATTCACTATTCAATAGAGCCCAATAGCAAAAATCAGGATTTGAATGAAGAATCACATTTCTTGGTAGAATCATGCAGGATTGAAATTTTTGATGGTTTTTTACTCCTCTCAACATCCCAAACAAGTTTCTAAAAGGATGAGTTTGCAACTACTTTACTTTTGGAGAAAATTCAAAACATTCATTATTCAATAGGGCCCAAACTATCAAAAACCAGCCGTTTCAATGAACACACATGTTTTGGTAGAATCATGCAGGACTGAAATTTTTGATGTTTTTCTACTCATCTCATGAGCCCAAACAAGTCTCTAAAAGCATGAGTTTGCAACTACTTTACTTTTGGAGAAAATTCAAAACATTCACTATTCAATAGAGCCCAATAGCAAAAATCAGGTTTTGAATGAAGAATCACATTTCTTGGTAAAATCATGCAGGATTGAAATTTTTGATGGTTTTTTACTCCTCTCAACAGCCCAAACAAGTTTCTAAAAGGATGAGTTTGCAACTACTTTACTTTTGGAGAAAATTCAAAACATTCATTATTCAATAGGGCCCAAACTATCAAAAACCAGCGGTTTCAATGAACACACATTTCTTGGTAGAATCATGCAGGACTGAAATTTTTGATGTTTTTCTACTCCTCTCATGAGCCCAAACAAGTCTCTAAAAGCATGAGTTTGCAACTACTTTACTTTTGGAGAAAATTCAAAACATTCATTATTCAATAGAGCCCAATAGCAAAAACCAGCGTTTTGAATGAAGAATCACATTTCTTGGTAGAATCATGCAGGATTGAAATTTTTGATGGTTTTTTACTCCTCTCAACAGCCCAAACAAGTTTCTAAAAGGATGAGTTTGCAACTACTTTACTTTTGGAGAAAATTCAAAACATTCATTATTCAATAGGGCCCAAACTATCAAAAACCAGCGGTTTGAATGAACACACATTTCTTGGTAGAATCATGCAGGACTGAAATTTTTGATGTTTTTCTACTCCTCTCATGAGCCCAAACTAGTCTCTAAAAGCATGAGTTTGCAACTACTTTACTTTTGGAGAAAATTCAAAACATTCACTATTCAATAGAGCCCAATAGCAAAAATCAGGTTTTGAATGAAGAATCACATTTCTTGGTAAAATCATGCAGGATTGAAATTTTTGATGGTTTTTTACTCCTCTCAACAGCCCAAACAAGTTTCTAAAAGGATGAGTTTGCAACTACTTTACTTTTGGAGAAAATTCAAAACATTCATTATTCAATAGGGCCCAAACTATCAAAAACCAGCGGTTTCAATGAACACACATTTCTTGGTAGAATCATGCAGGACTGAAATTTTTGATGTTTTTCTACTCCTCTCATGAGCCCAAACAAGTCTCTAAAAGCATGAGTTTGCAACTACTTTACTTTTGGAGAAAATTCAAAACATTCATTATTCAATAGAGCCCAATAGCAAAAACCAGCGTTTTGAATGAAGAATCACATTTCTTGGTAGAATCATGCAGGATTGAAATTTTTGATGGTTTTTTACTCCTCTCAACAGCCCAAACAAGTTTCTAAAAGGATGAGTTTGCAACTACTTTACTTTTGGAGAAAATTCAAAACATTCATTATTCAATAGGGCCCAAACTATCAAAAACCAGCGGTTTCAATGAACACACATTTCTTGGTAGAATCATGCAGGACTGAAATTTTTGATGTTTTTCTACTCCTCTCATGAGCCCAAACAAGTCTCTAAAAGCATGAGTTTGCAACTACTTTACTTTTGGAGAAAATTCAAAACATTCATTATTCAATAGAGCCCAATAGCAAAAACCAGCGTTTTGAATGAAGAATCACATTTCTTGGTAGAATCATGCAGGATTGAAATTTTTGATGGTTTTTTACTCCTCTCAACAGCCCAAACAAGTTTCTAAAAGGATGAGTTTGCAACTACTTTACTTTTGGAGAAAATTCAAAACATTCATTATTCAATAGGGCCCAAACTATCAAAAACCAGCGGTTTCAATGAACACACATTTCTTGGTAGAATCATGCAGGACTGAAATTTTTGATGTTTTTCTACTCCTCTCATGAGCCCAAACAAGTCTCTAAAAGCATGAGTTTGCAACTACTTTACTTTTGGAGAAAATTCAAAACATTCATTATTCAATAGGGCCCAAACTATCAAAAACCAGCGGTTTGAATGAACACACATTTCTTGGTAGAATCATGCAGGACTGAAATTTTTGATGTTTTTCTACTCCTCTCATGAGCCCAAACAAGTCTCTAAAAGCATGAGTTTGCAACTACTTTACTTTTGGAGAAAATTCAAAACATTCATTATTCAATAGAGCCCAATAGCAAAAACCAGCGTTTTGAATGAAGAATCACATTTCTTGGTAGAATCATGCAGGATTGAAATTTTTGATGGTTTTTTACTCCTCTCAACAGCCCAAACAAGTTTCTAAAAGGATGAGTTTGCAACTACTTTACTTTTGGAGAAAATTCAAAACATTCATTATTCAATAGGGCCCAAACTATCAAAAACCAGCCGTTTCAATGAACACACATGTCTTGGTAGAATCATGCAGGACTGAAATTTTTGATGTTTTTCTACTCATATCATGAGCCCAAACAAGTCTCTAAAAGCATGAGTTTGCAACTACTTTACTTTTGGAGAAAATTCAAAACATTCATTATTCAATAGAGCCCAATAGCAAAAACCAGCGTTTTGAATGAAGAATCACATTTCTTGGTAGAATCATGCAGGATTGAAATTTTTGATGGTTTTTTACACCTCTCAACAGCCCAAACAAGTTTCTAAAAGGATGAGTTTGCAACTACTTTACTTTTGGAGAAAATTCAAAACATTCATTATTCAATAGTGCCCAAACTATCAAAAACCAGCGGTTTCAATGAACACACATTTCTTGGTAGAATCATGCAGGACTGAAATTTTTGATGTTTTTCTACTCCTCTCATGAGCCCAAACAAGTCTCTAAAAGCATGAGTTTGCAACTACTTTACTTTTGGAGAAAATTCAAAACATTCATTATTCAATAGAGCCCAATAGCAAAAACCAGCGTTTTGAATGAAGAATCACATTTCTTGGTAGAATCATGCAGGATTGAAATTTTTGATGGTTTTTTACTCCTCTCAACAGCCCAAACAAGTTTCTAAAAGGATGAGTTTGCAACTACTTTACTTTTGGAGAAAATTCAAAACATTCATTATTCAATAGGGCCCAAACTATCAAAAACCAGCGGTTTCAATGAACACACATTTCTTGGTAGAATCATGCAGGACTGAAATTTTTGATGTTTTTCTACTCCTCTCATGAGCCCAAACAAGTCTCTAAAAGCATGAGTTTGCAACTACTTTACTTTTGGAGAAAATTCAAAACATTCATTATTCAATAGAGCCCAATAGCAAAAACCAGCGTTTTGAATGAAGAATCACATTTCTTGGTAGAATCATGCAGGATTGAAATTTTTGATGGTTTTTTACTCCTCTCAACAGCCCAAACAAGTTTCTAAAAGGATGAGTTTGCAACTATTTTACTTTTGGAGAAAATTCAAAACATTCATTATTCAATAGGGCCCAAACTATCAAAAACCAGCGGTTTCAATGAACACACATTTCTTGGTAGAATCATGCAGGACTGAAATTTTTGATGTTTTTCTACTCCTCTCATGAGCCCAAACAAGTCTCTAAAAGCATGAGTTTGCAACTACTTTACTTTTGGAGAAAATTCAAAACATTCATTATTCAATAGGGCCCAAACTATCAAAAACCAGCGGTTTGAATGAACACACATTTCTTGGTAGAATCATGCAGGACTGAAATTTTTGATGTTTTTCTACTCCTCTCATGAGCCCAAACAAGTCTCTAAAAGCATGAGTTTGCAACTACTTTACTTTTGGAGAAAATTCAAAACATTCATTATTCAATAGAGCCCAATAGCAAAAACCAGCGTTTTGAATGAAGAATCACATTTCTTGGTAGAATCATGCAGGATTGAAATTTTTGATGGTTTTTTACTCCTCTCAACAGCCCAAACAAGTTTCTAAAAGGATGAGTTTGCAACTACTTTACTTTTGGAGAAAATTCAAAACATTCATTATTCAATAGGGCCCAAACTATCAAAAACCAGCCGTTTCAATGAACACACATGTCTTGGTAGAATCATGCAGGACTGAAATTTTTGATGTTTTTCTACTCATCTCATGAGCCCAAACAAGTCTCTAAAAGCATGAGTTTGCAACTACTTTACTTTTGGAGAAAATTCAAAACATTCACTATTCAATAGAGCCCAATAGCAAAAATCAGGTTTTGAATGAAGAATCACATTTCTTGGTAAAATCATGCAGGATTGAAATTTTTGATGGTTTTTTACTCCTCTCAACAGCCCAAACAAGTTTCTAAAAGGATGAGTTTGCAACTACTTTACTTTTGGAGAAAATTCAAAACATTCATTATTCAATAGGGCCCAAACTATCAAAAACCAGCGGTTTCAATGAACACACATTTCTTGGTAGAATCATGCAGGACTGAAATTTTTGATGTTTTTCTACTCCTCTCATGAGCCCAAACAAGTCTCTAAAAGCATGAGTTTGCAACTACTTTACTTTTGGAGAAAATTCAAAACATTCACTATTCAATAGAGCCCAATAGCAAAAATCAGGTTTTGAATGAAGAATCACATTTCTTGGTAAAATCATGCAGGATTGAAATTTTTGATGGTTTTTTACTCCTCTCAACAGCCCAAACAAGTTTCTAAAAGGATGAGTTTGCAACTACTTTACTTTTGGAGAAAATTCAAAACATTCATTATTCAATAGGGCCCAAACTATCAAAAACCAGCGGTTTGAATGAACACACATTTCTTGGTAGAATCATGCAGGACTGAAATTTTTGATGTTTTTCTACTCCTCTCATGAGCCCAAACAAGTCTCTAAAAGCATGAGTTTGCAACTACTTTACTTTTGGAGAAAATTCAAAACATTCACTATTCAATAGAGCCCAATAGCAAAAATCAGGTTTTGAATGAAGAATCACATTTCTTGGTAAAATCATGCAGGATTGAAATTTTTGATGGTTTTTTACTCCTCTCAACAGCCCAAACAAGTTTCTAAAAGGATGAGTTTGCAACTACTTTACTTTTGGAGAAAATTCAAAACATTCATTATTCAATAGGGCCCAAACTATCAAAAACCAGCGGTTTCAATGAACACACATTTCTTGGTAGAATCATGCAGGACTGAAATTTTTGATGTTTTTCTACTCCTCTCATGAGCCCAAACAAGTCTCTAAAAGCATGAGTTTGCAACTACTTTACTTTTGGAGAAAATTCAAAACATTCATTATTCAATAGAGCCCAATAGCAAAAACCAGCGTTTTGAATGAAGAATCACATTTCTTGGTAGAATCATGCAGGATTGAAAATTTTGATGGTTTTTTACTCCTCTCAACAGCCCAAACAAGTTTCTAAAAGGATGAGTTTGCAACTACTTTACTTTTGGAGAAAATTCAAAACATTCATTATTCAATAGGGCCCAAACTATCAAAAACCAGCGGTTTCAATGAACACACATTTCTTGGTAGAATCATGCAGGACTGAAATTTTTGATGTTTTTCTACTCCTCTCATGAGCCCAAACAAGTCTCTAAAAGCATGAGTTTGCAACTAATTTACTTTTGGAGAAAATTCAAAACATTCATTATTCAATAGAGCCCAATAGCAAAAACCAGCGTTTTGAATGAAGAATCACATTTCTTGGTAGAATCATGCAGGATTGAAATTTTTGATGGTTTTTTACTCCTCTCAACAGCCCAAACAAGTTTCTAAAAGGATGAGTTTGCAACTACTTTACTTTTGGAGAAAATTCAAAACATTCATTATTCAATAGGGCCCAAACTATCAAAAACCAGCGGTTTCAATGAACACACATTTCTTGGTACAATCATGCAGGACTGAAATTTTTGATGTTTTTCTACTCCTCTCATGAGCCCAAACAAGTCTCTAAAAGCATGAGTTTGCAACTACTTTACTTTTGGAGAAAATTCAAAACATTCATTATTCAATAGGGCCCAAACTATCAAAAACCAGCGGTTTGAATGAACACACATTTCTTGGTAGAATCATGCAGGACTGAAATTTTTGATGTTTTTCTACTCCTCTCATGAGCCCAAACAAGTCTCTAAAAGCATGAGTTTGCAACTACTTTACTTTTGGAGAAAATTCAAAACATTCATTATTCAATAGAGCCCAATAGCAAAAACCAGCGTTTTGAATGAAGAATCACATTTCTTGGTAGAATCATGCAGGATTGAAATTTTTGATGGTTTTTTACTCCTCTCAACAGCCCAAACAAGTTTCTAAAAGGATGAGTTTGCAACTACTTTACTTTTGGAGAAAATTCAAAACATTCATTATTCAATAGGGCCCAAACTATCAAAAACCAGCCGTTTCAATGAACACACATGTCTTGGTAGAATCATGCAGGACTGAAATTTTTGATGTTTTTCTACTCATCTCATGAGCCCAAACAAGTCTCTAAAAGCATGAGTTTGCAACTACTTTACTTTTGGAGAAAATTCAAAACATTCACTATTCAATAGAGCCCAATAGCAAAAATCAGGTTTTGAATGAAGAATCACATTTCTTGGTAGAATCATGCAGGATTGAAATTTTTGATGGTTTTTTACTCCTCTCAACAGCCCAAACAAGTTTCTAAAAGGATGAGTTTGCAACTACTTTACTTTTGGAGAAAATTCAAAACATTCATTATTCAATAGGGCCCAAACTATTAAAAACCAGCGGTTTCAATGAACACACATTTCTTGGTAGAATCATGCAGGACTGAAATTTTTGATGTTTTTCTACTCCTCTCATGAGCCCAAACTAGTCTCTAAAAGCATGAGTTTGCAACTACTTTACTTTTGGAGAAAATTCAAAACATTCACTATTCAATAGAGCCCAATAGCAAAAATCAGGTTTTGAATGAAGAATCACATTTCTTGGTAAAATCATGCAGGATTGAAATTTTTGATGGTTTTTTACTCCTCTCAACAGCCCAAACAAGTTTCTAAAAGGATGAGTTTGCAACTACTTTACTTTTGGAGAAAATTCAAAACATTCATTATTCAATAGGGCCCAAACTATCAAAAACCAGCGGTTTCAATGAACACACATTTCTTGGTAGAATCATGCAGGACTGAAATTTTTGATGTTTTTCTACTCCTCTCATGAGCCCAAACAAGTCTCTAAAAGCATGAGTTTGCAACTACTTTACTTTTGGAGAAAATTCAAAACATTCATTATTCAATAGAGCCCAATAGCAAAAACCAGCGTTTTGAATGAAGAATCACATTTCTTGGTAGAATCATGCAGGATTGAAATTTTTGATGGTTTTTTACTCCTCTCAACAGCCCAAACAAGTTTCTAAAAGGATGAGTTTGCAACTACTTTACTTTTGGAGAAAATTCAAAACATTCATTATTCAATAGGGCCCAAACTATCAAAAACCAGCGGTTTCAATGAACACACATTTCTTGGTAGAATCATGCAGGACTGAAATTTTTGATGTTTTTCTACTCCTCTCATGAGCCCAAACAAGTCTCTAAAAGCATGAGTTTGCAACTACTTTACTTTTGGAGAAAATTCAAAACATTCACTATTCAATAGAGCCCAATAGCAAAAATCAGGTTTTGAATGAAGAATCACATTTCTTGGTAAAATCATGCAGGATTGAAATTTTTGATGGTTTTTTACTCCTCTCAACAGCCCAAACAAGTTTATAAAAGGATGAGTTTGCAACTACTTTACTTTTGGAGAAAATTCAAAACATTCATTATTCAATAGGGCCCAAACTATCAAAAACCAGCGGTTTCAATGAACACACATTTCTTGGTAGAATCATGCAGGACTGAAATTTTTGATGTTTTTCTACTCCTCTCATGAGCCCAAACAAGTCTCTAAAAGCATGAGTTTGCAACTACTTTACTTTTGGAGAAAATTCAAAACATTCATTATTCAATAGAGCCCAATAGCAAAAACCAGCGTTTTGAATGAAGAATCACATTTCTTGGTAGAATCATGCAGGATTGAAATTTTTGATGGTTTTTTACTCCTCTCAACAGCCCAAACAAGTTTCTAAAAGGATGAGTTTGCAACTACTTTACTTTTGGAGAAAATTCAAAACATTCATTATTCAATAGGGCCCAAACTATCAAAAACCAGTGGTTTCAATGAACACACATTTCTTGGTAGAATCATGCAGGACTGAAATTTTTGATGTTTTTCTACTCCTCTCATGAGCCCAAACAAGTCTCTAAAAGCATGAGTTTGCAACTACTTTACTTTTGGAGAAAATTCAAAACATTCATTATTCAATAGAGCCCAATAGCAAAAACCAGCGTTTTGAATGAAGAATCACATTTCTTGGTAGAATCATGCAGGATTGAAATTTTTGATGGTTTTTTACTCCTCTCAACAGCCCAAACAAGTTTCTAAAAGGATGAGTTTGCAACTACTTTACTTTTGGAGAAAATTCAAAACATTCATTATTCAATAGGGCCCAAACTATCAAAAACCAGCGGTTTCAATGAACACACATTTCTTGGTAGAATCATGCAGGACTGAAATTTTTGATGTTTTTCTACTCCTCTCATGAGCCCAAACAAGTCTCTAAAAGCATGAGTTTGCAACTACTTTACTTTTGGAGAAAATTCAAAACATTCATTATTCAATAGGGCCCAAACTATCAAAAACCAGCGGTTTGAATGAACACACATTTCTTGGTAGAATCATGCAGGACTGAAATTTTTGATGTTTTTCTACTCCTCTCATGAGCCCAAACAAGTCTCTAAAAGCATGAGTTTGCAACTACTTTACTTTTGGAGAAAATTCAAAACATTCATTATTCAATAGAGCCCAATAGCAAAAACCAGCGTTTTGAATGAAGAATCACATTTCTTGGTAGAATCATGCAGGATTGAAATTTTTGATGGTTTTTTACTCCTCTCAACAGCCCAAACAAGTTTCTAAAAGGATGAGTTTGCAACTACTTTACTTTTGGAGAAAATTCAAAACATTCATTATTCAATAGGGCCCAAACTATCAAAAACCAGCCGTTTCAATGAACACACATGTCTTGGTAGAATCATGCAGGACTGAAATTTTTGATGTTTTTCTACTCATCTCATGAGCCGAAACAAGTCTCTAAAAGCATGAGTTTGCAACTACTTTACTTTTGGAGAAAATTCAAAACATTCACTATTCAATAGAGCCCAATAGCAAAAATCAGGTTTTGAATGAAGAATCACATTTCTTGGTAGAATCATGCAGGATTGAAATTTTTGATGATTTTTTACTCCTCTCAACAGCCCAAACAAGTTTCTAAAAGGATGAGTTTGCAACTACTTTACTTTTGGAGAAAATTCAAAACATTCATTATTCAATAGGGCCCAAACTATCAAAAACCAGCGGTTTCAATGAACACACATTTCTTGGTAGAATCATGCAGGACTGAAATTTTTGATGTTTTTCTACTCCTCTCATGAGCCCAAACAAGTCTCTAAAAGCATGAGTTTGCAACTACTTTACTTCTGGAGAAAATTCAAAACATTCATTATTCAATAGAGCCCAATAGCAAAAACCAGCGTTTTGAATGAAGAATCACATTTCTTGGTAGAATCATGCAGGATTGAAATTTTTGATGGTTTTTTACTCCTCTCAACAGCCCAAACAAGTTTCTAAAAGGATGAGTTTGCAACTACTTTACTTTTGGAGAAAATTCAAAACATTCATTATTCAATAGGGCCCAAACTATCAAAAACCAGCCGTTTCAATGAACACACATTTCTTGGTAGAATCATGCAGGACTGAAATTTTTGGTGTTTTTCTACTCCTCTCATGAGCCCAAACAAGTCTCTAAAAGCATGAGTTTGCAACTACTTTACTTTTGGAGAAAATTCAAAACATTCATTATTCAATAGAGCCCAATAGCAAAAACCAGCGTTTTGAATGAAGAATCACATTTCTTGGTAGAATCATGCAGGATTGAAATTTTTGATGGTTTTTTACTCCTCTCAACAGCCCAAACAAGTTTCTAAAAGGATGAGTTTGCAACTACTTTACTTTTGGAGAAAATTCAAAACATTCATTATTCAATAGGGCCCAAACTATCAAAAACCAGCGGTTTCAATGAACACACATTTCTTGGTAGAATCATGCAGGACTGAAATTTTTGATGTTTTTCTACTCCTCTCATGAGCCCAAACAAGTCTCTAAAAGCATGAGTTTGCAACTACTTTACTTTTGGAGAAAATTCAAAACATTCATTATTCAATAGAGCCCAATAGCAAAAACCAGCGTTTTGAATGAAGAATCACATTTCTTGGTAGAATCATGCAGGATTGAAATTTTTGATGGTTTTTTACTCCTCTCAACAGCCCAAACAAGTTTCTAAAAGGATGAGTTTGCAACTACTTTACTTTTGGAGAAAATTCAAAACATTCATTATTCAATAGGGCCCAAACTATCAAAAACCAGCGGTTTGAATGAACACACATTTCTTGGTAGAATCATGCAGGACTGAAATTTTTGATGTTTTTCTACTCCTCTCATGAGCCCAAACAAGTCTCTAAAAGCATGAGTTTGCAACTACTTTACTTTTGGAGAAAATTCAAAACATTCATTATTCAATAGGGCCCAAACTATCAAAAACCAGCGGTTTGAATGAACACACATTTCTTGGTAGAATCATGCAGGATTGAAATTTTTGATGGTTTTTTACTCCTCTCAACAGCCCAAACAAGTTTCTAAAAGGATGAGTTTGCAACTACTTTACTTTTGGAGAAAATTCAAAACATTCATTATTCAATAGGGCCCAAACTATCAAAAACCAGCGGTTTCAATGAACACACATTTCTTGGTAGAATCATGCAGGACTGAAATTTTTGATGTTTTTCTACTCCTCTCATGAGCCCAAACAAGTCTCTAAAAGCATGAGTTTGCAACTACTTTACTTTTGGAGAAAATTCAAAACATTCATTATTCAATAGAGCCCAATAGCAAAAACCAGCGTTTTGAATGAAGAATCACATTTCTTGGTAGAATCATGCAGGATTGAAATTTTTGATGGTTTTTTACTCCTCTCAACAGCCCAAACAAGTTTCTAAAAGGATGAGTTTGCAACTACTTTACTTTTGGAGAAAATTCAAAACATTCATTATTCAATAGGGCCCAAACTATCAAAAACCAGCGGTTTCAATGAACACACATTTCTTGGTAGAATCATGCAGGACTGAAATTTTTGATGTTTTTCTACTCCTCTCATGAGCCCAAACAAGTCTCTAAAAGCATGAGTTTGCGACTACTTTACTTTTGGAGAAAATTCAAAACATTCATTATTCAATAGGGCCCAAACTATCAAAAACCAGCGGTTTGAATGAACACACATTTCTTGGTAGAATCATGCAGGACTGAAATTTTTGATGTTTTTCTACTCCTCTCATGAGCCCAAACAAGTCTCTAAAAGCATGAGCTTGCAACTACTTTACTTTTGGAGAAAATTCAAAACATTCACTATTCAATAGAGCCCAATAGCAAAAATCAGGTTTTGAATGAAGAATCACATTTCTTGGTAAAATCATGCAGGATTGAAATTTTTGATGGTTTTTTACTCCTCTCAACAGCCCAAACAAGTTTCTAAAAGGATGAGTTTGCAACTACTTTACTTTTGGAGAAAATTCAAAACATTCATTATTCAATAGGGCCCAAACTATCAAAAACCAGCGGTTTCAATGAACACACATTTCTTGGTAGAATCATGCAGGACTGAAATTTTTGATGTTTTTCTACTCCTCTCATGAGCCCAAACAAGTCTCTAAAAGCATGAGTTTGCAACTACTTTACTTTTGGAGAAAATTCAAAACATTCATTATTCAATAGAGCCCAATAGCAAAAACCAGCGTTTTGAATGAAGAATCACATTTCTTGGTAGAATCATGCAGGATTGAAATTTTTGATGGTTTTTTACTCCTCTCAACAGCCCAAACAAGTTTCTAAAAGGATGAGTTTGCAACTACTTTACTTTTGGAGAAAATTCAAAACATTCATTATTCAATAGGGCCCAAACTATCAAAAACCAGCGGTTTCAATGAACACACATTTCTTGGTAGAATCATGCAGGACTGAAATTTTTGATGTTTTTCTACTCCTCTCATGAGCCCAAACAAGTCTCTAAAAGCATGAATTTGCAACTACTTTACTTTTGGAGAAAATTCAAAACATTCATTATTCAATAGGGCCCAAACTATCAAAAACCAGCGGTTTGAATGAACACACATTTCTTGGTAGAATCATGCAGGACTGAAATTTTTGATGTTTTTCTACTCCTCTCATGAGCCCAAACAAGTCTCTAAAAGCATGAGTTTGCAACTACTTTACTTTTGGAGAAAATTCAAAACATTCATTATTCAATAGAGCCCAATAGCAAAAACCAGCGTTTTGAATGAAGAATCACATTTCTTGGTAGAATCATGCAGGATTGAAATTTTTGATGGTTTTTTACTCCTCTCAACAGCCCAAACAAGTTTCTAAAAGGATGAGTTTGCAACTACTTTACTTTTGGAGAAAATTCAAAACATTCATTATTCAATAGGGCCCAAACTATCAAAAACCAGCGGTTTCAATGAACACACATTTCTTGGTAGAATCATGCAGGACTGAAATTTTTGATGTTTTTCTACTCCTCTCATGAGCCCAAACAAGTCTCTAAAAGCATGAGTTTGCAACTACTTTACTTTTGGAGAAAATTCAAAACATTCACTATTCAATAGAGCCCAATAGCAAAAATCAGGTTTTGAATGAAGAATCACATTTCTTGGTAGAATCATGCAGGATTGAAATTTTTGATGGTTTTTTACTCCTCTCAACAGCCCAAACAAGTTTCTAAAAGGATGAGTTTGCAACTACTTTACTTTTGGAGAAAATTCAAAACATTCATTATTCAATAGGGCCCAAACTATTAAAAACCAGCGGTTTCAATGAACACACATTTCTTGGTAGAATCATGCAGGACTGAAATTTTTGATGTTTTTCTACTCCTCTCATGAGCCCAAACTAGTCTCTAAAAGCATGAGTTTGCAACTACTTTACTTTTGGAGAAAATTCAAAACATTCACTATTCAATAGAGCCCAATAGCAAAAATCAGGTTTTGAATGAAGAATCACATTTCTTGGTAAAATCATGCAGGATTGAAATTTTTGATGGTTTTTTACTCCTCTCAACAGCCCAAACAAGTTTCTAAAAGGATGAGTTTGCAACTACTTTACTTTTGGAGAAAATTCAAAACATTCATTATTCAATAGGGCCCAAACTATCAAAAACCAGCGGTTTCAATGAACACACATTTCTTGGTAGAATCATGCAGGACTGAAATTTTTGATGTTTTTCTACTCCTCTCATGAGCCCAAACAAGTCTCTAAAAGCATGAGTTTGCAACTACTTTACTTTTGGAGAAAATTCAAAACATTCATTATTCAATAGAGCCCAATAGCAAAAACCAGCGTTTTGAATGAAGAATCACATTTCTTGGTAGAATCATGCAGGATTGAAATTTTTGATGGTTTTTTACTCCTCTCAACAGCCCAAACAAGTTTCTAAAAGGATGAGTTTGCAACTACTTTACTTTTGGAGAAAATTCAAAACATTCATTATTCAATAGGGCCCAAACTATCAAAAACCAGCGGTTTCAATGAACACACATTTCTTGGTAGAATCATGCAGGACTGAAATTTTTGATGTTTTTCTACTCCTCTCATGAGCCCAAACAAGTCTCTAAAAGCATGAGTTTGCAACTACTTTACTTTTGGAGAAAATTCAAAACATTCACTATTCAATAGAGCCCAATAGCAAAAATCAGGTTTTGAATGAAGAATCACATTTCTTGGTAAAATCATGCAGGATTGAAATTTTTGATGGTTTTTTACTCCTCTCAACAGCCCAAACAAGTTTATAAAAGGATGAGTTTGCAACTACTTTACTTTTGGAGAAAATTCAAAACATTCATTATTCAATAGGGCCCAAACTATCAAAAACCAGCGGTTTCAATGAACACACATTTCTTGGTAGAATCATGCAGGACTGAAATTTTTGATGTTTTTCTACTCCTCTCATGAGCCCAAACAAGTCTCTAAAAGCATGAGTTTGCAACTACTTTACTTTTGGAGAAAATTCAAAACATTCATTATTCAATAGAGCCCAATAGCAAAAACCAGCGTTTTGAATGAAGAATCACATTTCTTGGTAGAATCATGCAGGATTGAAATTTTTGATGGTTTTTTACTCCTCTCAACAGCCCAAACAAGTTTCTAAAAGGATGAGTTTGCAACTACTTTACTTTTGGAGAAAATTCAAAACATTCATTATTCAATAGGGCCCAAACTATCAAAAACCAGTGGTTTCAATGAACACACATTTCTTGGTAGAATCATGCAGGACTGAAATTTTTGATGTTTTTCTACTCCTCTCATGAGCCCAAACAAGTCTCTAAAAGCATGAGTTTGCAACTACTTTACTTTTGGAGAAAATTCAAAACATTCATTATTCAATAGAGCCCAATAGCAAAAACCAGCGTTTTGAATGAAGAATCACATTTCTTGGTAGAATCATGCAGGATTGAAATTTTTGATGGTTTTTTACTCCTCTCAACAGCCCAAACAAGTTTCTAAAAGGATGAGTTTGCAACTACTTTACTTTTGGAGAAAATTCAAAACATTCATTATTCAATAGGGCCCAAACTATCAAAAACCAGCGGTTTCAATGAACACACATTTCTTGGTAGAATCATGCAGGACTGAAATTTTTGATGTTTTTCTACTCCTCTCATGAGCCCAAACAAGTCTCTAAAAGCATGAGTTTGCAACTACTTTACTTTTGGAGAAAATTCAAAACATTCATTATTCAATAGGGCCCAAACTATCAAAAACCAGCGGTTTGAATGAACACACATTTCTTGGTAGAATCATGCAGGACTGAAATTTTTGATGTTTTTCTACTCCTCTCATGAGCCCAAACAAGTCTCTAAAAGCATGAGTTTGCAACTACTTTACTTTTGGAGAAAATTCAAAACATTCATTATTCAATAGAGCCCAATAGCAAAAACCAGCGTTTTGAATGAAGAATCACATTTCTTGGTAGAATCATGCAGGATTGAAATTTTTGATGGTTTTTTACTCCTCTCAACAGCCCAAACAAGTTTCTAAAAGGATGAGTTTGCAACTACTTTACTTTTGGAGAAAATTCAAAACATTCATTATTCAATAGGGCCCAAACTATCAAAAACCAGCCGTTTCAATGAACACACATGTCTTGGTAGAATCATGCAGGACTGAAATTTTTGATGTTTTTCTACTCATCTCATGAGCCGAAACAAGTCTCTAAAAGCATGAGTTTGCAACTACTTTACTTTTGGAGAAAATTCAAAACATTCACTATTCAATAGAGCCCAATAGCAAAAATCAGGTTTTGAATGAAGAATCACATTTCTTGGTAGAATCATGCAGGATTGAAATTTTTGATGATTTTTTACTCCTCTCAACAGCCCAAACAAGTTTCTAAAAGGATGAGTTTGCAACTACTTTACTTTTGGAGAAAATTCAAAACATTCATTATTCAATAGGGCCCAAACTATCAAAAACCAGCGGTTTCAATGAACACACATTTCTTGGTAGAATCATGCAGGACTGAAATTTTTGATGTTTTTCTACTCCTCTCATGAGCCCAAACAAGTCTCTAAAAGCATGAGTTTGCAACTACTTTACTTCTGGAGAAAATTCAAAACATTCATTATTCAATAGAGCCCAATAGCAAAAACCAGCGTTTTGAATGAAGAATCACATTTCTTGGTAGAATCATGCAGGATTGAAATTTTTGATGGTTTTTTACTCCTCTCAACAGCCCAAACAAGTTTCTAAAAGGATGAGTTTGCAACTACTTTACTTTTGGAGAAAATTCAAAACATTCATTATTCAATAGGGCCCAAACTATCAAAAACCAGCCGTTTCAATGAACACACATTTCTTGGTAGAATCATGCAGGACTGAAATTTTTGGTGTTTTTCTACTCCTCTCATGAGCCCAAACAAGTCTCTAAAAGCATGAGTTTGCAACTACTTTACTTTTGGAGAAAATTCAAAACATTCATTATTCAATAGAGCCCAATAGCAAAAACCAGCGTTTTGAATGAAGAATCACATTTCTTGGTAGAATCATGCAGGATTGAAATTTTTGATGGTTTTTTACTCCTCTCAACAGCCCAAACAAGTTTCTAAAAGGATGAGTTTGCAACTACTTTACTTTTGGAGAAAATTCAAAACATTCATTATTCAATAGGGCCCAAACTATCAAAAACCAGCGGTTTCAATGAACACACATTTCTTGGTAGAATCATGCAGGACTGAAATTTTTGATGTTTTTCTACTCCTCTCATGAGCCCAAACAAGTCTCTAAAAGCATGAGTTTGCAACTACTTTACTTTTGGAGAAAATTCAAAACATTCATTATTCAATAGAGCCCAATAGCAAAAACCAGCGTTTTGAATGAAGAATCACATTTCTTGGTAGAATCATGCAGGATTGAAATTTTTGATGGTTTTTTACTCCTCTCAACAGCCCAAACAAGTTTCTAAAAGGATGAGTTTGCAACTACTTTACTTTTGGAGAAAATTCAAAACATTCATTATTCAATAGGGCCCAAACTATCAAAAACCAGCGGTTTGAATGAACACACATTTCTTGGTAGAATCATGCAGGACTGAAATTTTTGATGTTTTTCTACTCCTCTCATGAGCCCAAACAAGTCTCTAAAAGCATGAGTTTGCAACTACTTTACTTTTGGAGAAAATTCAAAACATTCATTATTCAATAGGGCCCAAACTATCAAAAACCAGCGGTTTGAATGAACACACATTTCTTGGTAGAATCATGCAGGATTGAAATTTTTGATGGTTTTTTACTCCTCTCAACAGCCCAAACAAGTTTCTAAAAGGATGAGTTTGCAACTACTTTACTTTTGGAGAAAATTCAAAACATTCATTATTCAATAGGGCCCAAACTATCAAAAACCAGCGGTTTCAATGAACACACATTTCTTGGTAGAATCATGCAGGACTGAAATTTTTGATGTTTTTCTACTCCTCTCATGAGCCCAAACAAGTCTCTAAAAGCATGAGTTTGCAACTACTTTACTTTTGGAGAAAATTCAAAACATTCATTATTCAATAGAGCCCAATAGCAAAAACCAGCGTTTTGAATGAAGAATCACATTTCTTGGTAGAATCATGCAGGATTGAAATTTTTGATGGTTTTTTACTCCTCTCAACAGCCCAAACAAGTTTCTAAAAGGATGAGTTTGCAACTACTTTACTTTTGGAGAAAATTCAAAACATTCATTATTCAATAGGGCCCAAACTATCAAAAACCAGCGGTTTCAATGAACACACATTTCTTGGTAGAATCATGCAGGACTGAAATTTTTGATGTTTTTCTACTCCTCTCATGAGCCCAAACAAGTCTCTAAAAGCATGAGTTTGCGACTACTTTACTTTTGGAGAAAATTCAAAACATTCATTATTCAATAGGGCCCAAACTATCAAAAACCAGCGGTTTGAATGAACACACATTTCTTGGTAGAATCATGCAGGACTGAAATTTTTGATGTTTTTCTACTCCTCTCATGAGCCCAAACAAGTCTCTAAAAGCATGAGCTTGCAACTACTTTACTTTTGGAGAAAATTCAAAACATTCACTATTCAATAGAGCCCAATAGCAAAAATCAGGTTTTGAATGAAGAATCACATTTCTTGGTAAAATCATGCAGGATTGAAATTTTTGATGGTTTTTTACTCCTCTCAACAGCCCAAACAAGTTTCTAAAAGGATGAGTTTGCAACTACTTTACTTTTGGAGAAAATTCAAAACATTCATTATTCAATAGGGCCCAAACTATCAAAAACCAGCGGTTTCAATGAACACACATTTCTTGGTAGAATCATGCAGGACTGAAATTTTTGATGTTTTTCTACTCCTCTCATGAGCCCAAACAAGTCTCTAAAAGCATGAGTTTGCAACTACTTTACTTTTGGAGAAAATTCAAAACATTCATTATTCAATAGAGCCCAATAGCAAAAACCAGCGTTTTGAATGAAGAATCACATTTCTTGGTAGAATCATGCAGGATTGAAATTTTTGATGGTTTTTTACTCCTCTCAACAGCCCAAACAAGTTTCTAAAAGGATGAGTTTGCAACTACTTTACTTTTGGAGAAAATTCAAAACATTCATTATTCAATAGGGCCCAAACTATCAAAAACCAGCGGTTTCAATGAACACACATTTCTTGGTAGAATCATGCAGGACTGAAATTTTTGATGTTTTTCTACTCCTCTCATGAGCCCAAACAAGTCTCTAAAAGCATGAATTTGCAACTACTTTACTTTTGGAGAAAATTCAAAACATTCATTATTCAATAGGGCCCAAACTATCAAAAACCAGCGGTTTGAATGAACACACATTTCTTGGTAGAATCATGCAGGACTGAAATTTTTGATGTTTTTCTACTCCTCTCATGAGCCCAAACAAGTCTCTAAAAGCATGAGTTTGCAACTACTTTACTTTTGGAGAAAATTCAAAACATTCATTATTCAATAGAGCCCAATAGCAAAAACCAGCGTTTTGAATGAAGAATCACATTTCTTGGTAGAATCATGCAGGATTGAAATTTTTGATGGTTTTTTACTCCTCTCAACAGCCCAAACAAGTTTCTAAAAGGATGAGTTTGCAACTACTTTACTTTTGGAGAAAATTCAAAACATTCATTATTCAATAGGGCCCAAACTATCAAAAACCAGCGGTTTCAATGAACACACATTTCTTGGTAGAATCATGCAGGACTGAAATTTTTGATGTTTTTCTACTCCTCTCATGAGCCCAAACAAGTCTCTAAAAGCATGAGTTTGCAACTACTTTACTTTTGGAGAAAATTCAAAACATTCACTATTCAATAGAGCCCAATAGCAAAAATCAGGTTTTGAATGAAGAATCACGTTTCTTGGTAAAATCATGCAGGATTGAAATTTTTGATGGTTTTTTACTCCTCTCAACAGCCCAAACAAGTTTCTAAAAGGATGAGTTTGCAACTACTTTACTTTTAGAGAAAATTCAAAACATTCATTATTCAATAGGGCCCAAACTATCAAAAACCAGCGGTTTCAATGAACACACATTTCTTGGTGGAATCATGCAGGACTGAAATTTTTGATGTTTTTCTACTCTCATGAGCCCAAACAAGTCTCTAAAAGCATGAGTTTGCAACTACTTTACTTTTGGAGAAAATTCAAAACATTCATTATTCAATAGAGCCCAATAGCAAAAACCAGCGTTTTGAATGAAGAATCACATTTCTTGGTAGAATCATGCAGGATTGAAATTTTTGATGGTTTTTTACTCCTCTCAACAGCCCAAACAAGTTTCTAAAAGGATGAGTTTGCAACTACTTTACTTTTGGAGAAAATTCAAAACATTCATTATTCAATAGGGCCCAAACTATCAAAAACCAGCGGTTTCAATGAACACACATTTCTTGGTAGAATCATGCAGGACTGAAATTTTTGATGTTTTTCTACTCCTCTCATGAGCCCAAACAAGTCTCTAAAAGCATGAGTTTGCAACTACTTTACTTTTGGAGAAAATTCAAAACATTCATTATTCAATAGAGCCCAATAGCAAAAACCAGCGTTTTGAATGAAGAATCACATTTCTTGGTAGAATCATGCAGGATTGAAATTTTTGATGGTTTTTTACTCCTCTCAACAGCCCAAACAAGTTTCTAAAAGGATGAGTTTGCAACTACTTTACTTTTGGAGAAAATTCAAAACATTCATTATTCAATAGGGCCCAAACTATCAAAAACCAGCGGTTTCAATGAACACACATTTCTTGGTAGAATCATGCAGGACTGAAATTTTTGATGTTTTTCTACTCCTCTCATGAGCCCAAACAAGTCTCTAAAAGCATGAGTTTGCAACTACTTTACTTTTGGAGAAAATTCAAAACATTCATTATTCAATAGGGCCCAAACTATCAAAAACCAGCGGTTTGAATGAACACACATTTCTTGGTAGAATCATGCAGGACTGAAATTTTTGATGTTTTTCTACTCCTCTCATGAGCCCAAACAAGTCTCTAAAAGCATGAGTTTGCAACTACTTTACTTTTGGAGAAAATTCAAAACATTCATTATTCAATAGAGCCCAATAGCAAAAACCAGCGTTTTGAATGAAGAATCACATTTCTTGGTAGAATCATGCAGGATTGAAATTTTTGATGGTTTTTTACTCCTCTCAACAGCCCAAACAAGTTTCTAAAAGGATGAGTTTGCAACTACTTTACTTTTGGAGAAAATTCAAAACATTCATTATTCAATAGGGCCCAAACTATCAAAAACCAGCCGTTTCAATGAACACACATGTCTTGGTAGAATCATGCAGGACTGAAATTTTTGATGTTTTTCTACTCATCTCATGAGCCGAAACAAGTCTCTAAAAGCATGAGTTTGCAACTACTTTACTTTTGGAGAAAATTCAAAACATTCACTATTCAATAGAGCCCAATAGCAAAAATCAGGTTTTGAATGAAGAATCACATTTCTTGGTAGAATCATGCAGGATTGAAATTTTTGATGATTTTTTACTCCTCTCAACAGCCCAAACAAGTTTCTAAAAGGATGAGTTTGCAACTACTTTACTTTTGGAGAAAATTCAAAACATTCATTATTCAATAGGGCCCAAACTATCAAAAACCAGCGGTTTCAATGAACACACATTTCTTGGTAGAATCATGCAGGACTGAAATTTTTGATGTTTTTCTACTCCTCTCATGAGCCCAAACAAGTCTCTAAAAGCATGAGTTTGCAACTACTTTACTTCTGGAGAAAATTCAAAACATTCATTATTCAATAGAGCCCAATAGCAAAAACCAGCGTTTTGAATGAAGAATCACATTTCTTGGTAGAATCATGCAGGATTGAAATTTTTGATGGTTTTTTACTCCTCTCAACAGCCCAAACAAGTTTCTAAAAGGATGAGTTTGCAACTACTTTACTTTTGGAGAAAATTCAAAACATTCATTATTCAATAGGGCCCAAACTATCAAAAACCAGCCGTTTCAATGAACACACATTTCTTGGTAGAATCATGCAGGACTGAAATTTTTGGTGTTTTTCTACTCCTCTCATGAGCCCAAACAAGTCTCTAAAAGCATGAGTTTACAACTACTTTACTTTTGGAGAAAATTCAAAACATTCATTATTCAATAGAGCCCAATAGCAAAAACCAGCGTTTTGAATGAAGAATCACATTTCTTGGTAGAATCATGCAGGATTGAAATTTTTGATGGTTTTTTACTCCTCTCAACAGCCCAAACAAGTTTCTAAAAGGATGAGTTTGCAACTACTTTACTTTTGGAGAAAATTCAAAACATTCATTATTCAATAGGGCCCAAACTATCAAAAACCAGCGGTTTCAATGAACACACATTTCTTGGTAGAATCATGCAGGACTGAAATTTTTGATGTTTTTCTACTCCTCTCATGAGCCCAAACAAGTCTCTAAAAGCATGAGTTTGCAACTACTTTACTTTTGGAGAAAATTCAAAACATTCATTATTCAATAGAGCCCAATAGCAAAAACCAGCGTTTTGAATGAAGAATCACATTTCTTGGTAGAATCATGCAGGATTGAAATTTTTGATGGTTTTTTACTCCTCTCAACAGCCCAAACAAGTTTCTAAAAGGATGAGTTTGCAACTACTTTACTTTTGGAGAAAATTCAAAACATTCATTATTCAATAGGGCCCAAACTATCAAAAACCAGCGGTTTGAATGAACACACATTTCTTGGTAGAATCATGCAGGACTGAAATTTTTGATGTTTTTCTACTCCTCTCATGAGCCCAAACAAGTCTCTAAAAGCATGAGTTTGCAACTACTTTACTTTTGGAGAAAATTCAAAACATTCATTATTCAATAGGGCCCAAACTATCAAAAACCAGCGGTTTGAATGAACACACATTTCTTGGTAGAATCATGCAGGATTGAAATTTTTGATGGTTTTTTACTCCTCTCAACAGCCCAAACAAGTTTCTAAAAGGATGAGTTTGCAACTACTTTACTTTTGGAGAAAATTCAAAACATTCATTATTCAATAGGGCCCAAACTATCAAAAAACAGCGGTTTCAATGAACACACATTTCTTGGTAGAATCATGCAGGACTGAAATTTTTGATGTTTTTCTACTCCTCTCATGAGCCCAAACAAGTCTCTAAAAGCATGAGTTTGCAACTACTTTACTTTTGGAGAAAATTCAAAACATTCATTATTCAATAGAGCCCAATAGCAAAAACCAGCGTTTTGAATGAAGAATCACATTTCTTGGTAGAATCATGCAGGATTGAAATTTTTGATGGTTTTTTACTCCTCTCAACAGCCCAAACAAGTTTCTAAAAGGATGAGTTTGCAACTACTTTACTTTTGGAGAAAATTCAAAACATTCATTATTCAATAGGGCCCAAACTATCAAAAACCAGCGGTTTCAATGAACACACATTTCTTGGTAGAATCATGCAGGACTGAAATTTTTGATGTTTTTCTACTCCTCTCATGAGCCCAAACAAGTCTCTAAAAGCATGAGTTTGCAACTACTTTACTTTTGGAGAAAATTCAAAACATTCATTATTCAATAGGGCCCAAACTATCAAAAACCAGCGGTTTCAATGAACACACATTTCTTGGTAGAATCATGCAGGACTGAAATTTTTGATGTTTTTCTACTCCTCTCATGAGCCCAAACAAGTCTCTAAAAGCATGAGCTTGCAACTACTTTACTTTTGGAGAAAATTCAAAACATTCACTATTCAATAGAGCCCAATAGCAAAAATCAGGTTTTGAATGAAGAATCACATTTCTTGGTAAAATCATGCAGGATTGAAATTTTTGATGGTTTTTTACTCCTCTCAACAGCCCAAACAAGTTTCTAAAAGGATGAGTTTGCAACTACTTTACTTTTGGAGAAAATTCAAAACATTCATTATTCAATAGGGCCCAAACTATCAAAAACCAGCGGTTTCAATGAACACACATTTCTTGGTAGAATCATGCAGTACTGAAATTTTTGATGTTTTTCTACTCCTCTCATGAGCCCAAACAAGTCTCTAAAAGCATGAGTTTGCAACTACTTTACTTTTGGAGAAAATTCAAAACATTCATTATTCAATAGAGCCCAATAGCAAAAACCAGCGTTTTGAATGAAGAATCACATTTCTTGGTAGAATCATGCAGGATTGAAATTTTTGATGGTTTTTTACTCCTCTCAACAGCCCAAACAAGTTTCTAAAAGGATGAGTTTGCAACTACTTTACTTTTGGAGAAAATTCAAAACATTCATTATTCAAAAGGGCCCAAACTATCAAAAACCAGCGGTTTCAATGAACACACATTTCTTGGTAGAATCATGCAGGACTGAAATTTTTGATGTTTTTCTACTCCTCTCATGAGCCCAAACAAGTCTCTAAAAGCATGAGTTTGCAACTACTTTACTTTTGGAGAAAATTCAAAACATTCATTATTCAATAGGGCCCAAACTATCAAAAACCAGCGGTTTGAATGAACACACATTTCTTGGTAGAATCATGCAGGACTGAAATTTTTGATGTTTTTCTACTCCTCTCATGAGCCCAAACAAGTCTCTAAAAGCATGAGTTTGCAACTACTTTACTTTTGGAGAAAATTCAAAACATTCATTATTCAATAGAGCCCAATAGCAAAAACCAGCGTTTTGAATGAAGAATCACATTTCTTGGTAGAATCATGCAGGATTGAAATTTTTTATGGTTTTTTACTCCTCTCAACAGCCCAAACAAGTTTCTAAAAGGATGAGTTTGCAACTACTTTACTTTTGGAGAAAATTCAAAACATTCATTATTCAATAGGGCCCAAACTATCAAAAACCAGCCGTTTCAATGAACACACATGTCTTGGTAGAATCATGCAGGACTGAAATTTTTGATGTTTTTCTACTCATCTCATGAGCCCAAACAAGTCTCTAAAAGCATGAGTTTGCAACTACTTTACTTTTGGAGAAAATTCAAAACATTCACTATTCAATAGAGCCCAATAGCAAAAATCAGGTTTTGAATGAAGAATCACATTTCTTGGTAGAATCATGCAGGATTGAAATTTTTGATGGTTTTTTACTCCTCTCAACAGCCCAAACAAGTTTCTAAAAGGATGAGTTTGCAACTACTTTACTTTTGGAGAAAATTCAAAACATTCATTATTCAATAGGGCCCAAACTATCAAAAACCAGCGGTTTCAATGAACACACATTTCTTGGAAGAATCATGCAGGACTGAAATTTTTGATGTTTTTCTACTCCTCTCATGAGCCCAAACTAGTCTCTAAAAGCATGAGTTTGCAACTACTTTACTTTTGGAGAAAATTCAAAACATTCACTATTCAATAGAGCCCAATAGCAAAAATCAGGTTTTGAATGAAGAATCACATTTCTTGGTAAAATCATGCAGGATTGAAATTTTTGATGGTTTTTTACTCCTCTCAACAGCCCAAACAAGTTTCTAAAAGGATGAGTTTGCAACTACTTTACTTTTGGAGAAAATTCAAAACATTCATTATTCAATAGGGCCCAAACTATCAAAAACCAGCGGTTTCAATGAACACACATTTCTTGGTAGAATCATGCAGGACTGAAATTTTTGATGTTTTTCTACTCCTCTCATGAGCCCAAACAAGTCTCTAAAAGCATGAGTTTGCAACTACTTTACTTTTGGAGAAAATTCAAAACATTCATTATTCAATAGAGCCCAATAGCAAAAACCAGCGTTTTGAATGAAGAATCACATTTCTTGGTAGAATCTTGCAGGATTGAAATTTTTGATGGTTTTTTACTCCTCTCAACAGCCCAAACAAGTTTCTAAAAGGATGAGTTTGCAACTACTTTACTTTTGGAGAAAATTCAAAACATTCATTATTCAATAGGGCCCAAACTATCAAAAACCAGCGGTTTCAATGAACACACATTTCTTGGTAGAATCATGCAGGACTGAAATTTTTGATGTTTTTCTACTCCTCTCATGAGCCCAAACAAGTCTCTAAAAGCATGAGTTTGCAACTACTTTACTTTTGGAGAAAATTCAAAACATTCACTATTCAATAGAGCCCAATAGCAAAAATCAGGTTTTGAATGAAGAATCACATTTCTTGGTAAAATCATGCAGGATTGAAATTTTTGATGGTTTTTTACTCCTCTCAACAGCCCAAACAAGTTTCTAAAAGGATGAGTTTGCAACTACTTTACTTTTGGAGAAAATTCAAAACATTCATTATTCAATAGGGCCCAAACTATCAAAAACCAGCGGTTTCAATGAACACACATTTCTTGGTGGAATCATGCAGGACTGAAATTTTTGATGTTTTTCTACTCTCATGAGCCCAAACAAGTCTCTAAAAGCATGAGTTTGCAACTACTTTACTTTTGGAGAAAATTCAAAACATTCATTATTCAATAGAGCCCAATAGCAAAAACCAGCGTTTTGAATGAAGAATCACATTTCTTGGTAGAATCATGCAGGATTGAAATTTTTGATGGTTTTTTACTCCTCTCAACAGCCCAAACAAGTTTCTAAAAGGATGAGTTTGCAACTACTTTACTTTTGGAGAAAATTCAAAACATTCATTATTCAATAGGGCCCAAACTATCAAAAACCAGCGGTTTCAATGAACACACATTTCTTGGTAGAATCATGCAGGACTGAAATTTTTGATGTTTTTCTACTCCTCTCATGAGCCCAAACAAGTCTCTAAAAGCATGAGTTTGCAACTACTTTACTTTTGGAGAAAATTCAAAACATTCATTATTCAATAGAGCCCAATAGCAAAAACCAGCGTTTTGAATGAAGAATCACATTTCTTGGTAGAATCATGCAGGATTGAAATTTTTGATGGTTTTTTACTCCTCTCAACAGCCCAAACAAGTTTCTAAAAGGATGAGTTTGCAACTACTTTACTTTTGGAGAAAATTCAAAACATTCATTATTCAATAGGGCCCAAACTATCAAAAACCAGCGGTTTCAATGAACACACATTTCTTGGTACAATCATGCAGGACTGAAATTTTTGATGTTTTTCTACTCCTCTCATGAGCCCAAACAAGTCTCTAAAAGCATGAGTTTGCAACTACTTTACTTTTGGAGAAAATTCAAAACATTCATTATTCAATAGGGCCCAAACTATCAAAAACCAGCGGTTTGAATGAACACACATTTCTTGGTAGAATCATGCAGGACTGAAATTTTTGATGTTTTTCTACTCCTCTCATGAGCCCAAACAAGTCTCTAAAAGCATGAGTTTGCAACTACTTTACTTTTGGAGAAAATTCAAAACATTCATTATTCAATAGAGCCCAATAGCAAAAACCAGCGTTTTGAATGAAGAATCACATTTCTTGGTAGAATCATGCAGGATTGAAATTTTTGATGGTTTTTTACTCCTCTCAACAGCCCAAACAAGTTTCTAAAAGGATGAGTTTGCAACTACTTTACTTTTGGAGAAAATTCAAAACATTCATTATTCAATAGGGCCCAAACTATCAAAAACCAGCCGTTTCAATGAACACACATGTCTTGGTAGAATCATGCAGGACTGAAATTTTTGATGTTTTTCTACTCATCTCATGAGCCCAAACAAGTCTCTAAAAGCATGAGTTTGCAACTACTTTACTTTTGGAGAAAATTCAAAACATTCACTATTCAATAGAGCCCAATAGCAAAAATCAGGTTTTGAATGAAGAATCACATTTCTTGGTAGAATCATGCAGGATTGAAATTTTTGATGGTTTTTTACTCCTCTCAACAGCCCAAACAAGTTTCTAAAAGGATGAGTTTGCAACTACTTTACTTTTGGAGAAAATTCAAAACATTCATTATTCAATAGGGCCCAAACTATCAAAAACCAGCGGTTTCAATGAACACACATTTCTTGGTAGAATCATGCAGGACTGAAATTTTTGATGTTTTTCTACTCCTCTCATGAGCCCAAACTAGTCTCTAAAAGCATGAGTTTGCAACTACTTTACTTTTGGAGAAAATTCAAAACATTCACTATTCAATAGAGCCCAATAGCAAAAATCAGGTTTTGAATGAAGAATCACATTTCTTGGTAAAATCATGCAGGATTGAAATTTTTGATGGTTTTTTACTCCTCTCAACAGCCCAAACAAGTTTCTAAAAGGATGAGTTTGCAACTACTTTACTTTTGGAGAAAATTCAAAACATTCATTATTCAATAGGGCCCAAACTATCAAAAACCAGCGGTTTCAATGAACACACATTTCTTGGTAGAATCATGCAGGACTGAAATTTTTGATGTTTTTCTACTCCTCTCATGAGCCCAAACAAGTCTCTAAAAGCATGAGTTTGCAACTACTTTACTTTTGGAGAAAATTCAAAACATTCATTATTCAATAGAGCCCAATAGCAAAAACCAACGTTTTGAATGAAGAATCACATTTCTTGGTAGAATCATGCAGGATTGAAATTTTTGATGGTTTTTTACTCCTCTCAACAGCCCAAACAAGTTTCTAAAAGGATGAGTTTGCAACTACTTTACTTTTGGAGAAAATTCAAAACATTCATTATTCAATAGGGCCCAAACTATCAAAAACCAGCGGTTTCAATGAACACACATTTCTTGGTAGAATCATGCAGGACTGAAATTTTTGATGTTTTTCTACTCCTCTCATGAGCCCAAACAAGTCTCTAAAAGCATGAGTTTGCAACTACTTTACTTCTGGAGAAAATTCAAAACATTCATTATTCAATAGAGCCCAATAGCAAAAACCAGCGTTTTGAATGAAGAATCACATTTCTTGGTAGAATCATGCAGGATTGAAATTTTTGATGGTTTTTTACTCCTCTCAACAGCCCAAACAAGTTTCTAAAAGGATGAGTTTGCAACTACTTTACTTTTGGAGAAAATTCAAAACATTCATTATTCAATAGGGCCCAAACTATCAAAAACCAGCGGTTTGAATGAACACACATTTCTTGGTAGAATCATGCAGGACTGAAATTTTTGATGTTTTTCTACTCCTCTCATGAGCCCAAACAAGTCTCTAAAAGCATGAGTTTGCAACTACTTTACTTTTGGAGAAAATTCAAAACATTCATTATTCAATAGAGCCCAATAGCAAAAACCAGCGTTTTGAATGAAGAATCACATTTCTTGGTAGAATCATGCAGGATTGAAATTTTTGATGGTTTTTTACTCCTCTCAACAGCCCAAACAAGTTTCTAAAAGGATGAGTTTGCAACTACTTTACTTTTGGAGAAAATTCAAAACATTCATTATTCAATAGGGCCCAAACTATCAAAAACCAGCGGTTTCAATGAACACACATTTCTTGGTAGAATCATGCAGGACTGAAATTTTTGATGTTTTTCTACTCCTCTCATGAGCCCAAACAAGTCTCTAAAAGCATGAGTTTGCAACTACTTTACTTTTGGAGAAAATTCAAAACATTCATTATTCAATAGAGCCCAATAGCAAAAACCAGCGTTTTGAATGAAGAATCACATTTCTTGGTAGAATCATGCAGGATTGAAATTTTTGATGGTTTTTTACTCCTCTCAACAGCCCAAACAAGTTTCTAAAAGGATGAGTTTGCAACTACTTTACTTTTGGAGAAAATTCAAAACATTCATTATTCAATAGGGCCCAAACTATCAAAAACCAGCGGTTTCAATGAACACACATTTCTTGGTAGAATCATGCAGGACTGAAATTTTTGATGTTTTTCTACTCCTCTCATGAGCCCAAACAAGTCTCTAAAAGCATGAGTTTGCAACTACTTTACTTTTGGAGAAAATTCAAAACATTCATTATTCAATAGGGCCCAAACTATCAAAAACCAGCGGTTTCAATGAACACACATTTCTTGGTAGAATCATGCAGGACTGAAATTTTTGATGTTTTTCTACTCCTCTCATGAGCCCAAACAAGTCTCTAAAAGCATGAGTTTGCAACTACTTTACTTTTGGAGAAAATTCAAAACATTCATTATTCAATAGAGCCCAATAGCAAAAACCAGCGTTTTGAATGAATAATCACATTTCTTGGTAGAATCATGCAGGATTGAAATTTTTGATGGTTTTTTACTCCTCTCAACAGCCCAAACAAGTTTCTAAAAAGATGAGTTTGCAACTACTTTACTTTTGGAGAAAATTCAAAACATTCATTATTCAATAGGGCCCAAACTATCAAAAACCAGCCGTTTCAATGAACACACATGTCTTGGTAGAATCATGCAGGACTGAAATTTTTGATGTTTTTCTACTCATCTCTTGAGCCCAAACAAGTCTCTAAAAGCATGAGTTTGCAACTACTTTACTTTTGGAGAAAATTCAAAACATTCACTATTCAATAGAGCCCAATAGCAAAAATCAGGTTTTGAATGAAGAATCACATTTCTTGGTAAAATCATGCAGGATTGAAATTTTTGATGATTTTTTACTCCTCTCAACAGCCCAAACAAGTTTCTAAAAGGATGAGTTTGCAACTACTTTACTTTTGGAGAAAATTCAAAACATTCATTATTCAATAGGGCCCAAACTATCAAAAACCAGCGGTTTCAATGAACACACATTTCTTGGTAGAATCATGCAGGACTGAAATTTTTGATGTTTTTCTACTCCTCTCATGAGCCCAAACAAGTCTCTAAAAGCATGAGTTTGCAACTACTTTACTTTTGGAGAAAATTCAAAACATTCATTATTCAATAGAGCCCAATAGCAAAAACCAGCGTTTTGAATGAAGAATCACATTTCTTGGTAGAATCATGCAGGATTGAAATTTTTGATGGTTTTTTACTCCTCTCAACAGCCCAAACAAGTTTCTAAAAGGATGAGTTTGCAACTACTTTACTTTTGGAGAAAATTCAAAACATTCATTATTCAATAGGGCCCAAACTATCAAAAACCAGCGGTTTCAATGAACACACATTTCTTGGTAGAATCATGCAGGACTGAAATTTTTGATGTTTTTCTACTCCTCTCATGAGCCCAAACTAGTCTCTAAAAGCATGAGTTTGCAACTACTTTACTTTTGGAGAAAATTCAAAACATTCACTATTCAATAGAGCCCAATAGCAAAAATCAGGTTTTGAATGAAGAATCACATTTCTTGGTAAAATCATGCAGGATTGAAATTTTTGATGGTTTTTTACTCCTCTCAACAGCCCAAACAAGTTTCTAAAAGGATGAGTTTGCAACTACTTTACTTTTGGAGAAAATTCAAAACATTCATTATTCAATAGGGCCCAAACTATTTTTTCTACTCCTCTCATGAGCCCAAACAAGTCTCTAAAAGCATGAGTTTGCAACTACTTTACTTTTGGAGAAAATTCAAAACATTCATTATTCAATAGAGCCCAATAGCAAAAACCAGCGTTTTGAATGAAGAATCACATTTCTTGGTAGAATCATGCAGGATTGAAATTTTTGATGGTTTTTTACTCCTCTCAACAGCCCAAACAAGTTTCTAAAAGGATGAGTTTGCAACTACTTTACTTTTGGAGAAAATTCAAAACATTCATTATTCAATAGGGCCCAAACTATCAAAAACCAGCGGTTTCAATGAACACACATTTCTTGGTAGAATCATGCAGGACTGAAATTTTTGATGTTTTTCTACTCCTCTCATGAGCCCAAACAAGTCTCTAAAAGCATGAGTTTGCAACTACTTTACTTTTGGAGAAAATTCAAAACATTCATTATTCAATAGAGCCCAATAGCAAAAACCAGCGTTTTGAATGAAGAATCACATTTCTTGGTAGAATCATGCAGGATTGAAATTTTTGACGGTTTTTTACTCCTCTCAACAGCCCAAACAAGTTTCTAAAAGGATGAGTTTGCAACTACTTTACTTTTGGAGAAAATTCAAAACATTCATTATTCAATAGGGCCCAAACTATCAAAAACCAGCGGTTTCAATGAACACACATTTCTTGGTAGAATCATGCAGGACTGAAATTTTTGATGTTTTTCTACTCCTCTCATGAGCCCAAACAAGTCTCTAAAAGCATGAGTTTGCAACTACTTTACTTTTGGAGAAAATTCAAAACTTTCATTATTCAATAGAGCCCAATAGCAAAAACCAGCGTTTTGAATGAAGAATCACATTTCTTGGTAGAATCATGCAGGATTGAAATTTTTGATGGTTTTTTACTCCTCTCAACAGCCCAAACAAGTTTCTAAAAGGATGAGTTTGCAACTACTTTACTTTTGGAGAAAATTCAAAACATTCATTATTCAATAGGGCCCAAACTATCAAAAACCAGCGGTTTGAATGAACACATTTCTTGGTAGAATCATGCAGGACTGAAATTTTTGATGTTTTTCTACTCCTCTCATGAGCCCAAACAAGTCTCTAAAAGCATGAGTTTGCAACTACTTTACTTTTGGAGAAAATTCAAAACATTCACTATTCAATAGAGCCCAATAGCAAAGATCAGGTTTTGAATGAAGAATCACATTTCTTGGTAAAATCATGCAGGATTGAAATTTTTGATGGTTTTTTACTCCTCTCAACAGCCCAAACAAGTTTCTAAAAGGATGAGTTTGCAACTACTTTACTTTTGGAGAAAATTCAAAACATTCATTATTCAATAGGGCCCAAACTATCAAAAACCAGCGGTTTCAATGAACACACATTTCTTGGTAGAATCATGCAGGACTGAAATTTTTGATGTTTTTCTACTCCTCTCATGAGCCCAAACAAGTCTCTAAAAGCATGAGTTTGCAACTACTTTACTTTTGGAGAAAATTCAAAACATTCATTATTCAATAGAGCCCAATAGCAAAAACCAGCGTTTTGAATGAAGAATCACATTTCTTGGTAGAATCATGCAGGATTGAAATTTTTGATGGTTTTTTACTCCTCTCAACAGCCCAAACAAGTTTCTAAAAGGATGAGTTTGCAACAACTTTACTTTTGGAGAAAATTCAAAACATTCATTATTCAATAGGGCCCAAACTATCAAAAACCAGCGGTTTGAATGAACACATTTCTTGGTAGAATCATGCAGGACTGAAATTTTTGATGTTTTTCTACTCCTCTCATGAGCCCAAACAAGTCTCTAAAAGCATGAGTTTGCAACTACTTTACATTTGGAGAAAATTCAAAACATTCACTATTCAATAGAGCCCAATAGCAAAAATCAGGTTTTGAATGAAGAATCACATTTCTTGGTAAAATCATGCAGGATTGAAATTTTGATGGTTTTTTACTCCTCTCAACAGCCCAAACAAGTTTCTAAAAGGATGAGATTGCAACTACTTTACTTTTGGAGAAAATTCAAAACATTCATTATTCAATAGGGCCCAAACTATCAAAAACCAGCGGTTTCAATGAACACACATGTCTTGGTAGAATCATGCAGGACTGAAATTTTTGATGTTTTTCTACTCCTCTCATGAGCCCAAACAAGTCTCTAAAAGCATGAGTTTGCAACTACTTTACTTTTGGAGAAAATTCAAAACATTCATTATTCAATAGAGCCCAATAGCAAAAACCAGCGTTTTGAATGAAGAATCACATTTCTTGGTAGAATCATGCAGGATTGAAATTTTTGATGGTTTTTTACTCCTCTCAACAGCCCAAACAAGTTTCTAAAAGGATGAGTTTGCAACTACTTTACTTTTGAAGAAAATTCAAAACATTCATTATTCAATAGGGCCCAAACTATCAAAAACCAGCGGTTTGAATGAACACACATTTCTTGGTAGAATCATGCAGGACTGAAATTTTTGATGTTTTTCTACTCCTCTCATGAGCCCAAACAAGTCTCTAAAAGCATGAGTTTGCAACTACTTTACTTTTGGAGAAAATTCAAAACATTCATTATTCAATAGGGCCCAAACTATCAAAAACCAGCGGTTTGAATGAACACACATTTCTTGGTAGAATCATGCAGGACTGAAATTTTTGATGTTTTTCTACTCCTCTCATGAGCCCAAACAAGTCTCTAAAAGCATGAGTTTGCAACTACTTTACTTTTGGAGAAAATTCAAAACATTCATTATTCAATAGAGCCCAATAGCAAAAACCAGCGTTTTGAATGAAGAATCACATTTCTTGGTAGAATCATGCAGGATTGAAATTTTTGATGGTTTTTTACTCCTCTCAACAGCCCAAACAATTTTCTAAAAGGATGAGTTTGCAACTACTTTACTTTTGGAGAAAATTCAAAACATTCATTATTCAATAGGGCCCAAACTATCAAAAACCAGCCGTTTCAATGAACACACATGTCTTGGTAGAATCATGCAGGACTGAAATTTTTGATGTTTTTCTACTCATCTCATGAGCCCAAACAAGTCTCTAAAAGCATGAGTTTGCAACTACTTTACTTTTGGAGAAAATTCAAAACATTCACTATTCAATAGAGCCCAATAGCAAAAATCAGGTTTTGAATGAAGAATCACATTTCTTGGTAAAATCATGCAGGATTGAAATTTTTGATGGTTTTTTACTCCTCTCAACAGCCCAAACAAGTTTCTAAAAGGATGAGTTTGCAACTACTTTACTTTTGGAGAAAATTCAAAACATTCATTATTCAATAGGGCCCAAACTATCAAAAACCAGCGGTTTCAATGAACACACATTTCTTGGTAGAATCATGCAGGACTGAAATTTTTGATGTTTTTCTACTCCTCTCATGAGCCCAAACAAGTCTCTAAAAGCATGAGTTTGCAACTACTTTACTTTTGGAGAAAATTCAAAACATTCATTATTCAATAGAGCCCAATAGCAAAAACCAGCGTTTTGAATGAAGAATCACATTTCTTGGTAGAATCATGCAGGATTGAAATTTTTGATGGTTTTTTACTCCTCTCAACAGCCCAAACAAGTTTCTAAAAGGATGAGTTTGCAACTACTTTACTTTTGGAGAAAATTCAAAACATTCATTATTCAATAGGGCCCAAACTATCAAAAACCAGCGGTTTCAATGAACACACATTTCTTGGTAGAATCATGCAGGACTGAAATTTTTGATGTTTTTCTACTCCTCTCATGAGCCCAAACAAGTCTCTAAAAGCATGAGTTTGCAACTACTTTACTTTTGGAGAAAATTCAAAACATTCATTATTCAATAAAGCCCAATAGCAAAAACCAGCGTTTTGAATGAAGAATCACATTTCTTGGTAGAATCATGCAGGATTGAAATTTTTGATGGTTTTTTACTCCTCTCAACAGCCCAAACAAGTTTCTAAAAGGATGAGTTTGCAACTACTTTACTTTTGGAGAAAATTCAAAACATTCATTATTCAATAGGGCCCAAACTATCAAAAACCAGCGGTTTCAATGAACACACATTTCTTGGTAGAATCATGCAGGACTGAAATTTTTGATGTTTTTCTACTCCTCTCATGAGCCCAAACAAGTCTCTAAAAGCATGAGTTTGCAACTACTTTACTTTTGGAGAAAATTCAAAACATTCATTATTCAATAGAGCCCAATAGCAAAAACCAGCGTTTTGAATGAAGAATCACATTTCTTGGTAGAATCATGCAGGATTGAAATTTTTGATGGTTTTTTACTCCTCTCAACAGCCCAAACAAGTTTCTAAAAGGATGAGTTTGCAACTACTTTACTTTTGGAGAAAATTCAAAACATTCATTATTCAATAGGGCCCAAACTATCAAAAACCAGCGGTTTCAATGAACACACATTTCTTGGTAGAATCATGCAGGACTGAAATTTTTGATGTTTTTCTACTCCTCTCATGAGCCTAAACAAGTCTCTAAAAGCATGAGTTTGCAACTACTTTACTTTTGGAGAAAATTCAAAACATTCATTATTCAATAGAGCCCAACAGCAAAAACCAGCGTTTTGAATGAAGAATCACATTTCTTGGTAGAATCATGCAGGATTGAAATTTTTGATGGTTTTTTACTCCTCTCAACAGCCCAAACAAGTTTCTAAAAGGATGAGTTTGCAACTACTTTACTTTTGGAGAAAATTCAAAACATTCATTATTCAATAGGGCCCAAACTATCAAAAACCAGCGGTTTGAATGAACACACATTTCTTGGTAGAATCATGCAGGACTGAAATTTTTGATGTTTTTCTACTCCTCTCATGAGCCCAAACAAGTCTCTAAAAGCATGAGTTTGCAACTACTTTACTTTTGGAGAAAATTCAAAACATTCATTATTCAATAGAGCCCAATAGCAAAAACCAGCGTTTTGAATGAAGAATCACATTTCTTGGTAGAATCATGCAGGATTGAAATTTTTGATGGTTTTTTACTCCTCTCAACAGCCCAAACAAGTTTCTAAAAGGATGAGTTTGCAACTACTTTACTTTTGGAGAAAATTCAAAACATTCATTATTCAATAGGGCCCAAACTATCAAAAACCAGCGGTTTCAATGAACACACATTTCTTGGTAGAATCATGCAGGACTGAAATTTTTGATGTTTTTCTACTCCTCTCATGAGCCCAAACAAGTCTCTAAAAGCATGAGTTTGCAACTACTTTACTTTTGGAGAAAATTCAAAACATTCATTATTCAATAGGGCCCAAACTATCAAAAACCAGCGGTTTGAATGAACACACATTTCTTGGTAGAATCATGCAGGACTGAAATTTTTGATGTTTTTCTACTCCTCTCATGAGCCCAAACAAGTCTCTAAAAGCATGAGTTTGCAACTACTTTACTTTTGGAGAAAATTCAAAACATTCACTATTCAATAGAGCCCAATAGCAAAAATCAGGTTTTGAATGAAGAATCACATTTCTTGGTAAAATCATGCAGGATTGAAATTTTTGATGGTTTTTTACTCCTCTCAACAGCCCAAACAAGTTTCTAAAAGGATGAGTTTGCAACTACTTTACTTTTGGAGAAAATTTAAAACATTCATTATTCAATAGGGCCCAAACTATCAAAAACCAGCGGTTTCAATGAACACACATTTCTTGGTAGAATCATGCAGGACTGAAATTTTTGATGTTTTTCTACTCCTCTCATGAGCCCAAACAAATCTCTAAAAGCATGAGTTTGCAACTACTTTACTTTTGGAGAAAATTCAAAACATTCATTATTCAATAGAGCCCAATAGCAAAAACCAGCGTTTTGAATGAAGAATCACATTTCTTGGTAGAATCATGCAGGATTGAAATTTTTGATGGTTTTTTACTCCTCTCAACAGCCCAAACAAGTTTCTAAAAGGATGAGATTGCAACTACTTTACTTTTGGAGAAAATTCAAAACATTCATTATTCAATAGGGCCCAAACTATCAAAAACCAGCGGTTTCAATGAACACACATTTCTTGGTAGAATCATGCAGGACTGAAATTTTTGATGTTTTTCTACTCCTCTCATGAGCCCAAACAAGTCTCTAAAAGCATGAGTTTGCAACTACTTTACTTTTGGAGAAAATTAAAAACATTCATTATTCAATAGAGCCCAATAGCAAAAACCAGCGTTTTGAATGAAGAATCACATTTCTTGGTAGAATCATGCAGGATTGAAATTTTTGATGGTTTTTTAATCCTCTCAACAGCCCAAACAAGTTTCTAAAAGGATGAGTTTGCAACTACTTTACTTTTGAAGAAAATTCAAAACATTCATTATTCAATAGGGCCCAAACTATCAAAAACCAGCGGTTTCAATGAACACACATTTCTTGGTAGAATCATGCAGGACTGAAATTTTTGATGTTTTTCTACTCCTCTCATGAGCCCAAACAAGTCTCTAAAAGCATGAGTTTGCAACTACTTTACTTTTGGAGAAAATTCAAAACATTCATTATTCAATAGGGCCCAAACTATCAAAAACCAGCGGTTTGAATGAACACACATTTCTTGGTAGAATCATGCAGGACTGAAATTTTTGATGTTTTTCTACTCCTCTCATGAGCCCAAACAAGTCTCTAAAAGCATGAGTTTGCAACTACTTTACTTTTGGAGAAAATTCAAAACATTCATTATTCAATAGAGCCCAATAGCAAAAACCAGCGTTTTGAATGAAGAATCACATTTCTTGGTAGAATCATGCAGGATTGAAATTTTTGATGGTTTTTTACTCCTCTCAACAGCCCAAACAAGTTTCTAAAAGGATGAGTTTGCAACTACTTTACTTTTGGAGAAAATTCAAAACATTCATTATTCAATAGGGCCCAAACTATCAAAAACCAGCCGTTTCAATGAACACACATTTCTTGGTAGAATCATGCAGGACTGAAATTTTTGATGTTTTTCTACTCCTCTCATGAGCCCAAACTAGTCTCTAAAAGCATGAGTTTGCAACTACTTTACTTTTGGAGAAAATTCAAAACATTCACTATTCAATAGAGCCCAATAGCAAAAATCAGGTTTTGAATGAAGAATCACATTTCTTGGTAAAATCATGCAGGATTGAAATTTTTGATGGTTTTTTACTCCTCTCAACAGCCCAAACAAGTTTCTAAAAGGATGAGTTTGCAACTACTTTACTTTTGGAGAAAATTCAAAACATTCATTATTCAATAGGGCCCAAACTATCAAAAACCAGCGGTTTCAATGAACACACATTTCTTGGTAGAATCATGCAGGACTGAAATTTTTGATGTTTTTCTACTCCTCTCATGAGCCCAAACAAGTCTCTAAAAGCATGAGTTTGCAACTACTTTACTTTTGGAGAAAATTCAAAACATTCATTATTCAATAGAGCCCAATAGCAAAAACCAGCGTTTTGAATGAAGAATCACATTTCTTGGTAGAATCATGCAGGATTGAAATTTTTGATGGTTTTTTACTCCTCTCAACAGCCCAAACAAGTTTCTAAAAGGATGAGTTTGCAACTACTTTACTTTTGGAGAAAATTCAAAACATTCATTATTCAATAGGGCCCAAACTATCAAAAACCAGCGGTTTCAATGAACACACATTTCTTGGTAGAATCATGCAGGACTGAAATTTTTGATGTTTTTCTACTCCTCTCATGAGCCCAAACTAGTCTCTAAAAGCATGAGTTTGCAACTACTTTACTTTTGGAGAAAATTCAAAACATTCACTATTCAATAGAGCCCAATAGCAAAAATCAGGTTTTGAATGAAGAATCACATTTCTTGGTAAAATCATGCAGGATTGAAATTTTTGATGGTTTTTTACTCCTCTCAACAGCCCAAACAAGTTTCTAAAAGGATGAGTTTGCAACTACTTTACTTTTGGAGAAAATTCAAAACATTCATTATTCAATAGGGCCCAAACTATTTTTTCTACTCCTCTCATGAGCCCAAACAAGTCTCTAAAAGCATGAGTTTGCAACTACTTTACTTTTGGAGAAAATTCAAAACATTCATTATTCAATAGAGCCCAATAGCAAAAACCAGCGTTTTGAATGAAGAATCACATTTCTTGGTAGAATCATGCAGGATTGAAATTTTTGATGGTTTTTTACTCCTCTCAACAGCCCAAACAAGTTTCTAAAAGGATGAGTTTGCAACTACTTTACTTTTGGAGAAAATTCAAAACATTCATTATTCAATAGGGCCCAAACTATCAAAAACCAGCGGTTTCAATGAACACACATTTCTTGGTAGAATCATGCAGGACTGAAATTTTTGATGTTTTTCTACTCCTCTCATGAGCCCAAACAAGTCTCTAAAAGCATGAGTTTGCAACTACTTTACTTTTGGAGAAAATTCAAAACATTCATTATTCAATAGAGCCCAATAGCAAAAACCAGCGTTTTGAATGAAGAATCACATTTCTTGGTAGAATCATGCAGGATTGAAATTTTTGACGGTTTTTTACTCCTCTCAACAGCCCAAACAAGTTTCTAAAAGGATGAGTTTGCAACTACTTTACTTTTGGAGAAAATTCAAAACATTCATTATTCAATAGGGCCCAAACTATCAAAAACCAGCGGTTTCAATGAACACACATTTCTTGGTAGAATCATGCAGGACTGAAATTTTTGATGTTTTTCTACTCCTCTCATGAGCCCAAACAAGTCTCTAAAAGCATGAGTTTGCAACTACTTTACTTTTGGAGAAAATTCAAAACTTTCATTATTCAATAGAGCCCAATAGCAAAAACCAGCGTTTTGAATGAAGAATCACATTTCTTGGTAGAATCATGCAGGATTGAAATTTTTGATGGTTTTTTACTCCTCTCAACAGCCCAAACAAGTTTCTAAAAGGATGAGTTTGCAACTACTTTACTTTTGGAGAAAATTCAAAACATTCATTATTCAATAGGGCCCAAACTATCAAAAACCAGCGGTTTGAATGAACACATTTCTTGGTAGAATCATGCAGGACTGAAATTTTTGATGTTTTTCTACTCCTCTCATGAGCCCAAACAAGTCTCTAAAAGCATGAGTTTGCAACTACTTTACTTTTGGAGAAAATTCAAAACATTCACTATTCAATAGAGCCCAATAGCAAAAATCAGGTTTTGAATGAAGAATCACATTTCTTGGTAAAATCATGCAGGATTGAAATTTTTGATGGTTTTTTACTCCTCTCAACAGCCCAAACAAGTTTCTAAAAGGATGAGTTTGCAACTACTTTACTTTTGGAGAAAATTCAAAACATTCATTATTCAATAGGGCCCAAACTATCAAAAACCAGCGGTTTCAATGAACACACATTTCTTGGTAGAATCATGCAGGACTGAAATTTTTGATGTTTTTCTACTCCTCTCATGAGCCCAAACAAGTCTCTACAAGCATGAGTTTGCAACTACTTTACTTTTGGAGAAAATTCAAAACATTCATTATTCAATAGAGCCCAATAGCAAAAACCAGCGTTTTGAATGAAGAATCACATTTCTTGGTAGAATCATGCAGGATTGAAATTTTTGATGGTTTTTTACTCCTCTCAACAGCCCAAACAAGTTTCTAAAAGGATGAGTTTGCAACTACTTTACTTTTGGAGAAAATTCAAAACATTCATTATTCAATAGGGCCCAAACTATCAAAAACCAGCGGTTTGAATGAACACATTTCTTGGTAGAATCATGCAGGACTGAAATTTTTGATGTTTTTCTACTCCTCTCATGAGCCCAAACAAGTCTCTAAAAGCATGAGTTTGCAACTACTTTACTTTTGGAGAAAATTCAAAACATTCACTATTCAATAGAGCCCAATAGCAAAAATCAGGTTTTGAATGAAGAATCACATTTCTTGGTAAAATCATGCAGGATTGAAATTTTGATGGTTTTTTACTCCTCTCAACAGCCCAAACAAGTTTCTAAAAGGATGAGATTGCAACTACTTTACTTTTGGAGAAAATTCAAAACATTCATTATTCAATAGGGCCCAAACTATCAAAAACCAGCGGTTTCAATGAACACACATGTCTTGGTAGAATCATGCAGGACTGAAATTTTTGATGTTTTTCTACTCCTCTCATGAGCCCAAACAAGTCTCTAAAAGCATGAGTTTGCAACTACTTTACTTTTGGAGAAAATTCAAAACATTCATTATTCAATAGAGCCCAATAGCAAAAACCAGCGTTTTGAATGAAGAATCACATTTCTTGGTAGAATCATGCAGGATTGAAATTTTTGATGGTTTTTTACTCCTCTCAACAGCCCAAACAAGTTTCTAAAAGGATGAGTTTGCAACTACTTTACTTTTGAAGAAAATTCAAAACATTCATTATTCAATAGGGCCCAAACTATCAAAAACCAGCGGTTTGAATGAACACACATTTCTTGGTAGAATCATGCAGGACTGAAATTTTTGATGTTTTTCTACTCCTCTCATGAGCCCAAACAAGTCTCTAAAAGCATGAGTTTGCAACTACTTTACTTTTGGAGAAAATTCAAAACATTCATTATTCAATAGGGCCCAAACTATCAAAAACCAGCGGTTTGAATGAACACACATTTCTTGGTAGAATCATGCAGGACTGAAATTTTTGATGTTTTTCTACTCCTCTCATGAGCCCAAACAAGTCTCTAAAAGCATGAGTTTGCAACTACTTTACTTTTGGAGAAAATTCAAAACATTCATTATTCAATAGAGCCCAATAGCAAAAACCAGCGTTTTGAATGAAGAATCACATTTCTTGGTAGAATCATGCAGGATTGAAATTTTTGATGGTTTTTTACTCCTCTCAACAGCCCAAACAATTTTCTAAAAGGATGAGTTTGCAACTACTTTACTTTTGGAGAAAATTCAAAACATTCATTATTCAATAGGGCCCAAACTATCAAAAACCAGCCGTTTCAATGAACACACATGTCTTGGTAGAATCATGCAGGACTGAAATTTTTGATGTTTTTCTACTCATCTCATGAGCCCAAACAAGTCTCTAAAAGCATGAGTTTGCAACTACTTTACTTTTGGAGAAAATTCAAAACATTCACTATTCAATAGAGCCCAATAGCAAAAATCAGGTTTTGAATGAAGAATCACATTTCTTGGTAAAATCATGCAGGATTGAAATTTTTGATGGTTTTTTACTCCTCTCAACAGCCCAAACAAGTTTCTAAAAGGATGAGTTTGCAACTACTTTACTTTTGGAGAAAATTCAAAACATTCATTATTCAATAGGGCCCAAACTATCAAAAACCAGCGGTTTCAATGAACACACATTTCTTGGTAGAATCATGCAGGACTGAAATTTTTGATGTTTTTCTACTCCTCTCATGAGCCCAAACTAGTCTCTAAAAGCATGAGTTTGCAACTACTTTACTTTTGGAGAAAATTCAAAACATTCACTATTCAATAGAGCCCAATAGCAAAAATCAGGTTTTGAATGAAGAATCACATTTCTTGGTAAAATCATGCAGGATTGAAATTTTTGATGGTTTTTTACTCCTCTCAACAGCCCAAACAAGTTTCTAAAAGGATGAGTTTGCAACTACTTTACTTTTGGAGAAAATTCAAAACATTCATTATTCAATAGGGCCCAAACTATCAAAAACCAGCGGTTTCAATGAACACACATTTCTTGGTAGAATCATGCAGGACTGAAATTTTTGATGTTTTTCTACTCCTCTCATGAGCCCAAACAAGTCTCTAAAAGCATGAGTTTGCAACTACTTTACTTTTGGAGAAAATTCAAAACATTCATTATTCAATAGAGCCCAATAGCAAAAACCAGCGTTTTGAATGAAGAATCACATTTCTTGGTAGAATCATGCAGGATTGAAATTTTTGATGGTTTTTTACTCCTCTCAACAGCCCAAACAAGTTTCTAAAAGGATGAGTTTGCAACTACTTTACTTTTGGAGAAAATTCAAAACATTCATTATTCAATAGGGCCCAAACTATCAAAAACCAGCGGTTTCAATGAACACACATTTCTTGGTAGAATCATGCAGGACTGAAATTTTTGATGTTTTTCTACTCCTCTCATGAGCCCAAACAAGTCTCTAAAAGCATGAGTTTGCAACTACTTTACTTTTGGAGAAAATTCAAAACATTCATTATTCAATAGAGCCCAATAGCAAAAACCAGCGTTTTGAATGAAGAATCACATTTCTTGGTAGAATCATGCAGGATTGAAATTTTTGATGGTTTTTTACTCCTCTCAACAGCCCAAACAAGTTTCTAAAAGGATGAGTTTGCAACTACTTTACTTTTGGAGAAAATTCAAAACATTCATTATTCAATAGGGCCCAAACTATCAAAAACCAGCGGTTTCAATGAACACACATTTCTTGGTAGAATCATGCAGGACTGAAATTTTTGATGTTTTTCTACTCCTCTCATGAGCCTAAACAAGTCTCTAAAAGCATGAGTTTGCAACTACTTTACTTTTGGAGAAAATTCAAAACATTCATTATTCAATAGAGCCCAACAGCAAAAACCAGCGTTTTGAATGAAGAATCACATTTCTTGGTAGAATCATGCAGGATTGAAATTTTTGATGGTTTTTTACTCCTCTCAACAGCCCAAACAAGTTTCTAAAAGGATGAGTTTGCAACTACTTTACTTTTGGAGAAAATTCAAAACATTCATTATTCAATAGGGCCCAAACTATCAAAAACCAGCGGTTTCAATGAACACACATTTCTTGGTAGAATCATGCAGGACTGAAATTTTTGATGTTTTTCTACTCCTCTCATGAGCCCAAACAAGTCTCTAAAAGCATGAGTTTGCAGCTACTTTACTTTTGGAGAAAATTCAAAACATTCATTATTCAATAGAGCCCAATAGCAAAAACCAGCGTTTTGAATGAAGAATCACATTTCTTGGTAGAATCATGCAGGATTGAAATTTTTGATGGTTTTTTACTCCTCTCAACAGCCCAAACAAGTTTCTAAAAGGATGAGTTTGCAACTACTTTACTTTTGGAGAAAATTCAAAACATTCATTATTCAATAGGGCCCAAACTATCAAAAACCAGCGGTTTCAATGAACACACATTTCTTGGTAGAATCATGCAGGACTGAAATTTTTGATGTTTTTCTACTCCTCTCATGAGCCCAAACAAGTCTCTAAAAGCATGAGTTTGCAACTACTTTACTTTTGGAGAAAATTCAAAACATTCATTATTCAATAGGGCCCAAACTATCAAAAACCAGCGGTTTGAATGAACACACATTTCTTGGTAGAATCATGCAGGACTGAAATTTTTGATGTTTTTCTACTCCTCTCATGAGCCCAAACAAGTCTCTAAAAGCATGAGTTTGCAACTACTTTACTTTTGGAGAAAATTCAAAACATTCACTATTCAATAGAGCCCAATAGCAAAAATCAGGTTTTGAATGAAGAATCACATTTCTTGGTAAAATCATGCAGGATTGAAATTTTTGATGGTTTTTTACTCCTCTCAACAGCCCAAACAAGTTTCTTAAAGGATGAGTTTGCAACTACTTTACTTTTGGAGAAAATTTAAAACATTCATTATTCAATAGGGCCCAAACTATCAAAAACCAGCGGTTTCAATGAACACACATTTCTTGGTAGAATCATGCAGGACTGAAATTTTTGATGTTTTTCTACTCCTCTCATGAGCCCAAACAAATCTCTAAAAGCATGAGTTTGCAACTACTTTACTTTTGGAGAAAATTCAAAACATTCATTATTCAATAGAGCCCAATAGCAAAAACCAGCGTTTTGAATGAAGAATCACATTTCTTGGTAGAATCATGCAGGATTGAAATTTTTGATGGTTTTTTACTCCTCTCAACAGCCCAAACAAGTTTCTAAAAGGATGAGATTGCAACTACTTTACTTTTGGAGAAAATTCAAAACATTTCTTTATTCAATAGGGCCCAAACTATCAAAAACCAGCGGTTTCAATGAACACACATTTCTTGGTAGAATCATGCAGGACTGAAATTTTTGATGTTTTTCTACTCCTCTCATGAGCCCAAACAAGTCTCTAAAAGCATGAGTTTGCAACTACTTTACTTTTGGAGAAAATTCAAAACATTCATTATTCAATAGAGCCCAATAGCAAAAACCAGCGTTTTGAATGAAGAATCACATTTCTTGGTAGAATCATGCAGGATTGAAATTTTTGATGGTTTTTTACTCCTCTCAACAGCCCAAACAAGTTTCTAAAAGGATGAGTTTGCAACTACTTTACTTTTGAAGAAAATTCAAAACATTCATTATTCAATAGGGCCCAAACTATCAAAAACCAGCGGTTTCAATGAACACACATTTCTTGGTAGAATCATGCAGGACTGAAATTTTTGATGTTTTTCTACTCCTCTCATGAGCCCAAACAAGTCTCTAAAAGCATGAGTTTGCAACTACTTTACTTTTGGAGAAAATTCAAAACATTCATTATTCAATAGGGCCCAAACTATCAAAAACCAGCGGTTTGAATGAACACACATTTCTTGGTAGAATCATGCAGGACTGAAATTTTTGATGTTTTTCTACTCCTCTCATGAGCCCAAACAAGTCTCTAAAAGCATGAGTTTGCAACTACTTTACTTTTGGAGAAAATTCAAAACATTCATTATTCAATAGAGCCCAATAGCAAAAACCAGCGTTTTGAATGAAGAATCACATTTCTTGGTAGAATCATGCAGGATTGAAATTTTTGATGGTTTTTTACTCCTCTCAACAGCCCAAACAAGTTTCTAAAAGGATGAGTTTGCAACTACTTTACTTTTGGAGAAAATTCAAAACATTCATTATTCAATAGGGCCCAAACTATCAAAAACCAGCCGTTTCAATGAACACACATGTCTTGGTAGAATCATGCAGGACTGAAATTTTTGATGTTTTTCTACTCATCTCATGAGCCCAAACAAGTCTCTAAAAGCATGAGTTTGCAACTACTTTACTTTTGGAGAAAATTCAAAACATTCACTATTCAATAGAGCCCAATAGCAAAAATCAGGTTTTGAATGAAGAATCACATTTCTTGGTAAAATCATGCAGGATTGAAATTTTTTATGGTTTTTTACTCCTCTCAACAGCCCAAACAAGTTTCTAAAAGGATGAGTTTGCAACTACTTTACTTTTGGAGAAAATTCAAAACATTCATTATTCAATAGGGCCCAAACTATCAAAAACCAGCGGTTTCAATGAACACACATTTCTTGGTAGAATCATGCAGGACTGAAATTTTTGATGTTTTTCTACTCCTCTCATGAGCCCAAACTAGTCTCTAAAAGCATGAGTTTGCAACTACTTTACTTTTGGAGAAAATTCAAAACATTCACTATTCAATAGAGCCCAATAGCAAAAATCAGGTTTTGAATGAAGAATCACATTTCTTGGTAAAATCATGCAGGATTGAAATTTTTGATGGTTTTTTACTCCTCTCAACAGCCCAAACAAGTTTCTAAAAGGATGAGTTTGCAACTACTTTACTTTTGGAGAAAATTCAAAACATTCATTATTCAATAGGGCCCAAACTATCAAAAACCAGCGGTTTCAATGAACACACATTTCTTGGTAGAATCATGCAGGACTGAAATTTTTGATGTTTTTCTACTCCTCTCATGAGCCCAAACAAGTCTCTAAAAGCATGAGTTTGCAACTACTTTACTTTTGGAGAAAATTCAAAACATTCATTATTCAATAGAGCCCAATAGCAAAAACCAGCGTTTTGAATGAAGAATCACATTTCTTGGTAGAATCATGCAGGATTGAAATTTTTGATGGTTTTTTACTCCTCTCAACAGCCCAAACAAGTTTCTAAAAGGATGAGTTTGCAACTACTTTACTTTTGGAGAAAATTCAAAACATTCATTATTCAATAGGGCCCAAACTATCAAAAACCAGCGGTTTCAATGAACACACATTTCTTGGTAGAATCATGCAGGACTGAAATTTTTGATGTTTTTCTACTCCTCTCGTGAGCCCAAACAAGTCTCTAAAAGCATGAGTTTGCAACTACTTTACTTTTGGAGAAAATTCAAAACATTCATTATTCAATAGAGCCCAATAGCAAAAACCAGCGTTTTGAATGAAGAATCACATTTCTTGGTAGAATCATGCAGGATTGAAATTTTTGATGGTTTTTTACTCCTCTCAACAGCCCAAACAAGTTTCTAAAAGGATGAGTTTGCAACTACTTTACTTTTGGAGAAAATTCAAAACATTCATTATTCAATAGGGCCCAAACTATCAAAAACCAGCGGTTTCAATGAACACACATTTCTTGGTAGAATCATGCAGGACTGAAATTTTTGATGTTTTTCTACTCCTCTCATGAGCCCAAACAAGTCTCTAAAAGCATGAGTTTGCAACTACTTTACTTTTGGAGAAAATTCAAAACATTCATTATTCAATAAAGCCCAATAGCAAAAACCAGCGTTTTGAATGAAGAATCACATTTCTTGGTAGAATCATGCAGGATTGAAATTTTTGATGGTTTTTTACTCCTCTCAACAGCCCAAACAAGTTTCTAAAAGGATGAGTTTGCAACTACTTTACTTTTGGAGAAAATTCAAAACATTCATTATTCAATAGGGCCCAAACTATCAAAAACCAGCGGTTTGAATGAACACACATTTCTTGGTAGAATCATGCAGGACTGAAATTTTTGATGTTTTTCTACTCCTCTCATGAGCCCAAACAAGTCTCTAAAAGCATGAGTTTGCAACTACTTTACTTTTGGAGAAAATTCAAAACATTCATTATTCAATAGAGCCCAATAGCAAAAACCAGCGTTTTGAATGAAGAATCACATTTCTTGGTAGAATCATGCAGGATTGAAATTTTTGATGGTTTTTTACTCCTCTCAACAGCCCAAACAAGTTTCTAAAAGGATGAGTTTGCAACTACTTTACTTTTGGAGAAAATTCAAAACATTCATTATTCAATAGGGCCCAAACTATCAAAAACCAGCGGTTTCAATGAACACACATTTCTTGGTAGAATCATGCAGGACTGAAATTTTTGATGTTTTTCTACTCCTCTCATGAGCCCAAACAAGTCTCTAAAAGCATGAGTTTGCAACTACTTTACTTTTGGAGAAAATTCAAAACATTCATTATTCAATAGAGCCCAATAGCAAAAACCAGCGTTTTGAATGAAGAATCACATTTCTTGGTAGAATCATGCAGGATTGAAATTTTTGATGGTTTTTTACTCCTCTCAACAGCCCAAACAAGTTTCTAAAAGGATGAGTTTGCAACTACTTTACTTTTGGAGAAAATTCAAAACATTCATTATTCAATAGGGCCCAAACTATCAAAAACCAGCGGTTTCAATGAACACACATTTCTTGGTAGAATCATGCAGGACTGAAATTTTTGATGTTTTTCTACTCCTCTCATGAGCCCAAACAAGTCTCTAAAAGCATGAGTTTGCAACTACTTTACTTTTGGAGAAAATTCAAAACATTCATTATTCAATAGAGCCCAATAGCAAAAACCAGCGTTTTGAATGAAGAATCACATTTCTTGGTAGAATCATGCAGGATTGAAATTTTTGACGGTTTTTTACTCCTCTCAACAGCCCAAACAAGTTTCTAAAAGGATGAGTTTGCAACTACTTTACTTTTGGAGAAAATTCAAAACATTCATTATTCAATAGGGCCCAAACTATCAAAAACCAGTGGTTTCAATGAACACACATTTCTTGGTAGAATCATGCAGGACTGAAATTTTTGATGTTTTTCTACTCCTCTCATGAGCCCAAACAAGTCTCTAAAAGCATGAGTTTGCAACTACTTTACTTTTGGAGAAAATTCAAAACTTTCATTATTCAATAGAGCCCAATAGCAAAAACCAGCGTTTTGAATGAAGAATCACATTTCTTGGTAGAATCATGCAGGATTGAAATTTTTGATGGTTTTTTACTCCTCTCAACAGCCCAAACAAGTTTCTAAAAGGATGAGTTTGCAACTACTTTACTTTTGGAGAAAATTCAAAACATTCATTATTCAATAGGGCCCAAACTATCAAAAACCAGCGGTTTGAATGAACACATTTCTTGGTAGAATCATGCAGGACTGAAATTTTTGATGTTTTTCTACTCCTCTCATGAGCCCAAACAAGTCTCTAAAAGCATGAGTTTGCAACTACTTTACTTTTGGAGAAAATTCAAAACATTCACTATTCAATAGAGCCCAATAGCAAAAATCAGGTTTTGAATGAAGAATCACATTTCTTGGCAAAATCATGCAGGATTGAAATTTTTGATGGTTTTTTACTCCTCTCAACAGCCCAAACAAGTTTCTAAAAGGATGAGTTTGCAACTACTTTACTTTTGGAGAAAATTCAAAACATTCATTATTCAATAGGGCCCAAACTATCAAAAACCAGCGGTTTCAATGAACACACATTTCTTGGTAGAATCATGCAGGACTGAAATTTTTGATGTTTTTCTACTCCTCTCATGAGCCCAAACAAGTCTCTAAAAGCATGAGTTTGCAACTACTTTACTTTTGGAGAAAATTCAAAACATTCATTATTCAATAGAGCCCAATAGCAAAAACCAGCGTTTTGAATGAAGAATCACATTTCTTGGTAGAATCATGCAGGATTGAAATTTTTGATGGTTTTTTACTCCTCTCAACAGCCCAAACAAGTTTCTAAAAGGATGAGTTTGCAACTACTTTACTTTTGGAGAAAATTCAAAACATTCATTATTCAATAGGGCCCAAACTATCAAAAACCAGCGGTTTGAATGAACACATTTCTTGGTAGAATCATGCAGGACTGAAATTTTTGATGTTTTTCTACTCCTCTCATGAGCCCAAACAAGTCTCTAAAAGCATGAGTTTGCAACTACTTTACTTTTGGAGAAAATTCAAAACATTCACTATTCAATAGAGCCCAATAGAAAAAATCAGGTTTTGAATGAAGAATCACATTTCTTGGTAAAATCATGCAGGATTGAAATTTTGATGGTTTTTTACTCCTCTCAACAGCCCAAACAAGTTTCTAAAAGGATGAGATTGCACCTACTTTACTTTTGGAGAAAATTCAAAACATTCATTATTCAATAGGGCCCAAACTATCAAAAACCAGCGGTTTCAATGAACACACATTTCTTGGTAGAATCATGCAGGACTGAAATTTTTGATGTTTTTCTACTCCTCTCATGAGCCCAAACAAGTCTCTAAAAGCATGAGTTTGCAACTACTTTACTTTTGGAGAAAATTCAAAACATTCATTATTCAATAGAGCCCAATAGCAAAAACCAGCGTTTTGAATGAAGAATCACATTTCTTGGTAGAATCATGCAGGATTGAAATTTTTGATGGTTTTTTACTCCTCTCAACAGCCCAAACAAGTTTCTAAAAGGATGAGTTTGCAACTACTTTACTTTTGAAGAAAATTCAAAACATTCATTATTCAATAGGGCCCAAACTATCAAAAACCAGCGGTTTGAATGAACACACATTTCTTGGTAGAATCATGCAGGACTGAAATTTTTGATGTTTTTCTACTCCTCTCATGAGCCCAAACAAGTCTCTAAAAGCATGAGTTTGCAACTACTTTACTTTTGGAGAAAATTCAAAACATTCATTATTCAATAGGGCCCAAACTATCAAAAACCAGCGGTTTGAATGAACACACATTTCTTGGTAGAATCATGCAGGACTGAAATTTTTGATGTTTTTCTACTCCTCTCATGAGCCCAAACAAGTCTCTAAAAGCATGAGTTTGCAACTACTTTACTTTTGGAGAAAATTCAAAACATTCATTATTCAATAGAGCCCAATAGCAAAAACCAGCGTTTTGAATGAAGAATCACATTTCTTGGTAGAATCATGCAGGATTGAAATTTTTGATGGTTTTTTACTCCTCTCAACAGCCCAAACAATTTTCTAAAAGGATGAGTTTGCAACTACTTTACTTTTGGAGAAAATTCAAAACATTCATTATTCAATAGGGCCCAAACTATCAAAAACCAGCCGTTTCAATGAACACACATGTCTTGGTAGAATCATGCAGGACTGAAATTTTTGATGTTTTTCTACTCATCTCATGAGCCCAAACAAGTCTCTAAAAGCATGAGTTTGCAACTACTTTACTTTTGGAGAAAATTCAAAACATTGGGGGGCGTGGCCAGCGTCTGAGCTGAATGGAAGCCTGAGCTCTGAGCTCCTCCACAGGGCAGCCTACCAAGCGCTATTAACAAGCGACTTACAAGCCAGGACTGGCTGAAAACTTGTGGGAACCTCCATAGTCACCAGCGGTGCCCCCACATAATGGATCCGCTTAATAGAAAAGCAGGAAAATCAAAAAATCTGGAGCGCTCTCCCCTCATGCTGAGGAGCCAAGATGGCGCCCGCCACACAGCAGCCACAGCCTGCAGCCCCAGCCTGAGCGGCGCACAGCGGGAGAGAACGCCACAGAGACTGAAACACGCAGTATTCAAGTCAGGGGGTAAGTCTGCCCCCATCCCTGCAAAAACCGCCGCTCCATATATTAAAGAAAGCGCTAAATTCAGTGTTAAAAGTAGCGCTGAGAAGAAGGAGGCAAAATATCGCGAGATTAACCGGGAAACAGATGGGATTGCGCAGCAAGTACGCAAATTGCGTACCTTAAGCAAAAATCTTGCGCAGCCTGTGAAATCTTGCACAGCAGCAGCGCTCACAGCCGCTATGGAGGCCACAAATACAATAAGGGCCTCCTCATCTTGTCCAGATATCTCCACAATTTCAGACACCCCTCTAACGCCACCACAGAGGGAACTGTCCCCTGCCTCACAAAATAGCTGCAGATTAAGCAGTAGCTCGGCTGAGCTGCAAAGTGAGACGCAGATGGAGGACTTCTGCACTCCAGATAACCCCATGCCTGAAAACTTTTTACATGTTTTGACTGAGGTAGAGGCTACCAACAAAGCAGCTTCAGAAATGTTCATAAAAAATATGGTGTGCCTTCTTGCAAAGACATTCCAAAAACAACTAGAGGGATATAATACAAACCTCCAAAACAATATAGACAGTCTGGGTCAGAGGGTGAATCACTTGGAGTCGAAAATGGAGGAGATAGTCCAGTCTCACAACAATTTGATAGACGAACATTATGCCTTAGAGAAAGAAGTTACCTTCCTAAAGTCAAGACTGATAGAACAAGAGGACAGGAGTAGGAGAAACAACCTTAAATTCAGAGGAATACCTGAGAATGTCAAGGACAGAGATCTTGATTCATATGTGCAAAAAATGCTCCATGCTATGCTCCCAGGTGCTTCCAAAGGAGACCTCTTAATAGAACGCATACACAGACTACCTAAGTCCAAATATGCCCCTGAAAGAGCTCCGCGGGATGTTATTGCATTCTTTCACTATTTTCTGACAAAGGAAGACATTTTGAGGAAGAGCAAGCAGTCACCCATCTTACCAAGACCATATGAGGGTATTAAGATCTTTGCAGACTTTTCAAAAGCCACGTTGCAAAAAAGGAGAGACTTTTTCCCTATCACTGCACACCTACGGGAGCACAGGGTGCTATACAGATGGGGCTTTCCTACAAAAATATTGGTCATGAAGGAAAACACTACTTTTGCCTTATCTAACATTGATAACTGTGATAGATTCTTTCAGGACCTTGGTATTCCTCCAATGAAGAACTCATCTTTATCCTACAATCAAGAGAGGAGCAACTCTTCACGACAGCCAAGACGTTTGTCACAGTCCTGGACCACACAAAAGAAAAGATAATGGACTTGGTAGGTGTTGACCCTGGCTCTTGGCCTGAACTTTCATCCCCAAACACTAACCGAGAGATTTCTCTTGGTATCATTTCTTTTGAGAAATTCACCTTCCTTGTTAACAAGTTTGTTTTGTTCTAGGTTATTCCAGGTTATAACATGTTTCTATTCACAGGCACACCAGGCACTGACAACAAATTTCTAGAGAAATACCACTCTTCTTGGATATATGTCCAGATGGACTATTCTATCTTATTGAGTTATTTAACACATTTCTTTCTTTTTGATATATTATGGAGTTGAAAATCCTATCATTTAATGTAAATGGGCTTAATAGTCCCTTTAAAAGGTATGCTCTGTGGAAGGAGATCAAAAGATTGAAAGCAAATGTTGCTATGATACAGGAAACCCACCTCCTGGAAACTGATAATAACAGATTTAAAAACAAAGATTATCCTCAGATTTTCTTCTCCAACAACGAGGGAGGGAAAAAAGCTGGGGTGGCCATTGCCTTCCACAGAGACCTACCAGTGGTTATTTCAGATGTTTATAAAGACAATAAAGGCAGATATTTAATCATCAATTTTACCTTGGAGGGAATGGAATACACTGTGGTTAATGTATACGCCCCTAATGTGAGACAAATTAGCTTTCTCAATAAAGTCAAAAGAAAATTATCCAAATTTAGCAAGGGACAAATCATATGGGGGGGAGACTTTAATTGTATTGTTGACCCAAGCACTGATTGCTCATCCTCTGCTCCATACTACAGAAGTGTGAATTTGGGGAAGTGGCTGAGCAATGCTAACCTGCACGACAGTTGTAAAATATTGAACCCTAATTCTAGAGAATACACCAGATTCTGCCCACACAACAGATCTTATACCAAAATAGATCATATATTTACCAGTTTTTCCTTACTAGATTCGTATATAGATTTCCAAACTGGCCCCATCACATGGTCGGACCATGCTCCAATTCTATTAACATTACAGGTTTCCTCTTCGACTCAAAGACACTACAATTGGAGATATAGCAAATTTGTAGTAGACTCCCCAGATAATATAGCAACAATAAAAAACACTATAATGAATTATTTTAAAGAAAATGACTCCCAGGAAATCTCCCCTGAAACCTTATGGTTAGCACATAAATGTGTCATTAGAGGCCACTTAATTCAGATGGCCTCAAGACAAAAGAGGGAAAGAGAGAGCAAACAGAAGCTGTTACTAGAACAAATCAAAAAACTTGAAGACCAGGCCAAAGTGGAAAAATCTTTTACTAAATACAAGGAGTTATACTCCCTTAGATTGGAATTTAGAAATCTTCTCATAAATATTTACGAAAAAAAGACTCTGTTTAACAGGGCAGGGTTCTACATAAATAACAACAAAAACTCAAAAACTATGGCAAATAGATTCAAACCCATAAATAAAAAGCATTTAATTAAAAAACTTTCCCAGAACTCAGTGAATATAGAAAAGCCAAGGGACATAGCTTTGGCTTTTGAAAAATACTACTCAAACCTTTACAATATAGGGAAAAATGGGACTTATCCCCCTCCTACAGAGGAGATGATAGATAATTTCCTGGGAGGAGTAGAGTTGAGATCTCTGTCTTCTGAGCAAAGGGAAATGCTTGATGCACCCTTCTCTGAGGGAGAGGTCTCTCTGGCAATAAAAAATCTCAAATGTAATAAGGCTCCTGGTCCAGACGGATTCCCTGTGGAATATTATAAAACATTTCAGGAAAATCTGGTCCCCTATTTAACAAACACCCTAAATTTTATAAAATCAAAAGGAACATGTAGTGCAGATATGCTGAGAGCCACCATAGTGGTAATCCCCAAACCGGACAAAGATCCCACCAAGATAGAAAACTATAGACCCATATCCCTCCTGAATGCAGACATCAAGGTCTATGCAAAAATACTGGCAGAAAGGGTGCAGGATGTTATCCAATATCTCATACATCCCGATCAAGTGGGTTTTGTAAAATTTAGACAGACTTCTGACAGTTCAAGAAGTGTCTTGCACCATATACATTTTTGTAACAAGAAAAAAATTCCCAGTCTGTTTGTGGCCCTTGATGCGGAGAAAGCTTTTGACCGCATCAATTGGACATATGCATTCGCAGTATTAAAGAAGATGGGTTTTGGTGAGGAGATGTTGAAAAGTGTTCAGGCTCTGTACTCCCAACCGTCTGCCTCTGTGCTGGTCAATAGCACGATGTCAGGGAAATTTGACATAACAAACGGAACAAGACAGGGATGCCCTCTGTCCCCAATTATTTTTATCCTGAGTCTGGAACCACTGGCTCAAAGGATAAGGGACTCGAGTGAGGTGAGGGGAGTACGGTTGGGAGATGTAGAGCATAAAATAAATTTATATGCAGACGATATCATACTCACACTGACAGATCCTGTTGAGTCGTTGAAGGCGACTTGGGACATCATAGAGTTGTTTGGTTCAATATCATATTATAAACTCAATGTAAAAAAGACTAACGTTTTGTCACTATTTATTTCAGCCCCTATAAAACAGCAATTACAAGATAAGTACCCTTTTACTTGGGACTGCACTAAAATCCCATATCTAGGAATTTGGCTCACAAGCGACCTCACACACACAAGTGAGGTAAACATAGATAGCCTTTTGAAATCCCTTGACACTAAGTTGGGAGAATTGTCAAAAACCCCAGCCACTTGGTTGGGAAGAATAGTACTATATAAGATGTTCTGCCTCCCAAAGGTGTTGTTTTTGTACAGGAATGTCCCTCTGCCTTTATCAATGCAACACATACAAAAATTAACTCATCAAATGAACAGATTTATTTGGAATAATAAAAAGCCTAGGGTAAAGAAACACACACTACTTAAATCTAGAGAAAATGGGGGGATAGCCCTTCCAGACTTGGAGGCGTATTACTTTGCCACCACAACTGAATTGACAAAAATGTGGCTCACAGAACAGACAGAATTGGGATGGCCAAAAATTGAAAGAGATTTAATGCCTAATAAAGAACCGACACTTTATGTTTCCTATTTTCTTCTGCACAGAGGAGAGATTGGAGACATAGAAAACCCAATACTCAGAGCCTCTGTGCAGAGCTGGTCACATATGTGCAGGAGAAGGTTTAATGTCTCCCCTGTTTCAACCAAAAGACTGAGACTTCACTTTTTGGCACCTGTCAAGGTTTCTTTGAGACCCATGTTTGATAACTGGAAAACATTCCCCATTGCTTATGTGGATGATTTATTGGACAATAATAAAGTCATGCCTTTTGAGTTGGTCAAGGCTAAATTTAAAATCCCTAATACGGAATATATGAAATACCTCATACTCAAAGAGGAATATAACAAATTTAAGAGATATTTCTGCAAGATAGTTTTGGTCAACCATACCATTTATAATTTCCTAACCAGCACAACCCCCAGGCACAAGAGCTCTCTTAAACCCCTGTATAACTTCCTGACCGGCAAATACACCTTTTCTAAGGGTGGATGCTTTGAAAAATGGGAGACTACTCTGCAGAAGCAGATTTGTGCCCCACAGTGGACATTGTCTTTTAAGACTGCAGTGAGGTCTACAAATTGCATGAACATTTTGGAAACACATTACAAACTAGTCCACAGATATTACTTGACCCCAAACAGGATTAAACATTTTGGGGAAGGGGGATCTGATCTGTGTTGGCGGGGATGCGGGTCTCAGGCTGACTTACTCCATATTTTCTGGGGATGCCCGGTACTGAAACCATACTGGCTTAAGGTCTCCAATTTGATTTCGATCATATGCAACTGGCGTGTTCAGTTGCACCCTGCCTTGGCCTTACTACTCATAGATATTTGCAGATTCAAAACAACAAAGTATTTGGTTGCCCACATACTCATGTCTGCAATATACCTTATAGCGAAAGGTTGGAACAACAAGCAACCTCCGAACATTGCCACATTGATCATGTTGGTGGACAAACATTGTGTTTATGAAAAAATTCATTATATTAACAATATGTCAATAAAGTTATTTGACGACAGATGGCATAGATGGTTGAAACTCAAATCTAAGATAGAAGAAGAATTTATATCTTGATATCTTGATTTTTGCTCTTTTTGTGTGCCAAAATTTCACATGTATTTGGTGTTTGCCTGTACTGTTGTAATTGTTTTTCAAATCTATTTCAATTAATGTTAATTGTACATACTTTAAATGATGATATGATGTTCAGATACCATATGATGATGTCCTGATGTACATTATCTTGACTCTATTCGAACATGATATATATGAGGTATGTTTATACATTCCTATTATTTTGAAAACTCAATAAAAATATTGTTTAAGAAAATTCAAAACATTCACTATTCAATAGAGCCCAATAGCAAAAATCAGGTTTTGAATGAAGAATCACATTTCTTGGTAAAATCATGCAGGATTGAAATTTTTGATGGTTTTTTACTCCTCTCAACAGCCCAAACAAGTTTCTAAAAGGATGAGTTTGCAACTACTTTACTTTTGGAGAAAATTCAAAACATTCATTATTCAATAGGGCCCAAACTATCAAAAACCAGCGGTTTCAATGAACACACATTTCTTGGTAGAATCATGCAGGACTGAAATTTTTGATGTTTTTCTACTCCTCTCATGAGCCCAAACTAGTCTCTAAAAGCATGAGTTTGCAACTACTTTACTTTTGGAGAAAATTCAAAACATTCACTATTCAATAGAGCCCAATAGCAAAAATCAGGTTTTGAATGAAGAATCATATTTCTTGGTAAAATCATGCAGGATTGAAATTTTTGATGGTTTTTTACTCCTCTCAACAGCCCAAACAAGTTTCTAAAAGGATGAGTTTGCAACTACTTTACTTTTGGAGAAAATTCAAAACATTCATTATTCAATAGGGCCCAAACTATCAAAAACCAGCGGTTTCAATGAACACACATTTCTTGGTAGAATCATGCAGGACTGAAATTTTTGATGTTTTTCTACTCCTCTCATGAGCCCAAACAAGTCTCTAAAAGCATGAGTTTGCAACTACTTTACTTTTGGAGAAAATTCAAAACATTCATTATTCAATAGAGCCCAATAGCAAAAACCAGCGTTTTGAATGAAGAATCACATTTCTTGGTAGAATCATGCAGGATTGAAATTTTTGATGGTTTTTTACTCCTCTCAACAGCCCAAACAAGTTTCTAAAAGGATGAGTTTGCAACTACTTTACTTTTGGAGAAAATTCAAAACATTCATTATTCAATAGGGCCCAAACTATCAAAAACCAGCGGTTTCAATGAACACACATTTCTTGGTAGAATCATGCAGGACTGAAATTTTTGATGTTTTTCTACTCCTCTCGTGAGCCCAAACAAGTCTCTAAAAGCATGAGTTTGCAACTACTTTACTTTTGGAGAAAATTCAAAACATTCATTATTCAATAGAGCCCAATAGCAAAAACCAGCGTTTTGAATGAAGAATCACATTTCTTGGTAGAATCATGCAGGATTGAAATTTTTGATGGTTTTTTACTCCTCTCAACAGCCCAAACAAGTTTCTAAAAGGATGAGTTTGCAACTACTTTACTTTTGGAGAAAATTCAAAACATTCATTATTCAATAGGGCCCAAACTATCAAAAACCAGCGGTTTCAATGAACACACATTTCTTGGTAGAATCATGCAGGACTGAAATTTTTGATGTTTTTCTACTCCTCTCATGAGCCCAAACAAGTCTCTAAAAGCATGAGTTTGCAACTACTTTACTTTTGGAGAAAATTCAAAACATTCATTATTCAATAAAGCCCAATAGCAAAAACCAGCGTTTTGAATGAAGAATCACATTTCTTGGTAGAATCATGCAGGATTGAAATTTTTGATGGTTTTTTACTCCTCTCAACAGCCCAAACAAGTTTCTAAAAGGATGAGTTTGCAACTACTTTACTTTTGGAGAAAATTCAAAACATTCATTATTCAATAGGGCCCAAACTATCAAAAACCAGCGGTTTCAATGAACACACATTTCTTGGTAGAATCATGCAGGACTGAAATTTTTGATGTTTTTCTACTCCTCTCATGAGCCCAAACAAGTCTCTAAAAGCATGAGTTTGCAACTACTTTACTTTTGGAGAAAATTCAAAACATTCATTATTCAATAGAGCCCAATAGCAAAAACCAGCGTTTTGAATGAAGAATCACATTTCTTGGTAGAATCATGCAGGATTGAAATTTTTGATGGTTTTTTACTCCTCTCAACAGCCCAAACAAGTTTCTAAAAGGATGAGTTTGCAACTACTTTACTTTTGGAGAAAATTCAAAACATTCATTATTCAATAGGGCCCAAACTATCAAAAACCAGCGGTTTCAATGAACACACATTTCTTGGTAGAATCATGCAGGACTGAAATTTTTGATGTTTTTCTACTCCTCTCATGAGCCTAAACAAGGCTCTAAAAGCATGAGTTTGCAACTACTTTACTTTTGGAGAAAATTCAAAACATTCATTATTCAATAGAGCCCAACAGCAAAAACCAGCGTTTTGAATGAAGAATCACATTTCTTGGTAGAATCATGCAGGATTGAAATTTTTGATGGTTTTTTACTCCTCTCAACAGCCCAAACAAGTTTCTAAAAGGATGAGTTTGCAACTACTTTACTTTTGGAGAAAATTCAAAACATTCATTATTCAATAGGGCCAAAACTATCAAAAACCAGCGGTTTCAATGAACACACATTTCTTGGTAGAATCATGCAGGACTGAAATTTTTGATGTTTTTCTACTCCTCTCATGAGCCTAAACAAGTCTCTAAAAGCATGAGTTTGCAACTACTTTACTTTTGGAGAAAATTCAAAACATTCATTATTCAATAGAGCCCAACAGCAAAAACCAGCGTTTTGAATGAAGAATCACATTTCTTGGTAGAATCATGCAGGATTGAAATTTTTGATGGTTTTTTACTCCTCTCAACAGCCCAAACAAGTTTCTAAAAGGATGAGTTTGCAACTACTTTACTTTTGGAGAAAATTCAAAACATTCATTATTCAATAGGGCCCAAACTATCAAAAACCAGCGGTTTCAATGAACACACATTTCTTGGTAGAATCATGCAGGACTGAAATTTTTGATGTTTTTCTACTCCTCTCATGAGCCCAAACAAGTCTCTAAAAGCATGAGTTTGCAACTACTTTACTTTTGGAGAAAATTCAAAACATTCATTATTCAATAGAGCCCAATAGCAAAAACCAGCGTTTTGAATGAAGAATCACATTTCTTGGTAGAATCATGCAGGATTGAAATTTTTGATGGTTTTTTACTCCTCTCAACAGCCCAAACAAGTTTCTAAAAGGATGAGTTTGCAACTACTTTACTTTTGGAGAAAATTCAAAACATTCATTATTCAATAGGGCCCAAACTATCAAAAACCAGCGGTTTCAATGAACACACATTTCTTGGTAGAATCATGCAGGACTGAAATTTTTGATGTTTTTCTACTCCTCTCATGAGCCCAAACAAGTCTCTAAAAGCATGAGTTTGCAACTACTTTACTTTTGGAGAAAATTCAAAACATTCATTATTCAATAGGGCCCAAACTATCAAAAACCAGCGGTTTGAATGAACACACATTTCTTGGTAGAATCATGCAGGACTGAAATTTTTGATGTTTTTCTACTCCTCTCATGAGCCCAAACAAGTCTCTAAAAGCATGAGTTTGCAACTACTTTACTTTTGGAGAAAATTCAAAACATTCACTATTCAATAGAGCCCAATAGCAAAAATCAGGTTTTGAATGAAGAATCACATTTCTTGGTAAAATCATGCAGGATTGAAATTTTTGATGGTTTTTTACTCCTCTCAACAGCCCAAACAAGTTTCTAAAAGGATGAGTTTGCAACTACTTTACTTTTGGAGAAAATTTAAAACATTCATTATTCAATAGGGCCCAAACTATCAAAAACCAGCGGTTTCAATGAACACACATTTCTTGGTAGAATCATGCAGGACTGAAATTTTTGATGTTTTTCTACTCCTCTCATGAGCCCAAACAAATCTCTAAAAGCATGAGTTTGCAACTACTTTACTTTTGGAGAAAATTCAAAACATTCATTATTCAATAGAGCCCAATAGCAAAAACCAGCGTTTTGAATGAAGAATCACATTTCTTGGTAGAATCATGCAGGATTGAAATTTTTAATGGTTTTTTACTCCTCTCAACAGCCCAAACAAGTTTCTAAAAGGATGAGATTGCAACTACTTTACTTTTGGAGAAAATTCAAAACATTCATTATTCAATAGGGCCCAAACTATCAAAAACCAGCGGTTTCAATGAACACACATTTCTTGGTAGAATCATGCAGGACTGAAATTTTTGATGTTTTTCTACTCCTCTCATGAGCCCAAACAAGTCTCTAAAAGCATGAGTTTGCAACTACTTTACTTTTGGAGAAAATTCAAAACATTCATTATTCAATAGAGCCCAATAGCAAAAACCAGCGTTTTGAATGAAGAATCACATTTCTTGGTAGAATCATGCAGGATTGAAATTTTTGATGGTTTTTTACTCCTCTCAACAGCCCAAACAAGTTTCTAAAAGGATGAGTTTGCAACTACTTTACTTTTGAAGAAAATTCAAAACATTCATTATTCAATAGGGCCCAAACTATCAAAAACCAGCGGTTTCAATGAACACACATTTCTTGGTAGAATCATGCAGGACTGAAATTTTTGATGTTTTTCTACTCCTCTCATGAGCCCAAACAAGTCTCTAAAAGCATGAGTTTGCAACTACTTTACTTTTGGAGAAAATTCAAAACATTCATTATTCAATAGGGCCCAAACTATCAAAAACCAGCGGTTTGAATGAACACACATTTCTTGGTAGAATCATGCAGGACTGAAATTTTTGATGTTTTCCTACTCCTCTCATGAGCCCAAACAAGTCTCTAAAAGCATGAGTTTGCAACTACTTTACTTTTGGAGAAAATTCAAAACATTCATTATTCAATAGAGCCCAATAGCAAAAACCAGCGTTTTGAATGAAGAATCACATTTCTTGGTAGAATCATGCAGGATTGAAATTTTTGATGGTTTTTTACTCCTCTCAACAGCCCAAACAAGTTTCTAAAAGGATGAGTTTGCAACTACTTTACTTTTGGAGAAAATTCAAAACATTCATTATTCAATAGGGCCCAAACTATCAAAAACCAGCCGTTTCAATGAACACACATGTCTTGGTAGAATCATGCAGGACTGAAATTTTTGATGTTTTTCTACTCCTCTCATGAGCCCAAACAAGTCTCTAAAAGCATGAGTTTGCAACTACTTTACTTTTGGAGAAAATTCAAAACATTCATTATTCAATAGAGCCCAATAGCAAAAACCAGCGTTTTGAATGAAGAATCACATTTCTTGGTAGAATCATGCAGGATTGAAATTTTTGACGGTTTTTTACTCCTCTCAACAGCCCAAACAAGTTTCTAAAAGGATGAGTTTGCAACTACTTTACTTTTGGAGAAAATTCAAAACATTCATTATTCAATAGGGCCCAAACTATCAAAAACCAGCGGTTTCAATGAACACACATTTCTTGGTAGAATCATGCAGGACTGAAATTTTTGATGTTTTTCTACTCCTCTCATGAGCCCAAACAAGTCTCTAAAAGCATGAGTTTGCAACTACTTTACTTTTGGAGAAAATTCAAAACATTCATTATTCAATAGAGCCCAATAGCAAAAACCAGCGTTTTGAATGAAGAATCACATTTCTTGGTAGAATCATGCAGGATTGAAATTTTTGATGGTTTTTTACTCCTCTCAACAGCCCAAACAAGTTTCTAAAAGGATGAGTTTGCAACTACTTTACTTTTGGAGAAAATTCAAAACATTCATTATTCAATAGGGCCCAAACTATCAAAAGCCAGCGGTTTCAATGAACACACATTTCTTGGTAGAATCATGCAGGACTGAAATTTTTGATGTTTTTCTACTCCTCTCATGAGCCCAAACAAGTCTCTAAAAGCATGAGTTTGCAACTACTTTACTTTTGGAGAAAATTCAAAACATTCATTATTCAATAGAGCCCAATAGCAAAAACCAGCGTTTTGAATGAAGAATCACATTTCTTGGTAGAATCATGCAGGATTGAAATTTTTGATGGTTTTTTACTCCTCTCAACAGCCCAAACAAGTTTCTAAAAGGATGAGTTTGCAACTACTTTACTTTTGGAGAAAATTCAAACCATTCATTATTCAATAGGGCCCAAACTATCAAAAACCAGCGGTTTCAATGAACACACATTTCTTGGTAGAATCATGCAGGACTGAAATTTTTGATGTTTTTCTACTCCTCTAATGAGCCCAAACAAGTCTCTAAAAGCATGAGTTTGCAACTACTTTACTTCTGGAGAAAATTCAAAACATTCATTATTCAATAGAGCCCAATAGCAAAAACCAGCGTTTTGAATGAAGAATCACATTTCTTGGTAGAATCATGCAGGATTGAAATTTTTGATGGTTTTTTACTCCTCTCAACAGCCCAAACAAGTTTCTAAAAGGATGAGTTTGCAACTACTTTACTTTTGGAGAAAATTCAAAACATTCATTATTCAATAGGGCCCAAACTATCAAAAACCAGCGGTTTGAATGAACACACATTTCTTGGTAGAATCATGCAGGACTGAAATTTTTGATGTTTTTCTACTCCTCTCATGAGCCCAAACAAGTCTCTAAAAGCATGAGTTTGCAACTACTTTACTTTTGGAGAAAATTCAAAACATTCATTATTCAATAGGGCCCAAACTATCAAAAACCAGCGGTTTGAATGAACACACATTTCTTGGTAGAATCATGCAGGACTGAAATTTTTGATGTTTTTCTACTCCTCTCATGAGCCCAAACAAGTCTCTAAAAGCATGAGTTTGCAACTACTTTACTTTTGGAGAAAATTCAAAACATTCACTATTCAATAGAGCCCAATAGCAAAAATCAGGTTTTGAATGAAGAATCACATTTCTTGGTAAAATCATGCAGGATTGAAATTTTTGATGGTTTTTTACTCCTCTCAACAGCTCAAACAAGTTTCTAAAAGGATGAGTTTGCAACTACTTTACTTTTGGAGAAAATTCAAAACATTCATTATTCAATAGGGCCCAAACTATCAAAAACCAGCGGTTTGAATGAACACACATTTCTTGGTAGAATCATGCAGGACTGAAATTTTTGATGTTTTTCTACTCCTCTCATGAGCCCAAACAAGTCTCTAAAAGCATGAGTTTGCAACTACTTTACTTTTGGAGAAAATTCAAAACATTCATTATTCAATAGGGCCCAAACTATCAAAAACCAGCGGTTTGAATGAACACACATTTCTTGGTAGAATCATGCAGGACTGAAATTTTTGATGTTTTTCTACTCCTCTCATGAGCCCAAACAAGTCTCTAAAAGTATGAGTTTGCAACTACTTTACTTTTGGAGAAAATTCAAAACATTCACTATTCAATAGAGCCCAATAGCAAAAATCAGGTTTTGAATGAAGAATCACATTTCTTGGTAAAATCATGCAGGATTGAAATTTTTGATGGTTTTTTACTCCTCTCAACAGCCCAAACAAGTTTCTAAAAGGATGAGTTTGCAACTACTTTACTTTTGGAGAAAATTCAAAACATTCATTATTCAATAGGGCCCAAACTATCAAAAACCAGCCGTTTCAATGAACACACATGTCTTGGTAGAATCATGCAGGACTGAAATTTTTGATGTTTTTCTACTCCTCTCATGAGCCCAAACAAGTCTCTAAAAGCATGAGTTTGCAACTACTTTACTTTTGGAGAAAATTCAAAACATTCATTATTCAATAGGGCCCAAACTATCAAAAACCAGCGGTTTGAATGAACACACATTTCTTGGTAGAATCATGCAGGACTGAAATTTTTGATGTTTTTCTACTCCTCTCATGAGCCCAAACAAGTCTCTAAAAGCATGAGTTTGCAACTACTTTACTTTTGGAGAAAATTCAAAACATTCACTATTCAATAGAGCCCAATAGCAAAAATCAGGTTTTGAATGAAGAATCACATTTCTTGGTAGAATCATGCAGGATTGAAATTTTTGATGGTTTTTTACTCCTCTCAACAGCCCAAACAAGTTTCTAAAAGGATGAGTTTGCAACTACTTTACTTTTGGAGAAAATTCAAACCATTCATTATTCAATAGGGCCCAAACTATCAAAAACCAGCGGTTTCAATGAACACACATTTCTTGGTAGAATCATGCAGGACTGAAATTTTTGATGTTTTTCTACTCCTCTAATGAGCCCAAACAAGTCTCTAAAAGCATGAGTTTGCAACTACTTTACTTCTGGAGAAAATTCAAAACATTCATTATTCAATAGAGCCCAATAGCAAAAACCAGCGTTTTGAATGAAGAATCACATTTCTTGGTAGAATCATGCAGGATTGAAATTTTTGATGGTTTTTTACTCCTCTCAACAGCCCAAACAAGTTTCTAAAAGGATGAGTTTGCAACTACTTTACTTTTGGAGAAAATTCAAAACATTCATTATTCAATAGGGCCCAAACTATCAAAAACCAGCGGTTTGAATGAACACACATTTCTTGGTAGAATCATGCAGGACTGAAATTTTTGATGTTTTTCTACTCCTCTCATGAGCCCAAACAAGTCTCTAAAAGCATGAGTTTGCAACTACTTTACTTTTGGAGAAAATTCAAAACATTCATTATTCAATAGGGCCCAAACTATCAAAAACCAGCGGTTTGAATGAACACACATTTCTTGGTAGAATCATGCAGGACTGAAATTTTTGATGTTTTTCTACTCCTCTCATGAGCCCAAACAAGTCTCTAAAAGCATGAGTTTGCAACTACTTTACTTTTGGAGAAAATTCAAAACATTCACTATTCAATAGAGCCCAATAGCAAAAATCAGGTTTTGAATGAAGAATCACATTTCTTGGTAAAATCATGCAGGATTGAAATTTTTGATGGTTTTTTACTCCTCTCAACAGCTCAAACAAGTTTCTAAAAGGATGAGTTTGCAACTACTTTACTTTTGGAGAAAATTCAAAACATTCATTATTCAATAGGGCCCAAACTATCAAAAACCAGCGGTTTGAATGAACACACATTTCTTGGTAGAATCATGCAGGACTGAAATTTTTGATGTTTTTCTACTCCTCTCATGAGCCCAAACAAGTCTCTAAAAGCATGAGTTTGCAACTACTTTACTTTTGGAGAAAATTCAAAACATTCATTATTCAATAGGGCCCAAACTATCAAAAACCAGCGGTTTGAATGAACACACATTTCTTGGTAGAATCATGCAGGACTGAAATTTTTGATGTTTTTCTACTCCTCTCATGAGCCCAAACAAGTCTCTAAAAGTATGAGTTTGCAACTACTTTACTTTTGGAGAAAATTCAAAACATTCACTATTCAATAGAGCCCAATAGCAAAAATCAGGTTTTGAATGAAGAATCACATTTCTTGGTAAAATCATGCAGGATTGAAATTTTTGATGGTTTTTTACTCCTCTCAACAGCCCAAACAAGTTTCTAAAAGGATGAGTTTGCAACTACTTTACTTTTGGAGAAAATTCAAAACATTCATTATTCAATAGGGCCCAAACTATCAAAAACCAGCCGTTTCAATGAACACACATGTCTTGGTAGAATCATGCAGGACTGAAATTTTTGATGTTTTTCTACTCCTCTCATGAGCCCAAACAAGTCTCTAAAAGCATGAGTTTGCAACTACTTTACTTTTGGAGAAAATTCAAAACATTCATTATTCAATAGGGCCCAAACTATCAAAAACCAGCGGTTTGAATGAACACACATTTCTTGGTAGAATCATGCAGGACTGAAATTTTTGATGTTTTTCTACTCCTCTCATGAGCCCAAACAAGTCTCTAAAAGCATGAGTTTGCAACTACTTTACTTTTGGAGAAAATTCAAAACATTCACTATTCAATAGAGCCCAATAGCAAAAATCAGGTTTTGAATGAAGAATCACATTTCTTGGTAAAATCATGCAGGATTGAAATTTTTGATGGTTTTTTACTCCTCTCAACAGCCCAAACAAGTTTCTAAAAGGATGAGTTTGCAACTACTTTACTTTTGGAGAAAATTTAAAACATTCATTATTCAATAGGGCCCAAACTATCAAAAACCAGCGGTTTCAATGAACACACATTTCTTGGTAGAATCATGCAGGACTGAAATTTTTGATGTTTTTCTACTCCTCTCATGAGCCCAAACAAATCTCTAAAAGCATGAGTTTGCAACTACTTTACTTTTGGAGAAAATTCAAAACATTCATTATTCAATAGAGCCCAATAGCAAAAACCAGCGTTTTGAATGAAGAATCACATTTCTTGGTAGAATCATGCAGGATTGAAATTTTTGATGGTTTTTTACTCCTCTCAACAGCCCAAACAAGTTTCTAAAAGGATGAGTTTGCAACTACTTTACTTTTGGAGAAAATTCAAAACATTCATTATTCAATAGGGCCCAAACTATCAAAAACCAGCGGTTTCAATGAACACACATTTCTTGGTAGAATCATGCAGGACTGAAATTTTTGATGTTTTTCTACTCCTCTCATGAGCCCAAACAAGTATCTAAAAGCATGAGTTTGCAACTACTTTACTTTTGGAGAAAATTCAAAACATTCATTATTCAATAGAGCCCAATAGCAAAAACCAGCGTTTTGAATGAAGAATCACATTTCTTGGTAGAATCATGCAGGATTGAAATTTTTGATGGTTTTTTACTCCTCTCAACAGCCCAAACAAGTTTCTAAAAGGATGAGTTTGCAACTACTTTACTTTTGGAGAAAATTCAAAACATTCATTATTCAATAGGGCCCAAACTATCAAAAACCAGCGGTTTGAATGAACACACATTTCTTGGTAGAATCATGCAGGACTGAAATTTTTGATGTTTTTCTACTCCTCTCATGAGCCCAAACAAGTCTCTAAAAGCATGAGTTTGCAACTACTTTACTTTTGGAGAAAATTCAAAACATTCATTATTCAATAGGGCCCAAACTATCAAAAACCAGCGGTTTGAATGAACACACATTTCTTGGTAGAATCATGCAGGACTGAAATTTTTGATGTTTTTCTACTCCTCTCATGAGCCCAAACAAGTCTCTAAAAGCATGAGTTTGCAACTACTTTACTTTTGGAGAAAATTCAAAACATTCACTATTCAATAGAGCCCAATAGCAAAAATCAGGTTTTGAATGAAGAATCACATTTCTTGGTAAAATCATGCAGGATTGAAATTTTTGATGGTTTTTTACTCCTCTCAACAGCCCAAACAAGTTTCTAAAAGGATGAGTTTGCAACTACTTTACTTTTGGAGAAAATTCAAAACATTCATTATTCAATAGGGCCCAAAGTATCAAAAACCAGCGGTTTGAATGAACACACATTTCTTGGTAGAATCATGCAGGACTGAAATTTTTGATGTTTTTCTACTCCTCTCATGAGCCCAAACAAGTCTCTAAAAGCATGAGTTTGCAACTACTTTACTTTTGGAGAAAATTCAAAACATTCATTATTCAATAAGGCCCAAACTATCAAAAACCAGCGGTTTGAATGAACACACATTTCTTGGTAGAATCATGCAGGACTGAAATTTTTGATGTTTTTCTACTCCTCTCATGAGCCCAAACAAGTCTCTAAAAGCATGAGTTTGCAACTACTTTACTTTTGGAGAAAATTCAAAACATTCATTATTCAATAAGGCCCAAACTATCAAAAACCAGCGGTTTGAATGAACACACATTTCTTGGTAGAATCATGCAGGACTGAAATTTTTGATGTTTTTCTACTCCTCTCATGAGCCCAAACAAGTCTCTAAAAGCATGAGTTTGCAACTACTTTACTTTTGGAGAAAATTCAAAACATTCACTATTCAATAGAGCCCAATAGCAAAAATCAGGTTTTGAATGAAGAATCACATTTCTTGGTAAAATCATGCAGGATTGAAATTTTTGATGGTTTTTTACTCCTCTCAACAGCCCAAACAAGTTTCTAAAAGGATGAGTTTGCAACTACTTTACTTTTGGAGAAAATTTAAAACATTCATTATTCAATAGGGCCCAAAGTATCAAAAACCAGCGGTTTGAATGAACACACATTTCTTGGTAGAATCATGCAGGACTGAAATTTTTGATGTTTTTCTACTCCTCTCATGAGCCCAAACAAGTCTCTAAAAGCATGAGTTTGCAACTACTTTACTTTTGGAGAAAATTCAAAACATTCATTATTCAATAGGGCCCAAACTATCAAAAACCAGCGGTTTGAATGAACACACATTTCTTGGTAGAATCATGCAGGACTGAAATTTTTGATGTTTTTCTACTCCTCTCATGAGCCCAAACAAGTCTCTAAAAGCATGAGTTTGCAACTACTTTACTTTTGGAGAAAATTCAAAACATTCACTATTCAATAGAGCCCAATAGCAAAAATCAGGTTTTGAATGAAGAATCACATTTCTTGGTAAAATCATGCAGGATTGAAATTTTTGATGGTTTTTTACTCCTCTCAACAGCCCAAACAAGTTTCTAAAAGGATGAGTTTGCAACTACTTTACTTTTGGAGAAAATTTAAAACATTCATTATTCAATAGGGCCCAAACTATCAAAAACCAGCGGTTTGAATGAACACACATTTCTTGGTAGAATCATGCAGGACTGAAATTTTTGATGTTTTTCTACTCCTCTCATGAGCCCAAACAAATCTCTAAAAGCATGAGTTTGCAACTACTTTACTTTTGGAGAAAATTCAAAACATTATTCAATAGAGCCCAATAGCAAAAACCAGCGTTTTGAATGAAGAATCACATTTCTTGGTAGAATCATGCAGGATTGAAATTTTTGATGGTTTTTTACTCCTCTCAACAGCCCAAACAAGTTTCTAAAAGGATGAGTTTGCAACTACTTTACTTTTGGAGAAAATTCAAAACATTCATTATTCAATAGGGCCCAAACTATCAAAAACCAGCGGTTTCAATGAACACACATTTCTTGGTAGAATCATGCAGGACTGAAATTTTTGATGTTTTTCTACTCCTCTCATGAGCCCAAACAAATCTCTAAAAGCATGAGTTTGCAACTACTTTACTTTTGGAGAAAATTCAAAACATTCATTATTCAATAGAGCCCAATAGCAAAAACCAGCGTTTTGAATGAAGAATCACATTTCTTGGTAGAATCATGCAGGATTGAAATTTTTAATGGTTTTTTACTCCTCTCAACAGCCCAAACAAGTTTCTAAAAGGATGAGATTGCAACTACTTTACTTTTGGAGAAAATTCAAAACATTCATTATTCAATAGGGCCCAAACTATCAAAAACCAGCGGTTTCAATGAACACACATTTCTTGGTAGAATCATGCAGGACTGAAATTTTTGATGTTTTTCTACTCCTCTCATGAGCCCAAACAAGTCTCTAAAAGCATGAGTTTGCAACTACTTTACTTTTGGAGAAAATTCAAAACATTCATTATTCAATAGAGCCCAATAGCAAAAACCAGCGTTTTGAATGAAGAATCACATTTCTTGGTAGAATCATGCAGGATTGAAATTTTTGATGGTTTTTTACTCCTCTCAACAGCCCAAACAAGTTTCTAAAAGGATGAGTTTGCAACTACTTTACTTTTGAAGAAAATTCAAAACATTCATTATTCAATAGGGCCCAAACTATCAAAAACCAGCGGTTTCAATGAACACACATTTCTTGGTAGAATCATGCAGGACTGAAATTTTTGATGTTTTTCTACTCCTCTCATGAGCCCAAACAAGTCTCTAAAAGCATGAGTTTGCAACTACTTTACTTTTGGAGAAAATTCAAAACATTCATTATTCAATAGGGCCCAAACTATCAAAAACCAGCGGTTTGAATGAACACACATTTCTTGGTAGAATCATGCAGGACTGAAATTTTTGATGTTTTCCTACTCCTCTCATGAGCCCAAACAAGTCTCTAAAAGCATGAGTTTGCAACTACTTTACTTTTGGAGAAAATTCAAAACATTCATTATTCAATAGAGCCCAATAGCAAAAACCAGCGTTTTGAATGAAGAATCACATTTCTTGGTAGAATCATGCAGGATTGAAATTTTTGATGGTTTTTTACTCCTCTCAACAGCCCAAACAAGTTTCTAAAAGGATGAGTTTGCAACTACTTTACTTTTGGAGAAAATTCAAAACATTCATTATTCAATAGGGCCCAAACTATCAAAAACCAGCCGTTTCAATGAACACACATGTCTTGGTAGAATCATGCAGGACTGAAATTTTTGATGTTTTTCTACTCCTCTCATGAGCCCAAACAAGTCTCTAAAAGCATGAGTTTGCAACTACTTTACTTTTGGAGAAAATTCAAAACATTCATTATTCAATAGAGCCCAATAGCAAAAACCAGCGTTTTGAATGAAGAATCACATTTCTTGGTAGAATCATGCAGGATTGAAATTTTTGACGGTTTTTTACTCCTCTCAACAGCCCAAACAAGTTTCTAAAAGGATGAGTTTGCAACTACTTTACTTTTGGAGAAAATTCAAAACATTCATTATTCAATAGGGCCCAAACTATCAAAAACCAGCGGTTTCAATGAACACACATTTCTTGGTAGAATCATGCAGGACTGAAATTTTTGATGTTTTTCTACTCCTCTCATGAGCCCAAACAAGTCTCTAAAAGCATGAGTTTGCAACTACTTTACTTTTGGAGAAAATTCAAAACATTCATTATTCAATAGAGCCCAATAGCAAAAACCAGCGTTTTGAATGAAGAATCACATTTCTTGGTAGAATCATGCAGGATTGAAATTTTTGATGGTTTTTTACTCCTCTCAACAGCCCAAACAAGTTTCTAAAAGGATGAGTTTGCAACTACTTTACTTTTGGAGAAAATTCAAAACATTCATTATTCAATAGGGCCCAAACTATCAAAAGCCAGCGGTTTCAATGAACACACATTTCTTGGTAGAATCATGCAGGACTGAAATTTTTGATGTTTTTCTACTCCTCTCATGAGCCCAAACAAGTCTCTAAAAGCATGAGTTTGCAACTACTTTACTTTTGGAGAAAATTCAAAACATTCATTATTCAATAGAGCCCAATAGCAAAAACCAGCGTTTTGAATGAAGAATCACATTTCTTGGTAGAATCATGCAGGATTGAAATTTTTGATGGTTTTTTACTCCTCTCAACAGCCCAAACAAGTTTCTAAAAGGATGAGTTTGCAACTACTTTACTTTTGGAGAAAATTCAAACCATTCATTATTCAATAGGGCCCAAACTATCAAAAACCAGCGGTTTCAATGAACACACATTTCTTGGTAGAATCATGCAGGACTGAAATTTTTGATGTTTTTCTACTCCTCTAATGAGCCCAAACAAGTCTCTAAAAGCATGAGTTTGCAACTACTTTACTTCTGGAGAAAATTCAAAACATTCATTATTCAATAGAGCCCAATAGCAAAAACCAGCGTTTTGAATGAAGAATCACATTTCTTGGTAGAATCATGCAGGATTGAAATTTTTGATGGTTTTTTACTCCTCTCAACAGCCCAAACAAGTTTCTAAAAGGATGAGTTTGCAACTACTTTACTTTTGGAGAAAATTCAAAACATTCATTATTCAATAGGGCCCAAACTATCAAAAACCAGCGGTTTGAATGAACACACATTTCTTGGTAGAATCATGCAGGACTGAAATTTTTGATGTTTTTCTACTCCTCTCATGAGCCCAAACAAGTCTCTAAAAGCATGAGTTTGCAACTACTTTACTTTTGGAGAAAATTCAAAACATTCATTATTCAATAGGGCCCAAACTATCAAAAACCAGCGGTTTGAATGAACACACATTTCTTGGTAGAATCATGCAGGACTGAAATTTTTGATGTTTTTCTACTCCTCTCATGAGCCCAAACAAGTCTCTAAAAGCATGAGTTTGCAACTACTTTACTTTTGGAGAAAATTCAAAACATTCACTATTCAATAGAGCCCAATATCAAAAATCAGGTTTTGAATGAAGAATCACATTTCTTGGTAAAATCATGCAGGATTGAAATTTTTGATGGTTTTTTACTCCTCTCAACAGCTCAAACAAGTTTCTAAAAGGATGAGTTTGCAACTACTTTACTTTTGGAGAAAATTCAAAACATTCATTATTCAATAGGGCCCAAACTATCAAAAACCAGCGGTTTGAATGAACACACATTTCTTGGTAGAATCATGCAGGACTGAAATTTTTGATGTTTTTCTACTCCTCTCATGAGCCCAAACAAGTCTCTAAAAGCATGAGTTTGCAACTACTTTACTTTTGGAGAAAATTCAAAACATTCATTATTCAATAGGGCCCAAACTATCAAAAACCAGCGGTTTGAATGAACACACATTTCTTGGTAGAATCATGCAGGACTGAAATTTTTGATGTTTTTCTACTCCTCTCATGAGCCCAAACAAGTCTCTAAAAGTATGAGTTTGCAACTACTTTACTTTTGGAGAAAATTCAAAACATTCACTATTCAATAGAGCCCAATAGCAAAAATCAGGTTTTGAATGAAGAATCACATTTCTTGGTAAAATCATGCAGGATTGAAATTTTTGATGGTTTTTTACTCCTCTCAACAGCCCAAACAAGTTTCTAAAAGGATGAGTTTGCAACTACTTTACTTTTGGAGAAAATTCAAAACATTCATTATTCAATAGGGCCCAAACTATCAAAAACCAGCCGTTTCAATGAACACACATGTCTTGGTAGAATCATGCAGGACTGAAATTTTTGATGTTTTTCTACTCCTCTCATGAGCCCAAACAAGTCTCTAAAAGCATGAGTTTGCAACTACTTTACTTTTGGAGAAAATTCAAAACATTCATTATTCAATAGGGCCCAAACTATCAAAAACCAGCGGTTTGAATGAACACACATTTCTTGGTAGAATCATGCAGGACTGAAATTTTTGATGTTTTTCTACTCCTCTCATGAGCCCAAACAAGTCTCTAAAAGCATGAGTTTGCAACTACTTTACTTTTGGAGAAAATTCAAAACATTCATTATTCAATAGAGCCCAATAGCAAAAACCAGCGTTTTGAATGAAGAATCACATTTCTTGGTAGAATCATGCAGGATTGAAATTTTTGATGGTTTTTTACTCCTCTCAACAGCCCAAACAAGTTTCTAAAAGGATGAGTTTGCAACTACTTTACTTTTGGAGAAAATTCAAAACATTCATTATTCAATAGGGCCCAAACTATCAAAAGCCAGCGGTTTCAATGAACACACATTTCTTGGTAGAATCATGCAGGACTGAAATTTTTGATGTTTTTCTACTCCTCTCATGAGCCCAAACAAGTCTCTAAAAGCATGAGTTTGCAACTACTTTACTTTTGGAGAAAATTCAAAACATTCATTATTCAATAGAGCCCAATAGCAAAAACCAGCGTTTTGAATGAAGAATCACATTTCTTGGTAGAATCATGCAGGATTGAAATTTTTGATGGTTTTTTACTCCTCTCAACAGCCCAAACAAGTTTCTAAAAGGATGAGTTTGCAACTACTTTACTTTTGGAGAAAATTCAAACCATTCATTATTCAATAGGGCCCAAACTATCAAAAACCAGCGGTTTCAATGAACACACATTTCTTGGTAGAATCATGCAGGACTGAAATTTTTGATGTTTTTCTACTCCTCTAATGAGCCCAAACAAGTCTCTAAAAGCATGAGTTTGCAACTACTTTACTTCTGGAGAAAATTCAAAACATTCATTATTCAATAGAGCCCAATAGCAAAAACCAGCGTTTTGAATGAAGAATCACATTTCTTGGTAGAATCATGCAGGATTGAAATTTTTGATGGTTTTTTACTCCTCTCAACAGCCCAAACAAGTTTCTAAAAGGATGAGTTTGCAACTACTTTACTTTTGGAGAAAATTCAAAACATTCATTATTCAATAGGGCCCAAACTATCAAAAACCAGCGGTTTCAATGAACACACATTTCTTGGTAGAATCATGCAGGACTGAAATTTTTGATGTTTTTCTACTCCTCTCATGAGCCCAAACAAGTCTCTAAAAGCATGAGTTTGCAACTACTTTACTTTTGGAGAAAATTCAAAACATTCATTATTCAATAGGGCCCAAACTATCAAAAACCAGCGGTTTGAATGAACACACATTTCTTGGTAGAATCATGCAGGACTGAAATTTTTGATGTTTTTCTACTCCTCTCATGAGCCCAAACAAGTCTCTAAAAGCATGAGTTTGCAACTACTTTACTTTTGGAGAAAATTCAAAACATTCACTATTCAATAGAGCCCAATAGCAAAAATCAGGTTTTGAATGAAGAATCACATTTCTTGGTAAAATCATGCAGGATTGAAATTTTTGATGGTTTTTTACTCCTCTCAACAGCTCAAACAAGTTTCTAAAAGGATGAGTTTGCAACTACTTTACTTTTGGAGAAAATTCAAAACATTCATTATTCAATAGGGCCCAAACTATCAAAAACCAGCGGTTTGAATGAACACACATTTCTTGGTAGAATCATGCAGGACTGAAATTTTTGATGTTTTTCTACTCCTCTCATGAGCCCAAACAAGTCTCTAAAAGCATGAGTTTGCAACTACTTTACTTTTGGAGAAAATTCAAAACATTCATTATTCAATAGGGCCCAAACTATCAAAAACCAGCGGTTTGAATGAACACACATTTCTTGGTAGAATCATGCAGGACTGAAATTTTTGATGTTTTTCTACTCCTCTCATGAGCCCAAACAAGTCTCTAAAAGTATGAGTTTGCAACTACTTTACTTTTGGAGAAAATTCAAAACATTCACTATTCAATAGAGCCCAATAGCAAAAATCAGGTTTTGAATGAAGAATCACATTTCTTGGTAAAATCATGCAGGATTGAAATTTTTGATGGTTTTTTACTCCTCTCAACAGCCCAAACAAGTTTCTAAAAGGATGAGTTTGCAACTACTTTACTTTTGGAGAAAATTCAAAACATTCATTATTCAATAGGGCCCAAACTATCAAAAACCAGCCGTTTCAATGAACACACATGTCTTGGTAGAATCATGCAGGACTGAAATTTTTGATGTTTTTCTACTCCTCTCATGAGCCCAAACAAGTCTCTAAAAGCATGAGTTTGCAACTACTTTACTTTTGGAGAAAATTCAAAACATTCATTATTCAATAGGGCCCAAACTATCAAAAACCAGCGGTTTGAATGAACACACATTTCTTGGTAGAATCATGCAGGACTGAAATTTTTGATGTTTTTCTACTCCTCTCATGAGCCCAAACAAGTCTCTAAAAGCATGAGTTTGCAACTACTTTACTTTTGGAGAAAATTCAAAACATTCACTATTCAATAGAGCCCAATAGCAAAAATCAGGTTTTGAATGAAGAATCACATTTCTTGGTAAAATCATGCAGGATTGAAATTTTTGATGGTTTTTTACTCCTCTCAACAGCCCAAACAAGTTTCTAAAAGGATGAGTTTGCAACTACTTTACTTTTGGAGAAAATTTAAAACATTCATTATTCAATAGGGCCCAAACTATCAAAAACCAGCGGTTTCAATGAACACACATTTCTTGGTAGAATCATGCAGGACTGAAATTTTTGATGTTTTTCTACTCCTCTCATGAGCCCAAACAAATCTCTAAAAGCATGAGTTTGCAACTACTTTACTTTTGGAGAAAATTCAAAACATTCATTATTCAATAGAGCCCAATAGCAAAAACCAGCGTTTTGAATGAAGAATCACATTTCTTGGTAGAATCATGCAGGATTGAAATTTTTGATGGTTTTTTACTCCTCTCAACAGCCCAAACAAGTTTCTAAAAGGATGAGTTTGCAACTACTTTACTTTTGGAGAAAATTCAAAACATTCATTATTCAATAGGGCCCAAACTATCAAAAACCAGCGGTTTCAATGAACACACATTTCTTGGTAGAATCATGCAGGACTGAAATTTTTGATGTTTTTCTACTCCTCTCATGAGCCCAAACAAGTATCTAAAAGCATGAGTTTGCAACTACTTTACTTTTGGAGAAAATTCAAAACATTCATTATTCAATAGAGCCCAATAGCAAAAACCAGCGTTTTGAATGAAGAATCACATTTCTTGGTAGAATCATGCAGGATTGAAATTTTTGATGGTTTTTTACTCCTCTCAACAGCCCAAACAAGTTTCTAAAAGGATGAGTTTGCAACTACTTTACTTTTGGAGAAAATTCAAAACATTCATTATTCAATAGGGCCCAAACTATCAAAAACCAGCCGTTTCAATGAACACACATGTCTTGGTAGAATCATGCAGGACTGAAATTTTTGATGTTTTTCTACTCCTCTCATGAGCCCAAACAAGTCTCTAAAAGCATGAGTTTGCAACTACTTTACTTTTGGAGAAAATTCAAAACATTCATTATTCAATAGGGCCCAAACTATCAAAAACCAGCGGTTTGAATGAACACACATTTCTTGGTAGAATCATGCAGGACTGAAATTTTTGATGTTTTTCTACTCCTCTCATGAGCCCAAACAAGTCTCTAAAAGCATGAGTTTGCAACTACTTTACTTTTGGAGAAAATTCAAAACATTCATTATTCAATAGAGCCCAATAGCAAAAACCAGCGTTTTGAATGAAGAATCACATTTCTTGGTAGAATCATGCAGGATTGAAATTTTTGATGGTTTTTTACTCCTCTCAACAGCCCAAACAAGTTTCTAAAAGGATGAGTTTGCAACTACTTTACTTTTGGAGAAAATTCAAAACATTCATTATTCAATAGGGCCCAAACTATCAAAAGCCAGCGGTTTCAATGAACACACATTTCTTGGTAGAATCATGCAGGACTGAAATTTTTGATGTTTTTCTACTCCTCTCATGAGCCCAAACAAGTCTCTAAAAGCATGAGTTTGCAACTACTTTACTTTTGGAGAAAATTCAAAACATTCATTATTCAATAGAGCCCAATAGCAAAAACCAGCGTTTTGAATGAAGAATCACATTTCTTGGTAGAATCATGCAGGATTGAAATTTTTGATGGTTTTTTACTCCTCTCAACAGCCCAAACAAGTTTCTAAAAGGATGAGTTTGCAACTACTTTACTTTTGGAGAAAATTCAAACCATTCATTATTCAATAGGGCCCAAACTATCAAAAACCAGCGGTTTCAATGAACACACATTTCTTGGTAGAATCATGCAGGACTGAAATTTTTGATGTTTTTCTACTCCTCTAATGAGCCCAAACAAGTCTCTAAAAGCATGAGTTTGCAACTACTTTACTTCTGGAGAAAATTCAAAACATTCATTATTCAATAGAGCCCAATAGCAAAAACCAGCGTTTTGAATGAAGAATCACATTTCTTGGTAGAATCATGCAGGATTGAAATTTTTGATGGTTTTTTACTCCTCTCAACAGCCCAAACAAGTTTCTAAAAGGATGAGTTTGCAACTACTTTACTTTTGGAGAAAATTCAAAACATTCATTATTCAATAGGGCCCAAACTATCAAAAACCAGCGGTTTCAATGAACACACATTTCTTGGTAGAATCATGCAGGACTGAAATTTTTGATGTTTTTCTACTCCTCTCATGAGCCCAAACAAGTCTCTAAAAGCATGAGTTTGCAACTACTTTACTTTTGGAGAAAATTCAAAACATTCATTATTCAATAGGGCCCAAACTATCAAAAACCAGCGGTTTGAATGAACACACATTTCTTGGTAGAATCATGCAGGACTGAAATTTTTGATGTTTTTCTACTCCTCTCATGAGCCCAAACAAGTCTCTAAAAGCATGAGTTTGCAACTACTTTACTTTTGGAGAAAATTCAAAACATTCACTATTCAATAGAGCCCAATAGCAAAAATCAGGTTTTGAATGAAGAATCACATTTCTTGGTAAAATCATGCAGGATTGAAATTTTTGATGGTTTTTTACTCCTCTCAACAGCTCAAACAAGTTTCTAAAAGGATGAGTTTGCAACTACTTTACTTTTGGAGAAAATTCAAAACATTCATTATTCAATAGGGCCCAAACTATCAAAAACCAGCGGTTTGAATGAACACACATTTCTTGGTAGAATCATGCAGGACTGAAATTTTTGATGTTTTTCTACTCCTCTCATGAGCCCAAACAAGTCTCTAAAAGCATGAGTTTGCAACTACTTTACTTTTGGAGAAAATTCAAAACATTCATTATTCAATAGGGCCCAAACTATCAAAAACCAGCGGTTTGAATGAACACACATTTCTTGGTAGAATCATGCAGGACTGAAATTTTTGATGTTTTTCTACTCCTCTCATGAGCCCAAACAAGTCTCTAAAAGTATGAGTTTGCAACTACTTTACTTTTGGAGAAAATTCAAAACATTCACTATTCAATAGAGCCCAATAGCAAAAATCAGGTTTTGAATGAAGAATCACATTTCTTGGTAAAATCATGCAGGATTGAAATTTTTGATGGTTTTTTACTCCTCTCAACAGCCCAAACAAGTTTCTAAAAGGATGAGTTTGCAACTACTTTACTTTTGGAGAAAATTCAAAACATTCATTATTCAATAGGGCCCAAACTATCAAAAACCAGCCGTTTCAATGAACACACATGTCTTGGTAGAATCATGCAGGACTGAAATTTTTGATGTTTTTCTACTCCTCTCATGAGCCCAAACAAGTCTCTAAAAGCATGAGTTTGCAACTACTTTACTTTTGGAGAAAATTCAAAACATTCATTATTCAATAGGGCCCAAACTATCAAAAACCAGCGGTTTGAATGAACACACATTTCTTGGTAGAATCATGCAGGACTGAAATTTTTGATGTTTTTCTACTCCTCTCATGAGCCCAAACAAGTCTCTAAAAGCATGAGTTTGCAACTACTTTACTTTTGGAGAAAATTCAAAACATTCACTATTCAATAGAGCCCAATAGCAAAAATCAGGTTTTGAATGAAGAATCACATTTCTTGGTAAAATCATGCAGGATTGAAATTTTTGATGGTTTTTTACTCCTCTCAACAGCCCAAACAAGTTTCTAAAAGGATGAGTTTGCAACTACTTTACTTTTGGAGAAAATTTAAAACATTCATTATTCAATAGGGCCCAAACTATCAAAAACCAGCGGTTTCAATGAACACACATTTCTTGGTAGAATCATGCAGGACTGAAATTTTTGATGTTTTTCTACTCCTCTCATGAGCCCAAACAAATCTCTAAAAGCATGAGTTTGCAACTACTTTACTTTTGGAGAAAATTCAAAACATTCATTATTCAATAGAGCCCAATAGCAAAAACCAGCGTTTTGAATGAAGAATCACATTTCTTGGTAGAATCATGCAGGATTGAAATTTTTGATGGTTTTTTACTCCTCTCAACAGCCCAAACAAGTTTCTAAAAGGATGAGTTTGCAACTACTTTACTTTTGGAGAAAATTCAAAACATTCATTATTCAATAGGGCCCAAACTATCAAAAACCAGCGGTTTCAATGAACACACATTTCTTGGTAGAATCATGCAGGACTGAAATTTTTGATGTTTTTCTACTCCTCTCATGAGCCCAAACAAGTATCTAAAAGCATGAGTTTGCAACTACTTTACTTTTGGAGAAAATTCAAAACATTCATTATTCAATAGAGCCCAATAGCAAAAACCAGCGTTTTGAATGAAGAATCACATTTCTTGGTAGAATCATGCAGGATTGAAATTTTTGATGGTTTTTTACTCCTCTCAACAGCCCAAACAAGTTTCTAAAAGGATGAGTTTGCAACTACTTTACTTTTGGAGAAAATTCAAAACATTCATTATTCAATAGGGCCCAAACTATCAAAAACCAGCGGTTTGAATGAACACACATTTCTTGGTAGAATCATGCAGGACTGAAATTTTTGATGTTTTTCTACTCCTCTCATGAGCCCAAACAAGTCTCTAAAAGCATGAGTTTGCAACTACTTTACTTTTGGAGAAAATTCAAAACATTCATTATTCAATAGGGCCCAAACTATCAAAAACCAGCGGTTTGAATGAACACACATTTCTTGGTAGAATCATGCAGGACTGAAATTTTTGATGTTTTTCTACTCCTCTCATGAGCCCAAACAAGTCTCTAAAAGCATGAGTTTGCAACTACTTTACTTTTGGAGAAAATTCAAAACATTCACTATTCAATAGAGCCCAATAGCAAAAATCAGGTTTTGAATGAAGAATCACATTTCTTGGTAAAATCATGCAGGATTGAAATTTTTGATGGTTTTTTACTCCTCTCAACAGCCCAAACAAGTTTCTAAAAGGATGAGTTTGCAACTACTTTACTTTTGGAGAAAATTCAAAACATTCATTATTCAATAGGGCCCAAAGTATCAAAAACCAGCGGTTTGAATGAACACACATTTCTTGGTAGAATCATGCAGGACTGAAATTTTTGATGTTTTTCTACTCCTCTCATGAGCCCAAACAAGTCTCTAAAAGCATGAGTTTGCAACTACTTTACTTTTGGAGAAAATTCAAAACATTCATTATTCAATAAGGCCCAAACTATCAAAAACCAGCGGTTTGAATGAACACACATTTCTTGGTAGAATCATGCAGGACTGAAATTTTTGATGTTTTTCTACTCCTCTCATGAGCCCAAACAAGTCTCTAAAAGCATGAGTTTGCAACTACTTTACTTTTGGAGAAAATTCAAAACATTCATTATTCAATAAGGCCCAAACTATCAAAAACCAGCGGTTTGAATGAACACACATTTCTTGGTAGAATCATGCAGGACTGAAATTTTTGATGTTTTTCTACTCCTCTCATGAGCCCAAACAAGTCTCTAAAAGCATGAGTTTGCAACTACTTTACTTTTGGAGAAAATTCAAAACATTCACTATTCAATAGAGCCCAATAGCAAAAATCAGGTTTTGAATGAAGAATCACATTTCTTGGTAAAATCATGCAGGATTGAAATTTTTGATGGTTTTTTACTCCTCTCAACAGCCCAAACAAGTTTCTAAAAGGATGAGTTTGCAACTACTTTACTTTTGGAGAAAATTTAAAACATTCATTATTCAATAGGGCCCAAAGTATCAAAAACCAGCGGTTTGAATGAACACACATTTCTTGGTAGAATCATGCAGGACTGAAATTTTTGATGTTTTTCTACTCCTCTCATGAGCCCAAACAAGTCTCTAAAAGCATGAGTTTGCAACTACTTTACTTTTGGAGAAAATTCAAAACATTCATTATTCAATAGGGCCCAAACTATCAAAAACCAGCGGTTTGAATGAACACACATTTCTTGGTAGAATCATGCAGGACTGAAATTTTTGATGTTTTTCTACTCCTCTCATGAGCCCAAACAAGTCTCTAAAAGCATGAGTTTGCAACTACTTTACTTTTGGAGAAAATTCAAAACATTCACTATTCAATAGAGCCCAATAGCAAAAATCAGGTTTTGAATGAAGAATCACATTTCTTGGTAAAATCATGCAGGATTGAAATTTTTGATGGTTTTTTACTCCTCTCAACAGCCCAAACAAGTTTCTAAAAGGATGAGTTTGCAACTACTTTACTTTTGGAGAAAATTTAAAACATTCATTATTCAATAGGGCCCAAACTATCAAAAACCAGCGGTTTGAATGAACACACATTTCTTGGTAGAATCATGCAGGACTGAAATTTTTGATGTTTTTCTACTCCTCTCATGAGCCCAAACAAATCTCTAAAAGCATGAGTTTGCAACTACTTTACTTTTGGAGAAAATTCAAAACATTATTCAATAGAGCCCAATAGCAAAAACCAGCGTTTTGAATGAAGAATCACATTTCTTGGTAGAATCATGCAGGATTGAAATTTTTGATGGTTTTTTACTCCTCTCAACAGCCCAAACAAGTTTCTAAAAGGATGAGTTTGCAACTACTTTACTTTTGGAGAAAATTCAAAACATTCATTATTCAATAGGGCCCAAACTATCAAAAACCAGCGGTTTCAATGAACACACATTTCTTGGTAGAATCATGCAGGACTGAAATTTTTGATGTTTTTCTACTCCTCTCATGAGCCCAAACAAGTCTCTAAAAGCATGAGTTTGCAACTACTTTACTTTTGGAGAAAATTCAAAACATTCATTATTCAATAGAGCCCAATAGCAAAAACCAGCGTTTTGAATGAAGAATCACATTTCTTGGTAGAATCATGCAGGATTGAAATTTTTGATGGTTTTTTACTCCTCTCAACAGCCCAAACAAGTTTCTAAAAGGATGAGTTTGCAACTACTTTACTTTTGGAGAAAATTCAAAACATTCATTATTCAATAGGGCCCAAACTATCAAAAACCAGCGGTTTCAATGAACACACATTTCTTGGTAGAATCATGCAGGACTGAAATTTTTGATGTTTTTCTACTCCTCTCATGAGCCCAAACAAGTCTCTAAAAGCATGAGTTTGCAACTACTTTACTTTTGGAGAAAATTCAAAACATTCATTATTCAATAGGGCCCAAACTATCAAAAACCAGCGGTTTGAATGAACACACATTTCTTGGTAGAATCATGCAGGACTGAAATTTTTGATGTTTTTCTACTCCTCTCATGAGCCCAAACAAGTCTCTAAAAGCATGAGTTTGCAACTACTTTACTTTTGGAGAAAATTCAAAACATTCACTATTCAATAGAGCCCAATAGCAAAAATCAGGTTTTGAATGAAGAATCACATTTCTTGGTAAAATCATGCAGGATTGAAATTTTTGATGGTTTTTTACTCCTCTCAACAGCCCAAACAAGTTTCTAAAAGGATGAGTTTGCAACTACTTTACTTTTGGAGAAAATTCAAAACATTCATTATTCAATAGGGCCCAAAGTATCAAAAACCAGCGGTTTGAATGAACACACATTTCTTGGTAGAATCATGCAGGACTGAAATTTTTGATGTTTTTCTACTCCTCTCATGAGCCCAAACAAGTCTCTAAAAGCATGAGTTTGCAACTACTTTACTTTTGGAGAAAATTCAAAACATTCATTATTCAATAAGGCCCAAACTATCAAAAACCAGCGGTTTGAATGAACACACATTTCTTGGTAGAATCATGCAGGACTGAAATTTTTGATGTTTTTCTACTCCTCTCATGAGCCCAAACAAGTCTCTAAAAGCATGAGTTTGCAACTACTTTACTTTTGGAGAAAATTCAAAACATTCATTATTCAATAAGGCCCAAACTATCAAAAACCAGCGGTTTGAATGAACACACATTTCTTGGTAGAATCATGCAGGACTGAAATTTTTGATGTTTTTCTACTCCTCTCATGAGCCCAAACAAGTCTCTAAAAGCATGAGTTTGCAACTACTTTACTTTTGGAGAAAATTCAAAACATTCACTATTCAATAGAGCCCAATAGCAAAAATCAGGTTTTGAATGAAGAATCACATTTCTTGGTAAAATCATGCAGGATTGAAATTTTTGATGGTTTTTTACTCCTCTCAACAGCCCAAACAAGTTTCTAAAAGGATGAGTTTGCAACTACTTTACTTTTGGAGAAAATTTAAAAGATTCATTATTCAATAGGGCCCAAAGTATCAAAAACCAGCGGTTTGAATGAACACACATTTCTTGGTAGAATCATGCAGGACTGAAATTTTTGATGTTTTTCTACTCCTCTCATGAGCCCAAACAAGTCTCTAAAAGCATGAGTTTGCAACTACTTTACTTTTGGAGAAAATTCAAAACATTCATTATTCAATAGGGCCCAAACTATCAAAAACCAGCGGTTTGAATGAACACACATTTCTTGGTAGAATCATGCAGGACTGAAATTTTTGATGTTTTTCTACTCCTCTCATGAGCCCAAACAAGTCTCTAAAAGCATGAGTTTGCAACTACTTTACTTTTGGAGAAAATTCAAAACATTCACTATTCAATAGAGCCCAATAGCAAAAATCAGGTTTTGAATGAAGAATCACATTTCTTGGTAAAATCATGCAGGATTGAAATTTTTGATGGTTTTTTACTCCTCTCAACAGCCCAAACAAGTTTCTAAAAGGATGAGTTTGCAACTACTTTAGTTTTGGAGAAAATTTAAAACATTCATTATTCAATAGGGCCCAAACTATCAAAAACCAGCGGTTTGAATGAACACACATTTCTTGGTAGAATCATGCAGGACTGAAATTTTTGATGTTTTTCTACTCCTCTCATGAGCCCAAACAAGTCTCTAAAAGCATGAGTTTGCAACTACTTTACTTTTGGAGAAAATTCAAAACATTCATTATTCAATAGAGCCCAATAGCAAAAACCAGCGTTTTGAATGAAGAATCACATTTCTTGGTAGAATCATGCAGGATTGAAATTTTTGATGTTTTTTTACTCCTCTCAACAGCCCAAACAAGTTTCTAAAAGGATGAGTTTGCAACTACTTTACTTTTGGAGAAAATTCAAAACATTCATTATTCAATAGGGCCCAAACTATCAAAAACCAGCGGTTTCAATGAACACACATTTCTTGGTAGAATCATGCAGGACTGAAATTTTTGATGTTTTTCTACTCCTCTCATGAGCCCAAACAAGTCTCTAAAAGCATGAGTTTGCAACTACTTTACTTTTGGAGAAAATTCAAAACATTCATTATTCAATAGAGCCCAATAGCAAAAACCAGCGTTTTGAATGAAGAATCACATTTCTTGGTAGAATCATGCAGGATTGAAATTTTTGGTGGTTTTTTACTCCTCTCAACAGCCCAAACAAGTTTCTAAAAGGATGAGTTTGCAACTACTTTACTTTTGGAGAAAATTCAAAACATTCATTATTCAATAGGGCCCAAACTATCAAAAACCAGCGGTTTCAATGAACACACATTTCTTGGTAGAATCATGCAGGACTGAAATTTTTGATGTTTTTCTACTCCTCTCATGAGCCCAAACAAGTCTCTAAAAGCATGAGTTTGCAACTACTTTACTTTTGGAGAAAATTCAAAACATTCATTATTCAATAGAGCCCAATAGCAAAAACCAGCGTTTTGAATGAAGAATCACATTTCTTGGTAGAATCATGCAGGATTGAAATTTTTGATGGTTTTTTACTCCTCTCAACAGCCCAAACAAGTTTCTAAAAGGATGAGTTTGCAACTACTTTACTTTTGGAGAAAATTCAAAACATTCATTATTCAATAGGGCCCAAACTATCAAAAACCAGCGGTTTGAATGAACACACATTTCTTGGTAGAATCATGCAGGACTGAAATTTTTGATGTTTTTCTACTCCTCTCATGAGCCCAAACAAGTCTCTAAAAGCATGAGTTTGCAACTACTTTACTTTTGGAGAAAATTCAAAACATTCATTATTCAATAGGGCCCAAACTATCAAAAACCAGCGGTTTGAATGAACACACATTTCTTGGTAGAATCATGCAGGACTGAAATTTTTGATGTTTTTCTACTCCTCTCATGAGCCCAAACAAGTCTCTAAAAGCATGAGTTTGCAACTACTTTACTTTTGGAGAAAATTCAAAACATTCACTATTCAATAGAGCCCAATAGCAAAAATCAGGTTTTGAATGAAGAATCACATTTCTTGGTAAAATCATGCAGGATTGAAATTTTTGATGGTTTTTTACTCCTCTCAACAGCCCAAACAAGTTTCTAAAAGGATGAGTTTGCAACTACTTTACTTTTGGAGAAAATTTAAAACATTCATTATTCAATAGGGCCCAAACTATCAAAAACCAGCGGTTTGAATGAACACACATTTCTTGGTAGAATCATGCAGGACTGAAATTTTTGATGTTTTTCTACTCCTCTCATGAGCCCAAACAAATCTCTAAAAGCATGAGTTTGCAACTACTTTACTTTTGGAGAAAATTCAAAACATTATTCAATAGAGCCCAATAGCAAAAACCAGCGTTTTGAATGAAGAATCACATTTCTTGGTAGAATCATGCAGGATTGAAATTTTTGATGGTTTTTTACTCCTCTCAACAGCCCAAACAAGTTTCTAAAAGGATGAGTTTGCAACTACTTTACTTTTGGAGAAAATTCAAAACATTCATTATTCAATAGGGCCCAAACTATCAAAAACCAGCGGTTTGAATGAACACACATTTCTTGGTAGAATCATGCAGGACTGAAATTTTTGATGTTTTTCTACTCCTCTCATGAGCCCAAACAAGTCTCTAAAAGCATGAGTTTGCAACTACTTTACTTTTGGAGAAAATTCAAAACATTCATTATTCAATAGGGCCCAAACTATCAAAAACCAGCGGTTTGAATGAACACACATTTCTTGGTAGAATCATGCAGGACTGAAATTTTTGATGTTTTTCTACTCCTCTCATGAGCCCAAACAAGTCTCTAAAAGCATGAGTTTGCAACTACTTTACTTTTGGAGAAAATTCAAAACATTCACTATTCAATAGAGCCCAATAGCAAAAATCAGGTTTTGAATGAAGAATCACATTTCTTGGTAAAATCATGCAGGATTGAAATTTTTGATGGTTTTTTACTCCTCTCAACAGCCCAAACAAGTTTCTAAAAGGATGAGTTTGCAACTACTTTACTTTTGGAGAAAATTCAAAACATTCATTATTCAATAGATCCCAAAGTATCAAAAACCAGCGGTTTGAATGAACACACATTTCTTGGTAGAATCATGCAGGACTGAAATTTTTGATGTTTTTCTACTCCTCTCATGAGCCCAAACAAGTCTCTAAAAGCATGAGTTTGCAACTACTTTACTTTTGGAGAAAATTCAAAACATTCATTATTCAATAGGGCCCAAACTATCAAAAACCAGCGGTTTGAATGAACACACATTTCTTGGTAGAATCATGCAGGACTGAAATTTTTGATGTTTTTCTACTCCTCTCATGAGCCCAAACAAGTCTCTAAAAGCATGAGTTTGCAACTACTTTACTTTTGGAGAAAATTCAAAACATTCACTATTCAATAGAGCCCAATAGCAAAAATCAGGTTTTGAATGAGGAATCACATTTCTTGGTAGAATCATGCAGGATTGAAATTTTTGATGGTTTTTTACTCCTCTCAACAGCCCAAACAAGTTTCTAAAAGGATGAGTTTGCAACTACTTTACTTTTGGAGAAAATTCAAAACATTCATTATTCAATAGGGCCCAAACTATCAAAAACCAGCGGTTTCAATGAACACACATTTCTTGGTAGAATCATGCAGGACTGAAATTTTTGATGTTTTTCTACTCCTCTCATGAGCCCAAACAAGTCTCTAAAAGCATGAGTTTGCAACTACTTTACTTTTGGAGAAAATTCAAAACATTCATTATTCAATAGAGCCCAATAGCAAAAACCAGCGTTTTGAATGAAGAATCACATTTCTTGGTAGAATCATGCAGGATTGAAATTTTTGATGGTTTTTTACTCCTCTCAACAGCCCAAACAAGTTTCTAAAAGGATGAGTTTGCAACTACTTTACTTTTGAAGAAAATTCAAAACATTCATTATTCAATAGGGCCCAAACTATCAAAAACCAGCGGTTTGAATGAACACACATTTCTTGGTAGAATCATGCAGGACTGAAATTTTTGATGTTTTTCTACTCCTCTCATGAGCCCAAACAAGTCTCTAAAAGCATGAGTTTGCAACTACTTTACTTTTGGAGAAAATTCAAAACATTCATTATTCAATAGGGCCCAAACTATCAAAAACCAGCGGTTTGAATGAACACACATTTCTTGGTAGAATCATGCAGGACTGAAATTTTTGATGTTTTTCTACTCCTCTCATGAGCCCAAACAAGTCTCTAAAAGCATGAGTTTGCAACTACTTTACTTTTGGAGAAAATTCAAAACATTCATTATTCAATAGAGCCCAATAGCAAAAACCAGCGTTTTGAATGAAGAATCACATTTCTTGGTAGAATCATGCAGGATTGAAATTTTTGATGGTTTTTTACTCCTCTCAACAGCCCAAACAATTTTCTAAAAGGATGAGTTTGCAACTACTTTACTTTTGGAGAAAATTCAAAACATTCATTATTCAATAGGGCCCAAACTATCAAAAACCAGCCGTTTCAATGAACACACATGTCTTGGTAGAATCATGCAGGACTGAAATTTTTGATGTTTTTCTACTCATCTCATGAGCCCAAACAAGTCTCTAAAAGCATGAGTTTGCAACTACTTTACTTTTGGAGAAAATTCAAAACATTCACTATTCAATAGAGCCCAATAGCAAAAATCAGGTTTTGAATGAAGAATCACATTTCTTGGTAAAATCATGCAGGATTGAAATTTTTGATGGTTTTTTACTCCTCTCAACAGCCCAAACAAGTTTCTAAAAGGATGAGTTTGCAACTACTTTACTTTTGGAGAAAATTCAAAACATTCATTATTCAATAGGGCCCAAACTATCAAAAACCAGCGGTTTCAATGAACACACATTTCTTGGTAGAATCATGCAGGACTGAAATTTTTGATGTTTTTCTACTCCTCTCATGAGCCCAAACTAGTCTCTAAAAGCATGAGTTTGCAACTACTTTACTTTTGGAGAAAATTCAAAACATTCACTATTCAATAGAGCCCAATAGCAAAAATCAGGTTTTGAATGAAGAATCACATTTCTTGGTAAAATCATGCAGGATTGAAATTTTTGATGGTTTTTTACTCCTCTCAACAGCCCAAACAAGTTTCTAAAAGGATGAGTTTGCAACTACTTTACTTTTGGAGAAAATTCAAAACATTCATTATTCAATAGGGCCCAAACTATCAAAAACCAGCGGTTTCAATGAACACACATTTCTTGGTAGAATCATGCAGGACTGAAATTTTTGATGTTTTTCTACTCCTCTCATGAGCCCAAACAAGTCTCTAAAAGCATGAGTTTGCAACTACTTTACTTTTGGAGAAAATTCAAAACATTCATTATTCAATAGAGCCCATTAGCAAAAACCAGCGTTTTGAATGAAGAATCACATTTCTTGGTAGAATCATGCAGGATTGAAATTTTTGATGGTTTTTTACTCCTCTCAACAGCCCAAACAAGTTTCTAAAAGGATGAGTTTGCAACTACTTTACTTTTGGAGAAAATTCAAAACATTCATTATTCAATAGGGCCCAAACTATCAAAAACCAGCGGTTTCAATGAACACACATTTCTTGGTAGAATCATGCAGGACTGAAATTTTTGATGTTTTTCTACTCCTCTCATGAGCCCAAACAAGTCTCTAAAAGCATGAGTTTGCAACTACTTTACTTTTGGAGAAAATTCAAAACATTCATTATTCAATGAAGCCCAATAGCAAAAACCAGCGTTTTGAATGAAGAATCACATTTCTTGGTAGAATCATGCAGGATTGAAATTTTTGATGGTTTTTTACTCCTCTCAACAGCCCAAACAAGTTTCTAAAAGGATGAGTTTGCAACTACTTTACTTTTGGAGAAAATTCAAAACATTCATTATTCAATAGGGCCCAAACTATCAAAAACCAGCGGTTTCAATGAACACACATTTCTTGGTAGAATCATGCAGGACTGAAATTTTTGATGTTTTTCTACTCCTCTCATGAGCCCAAACAAGTCTCTAAAAGCATGAGTTTGCAACTACTTTACTTTTGGAGAAAATTCAAAACATTCATTATTCAATAGAGCCCAATAGCAAAAACCAGCGTTTTGAATGAAGAATCACATTTCTTGGTAGAATCATGCAGGATTGAAATTTTTGATGGTTTTTTACTCCTCTCAACAGCCCAAACAAGTTTCTAAAAGGATGAGTTTGCAACTACTTTACTTTTGGAGAAAATTCAAAACATTCATTATTCAATAGGGCCCAAACTATCAAAAACCAGCGGTTTCAATGAACACACATTTCTTGGTAGAATCATGCAGGACTGAAATTTTTGATGTTTTTCTACTCCTCTCATGAGCCTAAACAAGTCTCTAAAAGCATGAGTTTGCAACTACTTTACTTTTGGAGAAAATTCAAAACATTCATTATTCAATAGAGCCCAACAGCAAAAACCAGCGTTTTGAATGAAGAATCACATTTCTTGGTAGAATCATGCAGGATTGAAATTTTTGATGGTTTTTTACTCCTCTCAACAGCCCAAACAAGTTTCTAAAAGGATGAGTTTGCAACTACTTTACTTTTGGAGAAAATTCAAAACATTCATTATTCAATAGGGCCCAAACTATCAAAAACCAGCGGTTTCAATGAACACACATTTCTTGGTAGAATCATGCAGGACTGAAATTTTTGATGTTTTTCTACTCCTCTCATGAGCCCAAACAAGTCTCTAAAAGCATGAGTTTGCAACTACTTTACTTTTGGAGAAAATTCAAAACATTCATTATTCAATAGAGCCCAATAGCAAAAACCAGCGTTTTGAATGAAGAATCACATTTCTTGGTAGAATCATGCAGGATTGAAATTTTTGATGGTTTTTTACTCCTCTCAACAGCCCAAACAAGTTTCTAAAAGGATGAGTTTGCAACTACTTTACTTTTGGAGAAAATTCAAAACATTCATTATTCAATAGGGCCCAAACTATCAAAAACCAGCGGTTTCAATGAACACATATTTCTTGGTAGAATCATGCAGGACTGAAATTTTTGATGTTTTTCTACTCCTCTCATGAGCCCAAACAAGTCTCTAAAAGCATGAGTTTGCAACTACTTTACTTTTGGAGAAAATTCAAAACATTCATTATTCAATAGGGCCCAAACTATCAAAAACCAGCGGTTTGAATGAACACACATTTCTTGGTAGAATCATGCAGGACTGAAATTTTTGATGTTTTTCTACTCCTCTCATGAGCCCAAACAAGTCTCTAAAAGCATGAGTTTGCAACTACTTTACTTTTGGAGAAAATTCAAAACATTCACTATTCAATAGAGCCCAATAGCAAAAATCAGGTTTTGAATGAAGAATCACATTTCTTGGTAAAATCATGCAGGATTCTAATTTTTGATGGTTTTTTACTCCTCTCAACAGCCCAAACAAGTTTCTAAAAGGATGAGTTTGCAACTACTTTACTTTTGGAGAAAATTCAAAACATTCATTTTTCAATAGATCCCAAAGTATCAAAAACCAGCGGTTTGAATGAACACACATTTCTTGGTAGAATCATGCAGGACTGAAATTTTTGATGTTTTTCTACTCCTCTCATGAGCCCAAACAAGTCTCTAAAAGCATGAGTTTGCAACTACTTTACTTTTGGAGAAAATTCAAAACATTCATTATTCAATAGGGCCCAAACTATCAAAAACCAGCGGTTTGAATGAACACACATTTCTTGGTAGAATCATGCAGGACTGAAATTTTTGATGTTTTTCTACTCCTCTCATGAGCCCAAACAAGTCTCTAAAAGCATGAGTTTGCAACTACTTTACTTTTGGAGAAAATTCAAAACATTCACTATTCAATAGAGCCCAATAGCAAAAATCAGGTTTTGAATGAGGAATCACATTTCTTGGTAGAATCATGCAGGATTGAAATTTTTGATGGTTTTTTACTCCTCTCAACAGCCCAAACAAGTTTCTAAAAGGATGAGTTTGCAACTACTTTACTTTTGGAGAAAATTCAAAACATTCATTATTCAATAGGGCCCAAACTATCAAAAACCAGCGGTTTCAATGAACACACATTTCTTGGTAGAATCATGCAGGACTGAAATTTTTGATGTTTTTCTACTCCTCTCATGAGCCCAAACAAGTCTCTAAAAGCATGAGTTTGCAACTACTTTACTTTTGGAGAAAATTCAAAACATTCATTATTCAATAGAGCCCAATAGCAAAAACCAGCGTTTTGAATGAAGAATCACATTTCTTGGTAGAATCATGCAGGATTGAAATTTTTGATGGTTTTTTACTCCTCTCAACAGCCCAAACAAGTTTCTAAAAGGATGAGTTTGCAACTACTTTACTTTTGGAGAAAATTCAAAACATTCATTATTCAATAGGGCCCAAACTATCAAAAACCAGCGGTTTGAATGAACACATTTCTTGGTAGAATCATGCAGGACTGAAATTTTTGATGTTTTTCTACTCCTCTCATGAGCCCAAACAAGTCTCTAAAAGCATGAGTTTGCAACTACTTTACTTTTGGAGAAAATTCAAAACATTCACTATTCAATAGAGCCCAATAGCAAAAATCAGGTTTTGAATGAAGAATCACATTTCTTGGTAAAATCATGCAGGATTGAAATTTTGATGGTTTTTTACTCCTCTCAACAGCCCAAACAAGTTTCTAAAAGGATGAGATTGCAACTACTTTACTTTTGGAGAAAATTCAAAACATTCATTATTCAATAGGGCCCAAACTATCAAAAACCAGCGGTTTCAATGAACACACATGTCTTGGTAGAATCATGCAGGACTGAAATTTTTGATGTTTTTCTACTCCTCTCATGAGCCCAAACAAGTCTCTAAAAGCATGAGTTTGCAACTACTTTACTTTTGGAGAAAATTCAAAACATTCATTATTCAATAGAGCCCAATAGCAAAAACCAGCGTTTTGAATGAAGAATCACATTTCTTGGTAGAATCATGCAGGATTGAAATTTTTGATGGTTTTTTACTCCTCTCAACAGCCCAAACAAGTTTCTAAAAGGATGAGTTTGCAACTACTTTACTTTTGAAGAAAATTCAAAACATTCATTATTCAATAGGGCCCAAACTATCAAAAACCAGCGGTTTGAATGAACACACATTTCTTGGTAGAATCATGCAGGACTGAAATTTTTGATGTTTTTCTACTCCTCTCATGAGCCCAAACAAGTCTCTAAAAGCATGAGTTTGCAACTACTTTACTTTTGGAGAAAATTCAAAACATTCATTATTCAATAGGGCCCAAACTATCAAAAACCAGCGGTTTGAATGAACACACATTTCTTGGTAGAATCATGCAGGACTGAAATTTTTGATGTTTTTCTACTCCTCTCATGAGCCCAAACAAGTCTCTAAAAGCATGAGTTTGCAACTACTTTACTTTTGGAGAAAATTCAAAACATTCATTATTCAATAGAGCCCAATAGCAAAAACCAGCGTTTTGAATGAAGAATCACATTTCTTGGTAGAATCATGCAGGATTGAAATTTTTGATGGTTTTTTACTCCTCTCAACAGCCCAAACAATTTTCTAAAAGGATGAGTTTGCAACTACTTTACTTTTGGAGAAAATTCAAAACATTCATTATTCAATAGGGCCCAAACTATCAAAAACCAGCCGTTTCAATGAACACACATGTCTTGGTAGAATCATGCAGGACTGAAATTTTTGATGTTTTTCTACTCATCTCATGAGCCCAAACAAGTCTCTAAAAGCATGAGTTTGCAACTACTTTACTTTTGGAGAAAATTCAAAACATTCACTATTCAATAGAGCCCAATAGCAAAAATCAGGTTTTGAATGAAGAATCACATTTCTTGGTAAAATCATGCAGGATTGAAATTTTTGATGGTTTTTTACTCCTCTCAACAGCCCAAACAAGTTTCTAAAAGGATGAGTTTGCAACTACTTTACTTTTGGAGAAAATTCAAAACATTCATTATTCAATAGGGCCCAAACTATCAAAAACCAGCGGTTTCAATGAACACACATTTCTTGGTAGAATCATGCAGGACTGAAATTTTTGATGTTTTTCTACTCCTCTCATGAGCCCAAACTAGTCTCTAAAAGCATGAGTTTGCAACTACTTTACTTTTGGAGAAAATTCAAAACATTCACTATTCAATAGAGCCCAATAGCAAAAATCAGGTTTTGAATGAAGAATCACATTTCTTGGTAAAATCATGCAGGATTGAAATTTTTGATGGTTTTTTACTCCTCTCAACAGCCCAAACAAGTTTCTAAAAGGATGAGTTTGCAACTACTTTACTTTTGGAGAAAATTCAAAACATTCATTATTCAATAGGGCCCAAAGTATCAAAAACCAGCGGTTTGAATGAACACACATTTCTTGGTAGAATCATGCAGGACTGAAATTTTTGATGTTTTTCTACTCCTCTCATGAGCCCAAACAAGTCTCTAAAAGCATGAGTTTGCAACTACTTTACTTTTGGAGAAAATTCAAAACATTCATTATTCAATAGAGCCCAATAGCAAAAACCAGCGTTTTGAATGAAGAATCACATTTCTTGGTAGAATCATGCAGGATTGAAATTTTTGATGGTTTTTTACTCCTCTCAACAGCCCAAACAAGTTTCTAAAAGGATGAGTTTGCAACTACTTTACTTTTGGAGAAAATTCAAAACATTCATTATTCAATAGGGCCCAAACTATCAAAAACCAGCGGTTTCAATGAACACACATTTCTTGGTAGAATCATGCAGGACTGAAATTTTTGATGTTTTTCTACTCCTCTCATGAGCCCAAACAAGTCTCTAAAAGCATGAGTTTGCAACTACTTTACTTTTGGAGAAAATTCAAAACATTCATTATTCAATAAAGCCCAATAGCAAAAACCAGCGTTTTGAATGAAGAATCACATTTCTTGGTAGAATCATGCAGGATTGAAATTTTTGATGGTTTTTTACTCCTCTCAACAGCCCAAACAAGTTTCTAAAAGGATGAGTTTGCAACTACTTTACTTTTGGAGAAAATTCAAAACATTCATTATTCAATAGGGCCCAAACTATCAAAAACCAGCGGTTTCAATGAACACACATTTCTTGGTAGAATCATGCAGGACTGAAATTTTTGATGTTTTTCTACTCCTCTCATGAGCCCAAACAAGTCTCTAAAAGCATGAGTTTGCAACTACTTTACTTTTGGAGAAAATTCAAAACATTCATTATTCAATAGAGCCCAATAGCAAAAACCAGCGTTTTGAATGAAGAATCACATTTCTTGGTAGAATCATGCAGGATTGAAAATTTTGATGGTTTTTTACTCCTCTCAACAGCCCAAACAAGTTTCTAAAAGGATGAGTTTGCAACTACTTTACTTTTGGAGAAAATTCAAAACATTCATTATTCAATAGGGCCCAAACTATCAAAAACCAGCGGTTTCAATGAACACACATTTCTTGGTAGAATCATGCAGGACTGAAATTTTTGATGTTTTTCTACTCCTCTCATGAGCCTAAACAGGTCTCTAAAAGCATGAGTTTGCAACTACTTTACTTTTGGAGAAAATTCAAAACATTCATTATTCAATAGAGCCCAACAGCAAAAACCAGCGTTTTGAATGAAGAATCACATTTCTTGGTAGAATCATGCAGGATTGAAATTTTTGATGGTTTTTTACTCCTCTCAACAGCCCAAACAAGTTTCTAAAAGGATGAGTTTGCAACTACTTTACTTTTGGAGAAAATTCAAAACATTCATTATTCAATAGGGCCCAAACTATCAAAAACCAGCGGTTTCAATGAACACACATTTCTTGGTAGAATCATGCAGGACTGAAATTTTTGATGTTTTTCTACTCCTCTCATGAGCCCAAACAAGTCTCTAAAAGCATGAGTTTGCAACTACTTTACTTTTGGAGAAAATTCAAAACATTCATTATTCAATAGAGCCCAATAGCAAAAACCAGCGTTTTGAATGAAGAATCACATTTCTTGGTAGAATCATGCAGGATTGAAATTTTTGATGGTTTTTTACTCCTCTCAACAGCCCAAACAAGTTTCTAAAAGGATGAGTTTGCAACTACTTTACTTTTGGAGAAAATTCAAAACATTCATTATTCAATAGGGCCCAAACTATCAAAAACCAGCGGTTTCAATGAACACACATTTCTTGGTAGAATCATGCAGGACTGAAATTTTTGATGTTTTTCTACTCCTCTCATGAGCCCAAACAAGTCTCTAAAAGCATGAGTTTGCAACTACTTTACTTTTGGAGAAAATTCAAAACATTAATTATTCAATAGGGCCCAAACTATCAAAAACCAGCGGTTTGAATGAACACACATTTCTTGGTAGAATCATGCAGGACTGAAATTTTTGATGTTTTTCTACTCCTCTCATGAGCCCAAACAAGTCTCTAAAAGCATGAGTTTGCAACTACTTTACTTTTGGAGAAAATTCAAAACATTCACTATTCAATAGAGCCCAATAGCAAAAATCAGGTTTTGAATGAAGAATCACATTTCTTGGTAAAATCATGCAGGATTGAAATTTTTGATGGTTTTTTACTCCTCTCAACAGCCCAAACAAGTTTCTAAAAGGATGAGTTTGCAACTACTTTACTTTTGGAGAAAATTTAAAACATTCATTATTCAATAGGGCCCAAACTATCAAAAACCAGCGGTTTCAATGAACACACATTTCTTGGTAGAATCATGCAGGACTGAAATTTTTGATGTTTTTCTACTCCTCTCATGAGCCCAAACAAATCTCTAAAAGCATGAGTTTGCAACTACTTTACTTTTGGAGAAAATTCAAAACATTCATTATTCAATAGAGCCCAATAGCAAAAACCAGCGTTTTGAATGAAGAATCACATTTCTTGGTAGAATCATGCAGGATTGAAATTTTTGATGGTTTTTTACTCCTCTCAACAGCCCAAACAAGTTTCTAAAAGGATGAGATTGCAACTACTTTACTTTTGGAGAAAATTCAAAACATTCATTATTCAATAGGGCCCAAACTATCAAAAACCAGCGGTTTCAATGAACACACATTTCTTGGTAGAATCATGCAGGACTGAAATTTTTGATGTTTTTCTACTCCTCTCATGAGCCCAAACAAGTCTCTAAAAGCATGAGTTTGCAACTACTTTACTTTTGGAGAAAATTCAAAACATTCATTATTCAATAGATCCCAATAGCAAAAACCAGCGTTTTGAATGAAGAATCACATTTCTTGGTAGAATCATGCAGGATTGAAATTTTTGATGGTTTTTTACTCCTCTCAACAGCCCAAACAAGTTTCTAAAAGGATGAGTTTGCAACTACTTTACTTTTGAAGAAAATTCAAAACATTCATTATTCAATAGGGCCCAAACTATCAAAAACCAGCGGTTTCAATGAACACACATTTCTTGGTAGAATCATGCAGGACTGAAATTTTTGATGTTTTTCTACTCCTCTCATGAGCCCAAACAAGTCTCTAAAAGCATGAGTTTGCAACTACTTTACTTTTGGAGAAAATTCAAAACATTCATTATTCAATAGGGCCCAAACTATCAAAAACCAGCGGTTTGAATGAACACACATTTCTTGGTAGAATCATGCAGGACTGAAATTTTTGATGTTTTTCTACTCCTCTCATGAGCCCAAACAAGTCTCTAAAAGCATGAGTTTGCAACTACTTTACTTTTGGAGAAAATTCAAAACATTCATTATTCAATAGAGCCCAATAGCAAAAACCAGCGTTTTGAATGAAGAATCACATTTCTTGGTAGAATCATGCAGGATTGAAATTTTTGATGGTTTTTTACTCCTCTCAACAGCCCAAACAAGTTTCTAAAAGGATGAGTTTGCAACTACTTTACTTTTGGAGAAAATTCAAAACATTCATTATTCAATAGGGCCCAAACTATCAAAAACCAGCCGTTTCAATGAACACACATGTCTTGGTAGAATCATGCAGGACTGAAATTTTTGATGTTTTTCTACTCATCTCATGAGCCCAAACAAGTCTCTAAAAGCATGAGTTTGCAACTACTTTACTTTTGGAGAAAATTCAAAACATTCACTATTCAATAGAGCCCAATAGCAAAAATCAGGTTTTGAATGAAGAATCACATTTCTTGGTAAAATCATGCAGGATTGAAATTTTTGATGTTTTTTTACTCCTCTCAACAGCCCAAACAAGTTTCTAAAAGGATGAGTTTGCAACTACTTTACTTTTGGAGAAAATTCAAAACATTCATTATTCAATAGGGCCCAAACTATCAAAAACCAGCGGTTTCAATGAACACACATTTCTTGGTAGAATCATGCAGGACTGAAATTTTTGATGTTTTTCTACTCCTCTCATGAGCCCAAACTAGTCTCTAAAAGCATGAGTTTGCAACTACTTTACTTTTGGAGAAAATTCAAAACATTCACTATTCAATAGAGCCCAATAGCAAAAATCAGGTTTTGAATGAAGAATCACATTTCTTGGTAAAATCATGCAGGATTGAAATTTTTGATGGTTTTTTACTCCTCTCAACAGCCCAAACAAGTTTCTAAAAGGATGAGTTTGCAACTACTTTACTTTTGGAGAAAATTCAAAACATTCATTATTCAATAGGGCCCAAACTATCAAAAACCAGCGGTTTCAATGAACACACATTTCTTGGTAGAATCATGCAGGACTGAAATTTTTGATGTTTTTCTACTCCTCTCATGAGCCCAAACAAGTCTCTAAAAGCATGAGTTTGCAACTACTTTACTTTTGGAGAAAATTCAAAACATTCATTATTCAATAGAGCCCAATAGCAAAAACCAGCGTTTTGAATGAAGAATCACATTTCTTGGTAGAATCATGCAGGATTGAAATTTTTGATGGTTTTTTACTCCTCTCAACAGCCCAAACAAGTTTCTAAAAGGATGAGTTTGCAACTACTTTACTTTTGGAGAAAATTCAAAACATTCATTATTCAATAGGGCCCAAACTATCAAAAACCAGCGGTTTCAATGAACACACATTTCTTGGTAGAATCATGCAGGACTGAAATTTTTGATGTTTTTCTACTCCTCTCGTGAGCCCAAACAAGTCTCTAAAAGCATGAGTTTGCAACTACTTTACTTTTGGAGAAAATTCAAAACATTCATTATTCAATAGAGCCCAATAGCAAAAACCAGCGTTTTGAATGAAGAATCACATTTCTTGGTAGAATCATGCAGGATTGAAATTTTTGATGGTTTTTTACTCCTCTCAACAGCCCAAACAAGTTTCTAAAAGGATGAGTTTGCAACTACTTTACTTTTGGAGAAAATTCAAAACATTCATTATTCAATAGGGCCCAAACTATCAAAAACCAGCGGTTTCAATGAACACACATTTCTTGGTAGAATCATGCAGGACTGAAATTTTTGATGTTTTTCTACTCCTCTCATGAGCCCAAACAAGTCTCTAAAAGCATGAGTTTGCAACTACTTTACTTTTGGAGAAAATTCAAAACATTCATTATTCAATAAAGCCCAATAGCAAAAACCAGCGTTTTGAATGAAGAATCACATTTCTTGGTAGAATCATGCAGGATTGAAATTTTTGATGGTTTTTTACTCCTCTCAACAGCCCAAACAAGTTTCTAAAAGGATGAGTTTGCAACTACTTTACTTTTGGAGAAAATTCAAAACATTCATTATTCAATAGGGCCCAAACTATCAAAAACCAGCGGTTTGAATGAACACACATTTCTTGGTAGAATCATGCAGGACTGAAATTTTTGATGTTTTTCTACTCCTCTCATGAGCCCAAACAAGTCTCTAAAAGCATGAGTTTGCAACTACTTTACTTTTGGAGAAAATTCAAAACATTCATTATTCAATAGAGCCCAATAGCAAAAACCAGCGTTTTGAATGAAGAATCACATTTCTTGGTAGAATCATGCAGGATTGAAATTTTTGATGGTTTTTTACTCCTCTCAACAGCCCAAACAAGTTTCTAAAAGGATGAGTTTGCAACTACTTTACTTTTGGAGAAAATTCAAAACATTCATTATTCAATAGGGCCCAAACTATCAAAAACCAGCGGTTTCAATGAACACACATTTCTTGGTAGAATCATGCAGGACTGAAATTTTTGATGTTTTTCTACTCCTCTCATGAGCCCAAACAAGTCTCTAAAAGCATGAGTTTGCAACTACTTTACTTTTGGAGAAAATTCAAAACATTCATTATTCAATAGAGCCCAATAGCAAAAACCAGCGTTTTGAATGAAGAATCACATTTCTTGGTAGAATCATGCAGGATTGAAATTTTTGATGGTTTTTTACTCCTCTCAACAGCCCAAACAAGTTTCTAAAAGGATGAGTTTGCAACTACTTTACTTTTGGAGAAAATTCAAAACATTCATTATTCAATAGGGCCCAAACTATCAAAAACCAGCGGTTTCAATGAACACACATTTCTTGGTAGAATCATGCAGGACTGAAATTTTTGATGTTTTTCTACTCCTCTCATGAGCCCAAACAAGTCTCTAAAAGCATGAGTTTGCAACTACTTTACTTTTGGAGAAAATTCAAAACATTCATTATTCAATAGAGCCCAATAGCAAAAACCAGCGTTTTGAATGAAGAATCACATTTCTTGGTAGAATCATGCAGGATTGAAATTTTTGACGGTTTTTTACTCCTCTCAACAGCCCAAACAAGTTTCTAAAAGGATGAGTTTGCAACTACTTTACTTTTGGAGAAAATTCAAAACATTCATTATTCAATAGGGCCCAAACTATCAAAAACCAGCGGTTTCAATGAACACACATTTCTTGGTAGAATCATGCAGGACTGAAATTTTTGATGTTTTTCTACTCCTCTCATGAGCCCAAACAAGTCTCTAAAAGCATGAGTTTGCAACTACTTTACTTTTGGAGAAAATTCAAAACATTCATTATTCAATAGAGCCCAATAGCAAAAACCAGCGTTTTGAATGAAGAATCACATTTCTTGGTAGAATCATGCAGGATTGAAATTTTTGATGGTTTTTTACTCCTCTCAACAGCCCAAACAAGTTTCTAAAAGGATGAGTTTGCAACTACTTTACTTTTGAAGAAAATTCAAAACATTCATTATTCAATAGGGCCCAAACTATCAAAAACCAGCGGTTTCAATGAACACACATTTCTTGGTAGAATCATGCAGGACTGAAATTTTTGATGTTTTTCTACTCCTCTCATGAGCCCAAACAAGTCTCTAAAAGCATGAGTTTGCAACTACTTTACTTTTGGAGAAAATTCAAAACATTCATTATTCAATAGGGCCCAAACTATCAAAAACCAGCGGTTTGAATGAACACACATTTCTTGGTAGAATCATGCAGGACTGAAATTTTTGATGTTTTTCTACTCCTCTCATGAGCCCAAACAAGTCTCTAAAAGCATGAGTTTGCAACTACTTTACTTTTGGAGAAAATTCAAAACATTCATTATTCAATAGAGCCCAATAGCAAAAACCAGCGTTTTGAATGAAGAATCACATTTCTTGGTAGAATCATGCAGGATTGAAATTTTTGATGGTTTTTTACTCCTCTCAACAGCCCAAACAAGTTTCTAAAAGGATGAGTTTGCAACTACTTTACTTTTGGAGAAAATTCAAAACATTCATTATTCAATAGGGCCCAAACTATCAAAAACCAGCCGTTTCAATGAACACACATGTCTTGGTAGAATCATGCAGGACTGAAATTTTTGATGTTTTTCTACTCATCTCATGAGCCCAAACAAGTCTCTAAAAGCATGAGTTTGCAACTACTTTACTTTTGGAGAAAATTCAAAACATTCACTATTCAATAGAGCCCAATAGCAAAAATCAGGTTTTGAATGAAGAATCACATTTCTTGGTAAAATCATGCAGGATTGAAATTTTTGATGTTTTTTTACTCCTCTCAACAGCCCAAACAAGTTTCTAAAAGGATGAGTTTGCAACTACTTTACTTTTGGAGAAAATTCAAAACATTCATTATTCAATAGGGCCCAAACTATCAAAAACCAGCGGTTTCAATGAACACACATTTCTTGGTAGAATCATGCAGGACTGAAATTTTTGATGTTTTTCTACTCCTCTCATGAGCCCAAACTAGTCTCTAAAAGCATGAGTTTGCAACTACTTTACTTTTGGAGAAAATTCAAAACATTCACTATTCAATAGAGCCCAATAGCAAAAATCAGGTTTTGAATGAAGAATCACATTTCTTGGTAAAATCATGCAGGATTGAAATTTTTGATGGTTTTTTACTCCTCTCAACAGCCCAAACAAGTTTCTAAAAGGATGAGTTTGCAACTACTTTACTTTTGGAGAAAATTCAAAACATTCATTATTCAATAGGGCCCAAACTATCAAAAACCAGCGGTTTCAATGAACACACATTTCTTGGTAGAATCATGCAGGACTGAAATTTTTGATGTTTTTCTACTCCTCTCATGAGCCCAAACAAGTCTCTAAAAGCATGAGTTTGCAACTACTTTACTTTTGGAGAAAATTCAAAACATTCATTATTCAATAAAGCCCAATAGCAAAAACCAGCGTTTTGAATGAAGAATCACATTTCTTGGTAGAATCATGCAGGATTGAAATTTTTGATGGTTTTTTACTCCTCTCAACAGCCCAAACAAGTTTCTAAAAGGATGAGTTTGCAACTACTTTACTTTTGGAGAAAATTCAAAACATTCATTATTCAATAGGGCCCAAACTATCAAAAACCAGCGGTTTGAATGAACACACATTTCTTGGTAGAATCATGCAGGACTGAAATTTTTGATGTTTTTCTACTCCTCTCATGAGCCCAAACAAGTCTCTAAAAGCATGAGTTTGCAACTACTTTACTTTTGGAGAAAATTCAAAACATTCATTATTCAATAGAGCCCAATAGCAAAAACCAGCGTTTTGAATGAAGAATCACATTTCTTGGTAGAATCATGCAGGATTGAAATTTTTGATGGTTTTTTACTCCTCTCAACAGCCCAAACAAGTTTCTAAAAGGATGAGTTTGCAACTACTTTACTTTTGGAGAAAATTCAAAACATTCATTATTCAATAGGGCCCAAACTATCAAAAACCAGCGGTTTCAATGAACACACATTTCTTGGTAGAATCATGCAGGACTGAAATTTTTGATGTTTTTCTACTCCTCTCATGAGCCCAAACAAGTCTCTAAAAGCATGAGTTTGCAACTACTTTACTTTTGGAGAAAATTCAAAACATTCATTATTCAATAGAGCCCAATAGCAAAAACCAGCGTTTTGAATGAAGAATCACATTTCTTGGTAGAATCATGCAGGATTGAAATTTTTGATGGTTTTTTACTCCTCTCAACAGCCCAAACAAGTTTCTAAAAGGATGAGTTTGCAACTACTTTACTTTTGGAGAAAATTCAAAACATTCATTATTCAATAGGGCCCAAACTATCAAAAACCAGCGGTTTCAATGAACACACATTTCTTGGTAGAATCATGCAGGACTGAAATTTTTGATGTTTTTCTACTCCTCTCATGAGCCCAAACAAGTCTCTAAAAGCATGAGTTTGCAACTACTTTACTTTTGGAGAAAATTCAAAACATTCATTATTCAATAGAGCCCAATAGCAAAAACCAGCGTTTTGAATGAAGAATCACATTTCTTGGTAGAATCATGCAGGATTGAAATTTTTGACGGTTTTTTACTCCTCTCAACAGCCCAAACAAGTTTCTAAAAGGATGAGTTTGCAACTACTTTACTTTTGGAGAAAATTCAAAACATTCATTATTCAATAGGGCCCAAACTATCAAAAACCAGCGGTTTCAATGAACACACATTTCTTGGTAGAATCATGCAGGACTGAAATTTTTGATGTTTTTCTACTCCTCTCATGAGCCCAAACAAGTCTCTAAAAGCATGAGTTTGCAACTACTTTACTTTTGGAGAAAATTCAAAACATTCATTATTCAATAGATCCCAAAGTATCAAAAACCAGCGGTTTGAATGAACACACATTTCTTGGTAGAATCATGCAGGACTGAAATTTTTGATGTTTTTCTACTCCTCTCATGAGCCCAAACAAGTCTCTAAAAGCATGAGTTTGCAACTACTTTACTTTTGGAGAAAATTCAAAACATTCATTATTCAATAGGGCCCAAACTATCAAAAACCAGCGGTTTGAATGAACACACATTTCTTGGTAGAATCATGCAGGACTGAAATTTTTGATGTTTTTCTACTCCTCTCATGAGCCCAAACAAGTCTCTAAAAGCATGAGTTTGCAACTACTTTACTTTTGGAGAAAATTCAAAACATTCACTATTCAATAGAGCCCAATAGCAAAAATCAGGTTTTGAATGAGGAATCACATTTCTTGGTAGAATCATGCAGGATTGAAATTTTTGATGGTTTTTTACTCCTCTCAACAGCCCAAACAAGTTTCTAAAAGGATGAGTTTGCAACTACTTTACTTTTGGAGAAAATTCAAAACATTCATTATTCAATAGGGCCCAAACTATCAAAAACCAGCGGTTTCAATGAACACACATTTCTTGGTAGAATCATGCAGGACTGAAATTTTTGATGTTTTTCTACTCCTCTCATGAGCCCAAACAAGTCTCTAAAAGCATGAGTTTGCAACTACTTTACTTTTGGAGAAAATTCAAAACATTCATTATTCAATAGAGCCCAATAGCAAAAACCAGCGTTTTGAATGAAGAATCACATTTCTTGGTAGAATCATGCAGGATTGAAATTTTTGATGGTTTTTTACTCCTCTCAACAGCCCAAACAAGTTTCTAAAAGGATGAGTTTGCAACTACTTTACTTTTGGAGAAAATTCAAAACATTCATTATTCAATAGGGCCCAAACTATCAAAAACCAGCGGTTTGAATGAACACATTTCTTGGTAGAATCATGCAGGACTGAAATTTTTGATGTTTTTCTACTCCTCTCATGAGCCCAAACAAGTCTCTAAAAGCATGAGTTTGCAACTACTTTACTTTTGGAGAAAATTCAAAACATTCACTATTCAATAGAGCCCAATAGCAAAAATCAGGTTTTGAATGAAGAATCACATTTCTTGGTAAAATCATGCAGGATTGAAATTTTGATGGTTTTTTACTCCTCTCAACAGCCCAAACAAGTTTCTAAAAGGATGAGATTGCAACTACTTTACTTTTGGAGAAAATTCAAAACATTCATTATTCAATAGGGCCCAAACTATCAAAAACCAGCGGTTTCAATGAACACACATGTCTTGGTAGAATCATGCAGGACTGAAATTTTTGATGTTTTTCTACTCCTCTCATGAGCCCAAACAAGTCTCTAAAAGCATGAGTTTGCAACTACTTTACTTTTGGAGAAAATTCAAAACATTCATTATTCAATAGAGCCCAATAGCAAAAACCAGCGTTTTGAATGAAGAATCACATTTCTTGGTAGAATCATGCAGGATTGAAATTTTTGATGGTTTTTTACTCCTCTCAACAGCCCAAACAAGTTTCTAAAAGGATGAGTTTGCAACTACTTTACTTTTGAAGAAAATTCAAAACATTCATTATTCAATAGGGCCCAAACTATCAAAAACCAGCGGTTTGAATGAACACACATTTCTTGGTAGAATCATGCAGGACTGAAATTTTTGATGTTTTTCTACTCCTCTCATGAGCCCAAACAAGTCTCTAAAAGCATGAGTTTGCAACTACTTTACTTTTGGAGAAAATTCAAAACATTCATTATTCAATAGGGCCCAAACTATCAAAAACCAGCGGTTTGAATGAACACACCTTTCTTGGTAGAATCATGCAGGACTGAAATTTTTGATGTTTTTCTACTCCTCTCATGAGCCCAAACAAGTCTCTAAAAGCATGAGTTTGCAACTACTTTACTTTTGGAGAAAATTCAAAACATTCATTATTCAATAGAGCCCAATAGCAAAAACCAGCGTTTTGAATGAAGAATCACATTTCTTGGTAGAATCATGCAGGATTGAAATTTTTGATGGTTTTTTACTCCTCTCAACAGCCCAAACAATTTTCTAAAAGGATGAGTTTGCAACTACTTTACTTTTGGAGAAAATTCAAAACATTCATTATTCAATAGGGCCCAAACTATCAAAAACCAGCCGTTTCAATGAACACACATGTCTTGGTAGAATCATGCAGGACTGAAATTTTTGATGTTTTTCTACTCATCTCATGAGCCCAAACAAGTCTCTAAAAGCATGAGTTTGCAACTACTTTACTTTTGGAGAAAATTCAAAACATTCACTATTCAATAGAGCCCAATAGCAAAAATCAGGTTTTGAATGAAGAATCACATTTCTTGGTAAAATCATGCAGGATTGAAATTTTTGATGGTTTTTTACTCCTCTCAACAGCCCAAACAAGTTTCTAAAAGGATGAGTTTGCAACTACTTTACTTTTGGAGAAAATTCAAAACATTCATTATTCAATAGGGCCCAAACTATCAAAAACCAGCGGTTTCAATGAACACACATTTCTTGGTAGAATCATGCAGGACTGAAATTTTTGATGTTTTTCTACTCCTCTCATGAGCCCAAACTAGTCTCTAAAAGCATGAGTTTGCAACTACTTTACTTTTGGAGAAAATTCAAAACATTCACTATTCAATAGAGCCCAATAGCAAAAATCAGGTTTTGAATGAAGAATCACATTTCTTGGTAAAATCATGCAGGATTGAAATTTTTGATGGTTTTTTACTCCTCTCAACAGCCCAAACAAGTTTCTAAAAGGATGAGTTTGCAACTACTTTACTTTTGGAGAAAATTCAAAACATTCATTATTCAATAGGGCCCAAACTATCAAAAACCAGCGGTTTCAATGAACACACATTTCTTGGTAGAATCATGCAGGACTGAAATTTTTGATGTTTTTCTACTCCTCTCATGAGCCCAAACTAGTCTCTAAAAGCATGAGTTTGCAACTACTTTACTTTTGGAGAAAATTCAAAACATTCACTATTCAATAGAGCCCAATAGCAAAAATCAGGTTTTGAATGAAGAATCACATTTCTTGGTAAAATCATGCAGGATTGAAATTTTTGATGGTTTTTTACTCCTCTCAACAGCCCAAACAAGTTTCTAAAAGGATGAGTTTGCAACTACTTTACTTTTGGAGAAAATTCAAAACATTCATTATTCAATAGGGCCCAAACTATCAAAAACCAGCGGTTTCAATGAACACACATTTCTTGGTAGAATCATGCAGGACTGAAATTTTTGATGTTTTTCTACTCCTCTCATGAGCCCAAACAAGTCTCTAAAAGCATGAGTTTGCAACTACTTTACTTTTGGAGAAAATTCAAAACATTCATTATTCAATAGAGCCCAATAGCAAAAACCAGCGTTTTGAATGAAGAATCACATTTCTTGGTAGAATCATGCAGGATTGAAATTTTTGATGGTTTTTTACTCCTCTCAACAGCCCAAACAAGTTTCTAAAAGGATGAGTTTGCAACTACTTTACTTTTGGAGAAAATTCAAAACATTCATTATTCAATAGGGCCCAAACTATCAAAAACCAGCCGTTTCAATGAACACACATGTCTTGGTAGAATCATGCAGGACTGAAATTTTTGATGTTTTTCTACTCATCTCATGAGCCCAAACAAGTCTCTAAAAGCATGAGTTTGCAACTACTTTACTTTTGGAGAAAATTCAAAACATTCACTATTCAATAGAGCCCAATAGCAAAAATCAGGTTTTGAATGAAGAATCACATTTCTTGGTAAAATCATGCAGGATTGAAATTTTTGATGTTTTTTTACTCCTCTCAACAGCCCAAACAAGTTTCTAAAAGGATGAGTTTGCAACTACTTTACTTTTGGAGAAAATTCAAAACATTCATTATTCAATAGGGCCCAAACTATCAAAAACCAGCGGTTTCAATGAACACACATTTCTTGGTAGAATCATGCAGGACTGAAATTTTTGATGTTTTTCTACTCCTCTCATGAGCCCAAACTAGTCTCTAAAAGCATGAGTTTGCAACTACTTTACTTTTGGAGAAAATTCAAAACATTCACTATTCAATAGAGCCCAATAGCAAAAATCAGGTTTTGAATGAAGAATCACATTTCTTGGTAAAATCATGCAGGATTGAAATTTTTGATGGTTTTTTACTCCTCTCAACAGCCCAAACAAGTTTCTAAAAGGATGAGTTTGCAACTACTTTACTTTTGGAGAAAATTCAAAACATTCATTATTCAATAGGGCCCAAACTATCAAAAACCAGCGGTTTCAATGAACACACATTTCTTGGTAGAATCATGCAGGACTGAAATTTTTGATGTTTTTCTACTCCTCTCATGAGCCCAAACAAGTCTCTAAAAGCATGAGTTTGCAACTACTTTACTTTTGGAGAAAATTCAAAACATTCATTATTCAATAAAGCCCAATAGCAAAAACCAGCGTTTTGAATGAAGAATCACATTTCTTGGTAGAATCATGCAGGATTGAAATTTTTGATGGTTTTTTACTCCTCTCAACAGCCCAAACAAGTTTCTAAAAGGATGAGTTTGCAACTACTTTACTTTTGGAGAAAATTCAAAACATTCATTATTCAATAGGGCCCAAACTATCAAAAACCAGCGGTTTGAATGAACACACATTTCTTGGTAGAATCATGCAGGACTGAAATTTTTGATGTTTTTCTACTCCTCTCATGAGCCCAAACAAGTCTCTAAAAGCATGAGTTTGCAACTACTTTACTTTTGGAGAAAATTCAAAACATTCATTATTCAATAGAGCCCAATAGCAAAAACCAGCGTTTTGAATGAAGAATCACATTTCTTGGTAGAATCATGCAGGATTGAAATTTTTGATGGTTTTTTACTCCTCTCAACAGCCCAAACAAGTTTCTAAAAGGATGAGTTTGCAACTACTTTACTTTTGGAGAAAATTCAAAACATTCATTATTCAATAGGGCCCAAACTATCAAAAACCAGCGGTTTCAATGAACACACATTTCTTGGTAGAATCATGCAGGACTGAAATTTTTGATGTTTTTCTACTCCTCTCATGAGCCCAAACAAGTCTCTAAAAGCATGAGTTTGCAACTACTTTACTTTTGGAGAAAATTCAAAACATTCATTATTCAATAGAGCCCAATAGCAAAAACCAGCGTTTTGAATGAAGAATCACATTTCTTGGTAGAATCATGCAGGATTGAAATTTTTGATGGTTTTTTACTCCTCTCAACAGCCCAAACAAGTTTCTAAAAGGATGAGTTTGCAACTACTTTACTTTTGGAGAAAATTCAAAACATTCATTATTCAATAGGGCCCAAACTATCAAAAACCAGCGGTTTCAATGAACACACATTTCTTGGTAGAATCATGCAGGACTGAAATTTTTGATGTTTTTCTACTCCTCTCATGAGCCCAAACAAGTCTCTAAAAGCATGAGTTTGCAACTACTTTACTTTTGGAGAAAATTCAAAACATTCATTATTCAATAGAGCCCAATAGCAAAAACCAGCGTTTTGAATGAAGAATCACATTTCTTGGTAGAATCATGCAGGATTGAAATTTTTGACGGTTTTTTACTCCTCTCAACAGCCCAAACAAGTTTCTAAAAGGATGAGTTTGCAACTACTTTACTTTTGGAGAAAATTCAAAACATTCATTATTCAATAGGGCCCAAACTATCAAAAACCAGCGGTTTCAATGAACACACATTTCTTGGTAGAATCATGCAGGACTGAAATTTTTGATGTTTTTCTACTCCTCTCATGAGCCCAAACAAGTCTCTAAAAGCATGAGTTTGCAACTACTTTACTTTTGGAGAAAATTCAAAACATTCATTATTCAATAGATCCCAAAGTATCAAAAACCAGCGGTTTGAATGAACACACATTTCTTGGTAGAATCATGCAGGACTGAAATTTTTGATGTTTTTCTACTCCTCTCATGAGCCCAAACAAGTCTCTAAAAGCATGAGTTTGCAACTACTTTACTTTTGGAGAAAATTCAAAACATTCATTATTCAATAGGGCCCAAACTATCAAAAACCAGCGGTTTGAATGAACACACATTTCTTGGTAGAATCATGCAGGACTGAAATTTTTGATGTTTTTCTACTCCTCTCATGAGCCCAAACAAGTCTCTAAAAGCATGAGTTTGCAACTACTTTACTTTTGGAGAAAATTCAAAACATTCACTATTCAATAGAGCCCAATAGCAAAAATCAGGTTTTGAATGAGGAATCACATTTCTTGGTAGAATCATGCAGGATTGAAATTTTTGATGGTTTTTTACTCCTCTCAACAGCCCAAACAAGTTTCTAAAAGGATGAGTTTGCAACTACTTTACTTTTGGAGAAAATTCAAAACATTCATTATTCAATAGGGCCCAAACTATCAAAAACCAGCGGTTTCAATGAACACACATTTCTTGGTAGAATCATGCAGGACTGAAATTTTTGATGTTTTTCTACTCCTCTCATGAGCCCAAACAAGTCTCTAAAAGCATGAGTTTGCAACTACTTTACTTTTGGAGAAAATTCAAAACATTCATTATTCAATAGAGCCCAATAGCAAAAACCAGCGTTTTGAATGAAGAATCACATTTCTTGGTAGAATCATGCAGGATTGAAATTTTTGATGGTTTTTTACTCCTCTCAACAGCCCAAACAAGTTTCTAAAAGGATGAGTTTGCAACTACTTTACTTTTGGAGAAAATTCAAAACATTCATTATTCAATAGGGCCCAAACTATCAAAAACCAGCGGTTTGAATGAACACATTTCTTGGTAGAATCATGCAGGACTGAAATTTTTGATGTTTTTCTACTCCTCTCATGAGCCCAAACAAGTCTCTAAAAGCATGAGTTTGCAACTACTTTACTTTTGGAGAAAATTCAAAACATTCACTATTCAATAGAGCCCAATAGCAAAAATCAGGTTTTGAATGAAGAATCACATTTCTTGGTAAAATCATGCAGGATTGAAATTTTGATGGTTTTTTACTCCTCTCAACAGCCCAAACAAGTTTCTAAAAGGATGAGATTGCAACTACTTTACTTTTGGAGAAAATTCAAAACATTCATTATTCAATAGGGCCCAAACTATCAAAAACCAGCGGTTTCAATGAACACACATGTCTTGGTAGAATCATGCAGGACTGAAATTTTTGATGTTTTTCTACTCCTCTCATGAGCCCAAACAAGTCTCTAAAAGCATGAGTTTGCAACTACTTTACTTTTGGAGAAAATTCAAAACATTCATTATTCAATAGAGCCCAATAGCAAAAACCAGCGTTTTGAATGAAGAATCACATTTCTTGGTAGAATCATGCAGGATTGAAATTTTTGATGGTTTTTTACTCCTCTCAACAGCCCAAACAAGTTTCTAAAAGGATGAGTTTGCAACTACTTTACTTTTGAAGAAAATTCAAAACATTCATTATTCAATAGGGCCCAAACTATCAAAAACCAGCGGTTTGAATGAACACACATTTCTTGGTAGAATCATGCAGGACTGAAATTTTTGATGTTTTTCTACTCCTCTCATGAGCCCAAACAAGTCTCTAAAAGCATGAGTTTGCAACTACTTTACTTTTGGAGAAAATTCAAAACATTCATTATTCAATAGGGCCCAAACTATCAAAAACCAGCGGTTTGAATGAACACACCTTTCTTGGTAGAATCATGCAGGACTGAAATTTTTGATGTTTTTCTACTCCTCTCATGAGCCCAAACAAGTCTCTAAAAGCATGAGTTTGCAACTACTTTACTTTTGGAGAAAATTCAAAACATTCATTATTCAATAGAGCCCAATAGCAAAAACCAGCGTTTTGAATGAAGAATCACATTTCTTGGTAGAATCATGCAGGATTGAAATTTTTGATGGTTTTTTACTCCTCTCAACAGCCCAAACAATTTTCTAAAAGGATGAGTTTGCAACTACTTTACTTTTGGAGAAAATTCAAAACATTCATTATTCAATAGGGCCCAAACTATCAAAAACCAGCCGTTTCAATGAACACACATGTCTTGGTAGAATCATGCAGGACTGAAATTTTTGATGTTTTTCTACTCATCTCATGAGCCCAAACAAGTCTCTAAAAGCATGAGTTTGCAACTACTTTACTTTTGGAGAAAATTCAAAACATTCACTATTCAATAGAGCCCAATAGCAAAAATCAGGTTTTGAATGAAGAATCACATTTCTTGGTAAAATCATGCAGGATTGAAATTTTTGATGGTTTTTTACTCCTCTCAACAGCCCAAACAAGTTTCTAAAAGGATGAGTTTGCAACTACTTTACTTTTGGAGAAAATTCAAAACATTCATTATTCAATAGGGCCCAAACTATCAAAAACCAGCGGTTTCAATGAACACACATTTCTTGGTAGAATCATGCAGGACTGAAATTTTTGATGTTTTTCTACTCCTCTCATGAGCCCAAACTAGTCTCTAAAAGCATGAGTTTGCAACTACTTTACTTTTGGAGAAAATTCAAAACATTCATTATTCAATAGGGCCCAAACTATCAAAAACCAGCGGTTTGAATGAACACACATTTCTTGGTAGAATCATGCAGGACTGAAATTTTTGATGTTTTTCTACTCCTCTCATGAGCCCAAACAAGTCTCTAAAAGCATGAGTTTGCAACTACTTTACTTTTGGAGAAAATTCAAAACATTCACTATTCAATAGAGCCCAATAGCAAAAATCAGGTTTTGAATGAGGAATCACATTTCTTGGTAGAATCATGCAGGATTGAAATTTTTGATGGTTTTTTACTCCTCTCAACAGCCCAAACAAGTTTCTAAAAGGATGAGTTTGCAACTACTTTACTTTTGGAGAAAATTCAAAACATTCATTATTCAATAGGGCCCAAACTATCAAAAACCAGCGGTTTCAATGAACACACATTTCTTGGTAGAATCATGCAGGACTGAAATTTTTGATGTTTTTCTACTCCTCTCATGAGCCCAAACAAGTCTCTAAAAGCATGAGTTTGCAACTACTTTACTTTTGGAGAAAATTCAAAACATTCATTATTCAATAGAGCCCAATAGCAAAAACCAGCGTTTTGAATGAAGAATCACATTTCTTGGTAGAATCATGCAGGATTGAAATTTTTGATGGTTTTTTACTCCTCTCAACAGCCCAAACAAGTTTCTAAAAGGATGAGTTTGCAACTACTTTACTTTTGGAGAAAATTCAAAACATTCATTATTCAATAGGGCCCAAACTATCAAAAACCAGCGGTTTGAATGAACACATTTCTTGGTAGAATCATGCAGGACTGAAATTTTTGATGTTTTTCTACTCCTCTCATGAGCCCAAACAAGTCTCTAAAAGCATGAGTTTGCAACTACTTTACTTTTGGAGAAAATTCAAAACATTCACTATTCAATAGAGCCCAATAGCAAAAATCAGGTTTTGAATGAAGAATCACATTTCTTGGTAAAATCATGCAGGATTGAAATTTTGATGGTTTTTTACTCCTCTCAACAGCCCAAACAAGTTTCTAAAAGGATGAGATTGCAACTACTTTACTTTTGGAGAAAATTCAAAACATTCATTATTCAATAGGGCCCAAACTATCAAAAACCAGCGGTTTCAATGAACACACATGTCTTGGTAGAATCATGCAGGACTGAAATTTTTGATGTTTTTCTACTCCTCTCATGAGCCCAAACAAGTCTCTAAAAGCATGAGTTTGCAACTACTTTACTTTTGGAGAAAATTCAAAACATTCATTATTCAATAGAGCCCAATAGCAAAAACCAGCGTTTTGAATGAAGAATCACATTTCTTGGTAGAATCATGCAGGATTGAAATTTTTGATGGTTTTTTACTCCTCTCAACAGCCCAAACAAGTTTCTAAAAGGATGAGTTTGCAACTACTTTACTTTTGAAGAAAATTCAAAACATTCATTATTCAATAGGGCCCAAACTATCAAAAACCAGCGGTTTGAATGAACACACATTTCTTGGTAGAATCATGCAGGACTGAAATTTTTGATGTTTTTCTACTCCTCTCATGAGCCCAAACAAGTCTCTAAAAGCATGAGTTTGCAACTACTTTACTTTTGGAGAAAATTCAAAACATTCATTATTCAATAGGGCCCAAACTATCAAAAACCAGCGGTTTGAATGAACACACCTTTCTTGGTAGAATCATGCAGGACTGAAATTTTTGATGTTTTTCTACTCCTCTCATGAGCCCAAACAAGTCTCTAAAAGCATGAGTTTGCAACTACTTTACTTTTGGAGAAAATTCAAAACATTCATTATTCAATAGAGCCCAATAGCAAAAACCAGCGTTTTGAATGAAGAATCACATTTCTTGGTAGAATCATGCAGGATTGAAATTTTTGATGGTTTTTTACTCCTCTCAACAGCCCAAACAATTTTCTAAAAGGATGAGTTTGCAACTACTTTACTTTTGGAGAAAATTCAAAACATTCATTATTCAATAGGGCCCAAACTATCAAAAACCAGCCGTTTCAATGAACACACATGTCTTGGTAGAATCATGCAGGACTGAAATTTTTGATGTTTTTCTACTCATCTCATGAGCCCAAACAAGTCTCTAAAAGCATGAGTTTGCAACTACTTTACTTTTGGAGAAAATTCAAAACATTCACTATTCAATAGAGCCCAATAGCAAAAATCAGGTTTTGAATGAAGAATCACATTTCTTGGTAAAATCATGCAGGATTGAAATTTTTGATGGTTTTTTACTCCTCTCAACAGCCCAAACAAGTTTCTAAAAGGATGAGTTTGCAACTACTTTACTTTTGGAGAAAATTCAAAACATTCATTATTCAATAGGGCCCAAACTATCAAAAACCAGCGGTTTCAATGAACACACATTTCTTGGTAGAATCATGCAGGACTGAAATTTTTGATGTTTTTCTACTCCTCTCATGAGCCCAAACTAGTCTCTAAAAGCATGAGTTTGCAACTACTTTACTTTTGGAGAAAATTCAAAACATTCACTATTCAATAGAGCCCAATAGCAAAAATCAGGTTTTGAATGAAGAATCACATTTCTTGGTAAAATCATGCAGGATTGAAATTTTTGATGGTTTTTTACTCCTCTCAACAGCCCAAACAAGTTTCTAAAAGGATGAGTTTGCAACTACTTTACTTTTGGAGAAAATTCAAAACATTCATTATTCAATAGGGCCCAAACTATCAAAAACCAGCGGTTTCAATGAACACACATTTCTTGGTAGAATCATGCAGGACTGAAATTTTTGATGTTTTTCTACTCCTCTCATGAGCCCAAACAAGTCTCTAAAAGCATGAGTTTGCAACTACTTTACTTTTGGAGAAAATTCAAAACATTCATTATTCAATAGAGCCCAATAGCAAAAACCAGCGTTTTGAATGAAGAATCACATTTCTTGGTAGAATCATGCAGGATTGAAATTTTTGATGGTTTTTTACTCCTCTCAACAGCCCAAACAAGTTTCTAAAAGGATGAGTTTGCAACTACTTTACTTTTGGAGAAAATTCAAAACATTCATTATTCAATAGGGCCCAAACTATCAAAAACCAGCGGTTTCAATGAACACACATTTCTTGGTAGAATCATGCAGGACTGAAATTTTTGATGTTTTTCTACTCCTCTCATGAGCCCAAACAAGTCTCTAAAAGCATGAGTTTGCAACTACTTTACTTTTGGAGAAAATTCAAAACATTCATTATTCAATAAAGCCCAATAGCAAAAACCAGCGTTTTGAATGAAGAATCACATTTCTTGGTAGAATCATGCAGGATTGAAATTTTTGATGGTTTTTTACTCCTCTCAACAGCCCAAACAAGTTTCTAAAAGGATGAGTTTGCAACTACTTTACTTTTGGAGAAAATTCAAAACATTCATTATTCAATAGGGCCCAAACTATCAAAAACCAGCGGTTTCAATGAACACACATTTCTTGGTAGAATCATGCAGGACTGAAATTTTTGATGTTTTTCTACTCCTCTCATGAGCCCAAACAAGTCTCTAAAAGCATGAGTTTGCAACTACTTTACTTTTGGAGAAAATTCAAAACATTCATTATTCAATAGAGCCCAATAGCAAAAACCAGCGTTTTGAATGAAGAATCACATTTCTTGGTAGAATCATGCAGGATTGAAATTTTTGATGGTTTTTTACTCCTCTCAACAGCCCAAACAAGTTTCTAAAAGGATGAGTTTGCAACTACTTTACTTTTGGAAAAAATTCAAAACATTCATTATTCAATAGGGCCCAAACTATCAAAAACCAGCGGTTTCAATGAACACACATTTCTTGGTAGAATCATGCAGGACTGAAATTTTTGATGTTTTTCTACTCCTCTCATGAGCCTAAACAGGTCTCTAAAAGCATGAGTTTGCAACTACTTTACTTTTGGAGAAAATTCAAAACATTCATTATTCAATAGAGCCCAACAGCAAAAACCAGCGTTTTGAATGAAGAATCACATTTCTTGGTAGAATCATGCAGGATTGAAATTTTTGATGGTTTTTTACTCCTCTCAACAGCCCAAACAAGTTTCTAAAAGGATGAGTTTGCAACTACTTTACTTTTGGAGAAAATTCAAAACATTCATTATTCAATAGGGCCCAAACTATCAAAAACCAGCGGTTTCAATGAACACACATTTCTTGGTAGAATCATGCAGGACTGAAATTTTTGATGTTTTTCTACTCCTCTCATGAGCCCAAACAAGTCTCTAAAAGCATGAGTTTGCAACTACTTTACTTTTGGAGAAAATTCAAAACATTCATTATTCAATAGAGCCCAATAGCAAAAACCAGCGTTTTGAATGAAGAATCACATTTCTTGGTAGAATCATGCAGGATTGAAATTTTTGATGGTTTTTTACTCCTCTCAACAGCCCAAACAAGTTTCTAAAAGGATGAGTTTGCAACTACTTTACTTTTGGAGAAAATTCAAAACATTCATTATTCAATAGGGCCCAAACTATCAAAAACCAGCGGTTTCAATGAACACACATTTCTTGGTAGAATCATGCAGGACTGAAATTTTTGATGTTTTTCTACTCCTCTCATGAGCCCAAACAAGTCTCTAAAAGCATGAGTTTGCAACTACTTTACTTTTGGAGAAAATTCAAAACATTCATTATTCAATAGGGCCCAAACTATCAAAAACCAGCGGTTTGAATTAACACACATTTCTTGGTAGAATCATGCAGGACTGAAATTTTTGATGTTTTTCTACTCCTCTCATGAGCCCAAACAAGTCTCTAAAAGCATGAGTTTGCAACTACTTTACTTTTGGAGAAAATTCAAAACATTCACTATTCAATAGAGCCCAATAGCAAAAATCAGGTTTTGAATGAAGAATCACATTTCTTGGTAAAATCATGCAGGATTGAAATTTTTGATGGTTTTTTACTCCTCTCAACAGCCCGAACAAGTTTCTAAAAGGATGAGTTTGCAACTACTTTACTTTTGGAGAAAATTTAAAACATTCATTATTCAATAGGGCCCAAACTATCAAAAACCAGCGGTTTCAATGAACACACATTTCTTGGTAGAATCATGCAGGACTGAAATTTTTGATGTTTTTCTACTCCTCTCATGAGCCCAAACAAATCTCTAAAAGCATGAGTTTGCAACTACTTTACTTTTGGAGAAAATTCAAAACATTCATTATTCAATAGAGCCCAATAGCAAAAACCAGCGTTTTGAATGAAGAATCACATTTCTTGGTAGAATCATGCAGGATTGAAATTTTTGATGGTTTTTTACTCCTCTCAACAGCCCAAACAAGTTTCTAAAAGGATGAGATTGCAACTACTTTACTTTTGGAGAAAATTCAAAACATTCATTATTCAATAGGGCCCAAACTATCAAAAACCAGCGGTTTCAATGAACACACATTTCTTGGTAGAATCATGCAGGACTGAAATTTTTGATGTTTTTCTACTCCTCTCATGAGCCCAAACAAGTCTCTAAAAGCATGAGTTTGCAACTACTTTACTTTTGGAGAAAATTCAAAACATTCATTATTCAATAGAGCCCAATAGCAAAAACCAGCGTTTTGAATGAAGAATCACATTTCTTGGTAGAATCATGCAGGATTGAAATTTTTGATGGTTTTTTACTCCTCTCAACAGCCCAAACAAGTTTCTAAAAGGATGAGTTTGCAACTACTTTACTTTTGAAGAAAATTCAAAACATTCATTATTCAATAGGGCCCAAACTATCAAAAACCAGCGGTTTCAATGAACACACATTTCTTGGTAGAATCATGCAGGACTGAAATTTTTGATGTTTTTCTACTCCTCTCATGAGCCCAAACAAGTCTCTAAAAGCATGAGTTTGCAACTACTTTACTTTTGGAGAAAATTCAAAACATTCATTATTCAATAGGGCCCAAACTATCAAAAACCAGCGGTTTGAATGAACACACATTTCTTGGTAGAATCATGCAGGACTGAAATTTTTGATGTTTTTCTACTCCTCTCATGAGCCCAAACAAGTCTCTAAAAGCATGAGTTTGCAACTACTTTACTTTTGGAGAAAATTCAAAACATTCATTATTCAATAGAGCCCAATAGCAAAAACCAGCGTTTTGAATGAAGAATCACATTTCTTGGTAGAATCATGCAGGATTGAAATTTTTGATGGTTTTTTACTCCTCTCAACAGCCCAAACAAGTTTCTAAAAGGATGAGTTTGCAACTACTTTACTTTTGGAGAAAATTCAAAACATTCATTATTCAATAGGGCCCAAACTATCAAAAACCAGCGGTTTCAATGAACACACATTTCTTGGTAGAATCATGCAGGACTGAAATTTTTGATGTTTTTCTACTCCTCTCATGAGCCCAAACAAGTATCTAAAAGCATGAGTTTGCAACTACTTTACTTTTGGAGAAAATTCAAAACATTCATTATTCAATAGAGCCCAATAGCAAAAACCAGCGTTTTGAATGAAGAATCACATTTCTTGGTAGAATCATGCAGGATTGAAATTTTTGATGGTTTTTTACTCCTCTCAACAGCCCAAACAAGTTTCTAAAAGGATGAGTTTGCAACTACTTTACTTTTGGAGAAAATTCAAAACATTCATTATTCAATAGGGCCCAAACTATCAAAAACCAGCGGTTTGAATGAACACACATTTCTTGGTAGAATCATGCAGGACTGAAATTTTTGATGTTTTTCTACTCCTCTCATGAGCCCAAACAAGTCTCTAAAAGCATGAGTTTGCAACTACTTTACTTTTGGAGAAAATTCAAAACATTCATTATTCAATAGGGCCCAAACTATCAAAAACCAGCGGTTTGAATGAACACACATTTCTTGGTAGAATCATGCAGGACTGAAATTTTTGATGTTTTTCTACTCCTCTCATGAGCCCAAACAAGTCTCTAAAAGCATGAGTTTGCAACTACTTTACTTTTGGAGAAAATTCAAAACATTCACTATTCAATAGAGCCCAATAGCAAAAATCAGGTTTTGAATGAAGAATCACATTTCTTGGTAAAATCATGCAGGATTGAAATTTTTGATGGTTTTTTACTCCTCTCAACAGCCCAAACAAGTTTCTAAAAGGATGAGTTTGCAACTACTTTACTTTTGGAGAAAATTCAAAACATTCATTATTCAATAGGGCCCAAAGTATCAAAAACCAGCGGTTTGAATGAACACACATTTCTTGGTAGAATCATGCAGGACTGAAATTTTTGATGTTTTTCTACTCCTCTCATGAGCCCAAACAAGTCTCTAAAAGCATGAGTTTGCAACTACTTTACTTTTGGAGAAAATTCAAAACATTCATTATTCAATAAGGCCCAAACTATCAAAAACCAGCGGTTTGAATGAACACACATTTCTTGGTAGAATCATGCAGGACTGAAATTTTTGATGTTTTTCTACTCCTCTCATGAGCCCAAACAAGTCTCTAAAAGCATGAGTTTGCAACTACTTTACTTTTGGAGAAAATTCAAAACATTCATTATTCAATAAGGCCCAAACTATCAAAAACCAGCGGTTTGAATGAACACACATTTCTTGGTAGAATCATGCAGGACTGAAATTTTTGATGTTTTTCTACTCCTCTCATGAGCCCAAACAAGTCTCTAAAAGCATGAGTTTGCAACTACTTTACTTTTGGAGAAAATTCAAAACATTCACTATTCAATAGAGCCCAATAGCAAAAATCAGGTTTTGAATGAAGAATCACATTTCTTGGTAAAATCATGCAGGATTGAAATTTTTGATGGTTTTTTACTCCTCTCAACAGCCCAAACAAGTTTCTAAAAGGATGAGTTTGCAACTACTTTACTTTTGGAGAAAATTTAAAACATTCATTATTCAATAGGGCCCAAAGTATCAAAAACCAGCGGTTTGAATGAACACACATTTCTTGGTAGAATCATGCAGGACTGAAATTTTTGATGTTTTTCTACTCCTCTCATGAGCCCAAACAAGTCTCTAAAAGCATGAGTTTGCAACTACTTTACTTTTGGAGAAAATTCAAAACATTCATTATTCAATAGGGCCCAAACTATCAAAAACCAGCGGTTTGAATGAACACACATTTCTTGGTAGAATCATGCAGGACTGAAATTTTTGATGTTTTTCTACTCCTCTCATGAGCCCAAACAAGTCTCTAAAAGCATGAGTTTGCAACTACTTTACTTTTGGAGAAAATTCAAAACATTCACTATTCAATAGAGCCCAATAGCAAAAATCAGGTTTTGAATGAAGAATCACATTTCTTGGTAAAATCATGCAGGATTGAAATTTTTGATGGTTTTTTACTCCTCTCAACAGCCCAAACAAGTTTCTAAAAGGATGAGTTTGCAACTACTTTACTTTTGGAGAAAATTTAAAACATTCATTATTCAATAGGGCCCAAACTATCAAAAACCAGCGGTTTGAATGAACACACATTTCTTGGTAGAATCATGCAGGACTGAAATTTTTGATGTTTTTCTACTCCTCTCATGAGCCCAAACAAATCTCTAAAAGCATGAGTTTGCAACTACTTTACTTTTGGAGAAAATTCAAAACATTATTCAATAGAGCCCAATAGCAAAAACCAGCGTTTTGAATGAAGAATCACATTTCTTGGTAGAATCATGCAGGATTGAAATTTTTGATGGTTTTTTACTCCTCTCAACAGCCCAAACAAGTTTCTAAAAGGATGAGTTTGCAACTACTTTACTTTTGGAGAAAATTCAAAACATTCATTATTCAATAGGGCCCAAACTATCAAAAACCAGCGGTTTCAATGAACACACATTTCTTGGTAGAATCATGCAGGACTGAAATTTTTGATGTTTTTCTACTCCTCTCATGAGCCCAAACAAGTCTCTAAAAGCATGAGTTTGCAACTACTTTACTTTTGGAGAAAATTCAAAACATTCATTATTCAATAGAGCCCAATAGCAAAAACCAGCGTTTTGAATGAAGAATCACATTTCTTGGTAGAATCATGCAGGATTGAAATTTTTGATGGTTTTTTACTCCTCTCAACAGCCCAAACAAGTTTCTAAAAGGATGAGTTTGCAACTACTTTACTTTTGGAGAAAATTCAAAACATTCATTATTCAATAGGGCCCAAACTATCAAAAACCAGCGGTTTCAATGAACACACATTTCTTGGTAGAATCATGCAGGACTGAAATTTTTGATGTTTTTCTACTCCTCTCATGAGCCCAAACAAGTCTCTAAAAGCATGAGTTTGCAACTACTTTACTTTTGGAGAAAATTCAAAACATTCATTATTCAATAGGGCCCAAACTATCAAAAACCAGCGGTTTGAATGAACACACATTTCTTGGTAGAATCATGCAGGACTGAAATTTTTGATGTTTTTCTACTCCTCTCATGAGCCCAAACAAGTCTCTAAAAGCATGAGTTTGCAACTACTTTACTTTTGGAGAAAATTCAAAACATTCACTATTCAATAGAGCCCAATAGCAAAAATCAGGTTTTGAATGAAGAATCACATTTCTTGGTAAAATCATGCAGGATTGAAATTTTTGATGGTTTTTTACTCCTCTCAACAGCCCAAACAAGTTTCTAAAAGGATGAGTTTGCAACTACTTTACTTTTGGAGAAAATTCAAAACATTCATTATTCAATAGGGCCCAAAGTATCAAAAACCAGCGGTTTGAATGAACACACATTTCTTGGTAGAATCATGCAGGACTGAAATTTTTGATGTTTTTCTACTCCTCTCATGAGCCCAAACAAGTCTCTAAAAGCATGAGTTTGCAACTACTTTACTTTTGGAGAAAATTCAAAACATTCATTATTCAATAAGGCCCAAACTATCAAAAACCAGCGGTTTGAATGAACACACATTTCTTGGTAGAATCATGCAGGACTGAAATTTTTGATGTTTTTCTACTCCTCTCATGAGCCCAAACAAGTCTCTAAAAGCATGAGTTTGCAACTACTTTACTTTTGGAGAAAATTCAAAACATTCATTATTCAATAAGGCCCAAACTATCAAAAACCAGCGGTTTGAATGAACACACATTTCTTGGTAGAATCATGCAGGACTGAAATTTTTGATGTTTTTCTACTCCTCTCATGAGCCCAAACAAGTCTCTAAAAGCATGAGTTTGCAACTACTTTACTTTTGGAGAAAATTCAAAACATTCACTATTCAATAGAGCCCAATAGCAAAAATCAGGTTTTGAATGAAGAATCACATTTCTTGGTAAAATCATGCAGGATTGAAATTTTTGATGGTTTTTTACTCCTCTCAACAGCCCAAACAAGTTTCTAAAAGGATGAGTTTGCAACTACTTTACTTTTGGAGAAAATTTAAAAGATTCATTATTCAATAGGGCCCAAAGTATCAAAAACCAGCGGTTTGAATGAACACACATTTCTTGGTAGAATCATGCAGGACTGAAATTTTTGATGTTTTTCTACTCCTCTCATGAGCCCAAACAAGTCTCTAAAAGCATGAGTTTGCAACTACTTTACTTTTGGAGAAAATTCAAAACATTCATTATTCAATAGGGCCCAAACTATCAAAAACCAGCGGTTTGAATGAACACACATTTCTTGGTAGAATCATGCAGGACTGAAATTTTTGATGTTTTTCTACTCCTCTCATGAGCCCAAACAAGTCTCTAAAAGCATGAGTTTGCAACTACTTTACTTTTGGAGAAAATTCAAAACATTCACTATTCAATAGAGCCCAATAGCAAAAATCAGGTTTTGAATGAAGAATCACATTTCTTGGTAAAATCATGCAGGATTGAAATTTTTGATGGTTTTTTACTCCTCTCAACAGCCCAAACAAGTTTCTAAAAGGATGAGTTTGCAACTACTTTAGTTTTGGAGAAAATTTAAAACATTCATTATTCAATAGGGCCCAAACTATCAAAAACCAGCGGTTTGAATGAACACACATTTCTTGGTAGAATCATGCAGGACTGAAATTTTTGATGTTTTTCTACTCCTCTCATGAGCCCAAACAAGTCTCTAAAAGCATGAGTTTGCAACTACTTTACTTTTGGAGAAAATTCAAAACATTCATTATTCAATAGAGCCCAATAGCAAAAACCAGCGTTTTGAATGAAGAATCACATTTCTTGGTAGAATCATGCAGGATTGAAATTTTTGATGTTTTTTTACTCCTCTCAACAGCCCAAACAAGTTTCTAAAAGGATGAGTTTGCAACTACTTTACTTTTGGAGAAAATTCAAAACATTCATTATTCAATAGGGCCCAAACTATCAAAAACCAGCGGTTTCAATGAACACACATTTCTTGGTAGAATCATGCAGGACTGAAATTTTTGATGTTTTTCTACTCCTCTCATGAGCCCAAACAAGTCTCTAAAAGCATGAGTTTGCAACTACTTTACTTTTGGAGAAAATTCAAAACATTCATTATTCAATAGAGCCCAATAGCAAAAACCAGCGTTTTGAATGAAGAATCACATTTCTTGGTAGAATCATGCAGGATTGAAATTTTTGGTGGTTTTTTACTCCTCTCAACAGCCCAAACAAGTTTCTAAAAGGATGAGTTTGCAACTACTTTACTTTTGGAGAAAATTCAAAACATTCATTATTCAATAGGGCCCAAACTATCAAAAACCAGCGGTTTCAATGAACACACATTTCTTGGTAGAATCATGCAGGACTGAAATTTTTGATGTTTTTCTACTCCTCTCATGAGCCCAAACAAGTCTCTAAAAGCATGAGTTTGCAACTACTTTACTTTTGGAGAAAATTCAAAACATTCATTATTCAATAGAGCCCAATAGCAAAAACCAGCGTTTTGAATGAAGAATCACATTTCTTGGTAGAATCATGCAGGATTCAAATTTTTGATGGTTTTTTACTCCTCTCAACAGCCCAAACAAGTTTCTAAAAGGATGAGTTTGCAACTACTTTACTTTTGGAGAAAATTCAAAACATTCATTATTCAATAGGGCCCAAACTATCAAAAACCAGCGGTTTGAATGAACACACATTTCTTGGTAGAATCATGCAGGACTGAAATTTTTGATGTTTTTCTACTCCTCTCATGAGCCCAAACAAGTCTCTAAAAGCATGAGTTTGCAACTACTTTACTTTTGGAGAAAATTCAAAACATTCATTATTCAATAGGGCCCAAACTATCAAAAACCAGCGGTTTGAATGAACACACATTTCTTGGTAGAATCATGCAGGACTGAAATTTTTGATGTTTTTCTACTCCTCTCATGAGCCCAAACAAGTCTCTAAAAGCATGAGTTTGCAACTACTTTACTTTTGGAGAAAATTCAAAACATTCACTATTCAATAGAGCCCAATAGCAAAAATCAGGTTTTGAATGAAGAATCACATTTCTTGGTAAAATCATGCAGGATTGAAATTTTTGATGGTTTTTTACTCCTCTCAACAGCCCAAACAAGTTTCTAAAAGGATGAGTTTGCAACTACTTTACTTTTGGAGAAAATTTAAAACATTCATTATTCAATAGGGCCCAAACTATCAAAAACCAGCGGTTTGAATGAACACACATTTCTTGGTAGAATCATGCAGGACTGAAATTTTTGATGTTTTTCTACTCCTCTCATGAGCCCAAACAAATCTCTAAAAGCATGAGTTTGCAACTACTTTACTTTTGGAGAAAATTCAAAACATTATTCAATAGAGCCCAATAGCAAAAACCAGCGTTTTGAATGAAGAATCACATTTCTTGGTAGAATCATGCAGGATTGAAATTTTTGATGGTTTTTTACTCCTCTCAACAGCCCAAACAAGTTTCTAAAAGGATGAGTTTGCAACTACTTTACTTTTGGAGAAAATTCAAAACATTCATTATTCAATAGGGCCCAAACTATCAAAAACCAGCGGTTTCAATGAACACACATTTCTTGGTAGAATCATGCAGGACTGAAATTTTTGATGTTTTTCTACTCCTCTCATGAGCCCAAACAAGTCTCTAAAAGCATGAGTTTGCAACTACTTTACTTTTGGAGAAAATTCAAAACATTCATTATTCAATAGAGCCCAATAGCAAAAACCAGCGTTTTGAATGAAGAATCACATTTCTTGGTAGAATCATGCAGGATTGAAATTTTTGATGGTTTTTTACTCCTCTCAACAGCCCAAACAAGTTTCTAAAAGGATGAGTTTGCAACTACTTTACTTTTGGAGAAAATTCAAAACATTCATTATTCAATAGGGCCCAAACTATCAAAAACCAGCGGTTTCAATGAACACACATTTCTTGGTAGAATCATGCAGGACTGAAATTTTTGATGTTTTTCTACTCCTCTCATGAGCCCAAACAAGTCTCTAAAAGCATGAGTTTGCAACTACTTTACTTTTGGAGAAAATTCAAAACATTCATTATTCAATAGAGCCCAATAGCAAAAACCAGCGTTTTGAATGAAGAATCACATTTCTTGGTAGAATCATGCAGGATTGAAATTTTTGGTGGTTTTTTACTCCTCTCAACAGCCCAAACAAGTTTCTAAAAGGATGAGTTTGCAACTACTTTACTTTTGGAGAAAATTCAAAACATTCATTATTCAATAGGGTCCAAACTATCAAAAACCAGCGGTTTCAATGAACACACATTTCTTGGTAGAATCATGCAGGACTGAAATATTTGATGTTTTTCTACTCCTCTCATGAGCCCAAACAAGTCTCTAAAAGCATGAGTTTGCAACTACTTTACTTTTGGAGAAAATTCAAAACATTCATTATTCAATAGAGCCCAATAGCAAAAACCAGCGTTTTGAATGAAGAATCACATTTCTTGGTAGAATCATGCAGGATTGAAATTTTTGATGGTTTTTTACTCCTCTCAACAGCCCAAACAAGTTTCTAAAAGGATGAGTTTGCAACTACTTTACTTTTGGAGAAAATTCAAAACATTCATTATTCAATAGGGCCCAAACTATCAAAAACCAGCGGTTTGAATGAACACACATTTCTTGGTAGAATCATGCAGGACTGAAATTTTTGATGTTTTTCTACTCCTCTCATGAGCCCAAACAAGTCTCTAAAAGCATGAGTTTGCAACTACTTTACTTTTGGAGAAAATTCAAAACATTCATTATTCAATAGGGCCCAAACTATCAAAAACCAGCGGTTTGAATGAACACACATTTCTTGGTAGAATCATGCAGGACTGAAATTTTTGATGTTTTTCTACTCCTCTCATGAGCCCAAACAAGTCTCTAAAAGCATGAGTTTGCAACTACTTTACTTTTGGAGAAAATTCAAAACATTCACTATTCAATAGAGCCCAATAGCAAAAATCAGGTTTTGAATGAAGAATCACATTTCTTGGTAAAATCATGCAGGATTGAAATTTTTGATGGTTTTTTACTCCTCTCAACAGCCCAAACAAGTTTCTAAAAGGATGAGTTTGCAACTACTTTACTTTTGGAGAAAATTCAAAACATTCATTATTCAATAGATCCCAAAGTATCAAAAACCAGCGGTTTGAATGAACACACATTTCTTGGTAGAATCATGCAGGACTGAAATTTTTGATGTTTTTCTACTCCTCTCATGAGCCCAAACAAGTCTCTAAAAGCATGAGTTTGCAACTACTTTACTTTTGGAGAAAATTCAAAACATTCATTATTCAATAGGGCCCAAACTATCAAAAACCAGCGGTTTGAATGAACACACATTTCTTGGTAGAATCATGCAGGACTGAAATTTTTGATGTTTTTCTACTCCTCTCATGAGCCCAAACAAGTCTCTAAAAGCATGAGTTTGCAACTACTTTACTTTTGGAGAAAATTCAAAACATTCACTATTCAATAGAGCCCAATAGCAAAAATCAGGTTTTGAATGAGGAATCACATTTCTTGGTAGAATCATGCAGGATTGAAATTTTTGATGGTTTTTTACTCCTCTCAACAGCCCAAACAAGTTTCTAAAAGGATGAGTTTGCAACTACTTTACTTTTGGAGAAAATTCAAAACATTCATTATTCAATAGGGCCCAAACTATCAAAAACCAGCGGTTTCAATGAACACACATTTCTTGGTAGAATCATGCAGGACTGAAATTTTTGATGTTTTTCTACTCCTCTCATGAGCCCAAACAAGTCTCTAAAAGCATGAGTTTGCAACTACTTTACTTTTGGAGAAAATTCAAAACATTCATTATTCAATAGAGCCCAATAGCAAAAACCAGCGTTTTGAATGAAGAATCACATTTCTTGGTAGAATCATGCAGGATTGAAATTTTTGATGGTTTTTTACTCCTCTCAACAGCCCAAACAAGTTTCTAAAAGGATGAGTTTGCAACTACTTTACTTTTGAAGAAAATTCAAAACATTCATTATTCAATAGGGCCCAAACTATCAAAAACCAGCGGTTTGAATGAACACACATTTCTTGGTAGAATCATGCAGGACTGAAATTTTTGATGTTTTTCTACTCCTCTCATGAGCCCAAACAAGTCTCTAAAAGCATGAGTTTGCAACTACTTTACTTTTGGAGAAAATTCAAAACATTCATTATTCAATAGGGCCCAAACTATCAAAAACCAGCGGTTTGAATGAACACACATTTCTTGGTAGAATCATGCAGGACTGAAATTTTTGATGTTTTTCTACTCCTCTCATGAGCCCAAACAAGTCTCTAAAAGCATGAGTTTGCAACTACTTTACTTTTGGAGAAAATTCAAAACATTCATTATTCAATAGAGCCCAATAGCAAAAACCAGCGTTTTGAATGAAGAATCACATTTCTTGGTAGAATCATGCAGGATTGAAATTTTTGATGGTTGTTTACTCCTCTCAACAGCCCAAACAATTTTCTAAAAGGATGAGTTTGCAACTACTTTACTTTTGGAGAAAATTCAAAACATTCATTATTCAATAGGGCCCAAACTATCAAAAACCAGCCGTTTCAATGAACACACATGTCTTGGTAGAATCATGCAGGACTGAAATTTTTGATGTTTTTCTACTCATCTCATGAGCCCAAACAAGTCTCTAAAAGCATGAGTTTGCAACTACTTTACTTTTGGAGAAAATTCAAAACATTCACTATTCAATAGAGCCCAATAGCAAAAATCAGGTTTTGAATGAAGAATCACATTTCTTGGTAAAATCATGCAGGATTGAAATTTTTGATGGTTTTTTACTCCTCTCAACAGCCCAAACAAGTTTCTAAAAGGATGAGTTTGCAACTACTTTACTTTTGGAGAAAATTCAAAACATTCATTATTCAATAGGGCCCAAACTATCAAAAACCAGCGGTTTCAATGAACACACATTTCTTGGTAGAATCATGCAGGACTGAAATTTTTGATGTTTTTCTACTCCTCTCATGAGCCCAAACTAGTCTCTAAAAGCATGAGTTTGCAACTACTTTACTTTTGGAGAAAATTCAAAACATTCACTATTCAATAGAGCCCAATAGCAAAAATCAGGTTTTGAATGAAGAATCACATTTCTTGGTAAAATCATGCAGGATTGAAATTTTTGATGGTTTTTTACTCCTCTCAACAGCCCAAACAAGTTTCTAAAAGGATGAGTTTGCAACTACTTTACTTTTGGAGAAAATTCAAAACATTCATTATTCAATAGGGCCCAAACTATCAAAAACCAGCGGTTTCAATGAACACACATTTCTTGGTAGAATCATGCAGGACTGAAATTTTTGATGTTTTTCTACTCCTCTCATGAGCCCAAACAAGTCTCTAAAAGCATGAGTTTGCAACTACTTTACTTTTGGAGAAAATTCAAAACATTCATTATTCAATAGAGCCCATTAGCAAAAACCAGCGTTTTGAATGAAGAATCACATTTCTTGGTAGAATCATGCAGGATTGAAATTTTTGATGGTTTTTTACTCCTCTCAACAGCCCAAACAAGTTTCTAAAAGGATGAGTTTGCAACTACTTTACTTTTGGAGAAAATTCAAAACATTCATTATTCAATAGGGCCCAAACTATCAAAAACCAGCGGTTTCAATGAACACACATTTCTTGGTAGAATCATGCAGGACTGAAATTTTTGATGTTTTTCTACTCCTCTCATGAGCCCAAACAAGTCTCTAAAAGCATGAGTTTGCAACTACTTTACTTTTGGAGAAAATTCAAAACATTCATTATTCAATGAAGCCCAATAGCAAAAACCAGCGTTTTGAATGAAGAATCACATTTCTTGGTAGAATCATGCAGGATTGAAATTTTTGATGGTTTTTTACTCCTCTCAACAGCCCAAACAAGTTTCTAAAAGGATGAGTTTGCAACTACTTTACTTTTGGAGAAAATTCAAAACATTCATTATTCAATAGGGCCCAAACTATCAAAAACCAGCGGTTTCAATGAACACACATTTCTTGGTAGAATCATGCAGGACTGAAATTTTTGATGTTTTTCTACTCCTCTCATGAGCCCAAACAAGTCTCTAAAAGCATGAGTTTGCAACTACTTTACTTTTGGAGAAAATTCAAAACATTCATTATTCAATAGAGCCCAATAGCAAAAACCAGCGTTTTGAATGAAGAATCACATTTCTTGGTAGAATCATGCAGGATTGAAATTTTTGATGGTTTTTTACTCCTCTCAACAGCCCAAACAAGTTTCTAAAAGGATGAGTTTGCAACTACTTTACTTTTGGAGAAAATTCAAAACATTCATTATTCAATAGGGCCCAAACTATCAAAAACCAGCGGTTTCAATGAACACACATTTCTTGGTAGAATCATGCAGGACTGAAATTTTTGATGTTTTTCTACTCCTCTCATGAGCCTAAACAAGTCTCTAAAAGCATGAGTTTGCAACTACTTTACTTTTGGAGAAAATTCAAAACATTCATTATTCAATAGAGCCCAACAGCAAAAACCAGCGTTTTGAATGAAGAATCACATTTCTTGGTAGAATCATGCAGGATTGAAATTTTTGATGGTTTTTTACTCCTCTCAACAGCCCAAACAAGTTTCTAAAAGGATGAGTTTGCAACTACTTTACTTTTGGAGAAAATTCAAAACATTCATTATTCAATAGGGCCCAAACTATCAAAAACCAGCGGTTTCAATGAACACACATTTCTTGGTAGAATCATGCAGGACTGAAATTTTTGATGTTTTTCTACTCCTCTCATGAGCCCAAACAAGTCTCTAAAAGCATGAGTTTGCAACTACTTTACTTTTGGAGAAAATTCAAAACATTCATTATTCAATAGAGCCCAATAGCAAAAACCAGCGTTTTGAATGAAGAATCACATTTCTTGGTAGAATCATGCAGGATTGAAATTTTTGATGGTTTTTTACTCCTCTCAACAGCCCAAACAAGTTTCTAAAAGGATGAGTTTGCAACTACTTTACTTTTGGAGAAAATTCAAAACATTCATTATTCAATAGGGCCCAAACTATCAAAAACCAGCGGTTTCAATGAACACATATTTCTTGGTAGAATCATGCAGGACTGAAATTTTTGATGTTTTTCTACTCCTCTCATGAGCCCAAACAAGTCTCTAAAAGCATGAGTTTGCAACTACTTTACTTTTGGAGAAAATTCAAAACATTCATTATTCAATAGGGCCCAAACTATCAAAAACCAGCGGTTTGAATGAACACACATTTCTTGGTAGAATCATGCAGGACTGAAATTTTTGATGTTTTTCTACTCCTCTCATGAGCCCAAACAAGTCTCTAAAAGCATGAGTTTGCAACTACTTTACTTTTGGAGAAAATTCAAAACATTCACTATTCAATAGAGCCCAATAGCAAAAATCAGGTTTTGAATGAAGAATCACATTTCTTGGTAAAATCATGCAGGATTCTAATTTTTGATGGTTTTTTACTCCTCTCAACAGCCCAAACAAGTTTCTAAAAGGATGAGTTTGCAACTACTTTACTTTTGGAGAAAATTCAAAACATTCATTTTTCAATAGATCCCAAAGTATCAAAAACCAGCGGTTTGAATGAACACACATTTCTTGGTAGAATCATGCAGGACTGAAATTTTTGATGTTTTTCTACTCCTCTCATGAGCCCAAACAAGTCTCTAAAAGCATGAGTTTGCAACTACTTTACTTTTGGAGAAAATTCAAAACATTCATTATTCAATAGGGCCCAAACTATCAAAAACCAGCGGTTTGAATGAACACACATTTCTTGGTAGAATCATGCAGGACTGAAATTTTTGATGTTTTTCTACTCCTCTCATGAGCCCAAACAAGTCTCTAAAAGCATGAGTTTGCAACTACTTTACTTTTGGAGAAAATTCAAAACATTCACTATTCAATAGAGCCCAATAGCAAAAATCAGGTTTTGAATGAGGAATCACATTTCTTGGTAGAATCATGCAGGATTGAAATTTTTGATGGTTTTTTACTCCTCTCAACAGCCCAAACAAGTTTCTAAAAGGATGAGTTTGCAACTACTTTACTTTTGGAGAAAATTCAAAACATTCATTATTCAATAGGGCCCAAACTATCAAAAACCAGCGGTTTCAATGAACACACATTTCTTGGTAGAATCATGCAGGACTGAAATTTTTGATGTTTTTCTACTCCTCTCATGAGCCCAAACAAGTCTCTAAAAGCATGAGTTTGCAACTACTTTACTTTTGGAGAAAATTCAAAACATTCATTATTCAATAGAGCCCAATAGCAAAAACCAGCGTTTTGAATGAAGAATCACATTTCTTGGTAGAATCATGCAGGATTGAAATTTTTGATGGTTTTTTACTCCTCTCAACAGCCCAAACAAGTTTCTAAAAGGATGAGTTTGCAACTACTTTACTTTTGGAGAAAATTCAAAACATTCATTATTCAATAGGGCCCAAACTATCAAAAACCAGCGGTTTGAATGAACACATTTCTTGGTAGAATCATGCAGGACTGAAATTTTTGATGTTTTTCTACTCCTCTCATGAGCCCAAACAAGTCTCTAAAAGCATGAGTTTGCAACTACTTTACTTTTGGAGAAAATTCAAAACATTCACTATTCAATAGAGCCCAATAGCAAAAATCAGGTTTTGAATGAAGAATCACATTTCTTGGTAAAATCATGCAGGATTGAAATTTTGATGGTTTTTTACTCCTCTCAACAGCCCAAACAAGTTTCTAAAAGGATGAGATTGCAACTACTTTACTTTTGGAGAAAATTCAAAACATTCATTATTCAATAGGGCCCAAACTATCAAAAACCAGCGGTTTCAATGAACACACATGTCTTGGTAGAATCATGCAGGACTGAAATTTTTGATGTTTTTCTACTCCTCTCATGAGCCCAAACAAGTCTCTAAAAGCATGAGTTTGCAACTACTTTACTTTTGGAGAAAATTCAAAACATTCATTATTCAATAGAGCCCAATAGCAAAAACCAGCGTTTTGAATGAAGAATCACATTTCTTGGTAGAATCATGCAGGATTGAAATTTTTGATGGTTTTTTACTCCTCTCAACAGCCCAAACAAGTTTCTAAAAGGATGAGTTTGCAACTACTTTACTTTTGAAGAAAATTCAAAACATTCATTATTCAATAGGGCCCAAACTATCAAAAACCAGCGGTTTGAATGAACACACATTTCTTGGTAGAATCATGCAGGACTGAAATTTTTGATGTTTTTCTACTCCTCTCATGAGCCCAAACAAGTCTCTAAAAGCATGAGTTTGCAACTACTTTACTTTTGGAGAAAATTCAAAACATTCATTATTCAATAGGGCCCAAACTATCAAAAACCAGCGGTTTGAATGAACACACATTTCTTGGTAGAATCATGCAGGACTGAAATTTTTGATGTTTTTCTACTCCTCTCATGAGCCCAAACAAGTCTCTAAAAGCATGAGTTTGCAACTACTTTACTTTTGGAGAAAATTCAAAACATTCATTATTCAATAGAGCCCAATAGCAAAAACCAGCGTTTTGAATGAAGAATCACATTTCTTGGTAGAATCATGCAGGATTGAAATTTTTGATGGTTTTTTACTCCTCTCAACAGCCCAAACAATTTTCTAAAAGGATGAGTTTGCAACTACTTTACTTTTGGAGAAAATTCAAAACATTCATTATTCAATAGGGCCCAAACTATCAAAAACCAGCCGTTTCAATGAACACACATGTCTTGGTAGAATCATGCAGGACTGAAATTTTTGATGTTTTTCTACTCATCTCATGAGCCCAAACAAGTCTCTAAAAGCATGAGTTTGCAACTACTTTACTTTTGGAGAAAATTCAAAACATTCACTATTCAATAGAGCCCAATAGCAAAAATCAGGTTTTGAATGAAGAATCACATTTCTTGGTAAAATCATGCAGGATTGAAATTTTTGATGGTTTTTTACTCCTCTCAACAGCCCAAACAAGTTTCTAAAAGGATGAGTTTGCAACTACTTTACTTTTGGAGAAAATTCAAAACATTCATTATTCAATAGGGCCCAAACTATCAAAAACCAGCGGTTTCAATGAACACACATTTCTTGGTAGAATCATGCAGGACTGAAATTTTTGATGTTTTTCTACTCCTCTCATGAGCCCAAACAAGTCTCTAAAAGCATGAGTTTGCAACTACTTTACTTTTGGAGAAAATTCAAAACATTCATTATTCAATAGAGCCCAATAGCAAAAACCAGCGTTTTGAATGAAGAATCACATTTCTTGGTAGAATCATGCAGGATTGAAATTTTTGATGGTTTTTTACTCCTCTCAACAGCCCAAACAAGTTTCTAAAAGGATGAGTTTGCAACTACTTTACTTTTGGAGAAAATTCAAAACATTCATTATTCAATAGGGCCCAAACTATCAAAAACCAGCGGTTTCAATGAACACACATTTCTTGGTAGAATCATGCAGGACTGAAATTTTTGATGTTTTTCTACTCCTCTCATGAGCCCAAACAAGTCTCTAAAAGCATGAGTTTGCAACTACTTTACTTTTGGAGAAAATTCAAAACATTCATTATTCAATAGAGCCCAATAGCAAAAACCAGCGTTTTGAATGAAGAATCACATTTCTTGGTAGAATCATGCAGGATTGAAATTTTTGATGGTTTTTTACTCCTCTCAACAGCCCAAACAAGTTTCTAAAAGGATGAGTTTGCAACTACTTTACTTTTGGAGAAAATTCAAAACATTCATTATTCAATAGGGCCCAAACTATCAAAAACCAGCGGTTTCAATGAACACACATTTCTTGGTAGAATCATGCAGGACTGAAATTTTTGATGTTTTTCTACTCCTCTCATGAGCCCAAACAAGTCTCTAAAAGCATGAGTTTGCAACTACTTTACTTTTGGAGAAAATTCAAAACATTCATTATTCAATAGAGCCCAATAGCAAAAACCAGCGTTTTGAATGAAGAATCACATTTCTTGGTAGAATCATGCAGGATTGAAATTTTTGACGGTTTTTTACTCCTCTCAACAGCCCAAACAAGTTTCTAAAAGGATGAGTTTGCAACTACTTTACTTTTGGAGAAAATTCAAAACATTCATTATTCAATAGGGCCCAAACTATCAAAAACCAGCGGTTTCAATGAACACACATTTCTTGGTAGAATCATGCAGGACTGAAATTTTTGATGTTTTTCTACTCCTCTCATGAGCCCAAACAAGTCTCTAAAAGCATGAGTTTGCAACTACTTTACTTTTGGAGAAAATTCAAAACATTCATTATTCAATAGAGCCCAATAGCAAAAACCAGCGTTTTGAATGAAGAATCACATTTCTTGGTAGAATCATGCAGGATTGAAATTTTTGATGGTTTTTTACTCCTCTCAACAGCCCAAACAAGTTTCTAAAAGGATGAGTTTGCAACTACTTTACTTTTGAAGAAAATTCAAAACATTCATTATTCAATAGGGCCCAAACTATCAAAAACCAGCGGTTTCAATGAACACACATTTCTTGGTAGAATCATGCAGGACTGAAATTTTTGATGTTTTTCTACTCCTCTCATGAGCCCAAACAAGTCTCTAAAAGCATGAGTTTGCAACTACTTTACTTTTGGAGAAAATTCAAAACATTCATTATTCAATAGGGCCCAAACTATCAAAAACCAGCGGTTTGAATGAACACACATTTCTTGGTAGAATCATGCAGGACTGAAATTTTTGATGTTTTTCTACTCCTCTCATGAGCCCAAACAAGTCTCTAAAAGCATGAGTTTGCAACTACTTTACTTTTGGAGAAAATTCAAAACATTCATTATTCAATAGAGCCCAATAGCAAAAACCAGCGTTTTGAATGAAGAATCACATTTCTTGGTAGAATCATGCAGGATTGAAATTTTTGATGGTTTTTTACTCCTCTCAACAGCCCAAACAAGTTTCTAAAAGGATGAGTTTGCAACTACTTTACTTTTGGAGAAAATTCAAAACATTCATTATTCAATAGGGCCCAAACTATCAAAAACCAGCCGTTTCAATGAACACACATGTCTTGGTAGAATCATGCAGGACTGAAATTTTTGATGTTTTTCTACTCATCTCATGAGCCCAAACAAGTCTCTAAAAGCATGAGTTTGCAACTACTTTACTTTTGGAGAAAATTCAAAACATTCACTATTCAATAGAGCCCAATAGCAAAAATCAGGTTTTGAATGAAGAATCACATTTCTTGGTAAAATCATGCAGGATTGAAATTTTTGATGTTTTTTTACTCCTCTCAACAGCCCAAACAAGTTTCTAAAAGGATGAGTTTGCAACTACTTTACTTTTGGAGAAAATTCAAAACATTCATTATTCAATAGGGCCCAAACTATCAAAAACCAGCGGTTTCAATGAACACACATTTCTTGGTAGAATCATGCAGGACTGAAATTTTTGATGTTTTTCTACTCCTCTCATGAGCCCAAACTAGTCTCTAAAAGCATGAGTTTGCAACTACTTTACTTTTGGAGAAAATTCAAAACATTCACTATTCAATAGAGCCCAATAGCAAAAATCAGGTTTTGAATGAAGAATCACATTTCTTGGTAAAATCATGCAGGATTGAAATTTTTGATGGTTTTTTACTCCTCTCAACAGCCCAAACAAGTTTCTAAAAGGATGAGTTTGCAACTACTTTACTTTTGGAGAAAATTCAAAACATTCATTATTCAATAGGGCCCAAACTATCAAAAACCAGCGGTTTCAATGAACACACATTTCTTGGTAGAATCATGCAGGACTGAAATTTTTGATGTTTTTCTACTCCTCTCATGAGCCCAAACAAGTCTCTAAAAGCATGAGTTTGCAACTACTTTACTTTTGGAGAAAATTCAAAACATTCATTATTCAATAAAGCCCAATAGCAAAAACCAGCGTTTTGAATGAAGAATCACATTTCTTGGTAGAATCATGCAGGATTGAAATTTTTGATGGTTTTTTACTCCTCTCAACAGCCCAAACAAGTTTCTAAAAGGATGAGTTTGCAACTACTTTACTTTTGGAGAAAATTCAAAACATTCATTATTCAATAGGGCCCAAACTATCAAAAACCAGCGGTTTGAATGAACACACATTTCTTGGTAGAATCATGCAGGACTGAAATTTTTGATGTTTTTCTACTCCTCTCATGAGCCCAAACAAGTCTCTAAAAGCATGAGTTTGCAACTACTTTACTTTTGGAGAAAATTCAAAACATTCATTATTCAATAGAGCCCAATAGCAAAAACCAGCGTTTTGAATGAAGAATCACATTTCTTGGTAGAATCATGCAGGATTGAAATTTTTGATGGTTTTTTACTCCTCTCAACAGCCCAAACAAGTTTCTAAAAGGATGAGTTTGCAACTACTTTACTTTTGGAGAAAATTCAAAACATTCATTATTCAATAGGGCCCAAACTATCAAAAACCAGCGGTTTCAATGAACACACATTTCTTGGTAGAATCATGCAGGACTGAAATTTTTGATGTTTTTCTACTCCTCTCATGAGCCCAAACAAGTCTCTAAAAGCATGAGTTTGCAACTACTTTACTTTTGGAGAAAATTCAAAACATTCATTATTCAATAGAGCCCAATAGCAAAAACCAGCGTTTTGAATGAAGAATCACATTTCTTGGTAGAATCATGCAGGATTGAAATTTTTGATGGTTTTTTACTCCTCTCAACAGCCCAAACAAGTTTCTAAAAGGATGAGTTTGCAACTACTTTACTTTTGGAGAAAATTCAAAACATTCATTATTCAATAGGGCCCAAACTATCAAAAACCAGCGGTTTCAATGAACACACATTTCTTGGTAGAATCATGCAGGACTGAAATTTTTGATGTTTTTCTACTCCTCTCATGAGCCCAAACAAGTCTCTAAAAGCATGAGTTTGCAACTACTTTACTTTTGGAGAAAATTCAAAACATTCATTATTCAATAGAGCCCAATAGCAAAAACCAGCGTTTTGAATGAAGAATCACATTTCTTGGTAGAATCATGCAGGATTGAAATTTTTGACGGTTTTTTACTCCTCTCAACAGCCCAAACAAGTTTCTAAAAGGATGAGTTTGCAACTACTTTACTTTTGGAGAAAATTCAAAACATTCATTATTCAATAGGGCCCAAACTATCAAAAACCAGCGGTTTCAATGAACACACATTTCTTGGTAGAATCATGCAGGACTGAAATTTTTGATGTTTTTCTACTCCTCTCATGAGCCCAAACAAGTCTCTAAAAGCATGAGTTTGCAACTACTTTACTTTTGGAGAAAATTCAAAACATTCATTATTCAATAGATCCCAAAGTATCAAAAACCAGCGGTTTGAATGAACACACATTTCTTGGTAGAATCATGCAGGACTGAAATTTTTGATGTTTTTCTACTCCTCTCATGAGCCCAAACAAGTCTCTAAAAGCATGAGTTTGCAACTACTTTACTTTTGGAGAAAATTCAAAACATTCATTATTCAATAGGGCCCAAACTATCAAAAACCAGCGGTTTGAATGAACACACATTTCTTGGTAGAATCATGCAGGACTGAAATTTTTGATGTTTTTCTACTCCTCTCATGAGCCCAAACAAGTCTCTAAAAGCATGAGTTTGCAACTACTTTACTTTTGGAGAAAATTCAAAACATTCACTATTCAATAGAGCCCAATAGCAAAAATCAGGTTTTGAATGAGGAATCACATTTCTTGGTAGAATCATGCAGGATTGAAATTTTTGATGGTTTTTTACTCCTCTCAACAGCCCAAACAAGTTTCTAAAAGGATGAGTTTGCAACTACTTTACTTTTGGAGAAAATTCAAAACATTCATTATTCAATAGGGCCCAAACTATCAAAAACCAGCGGTTTCAATGAACACACATTTCTTGGTAGAATCATGCAGGACTGAAATTTTTGATGTTTTTCTACTCCTCTCATGAGCCCAAACAAGTCTCTAAAAGCATGAGTTTGCAACTACTTTACTTTTGGAGAAAATTCAAAACATTCATTATTCAATAGAGCCCAATAGCAAAAACCAGCGTTTTGAATGAAGAATCACATTTCTTGGTAGAATCATGCAGGATTGAAATTTTTGATGGTTTTTTACTCCTCTCAACAGCCCAAACAAGTTTCTAAAAGGATGAGTTTGCAACTACTTTACTTTTGGAGAAAATTCAAAACATTCATTATTCAATAGGGCCCAAACTATCAAAAACCAGCGGTTTGAATGAACACATTTCTTGGTAGAATCATGCAGGACTGAAATTTTTGATGTTTTTCTACTCCTCTCATGAGCCCAAACAAGTCTCTAAAAGCATGAGTTTGCAACTACTTTACTTTTGGAGAAAATTCAAAACATTCACTATTCAATAGAGCCCAATAGCAAAAATCAGGTTTTGAATGAAGAATCACATTTCTTGGTAAAATCATGCAGGATTGAAATTTTGATGGTTTTTTACTCCTCTCAACAGCCCAAACAAGTTTCTAAAAGGATGAGATTGCAACTACTTTACTTTTGGAGAAAATTCAAAACATTCATTATTCAATAGGGCCCAAACTATCAAAAACCAGCGGTTTCAATGAACACACATGTCTTGGTAGAATCATGCAGGACTGAAATTTTTGATGTTTTTCTACTCCTCTCATGAGCCCAAACAAGTCTCTAAAAGCATGAGTTTGCAACTACTTTACTTTTGGAGAAAATTCAAAACATTCATTATTCAATAGAGCCCAATAGCAAAAACCAGCGTTTTGAATGAAGAATCACATTTCTTGGTAGAATCATGCAGGATTGAAATTTTTGATGGTTTTTTACTCCTCTCAACAGCCCAAACAAGTTTCTAAAAGGATGAGTTTGCAACTACTTTACTTTTGAAGAAAATTCAAAACATTCATTATTCAATAGGGCCCAAACTATCAAAAACCAGCGGTTTGAATGAACACACATTTCTTGGTAGAATCATGCAGGACTGAAATTTTTGATGTTTTTCTACTCCTCTCATGAGCCCAAACAAGTCTCTAAAAGCATGAGTTTGCAACTACTTTACTTTTGGAGAAAATTCAAAACATTCATTATTCAATAGGGCCCAAACTATCAAAAACCAGCGGTTTGAATGAACACACCTTTCTTGGTAGAATCATGCAGGACTGAAATTTTTGATGTTTTTCTACTCCTCTCATGAGCCCAAACAAGTCTCTAAAAGCATGAGTTTGCAACTACTTTACTTTTGGAGAAAATTCAAAACATTCATTATTCAATAGAGCCCAATAGCAAAAACCAGCGTTTTGAATGAAGAATCACATTTCTTGGTAGAATCATGCAGGATTGAAATTTTTGATGGTTTTTTACTCCTCTCAACAGCCCAAACAATTTTCTAAAAGGATGAGTTTGCAACTACTTTACTTTTGGAGAAAATTCAAAACATTCATTATTCAATAGGGCCCAAACTATCAAAAACCAGCCGTTTCAATGAACACACATGTCTTGGTAGAATCATGCAGGACTGAAATTTTTGATGTTTTTCTACTCATCTCATGAGCCCAAACAAGTCTCTAAAAGCATGAGTTTGCAACTACTTTACTTTTGGAGAAAATTCAAAACATTCACTATTCAATAGAGCCCAATAGCAAAAATCAGGTTTTGAATGAAGAATCACATTTCTTGGTAAAATCATGCAGGATTGAAATTTTTGATGGTTTTTTACTCCTCTCAACAGCCCAAACAAGTTTCTAAAAGGATGAGTTTGCAACTACTTTACTTTTGGAGAAAATTCAAAACATTCATTATTCAATAGGGCCCAAACTATCAAAAACCAGCGGTTTCAATGAACACACATTTCTTGGTAGAATCATGCAGGACTGAAATTTTTGATGTTTTTCTACTCCTCTCATGAGCCCAAACTAGTCTCTAAAAGCATGAGTTTGCAACTACTTTACTTTTGGAGAAAATTCAAAACATTCACTATTCAATAGAGCCCAATAGCAAAAATCAGGTTTTGAATGAAGAATCACATTTCTTGGTAAAATCATGCAGGATTGAAATTTTTGATGGTTTTTTACTCCTCTCAACAGCCCAAACAAGTTTCTAAAAGGATGAGTTTGCAACTACTTTACTTTTGGAGAAAATTCAAAACATTCATTATTCAATAGGGCCCAAACTATCAAAAACCAGCGGTTTCAATGAACACACATTTCTTGGTAGAATCATGCAGGACTGAAATTTTTGATGTTTTTCTACTCCTCTCATGAGCCCAAACTAGTCTCTAAAAGCATGAGTTTGCAACTACTTTACTTTTGGAGAAAATTCAAAACATTCACTATTCAATAGAGCCCAATAGCAAAAATCAGGTTTTGAATGAAGAATCACATTTCTTGGTAAAATCATGCAGGATTGAAATTTTTGATGGTTTTTTACTCCTCTCAACAGCCCAAACAAGTTTCTAAAAGGATGAGTTTGCAACTACTTTACTTTTGGAGAAAATTCAAAACATTCATTATTCAATAGGGCCCAAACTATCAAAAACCAGCGGTTTCAATGAACACACATTTCTTGGTAGAATCATGCAGGACTGAAATTTTTGATGTTTTTCTACTCCTCTCATGAGCCCAAACAAGTCTCTAAAAGCATGAGTTTGCAACTACTTTACTTTTGGAGAAAATTCAAAACATTCATTATTCAATAGAGCCCAATAGCAAAAACCAGCGTTTTGAATGAAGAATCACATTTCTTGGTAGAATCATGCAGGATTGAAATTTTTGATGGTTTTTTACTCCTCTCAACAGCCCAAACAAGTTTCTAAAAGGATGAGTTTGCAACTACTTTACTTTTGGAGAAAATTCAAAACATTCATTATTCAATAGGGCCCAAACTATCAAAAACCAGCCGTTTCAATGAACACACATGTCTTGGTAGAATCATGCAGGACTGAAATTTTTGATGTTTTTCTACTCATCTCATGAGCCCAAACAAGTCTCTAAAAGCATGAGTTTGCAACTACTTTACTTTTGGAGAAAATTCAAAACATTCACTATTCAATAGAGCCCAATAGCAAAAATCAGGTTTTGAATGAAGAATCACATTTCTTGGTAAAATCATGCAGGATTGAAATTTTTGATGTTTTTTTACTCCTCTCAACAGCCCAAACAAGTTTCTAAAAGGATGAGTTTGCAACTACTTTACTTTTGGAGAAAATTCAAAACATTCATTATTCAATAGGGCCCAAACTATCAAAAACCAGCGGTTTCAATGAACACACATTTCTTGGTAGAATCATGCAGGACTGAAATTTTTGATGTTTTTCTACTCCTCTCATGAGCCCAAACTAGTCTCTAAAAGCATGAGTTTGCAACTACTTTACTTTTGGAGAAAATTCAAAACATTCACTATTCAATAGAGCCCAATAGCAAAAATCAGGTTTTGAATGAAGAATCACATTTCTTGGTAAAATCATGCAGGATTGAAATTTTTGATGGTTTTTTACTCCTCTCAACAGCCCAAACAAGTTTCTAAAAGGATGAGTTTGCAACTACTTTACTTTTGGAGAAAATTCAAAACATTCATTATTCAATAGGGCCCAAACTATCAAAAACCAGCGGTTTCAATGAACACACATTTCTTGGTAGAATCATGCAGGACTGAAATTTTTGATGTTTTTCTACTCCTCTCATGAGCCCAAACAAGTCTCTAAAAGCATGAGTTTGCAACTACTTTACTTTTGGAGAAAATTCAAAACATTCATTATTCAATAAAGCCCAATAGCAAAAACCAGCGTTTTGAATGAAGAATCACATTTCTTGGTAGAATCATGCAGGATTGAAATTTTTGATGGTTTTTTACTCCTCTCAACAGCCCAAACAAGTTTCTAAAAGGATGAGTTTGCAACTACTTTACTTTTGGAGAAAATTCAAAACATTCATTATTCAATAGGGCCCAAACTATCAAAAACCAGCGGTTTGAATGAACACACATTTCTTGGTAGAATCATGCAGGACTGAAATTTTTGATGTTTTTCTACTCCTCTCATGAGCCCAAACAAGTCTCTAAAAGCATGAGTTTGCAACTACTTTACTTTTGGAGAAAATTCAAAACATTCATTATTCAATAGAGCCCAATAGCAAAAACCAGCGTTTTGAATGAAGAATCACATTTCTTGGTAGAATCATGCAGGATTGAAATTTTTGATGGTTTTTTACTCCTCTCAACAGCCCAAACAAGTTTCTAAAAGGATGAGTTTGCAACTACTTTACTTTTGGAGAAAATTCAAAACATTCATTATTCAATAGGGCCCAAACTATCAAAAACCAGCGGTTTCAATGAACACACATTTCTTGGTAGAATCATGCAGGACTGAAATTTTTGATGTTTTTCTACTCCTCTCATGAGCCCAAACAAGTCTCTAAAAGCATGAGTTTGCAACTACTTTACTTTTGGAGAAAATTCAAAACATTCATTATTCAATAGAGCCCAATAGCAAAAACCAGCGTTTTGAATGAAGAATCACATTTCTTGGTAGAATCATGCAGGATTGAAATTTTTGATGGTTTTTTACTCCTCTCAACAGCCCAAACAAGTTTCTAAAAGGATGAGTTTGCAACTACTTTACTTTTGGAGAAAATTCAAAACATTCATTATTCAATAGGGCCCAAACTATCAAAAACCAGCGGTTTCAATGAACACACATTTCTTGGTAGAATCATGCAGGACTGAAATTTTTGATGTTTTTCTACTCCTCTCATGAGCCCAAACAAGTCTCTAAAAGCATGAGTTTGCAACTACTTTACTTTTGGAGAAAATTCAAAACATTCATTATTCAATAGAGCCCAATAGCAAAAACCAGCGTTTTGAATGAAGAATCACATTTCTTGGTAGAATCATGCAGGATTGAAATTTTTGACGGTTTTTTACTCCTCTCAACAGCCCAAACAAGTTTCTAAAAGGATGAGTTTGCAACTACTTTACTTTTGGAGAAAATTCAAAACATTCATTATTCAATAGGGCCCAAACTATCAAAAACCAGCGGTTTCAATGAACACACATTTCTTGGTAGAATCATGCAGGACTGAAATTTTTGATGTTTTTCTACTCCTCTCATGAGCCCAAACAAGTCTCTAAAAGCATGAGTTTGCAACTACTTTACTTTTGGAGAAAATTCAAAACATTCATTATTCAATAGATCCCAAAGTATCAAAAACCAGCGGTTTGAATGAACACACATTTCTTGGTAGAATCATGCAGGACTGAAATTTTTGATGTTTTTCTACTCCTCTCATGAGCCCAAACAAGTCTCTAAAAGCATGAGTTTGCAACTACTTTACTTTTGGAGAAAATTCAAAACATTCATTATTCAATAGGGCCCAAACTATCAAAAACCAGCGGTTTGAATGAACACACATTTCTTGGTAGAATCATGCAGGACTGAAATTTTTGATGTTTTTCTACTCCTCTCATGAGCCCAAACAAGTCTCTAAAAGCATGAGTTTGCAACTACTTTACTTTTGGAGAAAATTCAAAACATTCACTATTCAATAGAGCCCAATAGCAAAAATCAGGTTTTGAATGAGGAATCACATTTCTTGGTAGAATCATGCAGGATTGAAATTTTTGATGGTTTTTTACTCCTCTCAACAGCCCAAACAAGTTTCTAAAAGGATGAGTTTGCAACTACTTTACTTTTGGAGAAAATTCAAAACATTCATTATTCAATAGGGCCCAAACTATCAAAAACCAGCGGTTTCAATGAACACACATTTCTTGGTAGAATCATGCAGGACTGAAATTTTTGATGTTTTTCTACTCCTCTCATGAGCCCAAACAAGTCTCTAAAAGCATGAGTTTGCAACTACTTTACTTTTGGAGAAAATTCAAAACATTCATTATTCAATAGAGCCCAATAGCAAAAACCAGCGTTTTGAATGAAGAATCACATTTCTTGGTAGAATCATGCAGGATTGAAATTTTTGATGGTTTTTTACTCCTCTCAACAGCCCAAACAAGTTTCTAAAAGGATGAGTTTGCAACTACTTTACTTTTGGAGAAAATTCAAAACATTCATTATTCAATAGGGCCCAAACTATCAAAAACCAGCGGTTTGAATGAACACATTTCTTGGTAGAATCATGCAGGACTGAAATTTTTGATGTTTTTCTACTCCTCTCATGAGCCCAAACAAGTCTCTAAAAGCATGAGTTTGCAACTACTTTACTTTTGGAGAAAATTCAAAACATTCACTATTCAATAGAGCCCAATAGCAAAAATCAGGTTTTGAATGAAGAATCACATTTCTTGGTAAAATCATGCAGGATTGAAATTTTGATGGTTTTTTACTCCTCTCAACAGCCCAAACAAGTTTCTAAAAGGATGAGATTGCAACTACTTTACTTTTGGAGAAAATTCAAAACATTCATTATTCAATAGGGCCCAAACTATCAAAAACCAGCGGTTTCAATGAACACACATGTCTTGGTAGAATCATGCAGGACTGAAATTTTTGATGTTTTTCTACTCCTCTCATGAGCCCAAACAAGTCTCTAAAAGCATGAGTTTGCAACTACTTTACTTTTGGAGAAAATTCAAAACATTCATTATTCAATAGAGCCCAATAGCAAAAACCAGCGTTTTGAATGAAGAATCACATTTCTTGGTAGAATCATGCAGGATTGAAATTTTTGATGGTTTTTTACTCCTCTCAACAGCCCAAACAAGTTTCTAAAAGGATGAGTTTGCAACTACTTTACTTTTGAAGAAAATTCAAAACATTCATTATTCAATAGGGCCCAAACTATCAAAAACCAGCGGTTTGAATGAACACACATTTCTTGGTAGAATCATGCAGGACTGAAATTTTTGATGTTTTTCTACTCCTCTCATGAGCCCAAACAAGTCTCTAAAAGCATGAGTTTGCAACTACTTTACTTTTGGAGAAAATTCAAAACATTCATTATTCAATAGGGCCCAAACTATCAAAAACCAGCGGTTTGAATGAACACACCTTTCTTGGTAGAATCATGCAGGACTGAAATTTTTGATGTTTTTCTACTCCTCTCATGAGCCCAAACAAGTCTCTAAAAGCATGAGTTTGCAACTACTTTACTTTTGGAGAAAATTCAAAACATTCATTATTCAATAGAGCCCAATAGCAAAAACCAGCGTTTTGAATGAAGAATCACATTTCTTGGTAGAATCATGCAGGATTGAAATTTTTGATGGTTTTTTACTCCTCTCAACAGCCCAAACAATTTTCTAAAAGGATGAGTTTGCAACTACTTTACTTTTGGAGAAAATTCAAAACATTCATTATTCAATAGGGCCCAAACTATCAAAAACCAGCCGTTTCAATGAACACACATGTCTTGGTAGAATCATGCAGGACTGAAATTTTTGATGTTTTTCTACTCATCTCATGAGCCCAAACAAGTCTCTAAAAGCATGAGTTTGCAACTACTTTACTTTTGGAGAAAATTCAAAACATTCACTATTCAATAGAGCCCAATAGCAAAAATCAGGTTTTGAATGAAGAATCACATTTCTTGGTAAAATCATGCAGGATTGAAATTTTTGATGGTTTTTTACTCCTCTCAACAGCCCAAACAAGTTTCTAAAAGGATGAGTTTGCAACTACTTTACTTTTGGAGAAAATTCAAAACATTCATTATTCAATAGGGCCCAAACTATCAAAAACCAGCGGTTTCAATGAACACACATTTCTTGGTAGAATCATGCAGGACTGAAATTTTTGATGTTTTTCTACTCCTCTCATGAGCCCAAACTAGTCTCTAAAAGCATGAGTTTGCAACTACTTTACTTTTGGAGAAAATTCAAAACATTCACTATTCAATAGAGCCCAATAGCAAAAATCAGGTTTTGAATGAAGAATCACATTTCTTGGTAAAATCATGCAGGATTGAAATTTTTGATGGTTTTTTACTCCTCTCAACAGCCCAAACAAGTTTCTAAAAGGATGAGTTTGCAACTACTTTACTTTTGGAGAAAATTCAAAACATTCATTATTCAATAGGGCCCAAACTATCAAAAACCAGCGGTTTCAATGAACACACATTTCTTGGTAGAATCATGCAGGACTGAAATTTTTGATGTTTTTCTACTCCTCTCATGAGCCCAAACAAGTCTCTAAAAGCATGAGTTTGCAACTACTTTACTTTTGGAGAAAATTCAAAACATTCATTATTCAATAGAGCCCAATAGCAAAAACCAGCGTTTTGAATGAAGAATCACATTTCTTGGTAGAATCATGCAGGATTGAAATTTTTGATGGTTTTTTACTCCTCTCAACAGCCCAAACAAGTTTCTAAAAGGATGAGTTTGCAACTACTTTACTTTTGGAGAAAATTCAAAACATTCATTATTCAATAGGGCCCAAACTATCAAAAACCAGCGGTTTCAATGAACACACATTTCTTGGTAGAATCATGCAGGACTGAAATTTTTGATGTTTTTCTACTCCTCTCATGAGCCCAAACAAGTCTCTAAAAGCATGAGTTTGCAACTACTTTACTTTTGGAGAAAATTCAAAACATTCATTATTCAATAAAGCCCAATAGCAAAAACCAGCGTTTTGAATGAAGAATCACATTTCTTGGTAGAATCATGCAGGATTGAAATTTTTGATGGTTTTTTACTCCTCTCAACAGCCCAAACAAGTTTCTAAAAGGATGAGTTTGCAACTACTTTACTTTTGGAGAAAATTCAAAACATTCATTATTCAATAGGGCCCAAACTATCAAAAACCAGCGGTTTCAATGAACACACATTTCTTGGTAGAATCATGCAGGACTGAAATTTTTGATGTTTTTCTACTCCTCTCATGAGCCCAAACAAGTCTCTAAAAGCATGAGTTTGCAACTACTTTACTTTTGGAGAAAATTCAAAACATTCATTATTCAATAGAGCCCAATAGCAAAAACCAGCGTTTTGAATGAAGAATCACATTTCTTGGTAGAATCATGCAGGATTGAAATTTTTGATGGTTTTTTACTCCTCTCAACAGCCCAAACAAGTTTCTAAAAGGATGAGTTTGCAACTACTTTACTTTTGGAAAAAATTCAAAACATTCATTATTCAATAGGGCCCAAACTATCAAAAACCAGCGGTTTCAATGAACACACATTTCTTGGTAGAATCATGCAGGACTGAAATTTTTGATGTTTTTCTACTCCTCTCATGAGCCTAAACAGGTCTCTAAAAGCATGAGTTTGCAACTACTTTACTTTTGGAGAAAATTCAAAACATTCATTATTCAATAGAGCCCAACAGCAAAAACCAGCGTTTTGAATGAAGAATCACATTTCTTGGTAGAATCATGCAGGATTGAAATTTTTGATGGTTTTTTACTCCTCTCAACAGCCCAAACAAGTTTCTAAAAGGATGAGTTTGCAACTACTTTACTTTTGGAGAAAATTCAAAACATTCATTATTCAATAGGGCCCAAACTATCAAAAACCAGCGGTTTCAATGAACACACATTTCTTGGTAGAATCATGCAGGACTGAAATTTTTGATGTTTTTCTACTCCTCTCATGAGCCCAAACAAGTCTCTAAAAGCATGAGTTTGCAACTACTTTACTTTTGGAGAAAATTCAAAACATTCATTATTCAATAGAGCCCAATAGCAAAAACCAGCGTTTTGAATGAAGAATCACATTTCTTGGTAGAATCATGCAGGATTGAAATTTTTGATGGTTTTTTACTCCTCTCAACAGCCCAAACAAGTTTCTAAAAGGATGAGTTTGCAACTACTTTACTTTTGGAGAAAATTCAAAACATTCATTATTCAATAGGGCCCAAACTATCAAAAACCAGCGGTTTCAATGAACACACATTTCTTGGTAGAATCATGCAGGACTGAAATTTTTGATGTTTTTCTACTCCTCTCATGAGCCCAAACAAGTCTCTAAAAGCATGAGTTTGCAACTACTTTACTTTTGGAGAAAATTCAAAACATTCATTATTCAATAGGGCCCAAACTATCAAAAACCAGCGGTTTGAATTAACACACATTTCTTGGTAGAATCATGCAGGACTGAAATTTTTGATGTTTTTCTACTCCTCTCATGAGCCCAAACAAGTCTCTAAAAGCATGAGTTTGCAACTACTTTACTTTTGGAGAAAATTCAAAACATTCACTATTCAATAGAGCCCAATAGCAAAAATCAGGTTTTGAATGAAGAATCACATTTCTTGGTAAAATCATGCAGGATTGAAATTTTTGATGGTTTTTTACTCCTCTCAACAGCCCGAACAAGTTTCTAAAAGGATGAGTTTGCAACTACTTTACTTTTGGAGAAAATTTAAAACATTCATTATTCAATAGGGCCCAAACTATCAAAAACCAGCGGTTTCAATGAACACACATTTCTTGGTAGAATCATGCAGGACTGAAATTTTTGATGTTTTTCTACTCCTCTCATGAGCCCAAACAAATCTCTAAAAGCATGAGTTTGCAACTACTTTACTTTTGGAGAAAATTCAAAACATTCATTATTCAATAGAGCCCAATAGCAAAAACCAGCGTTTTGAATGAAGAATCACATTTCTTGGTAGAATCATGCAGGATTGAAATTTTTGATGGTTTTTTACTCCTCTCAACAGCCCAAACAAGTTTCTAAAAGGATGAGATTGCAACTACTTTACTTTTGGAGAAAATTCAAAACATTCATTATTCAATAGGGCCCAAACTATCAAAAACCAGCGGTTTCAATGAACACACATTTCTTGGTAGAATCATGCAGGACTGAAATTTTTGATGTTTTTCTACTCCTCTCATGAGCCCAAACAAGTCTCTAAAAGCATGAGTTTGCAACTACTTTACTTTTGGAGAAAATTCAAAACATTCATTATTCAATAGAGCCCAATAGCAAAAACCAGCGTTTTGAATGAAGAATCACATTTCTTGGTAGAATCATGCAGGATTGAAATTTTTGATGGTTTTTTACTCCTCTCAACAGCCCAAACAAGTTTCTAAAAGGATGAGTTTGCAACTACTTTACTTTTGAAGAAAATTCAAAACATTCATTATTCAATAGGGCCCAAACTATCAAAAACCAGCGGTTTCAATGAACACACATTTCTTGGTAGAATCATGCAGGACTGAAATTTTTGATGTTTTTCTACTCCTCTCATGAGCCCAAACAAGTCTCTAAAAGCATGAGTTTGCAACTACTTTACTTTTGGAGAAAATTCAAAACATTCATTATTCAATAGGGCCCAAACTATCAAAAACCAGCGGTTTGAATGAACACACATTTCTTGGTAGAATCATGCAGGACTGAAATTTTTGATGTTTTTCTACTCCTCTCATGAGCCCAAACAAGTCTCTAAAAGCATGAGTTTGCAACTACTTTACTTTTGGAGAAAATTCAAAACATTCATTATTCAATAGAGCCCAATAGCAAAAACCAGCGTTTTGAATGAAGAATCACATTTCTTGGTAGAATCATGCAGGATTGAAATTTTTGATGGTTTTTTACTCCTCTCAACAGCCCAAACAAGTTTCTAAAAGGATGAGTTTGCAACTACTTTACTTTTGGAGAAAATTCAAAACATTCATTATTCAATAGGGCCCAAACTATCAAAAACCAGCGGTTTCAATGAACACACATTTCTTGGTAGAATCATGCAGGACTGAAATTTTTGATGTTTTTCTACTCCTCTCATGAGCCCAAACAAGTCTCTAAAAGCATGAGTTTGCAACTACTTTACTTTTGGAGAAAATTCAAAACATTCATTATTCAATAGAGCCCAATAGCAAAAACCAGCGTTTTGAATGAAGAATCACATTTCTTGGTAGAATCATGCAGGATTGAAATTTTTGATGGTTTTTTACTCCTCTCAACAGCCCAAACAAGTTTCTAAAAGGATGAGTTTGCAACTACTTTACTTTTGGAGAAAATTCAAAACATTCATTATTCAATAGGGCCCAAACTATCAAAAACCAGCGGTTTCAATGAACACACATTTCTTGGTAGAATCATGCAGGACTGAAATTTTTGATGTTTTTCTACTCCTCTCATGAGCCCAAACAAGTCTCTAAAAGCATGAGTTTGCAACTACTTTACTTTTGGAGAAAATTCAAAACATTCATTATTCAATAGAGCCCAATAGCAAAAACCAGCGTTTTGAATGAAGAATCACATTTCTTGGTAGAATCATGCAGGATTGAAATTTTTGACGGTTTTTTACTCCTCTCAACAGCCCAAACAAGTTTCTAAAAGGATGAGTTTGCAACTACTTTACTTTTGGAGAAAATTCAAAACATTCATTATTCAATAGGGCCCAAACTATCAAAAACCAGCGGTTTCAATGAACACACATTTCTTGGTAGAATCATGCAGGACTGAAATTTTTGATGATTTTCTACTCCTCTCATGATCCCAAACAAGTCTCTAAAAGCATGAGTTTGCAACTACTTTACTTTTGGAGAAAATTCAAAACTTTCATTATTCAATAGAGCCCAATAGCAAAAACCAGCGTTTTGAATGAAGAATCACATTTCTTGGTAGAATCATGCAGGATTGAAATTTTTGATGGTTTTTTACTCCTCTCAACAGCCCAAACAAGTTTCTAAAAGGATGAGTTTGCAACTGCTTTACTTTTGGAGAAAATTCAAAACATTCATTATTCAATAGGGCCCAAACTATCAAAAACCAGCGGTTTGAATGAACACATTTCTTGGTAGAATCATGCAGGACTGAAATTTTTGATGTTTTTCTACTCCTCTCATGAGCCCAAACAAGTCTCTAAAAGCATGAGTTTGCAACTACTTTACTTTTGGAGAAAATTCAAAACATTCACTATTCAATAGAGCCCAATAGCAAAAATCAGGTTTTGAATGAAGAATCACATTTCTTGGTAAAATCATGCAGGATTGAAATTTTTGATGGTTTTTTACTCCTCTCAACAGCCCAAACAAGTTTCTAAAAGGATGAGTTTGCAACTACTTTACTTTTGGAGAAAATTCAAAACATTCATTATTCAATAGGGCCCAAACTATCAAAAACCAGCGGTTTCAATGAACACACATTTCTTGGTAGAATCATGCAGGACTGAAATTTTTGATGTTTTTCTACTCCTCTCATGAGCCCAAACAAGTCTCTAAAAGCATGAGTTTGCAACTACTTTACTTTTGGAGAAAATTCAAAACATTCATTATTCAATAGAGCCCAATAGCAAAAACCAGCGTTTTGAATGAAGAATCACATTTCTTGGTAGAATCATGCAGGATTGAAATTTTTGATGGTTTTTTACTCCTCTCAACAGCCCAAACAAGTTTCTAAAAGGATGAGTTTGCAACTACTTTACTTTTGGAGAAAATTCAAAACATTCATTATTCAATAGGGCCCAAACTATCAAAAACCAGCGGTTTGAATGAACACATTTCTTGGTAGAATCATGCAGGACTGAAATTTTTGATGTTTTTCTACTCCTCTCATGAGCCCAAACAAGTCTCTAAAAGCATGAGTTTGCAACTACTTTACTTTTGGAGAAAATTCAAAACATTCACTATTCAATAGAGCCCAATAGCAAAAATCAGGTTTTGAATGAAGAATCACATTTCTTGGTAAAATCATGCAGGATTGAAATTTTGATGGTTTTTTACTCCTCTCAACAGCCCAAACAAGTTTCTAAAAGGATGAGATTGCAACTACTTTACTTTTGGAGAAAATTCAAAACATTCATTATTCAATAGGGCCCAAACTATCAAAAACCAGCGGTTTCAATGAACACACATTTCTTGGTAGAATCATGCAGGACTGAAATTTTTGATGTTTTTCTACTCCTCTCATGAGCCCAAACAAGTCTCTAAAAGCATGAGTTTGCAACTACTTTACTTTTGGAGAAAATTCAAAACATTCATTATTCAATAGAGCCCAATAGCAAAAACCAGCGTTTTGAATGAAGAATCACATTTCTTGGTAGAATCATGCAGGATTGAAATTTTTGATGGTTTTTTACTCCTCTCAACAGCCCAAACAAGTTTCTAAAAGGATGAGTTTGCAACTACTTTACTTTTGAAGAAAATTCAAAACATTCATTATTCAATAGGGCCCAAACTATCAAAAACCAGCGGTTTGAATGAACACACATTTCTTGGTAGAATCATGCAGGACTGAAATTTTTGATGTTTTTCTACTCCTCTCATGAGCCCAAACAAGTCTCTAAAAGCATGAGTTTGCAACTACTTTACTTTTGGAGAAAATTCAAAACATTCATTATTCAATAGGGCCCAAACTATCAAAAACCAGCGGTTTGAATGAACACACATTTCTTGGTAGAATCATGCAGGACTGAAATTTTTGATGTTTTTCTACTCCTCTCATGAGCCCAAACAAGTCTCTAAAAGCATGAGTTTGCAACTACTTTACTTTTGGAGAAAATTCAAAACATTCATTATTCAATAGAGCCCAATAGCAAAATCCAGCGTTTTGAATGAAGAATCACATTTCTTGGTAGAATCATGCAGGATTGAAATTTTTGATGGTTTTTTACTCCTCTCAACAGCCCAAACAATTTTCTAAAAGGATGAGTTTGCAACTACTTTACTTTTGGAGAAAATTCAAAACATTCATTATTCAATAGGGCCCAAACTATCAAAAACCAGCCGTTTCAATGAACACACATGTCTTGGTAGAATCATGCAGGACTGAAATTTTTGATGTTTTTCTACTCATCTCATGAGCCCAAACAAGTCTCTAAAAGCATGAGTTTGCAACTACTTTACTTTTGGAGAAAATTCAAAACATTCACTATTCAATAGAGCCCAATAGCAAAAATCAGGTTTTGAATGAAGAATCACATTTCTTGGTAAAATCATGCAGGATTGAAATTTTTGATGGTTTTTTACTCCTCTCAACAGCCCAAACAAGTTTCTAAAAGGATGAGTTTGCAACTACTTTACTTTTGGAGAAAATTCAAAACATTCATTATTCAATAGGGCCCAAACTATCAAAAACCAGCGGTTTCAATGAACACACATTTCTTGGTAGAATCATGCAGGACTGAAATTTTTGATGTTTTTCTACTCCTCTCATGAGCCCAAACTAGTCTCTAAAAGCATGAGTTTGCAACTACTTTACTTTTGGAGAAAATTCAAAACATTCACTATTCAATAGAGCCCAATAGCAAAAATCAGGTTTTGAATGAAGAATCACATTTCTTGGTAAAATCATGCAGGATTGAAATTTTTGATGGTTTTTTACTCCTCTCAACAGCCCAAACAAGTTTCTAAAAGGATGAGTTTGCAACTACTTTACTTTTGGAGAAAATTCAAAACATTCATTATTCAATAGGGCCCAAACTATCAAAAACCAGCGGTTTCAATGAACACACATTTCTTGGTAGAATCATGCAGGACTGAAATTTTTGATGTTTTTCTACTCCTCTCATGAGCCCAAACAAGTCTCTAAAAGCATGAGTTTGCAACTACTTTACTTTTGGAGAAAATTCAAAACATTCATTATTCAATAGAGCCCAATAGCAAAAACCAGCGTTTTGAATGAAGAATCACATTTCTTGGTAGAATCATGCAGGATTGAAATTTTTGATGGTTTTTTACTCCTCTCAACAGCCCAAACAAGTTTCTAAAAGGATGAGTTTGCAACTACTTTACTTTTGGAGAAAATTCAAAACATTCATTATTCAATAGGGCCCAAACTATCAAAAACCAGCGGTTTCAATGAACACACATTTCTTGGTAGAATCATGCAGGACTGAAATTTTTGATGTTTTTCTACTCCTCTCGTGAGCCCAAACAAGTCTCTAAAAGCATGAGTTTGCAACTACTTTACTTTTGGAGAAAATTCAAAACATTCATTATTCAATAGAGCCCAATAGCAAAAACCAGCGTTTTGAATGAAGAATCACATTTCTTGGTAGAATCATGCAGGATTGAAATTTTTGATGGTTTTTTACTCCTCTCAACAGCCCAAACAAGTTTCTAAAAGGATGAGTTTGCAACTACTTTACTTTTGGAGAAAATTCAAAACATTCATTATTCAATAGGGCCCAAACTATCAAAAAACAGCGGTTTCAATGAACACACATTTCTTGGTAGAATCATGCAGGACTGAAATTTTTGATGTTTTTCTACTCCTCTCATGAGCCCAAACAAGTCTCTAAAAGCATGAGTTTGCAACTACTTTACTTTTGGAGAAAATTCAAAACATTCATTATTCAATAAAGCCCAATAGCAAAAACCAGCGTTTTGAATGAAGAATCACATTTCTTGGTAGAATCATGCAGGATTGAAATTTTTGATGGTTTTTTACTCCTCTCAACAGCCCAAACAAGTTTCTAAAAGGATGAGTTTGCAACTACTTTACTTTTGGAGAAAATTCAAAACATTCATTATTCAATAGGGCCCAAACTATCAAAAACCAGCGGTTTCAATGAACACACATTTCTTGGTAGAATCATGCAGGACTGAAATTTTTGATGTTTTTCTACTCCTCTCATGAGCACAAACAAGTCTCTAAAAGCATGAGTTTGCAACTACTTTACTTTTGGAGAAAATTCAAAACATTCATTATTCAATAGAGCCCAATAGCAAAAACCAGCGTTTTGAATGAAGAATCACATTTCTTGGTAGAATCATGCAGGATTGAAATTTTTGATGGTTTTTTACTCCTCTCAACAGCCCAAACAAGTTTCTAAAAGGATGAGTTTGCAACTACTTTACTTTTGGAGAAAATTCAAAACATTCATTATTCAATAGGGCCCAAACTATCAAAAACCAGCGGTTTCAATGAACACACATTTCTTGGTAGAATCATGCAGGACTGAAATTTTTGATGTTTTTCTACTCCTCTCATGAGCCTAAACAAGTCTCTAAAAGCATGAGTTTGCAACTACTTTACTTTTGGAGAAAATTCAAAACATTCATTATTCAATAGAGCCCAACAGCAAAAACCAGCGTTTTGAATGAAGAATCACATTTCTTGGTAGAATCATGCAGGATTGAAATTTTTGATGGTTTTTTACTCCTCTCAACAGCCCAAACAAGTTTCTAAAAGGATGAGTTTGCAACTACTTTACTTTTGGAGAAAATTCAAAACATTCATTATTCAATAGGGCCAAAACTATCAAAAACCAGCGGTTTCAATGAACACACATTTCTTGGTAGAATCATGCAGGACTGAAATTTTTGATGTTTTTCTACTCCTCTCATGAGCCTAAACAAGTCTCTAAAAGCATGAGTTTGCAACTACTTTACTTTTGGAGAAAATTCAAAACATTCATTATTCAATAGAGCCCAACAGCAAAAACCAGCGTTTTGAATGAAGAATCACATTTCTTGGTAGAATCATGCAGGATTGAAATTTTTGATGGTTTTTTACTCCTCTCAACAGCCCAAACAAGTTTCTAAAAGGATGAGTTTGCAACTACTTTACTTTTGGAGAAAATTCAAAACATTCATTATTCAATAGGGCCCAAACTATCAAAAACCAGCGGTTTCAATGAACACACATTTCTTGGTAGAATCATGCAGGACTGAAATTTTTGATGTTTTTCTACTCCTCTCATGAGCCCAAACAAGTCTCTAAAAGCATGAGTTTGCAACTACTTTACTTTTGGAGAAAATTCAAAACATTCATTATTCAATAGAGCCCAATAGCAAAAACCAGCGTTTTGAATGAAGAATCACATTTCTTGGTAGAATCATGCAGGATTGAAATTTTTGATGGTTTTTTACTCCTCTCAACAGCCCAAACAAGTTTCTAAAAGGATGAGTTTGCAACTACTTTACTTTTGGAGAAAATTCAAAACATTCATTATTCAATAGGGCCCAAACTATCAAAAACCAGCGGTTTCAATGAACACACATTTCTTGGTAGAATCATGCAGGACTGAAATTTTTGATGTTTTTCTACTCCTCTCATGAGCCCAAACAAGTCTCTAAAAGCATGAGTTTGCAACTACTTTACTTTTGGAGAAAATTCAAAACATTCATTATTCAATAGGGCCCAAACTATCAAAAACCAGCGGTTTGAATGAACACACATTTCTTGGTAGAATCATGCAGGACTGAAATTTTTGATGTTTTTCTACTCCTCTCATGAGCCCAAACAAGTCTCTAAAAGCATGAGTTTGCAACTACTTTACTTTTGGAGAAAATTCAAAACATTCACTATTCAATAGAGCCCAATAGCAAAAATCAGGTTTTGAATGAAGAATCACATTTCTTGGTAAAATCATGCAGGATTGAAATTTTTGATGGTTTTTTACTCCTCTCAACAGCCCAAACAAGTTTCTAAAAGGATGAGTTTGCAACTACTTTACTTTTGGAGAAAATTTAAAACATTCATTATTCAATAGGGCCCAAACTATCAAAAACCAGCGGTTTCAATGAACACACATTTCTTGGTAGAATCATGCAGGACTGAAATTTTTGATGTTTTTCTACTCCTCTCATGAGCCCAAACAAATCTCTAAAAGCATGAGTTTGCAACTACTTTACTTTTGGAGAAAATTCAAAACATTCATTATTCAATAGAGCCCAATAGCAAAAACCAGCGTTTTGAATGAAGAATCACATTTCTTGGTAGAATCATGCAGGATTGAAATTTTTGATGGTTTTTTACTCCTCTCAACAGCCCAAACAAGTTTCTAAAAGGATGAGATTGCAACTACTTTACTTTTGGAGAAAATTCAAAACATTCATTATTCAATAGGGCCCAAACTATCAAAAACCAGCGGTTTCAATGAACACACATTTCTTGGTAGAATCATGCAGGACTGAAATTTTTGATGTTTTTCTACTCCTCTCATGAGCCCAAACAAGTCTCTAAAAGCATGAGTTTGCAACTACTTTACTTTTGGAGAAAATTCAAAACATTCATTATTCAATAGAGCCCAATAGCAAAAACCAGCGTTTTGAATGAAGAATCACATTTCTTGGTAGAATCATGCAGGATTGAAATTTTTGATGGTTTTTTACTCCTCTCAACAGCCCAAACAAGTTTCTAAAAGGATGAGTTTGCAACTACTTTACTTTTGGAGAAAATTCAAAACATTCATTATTCAATAGGGCCCAAACTATCAAAAACCAGCCGTTTCAATGAACACACATGTCTTGGTAGAATCATGCAGGACTGAAATTTTTGATGTTTTTCTACTCCTCTCATGAGCCCAAACAAGTCTCTAAAAGCATGAGTTTGCAACTACTTTACTTTTGGAGAAAATTCAAAACATTCATTATTCAATAGAGCCCAATAGCAAAAACCAGCGTTTTGAATGAAGAATCACATTTCTTGGTAGAATCATGCAGGATTGAAATTTTTGACGGTTTTTTACTCCTCTCAACAGCCCAAACAAGTTTCTAAAAGGATGAGTTTGCAACTACTTTACTTTTGGAGAAAATTCAAAACATTCATTATTCAATAGGGCCCAAACTATCAAAAACCAGCGGTTTCAATGAACACACATTTCTTGGTAGAATCATGCAGGACTGAAATTTTTGATGTTTTTCTACTCCTCTCATGAGCCCAAACAAGTCTCTAAAAGCATGAGTTTGCAACTACTTTACTTTTGGAGAAAATTCAAAACATTCATTATTCAATAGAGCCCAATAGCAAAAACCAGCGTTTTGAATGAAGAATCACATTTCTTGGTAGAATCATGCAGGATTGAAATTTTTGATGGTTTTTTACTCCTCTCAACAGCCCAAACAAGTTTCTAAAAGGATGAGTTTGCAACTACTTTACTTTTGGAGAAAATTCAAAACATTCATTATTCAATAGGGCCCAAACTATCAAAAGCCAGCGGTTTCAATGAACACACATTTCTTGGTAGAATCATGCAGGACTGAAATTTTTGATGTTTTTCTACTCCTCTCATGAGCCCAAACAAGTCTCTAAAAGCATGAGTTTGCAACTACTTTACTTTTGGAGAAAATTCAAAACATTCATTATTCAATAGAGCCCAATAGCAAAAACCAGCGTTTTGAATGAAGAATCACATTTCTTGGTAGAATCATGCAGGATTGAAATTTTTGATGGTTTTTTACTCCTCTCAACAGCCCAAACAAGTTTCTAAAAGGATGAGTTTGCAACTACTTTACTTTTGGAGAAAATTCAAACCATTCATTATTCAATAGGGCCCAAACTATCAAAAACCAGCGGTTTCAATGAACACACATTTCTTGGTAGAATCATGCAGGACTGAAATTTTTGATGTTTTTCTACTCCTCTAATGAGCCCAAACAAGTCTCTAAAAGCATGAGTTTGCAACTACTTTACTTCTGGAGAAAATTCAAAACATTCATTATTCAATAGAGCCCAATAGCAAAAACCAGCGTTTTGAATGAAGAATCACATTTCTTGGTAGAATCATGCAGGATTGAAATTTTTGATGGTTTTTTACTCCTCTCAACAGCCCAAACAAGTTTCTAAAAGGATGAGTTTGCAACTACTTTACTTTTGGAGAAAATTCAAAACATTCATTATTCAATAGGGCCCAAACTATCAAAAACCAGCGGTTTGAATGAACACACATTTCTTGGTAGAATCATGCAGGACTGAAATTTTTGATGTTTTCCTACTCCTCTCATGAGCCCAAACAAGTCTCTAAAAGCATGAGTTTGCAACTACTTTACTTTTGGAGAAAATTCAAAACATTCATTATTCAATAGAGCCCAATAGCAAAAACCAGCGTTTTGAATGAAGAATCACATTTCTTGGTAGAATCATGCAGGATTGAAATTTTTGATGGTTTTTTACTCCTCTCAACAGCCCAAACAAGTTTCTAAAAGGATGAGTTTGCAACTACTTTACTTTTGGAGAAAATTCAAAACATTCATTATTCAATAGGGCCCAAACTATCAAAAACCAGCCGTTTCAATGAACACACATGTCTTGGTAGAATCATGCAGGACTGAAATTTTTGATGTTTTTCTACTCCTCTCATGAGCCCAAACAAGTCTCTAAAAGCATGAGTTTGCAACTACTTTACTTTTGGAGAAAATTCAAAACATTCATTATTCAATAGAGCCCAATAGCAAAAACCAGCGTTTTGAATGAAGAATCACATTTCTTGGTAGAATCATGCAGGATTGAAATTTTTGACGGTTTTTTACTCCTCTCAACAGCCCAAACAAGTTTCTAAAAGGATGAGTTTGCAACTACTTTACTTTTGGAGAAAATTCAAAACATTCATTATTCAATAGGGCCCAAACTATCAAAAACCAGCGGTTTCAATGAACACACATTTCTTGGTAGAATCATGCAGGACTGAAATTTTTGATGTTTTTCTACTCCTCTCATGAGCCCAAACAAGTCTCTAAAAGCATGAGTTTGCAACTACTTTACTTTTGGAGAAAATTCAAAACATTCATTATTCAATAGAGCCCAATAGCAAAAACCAGCGTTTTGAATGAAGAATCACATTTCTTGGTAGAATCATGCAGGATTGAAATTTTTGATGGTTTTTTACTCCTCTCAACAGCCCAAACAAGTTTCTAAAAGGATGAGTTTGCAACTACTTTACTTTTGGAGAAAATTCAAAACATTCATTATTCAATAGGGCCCAAACTATCAAAAGCCAGCGGTTTCAATGAACACACATTTCTTGGTAGAATCATGCAGGACTGAAATTTTTGATGTTTTTCTACTCCTCTCATGAGCCCAAACAAGTCTCTAAAAGCATGAGTTTGCAACTACTTTACTTTTGGAGAAAATTCAAAACATTCATTATTCAATAGAGCCCAATAGCAAAAACCAGCGTTTTGAATGAAGAATCACATTTCTTGGTAGAATCATGCAGGATTGAAATTTTTGATGGTTTTTTACTCCTCTCAACAGCCCAAACAAGTTTCTAAAAGGATGAGTTTGCAACTACTTTACTTTTGGAGAAAATTCAAACCATTCATTATTCAATAGGGCCCAAACTATCAAAAACCAGCGGTTTCAATGAACACACATTTCTTGGTAGAATCATGCAGGACTGAAATTTTTGATGTTTTTCTACTCCTCTAATGAGCCCAAACAAGTCTCTAAAAGCATGAGTTTGCAACTACTTTACTTCTGGAGAAAATTCAAAACATTCATTATTCAATAGAGCCCAATAGCAAAAACCAGCGTTTTGAATGAAGAATCACATTTCTTGGTAGAATCATGCAGGATTGAAATTTTTGATGGTTTTTTACTCCTCTCAACAGCCCAAACAAGTTTCTAAAAGGATGAGTTTGCAACTACTTTACTTTTGGAGAAAATTCAAAACATTCATTATTCAATAGGGCCCAAACTATCAAAAACCAGCGGTTTGAATGAACACACATTTCTTGGTAGAATCATGCAGGACTGAAATTTTTGATGTTTTTCTACTCCTCTCATGAGCCCAAACAAGTCTCTAAAAGCATGAGTTTGCAACTACTTTACTTTTGGAGAAAATTCAAAACATTCATTATTCAATAGGGCCCAAACTATCAAAAACCAGCGGTTTGAATGAACACACATTTCTTGGTAGAATCATGCAGGACTGAAATTTTTGATGTTTTTCTACTCCTCTCATGAGCCCAAACAAGTCTCTAAAAGCATGAGTTTGCAACTACTTTACTTTTGGAGAAAATTCAAAACATTCACTATTCAATAGAGCCCAATAGCAAAAATCAGGTTTTGAATGAAGAATCACATTTCTTGGTAAAATCATGCAGGATTGAAATTTTTGATGGTTTTTTACTCCTCTCAACAGCTCAAACAAGTTTCTAAAAGGATGAGTTTGCAACTACTTTACTTTTGGAGAAAATTCAAAACATTCATTATTCAATAGGGCCCAAACTATCAAAAACCAGCGGTTTGAATGAACACACATTTCTTGGTAGAATCATGCAGGACTGAAATTTTTGATGTTTTTCTACTCCTCTCATGAGCCCAAACAAGTCTCTAAAAGCATGAGTTTGCAACTACTTTACTTTTGGAGAAAATTCAAAACATTCATTATTCAATAGGGCCCAAACTATCAAAAACCAGCGGTTTGAATGAACACACATTTCTTGGTAGAATCATGCAAGACTGAAATTTTTGATGTTTTTCTACTCCTCTCATGAGCCCAAACAAGTCTCTAAAAGTATGAGTTTGCAACTACTTTACTTTTGGAGAAAATTCAAAACATTCACTATTCAATAGAGCCCAATAGCAAAAATCAGGTTTTGAATGAAGAATCACATTTCTTGGTAAAATCATGCAGGATTGAAATTTTTGATGGTTTTTTACTCCTCTCAACAGCCCAAACAAGTTTCTAAAAGGATGAGTTTGCAACTACTTTACTTTTGGAGAAAATTCAAAACATTCATTATTCAATAGGGCCCAAACTATCAAAAACCAGCCGTTTCAATGAACACACATGTCTTGGTAGAATCATGCAGGACTGAAATTTTTGATGTTTTTCTACTCCTCTCATGAGCCCAAACAAGTCTCTAAAAGCATGAGTTTGCAACTACTTTACTTTTGGAGAAAATTCAAAACATTCATTATTCAATAGGGCCCAAACTATCAAAAACCAGCGGTTTGAATGAACACACATTTCTTGGTAGAATCATGCAGGACTGAAATTTTTGATGTTTTTCTACTCCTCTCATGAGCCCAAACAAGTCTCTAAAAGCATGAGTTTGCAACTACTTTACTTTTGGAGAAAATTCAAAACATTCACTATTCAATAGAGCCCAATAGCAAAAATCAGGTTTTGAATGAAGAATCACATTTCTTGGTAAAATCATGCAGGATTGAAATTTTTGATGGTTTTTTACTCCTCTCAACAGCCCAAACAAGTTTCTAAAAGGATGAGTTTGCAACTACTTTACTTTTGGAGAAAATTTAAAACATTCATTATTCAATAGGGCCCAAACTATCAAAAACCAGCGGTTTCAATGAACACACATTTCTTGGTAGAATCATGCAGGACTGAAATTTTTGATGTTTTTCTACTCCTCTCATGAGCCCAAACAAATCTCTAAAAGCATGAGTTTGCAACTACTTTACTTTTGGAGAAAATTCAAAACATTCATTATTCAATAGAGCCCAATAGCAAAAACCAGCGTTTTGAATGAAGAATCACTTTTCTTGGTAGAATCATGCAGGACTGAAATTTTTGATGTTTTTCTACTCCTCTCATGAGCCCAAACAAGTCTCTAAAAGCATGAGTTTGCAACTACTTTACTTTTGGAGAAAATTCAAAACATTCATTATTCAATAGGGCCCAAACTATCAAAAACCAGCGGTTTGAATGAACACACATTTCTTGGTAGAATCATGCAGGACTGAAATTTTTGATGTTTTTCTACTCCTCTCATGAGCCCAAACAAGTCTCTAAAAGCATGAGTTTGCAACTACTTTACTTTTGGAGAAAATTCAAAACATTCACTATTCAATAGAGCCCAATAGCAAAAATCAGGTTTTGAATGAAGAATCACATTTCTTGGTAAAATCATGCAGGATTGAAATTTTTGATGGTTTTTTACTCCTCTCAACAGCTCAAACAAGTTTCTAAAAGGATGAGTTTGCAACTACTTTACTTTTGGAGAAAATTCAAAACATTCATTATTCAATAGGGCCCAAACTATCAAAAACCAGCGGTTTGAATGAACACACATTTCTTGGTAGAATCATGCAGGACTGAAATTTTTGATGTTTTTCTACTCCTCTCATGAGCCCAAACAAGTCTCTAAAAGCATGAGTTTGCAACTACTTTACTTTTGGAGAAAATTCAAAACATTCATTATTCAATAGGGCCCAAACTATCAAAAACCAGCGGTTTGAATGAACACACATTTCTTGGTAGAATCATGCAGGACTGAAATTTTTGATGTTTTTCTACTCCTCTCATGAGCCCAAACAAGTCTCTAAAAGTATGAGTTTGCAACTACTTTACTTTTGGAGAAAATTCAAAACATTCACTATTCAATAGAGCCCAATAGCAAAAATCAGGTTTTGAATGAAGAATCACATTTCTTGGTAAAATCATGCAGGATTGAAATTTTTGATGGTTTTTTACTCCTCTCAACAGCCCAAACAAGTTTCTAAAAGGATGAGTTTGCAACTACTTTACTTTTGGAGAAAATTCAAAACATTCATTATTCAATAGGGCCCAAACTATCAAAAACCAGCCGTTTCAATGAACACACATGTCTTGGTAGAATCATGCAGGACTGAAATTTTTGATGTTTTTCTACTCCTCTCATGAGCCCAAACAAGTCTCTAAAAGCATGAGTTTGCAACTACTTTACTTTTGGAGAAAATTCAAAACATTCATTATTCAATAGGGCCCAAACTATCAAAAACCAGCGGTTTGAATGAACACACATTTCTTGGTAGAATCATGCAGGACTGAAATTTTTGATGTTTTTCTACTCCTCTCATGAGCCCAAACAAGTCTCTAAAAGCATGAGTTTGCAACTACTTTACTTTTGGAGAAAATTCAAAACATTCACTATTCAATAGAGCCCAATAGCAAAAATCAGGTTTTGAATGAAGAATCACATTTCTTGGTAAAATCATGCAGGATTGAAATTTTTGATGGTTTTTTACTCCTCTCAACAGCCCAAACAAGTTTCTAAAAGGATGAGTTTGCAACTACTTTACTTTTGGAGAAAATTTAAAACATTCATTATTCAATAGGGCCCAAACTATCAAAAACCAGCGGTTTCAATGAACACACATTTCTTGGTAGAATCATGCAGGACTGAAATTTTTGATGTTTTTCTACTCCTCTCATGAGCCCAAACAAATCTCTAAAAGCATGAGTTTGCAACTACTTTACTTTTGGAGAAAATTCAAAACATTCATTATTCAATAGAGCCCAATAGCAAAAACCAGCGTTTTGAATGAAGAATCACATTTCTTGGTAGAATCATGCAGGATTGAAATTTTTGATGGTTTTTTACTCCTCTCAACAGCCCAAACAAGTTTCTAAAAGGATGAGTTTGCAACTACTTTACTTTTGGAGAAAATTCAAAACATTCATTATTCAATAGGGCCCAAACTATCAAAAACCAGCGGTTTCAATGAACACACATTTCTTGGTAGAATCATGCAGGACTGAAATTTTTGATGTTTTTCTACTCCTCTCATGAGCCCAAACAAGTATCTAAAAGCATGAGTTTGCAACTACTTTACTTTTGGAGAAAATTCAAAACATTCATTATTCAATAGAGCCCAATAGCAAAAACCAGCGTTTTGAATGAAGAATCACATTTCTTGGTAGAATCATGCAGGATTGAAATTTTTGATGGTTTTTTACTCCTCTCAACAGCCCAAACAAGTTTCTAAAAGGATGAGTTTGCAACTACTTTACTTTTGGAGAAAATTCAAAACATTCATTATTCAATAGGGCCCAAACTATCAAAAACCAGCGGTTTGAATGAACACACATTTCTTGGTAGAATCATGCAGGACTGAAATTTTTGATGTTTTTCTACTCCTCTCATGAGCCCAAACAAGTCTCTAAAAGCATGAGTTTGCAACTACTTTACTTTTGGAGAAAATTCAAAACATTCATTATTCAATAGGGCCCAAACTATCAAAAACCAGCGGTTTGAATGAACACACATTTCTTGGTAGAATCATGCAGGACTGAAATTTTTGATGTTTTTCTACTCCTCTCATGAGCCCAAACAAGTCTCTAAAAGCATGAGTTTGCAACTACTTTACTTTTGGAGAAAATTCAAAACATTCATTATTCAATAAGGCCCAAACTATCAAAAACCAGCGGTTTGAATGAACACACATTTCTTGGTAGAATCATGCAGGACTGAAATTTTTGATGTTTTTCTACTCCTCTCATGAGCCCAAACAAGTCTCTAAAAGCATGAGTTTGCAACTACTTTACTTTTGGAGAAAATTCAAAACATTCACTATTCAATAGAGCCCAATAGCAAAAATCAGGTTTTGAATGAAGAATCACATTTCTTGGTAAAATCATGCAGGATTGAAATTTTTGATGGTTTTTTACTCCTCTCAACAGCCCAAACAAGTTTCTAAAAGGATGAGTTTGCAACTACTTTACTTTTGGAGAAAATTTAAAACATTCATTATTCAATAGGGCCCAAAGTATCAAAAACCAGCGGTTTGAATGAACACACATTTCTTGGTAGAATCATGCAGGACTGAAATTTTTGATGTTTTTCTACTCCTCTCATGAGCCCAAACAAGTCTCTAAAAGCATGAGTTTGCAACTACTTTACTTTTGGAGAAAATTCAAAACATTCATTATTCAATAGGGCCCAAACTATCAAAAACCAGTGGTTTGAATGAACACACATTTCTTGGTAGAATCATGCAGGACTGAAATTTTTGATGTTTTTCTACTCCTCTCATGAGCCCAAACAAGTCTCTAAAAGCATGAGTTTGCAACTACTTTACTTTTGGAGAAAATTCAAAACATTCACTATTCAATAGAGCCCAATAGCAAAAATCAGGTTTTGAATGAAGAATCACATTTCTTGGTAAAATCATGCAGGATTGAAATTTTTGATAGTTTTTTACTCCTCTCAACAGCCCAAACAAGTTTCTAAAAGGATGAGTTTGCAACTACTTTACTTTTGGAGAAAATTCAAAACATTCATTATTCAATAGGGCCCAAACTATCAAAAACCAGCGGTTTGAATGAACACACATTTCTTGGTAGAATCATGCAGGACTGAAATTTTTGATGTTTTTCTACTCCTCTCATGAGCCCAAACAAATCTCTAAAAGCATGAGTTTGCAACTACTTTACTTTTGGAGAAAATTCAAAACATTATTCAATAGAGCCCAATAGCAAAAACCAGCGTTTTGAATGAAGAATCACATTTCTTGGTAGAATCATGCAGGATTGAAATTTTTGATGGTTTTTTACTCCTCTCAACAGCCCAAACAAGTTTCTAAAAGGATGAGTTTGCAACTACTTTACTTTTGGAGAAAATTCAAAACATTCATTATTCAATAGGGCCCAAACTATCAAAAACCAGCGGTTTCAATGAACACACATTTCTTGGTAGAATCATGCAGGACTGAAATTTTTGATGTTTTTCTACTCCTCTCATGAGCCCAAACAAGTCTCTAAAAGCATGAGTTTGCAACTACTTTACTTTTGGAGAAAATTCAAAACATTCATTATTCAATAGAGCCCAATAGCAAAAACCAGCGTTTTGAATGAAGAATCACATTTCTTGGTAGAATCATGCAGGATTGAAATTTTTGATGGTTTTTTACTCCTCTCAACAGCCCAAACAAGTTTCTAAAAGGATGAGTTTGCAACTACTTTACTTTTGGAGAAAATTCAAAACATTCATTATTCAATAGGGCCCAAACTATCAAAAACCAGCCGTTTCAATGAACACACATGTATTGGTAGAATCATGCAGGACTGAAATTTTTGATGTTTTTCTACTCCTCTCATGATCCCAAACAAGTCTCTAAAAGCATGAGTTTGCAACTACTTTACTTTTGGAGAAAATTCAAAACATTCATTATTCAATAGAGCCCAATAGCAAAAACCAGCGTTTTGAATGAAGAATCACATTTCTTGGTAGAATCATGCAGGATTGAAATTTTTGATGGTTTTTTACTCCTCTCAACAGCCCAAACAAGTTTCTAAAAGGATGAGTTTGCAACTACTTTACTTTTGGAGAAAATTCAAAACATTCATTATTCAATAGGGCCCAAACTATCAAAAACCAGCGGTTTCAATGAACACACATTTCTTGGTAGAATCATGCAGAACTGAAATTTTTGATGTTTTTCTACTCCTCTCATGATCCCAAACAAGTCTCTAAAAGCATGAGTTTGCAACTACTTTACTTTTGGAGAAAATTCAAAACATTCACTATTCAATAGAGCCCAATAGCAAAAATCAGGTTTTGAATGAAGAATCACATTGGTAAAATCATGCAGGATTGAAATTTTTGATGGTTTTTTACTCCTCTCAACAGCCCAAACAAGTTCCTAAAAGGATGAGTTTGCAGCTACTTTACTTTTGGAGAAAATTCAAAACATTCATTATTCAATAGGGCCCAAACTATCAAAAACCAGCGGTTTCAATGAACACACATTTCTTGGCAGAATCATGCAGGACTGAAATTTTTGATGTTTTTCTACTTCTCTCATGAGCCCAAACAAGTCTCTAAAAGCATGAGTTTGCAACTACTTTACTTTTGGAGAAAATTCAAAACATTCATTATTCAATAGGGCCCAAACTATCAAAAACCAGCGGTTTGAATGAACACACATTTCTTGGTAGAATCATGCAGGACTGAAATTTTTGATGTTTTTCTACTCCTCTCATGAGCCCAAACAAGTCTCTAAAAGCATGAGTTTGCAACGACTTTACTTTTGGAGAAAATTCAAAACATTCATTATTCAATAGAGCCCAATAGCAAAAACCAGCGTTTTGAATGAAGAATCACATTTCTTGGTAGAATCATGCAGGATTGAAATTTTTGATGGTTTTTTACTCCTCTCAACAGCCCAAACAAGTTCCTAAAAGGATGAGTTTGCAACTACTTTACTTTTGGAGAAAATTCAAAACATTCATTATTCAATAGGGCCCAAACTATCAAAAACCAGCCGTTTCAATGAACACACATGTCTTGGTAGAATCATGCAGGACTGAAATTTTTGATGTTTTTCTACTCATCTCATGAGCCCAAACAAGTCTCTAAAAGCATGAGTTTGCAACTACTTTACTTTTGGAGAAAATTCAAAACATTCATTATTCAATAGAGCCAAATAGCAAAAACCAGCGTTTTGAATGAAGAATCACATTTCTTGGTAGAATCATGCAGGATTGAAATTTTTGATGGTTTTTTACTCCTCTCAACAGCCCAAACAAGTTTCTAAAAGGATGAGTTTGCAACTACTTTACTTTTGGAGAAAATTCAAAACATTCATTATTCAATAGGGCCCAAACTATCAAAAACCAGCGGTTTCAATGAACACACATTTCTTGGTAGAATCATGCAGGACTGAAATTTTTGATGTTTTTCTACTCCTCTCATGAGCCCAAACAAGTCTCTAAAAGCATGAGTTTGCAACTACTTTACTTTTGGAGAAAATTCAAAACATTCATTATTCAATAGAGCCCAATAGCAAAAAACAGCGTTTTGAATGAAGAATCACATTTCTTGGTAGAATCATGCAGGATTGAAATTTTTGATGGTTTTTTACTCCTCTCAACAGCCCAAACAAGTTTCTAAAAGGATGAGTTTGCAACTACTTTACTTTTGGAGAAAATTCAAAACATTCATTATTCAATAGGGCCCAAACTATCAAAAACCAGCGGTTTGAATGAACACATTTCTTGGTAGAATCATGCAGGACTGAAATTTTTGATGTTTTTCTACTCCTCTCATGAGCCCAAACAAGTCTCTAAAAGCATGAGTTTGCAACTACTTTACTTTTGGAGAAAATTCAAAACATTCACTATTCAATAGAGCCCAATAGCAAAAATCAGGTTTTGAATGAAGAATCACATTTCTTGGTAAAATCATGCAGGATTGAAATTTTTGATGGTTTTTTACTCCTCTCAACAGCCCAAACAAGTTTCTAAAAGGATGAGTTTGCAACTACTTTACTTTTGGAGAAAATTCAAAACATTCATTATTCAATAGGGCCCAAACTATCAAAAACCAGCAGTTTCAATGAACACACATTTCTTGGTAGAATCATGCAGGACTGAAATTTTTGATGTTTTTCTACTCCTCTCATGAGCCCAAACAAGTCTCTAAAAGCATGAGTTTGCAACTACTTTACTTTTGGAGAAAATTCAAAACATTCATTATTCAATAGAGCCCAATAGCAAAAACCAGCGTTTTGAATGAAGAATCACATTTCTTGGTAGAATCATGCAGGATTGAAATTTTTGATGGTTTTTTACTCCTCTCAACAGCCCAAACAAGTTTCTAAAAGGATGAGTTTGCAACTACTTTACTTTTGGAGAAAATTCAAAACATTCATTATTCAATAGGGCCCAAACTATCATAAACCAGCGGTTTCAATGAACACACATTTCTTGGTAGAATCATGCAGGACTGAAATTTTTGATGTTTTTCTACTCCTCTCATGAGCCCAAACAAGTCTCTAAAAGCATGAGTTTGCAACTACTTTACTTTTGGAGAAAATTCAAAACATTCAAATGAACACACATTTCTTGGTAGAATCATGCAGGACTGAAATTTTTGATGTTTTTCTACTCCTCTCATGAGCCCAAACAAGTCTCTAAAAGCATGAGTTTGCAACTACTTTACTTTTGGAGAAAATTCAAAACATTCATTATTCAATAGAGCCCAATAGCAAAAACCAGCGTTTTGAATGAAGAATCACATTTCTTGGTAGAATCATGCAGGATTGAAATTTTTGATGGTTTTTTACTCCTCTCAACAGCCCAAACAAGTTTCTAAAAGGATGAGTTTGCAACTACTTTACTTTTGGAGAAAATTCAAAACATTCATTATTCAATAGGGCCCAAACTATCAAAAACCAGCCGTTTCAATGAACACACATGTCTTGGTAGAATCATGCAGGACTGACATTTTTGATGTTTTTCTACTCATCTCATGAGCCCAAACAAGTCTCTAAAAGCATGAGTTTGCAACTACTTTACTTTTGGAGAAAATTCAAAACATTCATTATTCAATAGAGCCCAATAGCAAAAACCAGCGTTTTGAATGAAGAATCACATTTCTTGGTAGAATCATGCAGGATTGAAATTTTTGATGGTTTTTTACTCCTCTCAACAGCCCAAACAAGTTTCTAAAAGGATGAGTTTGCAACTACTTTACTTTTGGAGAAAATTCAAAACATTCATTATTCAATAGGGCCCAAACTATCAAAAACCAGCGGTTTCAATGAACACACATTTCTTGGTAGAATCATGCAGGACTGAAATTTTTGATGTTTTTCTACTCCTCTCATGAGCCCAAACAAGTCTCTAAAAGCATCAGTTTGCAACTACTTTACTTTTGGAGAAAATTCAAAACATTCAATATTCAATAGAGCCCAATAGCAAAAACCAGCGTTTGGAATGAAGAATCACATTTCTTGGTAGAATCATGCAGGATTGAAATTTTTGATGGTTTTTTACTCCTCTCAACAGCCCAAACAAGTTTCTAAAAGGATGAGTTTGCAACTACTTTACTTTTGGAGAAAATTCAAAACATTCATTATTCAATAGGGCCCAAACTATCAAAAACCAGCGGTTTGAATGAACACATTTCTTGGTAGAATCATGCAGGACTGAAATTTTTGATGTTTTTCTACTCCTCTCATGAGCCCAAACAAGTCTCTAAAAGCATGAGTTTGCAACTACTTTACTTTTGGAGAAAATTCAAAACATTCACTATTCAATAGAGCCCAATAGCAAAAATTAGGTTTTGAATGAAGAATCACATTTCTTGGTAAAATCATGCAGGATTGAAATTTTTGATGGTTTTTTACTCCTCTCAACAGCCCAAACAAGTTTCTAAAAGGATGAGTTTGCAACTACTTTACTTTTGGAGAAAATTCAAAACATTCATTATTCAATAGGGCCCAAACTATCAAAAACCAGCGGTTTCAATGAACACACATTTCTTGGTAGAATCATGCAGAACTGAAATTTTTGATGTTTTTCTACTCCTCTCATGATCCCAAACAAGTCTCTAAAAGCATGAGTTTGCAACTACTTTACTTTTGGAGAAAATTCAAAACATTCACTATTCAATAGAGCCCAATAGCAAAAATCAGGTTTTGAATGAAGAATCACATTGGTAAAATCATGCAGGATTGAAATTTTTGATGGTTTTTTACTCCTCTCAACAGCCCAAACAAGTTCCTAAAAGGATGAGTTTGCAGCTACTTTACTTTTGGAGAAAATTCAAAACATTCATTATTCAATAGGGCCCAAACTATCAAAAACCAGCGGTTTCAATGAACACACATTTCTTGGCAGAATCATGCAGGACTGAAATTTTTGATGTTTTTCTACTTCTCTCATGAGCCCAAACAAGTCTCTAAAAGCATGAGTTTGCAACTACTTTACTTTTGGAGAAAATTCAAAACATTCATTATTCAATAGGGCCCAAACTATCAAAAACCAGCGGTTTGAATGAACACACATTTCTTGGTAGAATCATGCAGGACTGAAATTTTTGATGTTTTTCTACTCCTCTCATGAGCCCAAACAAGTCTCTAAAAGCATGAGTTTGCAACGACTTTACTTTTGGAGAAAATTCAAAACATTCATTATTCAATAGAGCCCAATAGCAAAAACCAGCGTTTTGAATGAAGAATCACATTTCTTGGTAGAATCATGCAGGATTGAAATTTTTGATGGTTTTTTACTCCTCTCAACAGCCCAAACAAGTTCCTAAAAGGATGAGTTTGCAACTACTTTACTTTTGGAGAAAATTCAAAACATTCATTATTCAATAGGGCCCAAACTATCAAAAACCAGCCGTTTCAATGAACACACATGTCTTGGTAGAATCATGCAGGACTGAAATTTTTGATGTTTTTCTACTCATCTCATGAGCCCAAACAAGTCTCTAAAAGCATGAGTTTGCAACTACTTTACTTTTGGAGAAAATTCAAAACATTCATTATTCAATAGAGCCAAATAGCAAAAACCAGCGTTTTGAATGAAGAATCACATTTCTTGGTAGAATCATGCAGGATTGAAATTTTTGATGGTTTTTTACTCCTCTCAACAGCCCAAACAAGTTTCTAAAAGGATGAGTTTGCAACTACTTTACTTTTGGAGAAAATTCAAACCATTCATTATTCAATAGGGCCCAAACTATCAAAAACCATCGGTTGCAATGAACACACATTTCTTGGTAGAATCATGCAGGACTGAAATTTTTGATGTTTTTCTACTCCTCTAATGAGCCCAAACAAGTCTCTAAAAGCATGAGTTTGCAACTACTTTACTTCTGGAGAAAATTCAAAACATTCATTATTCAATAGAGCCCAATAGCAAAAACCAGCGTTTTGAATGAAGAATCACATTTCTTGGTAGAATCATGCAGGATTGAAATTTTTGATGGTTTTTTACTCCTCTCAACAGCCCAAACAAGTTTCTAAAAGGATGAGTTTGCAACTACTTTACTTTTGGAGAAAATTCAAAACATTCATTATTCAATAGGGCCCAAACTATCAAAAACCAGCGGTTTGAATGAACACACATTTCTTGGTAGAATCATGCAGGACTGAAATTTTTGATGTTTTCCTACTCCTCTCATGAGCCCAAACAAGTCTCTAAAAGCATGAGTTTGCAACTACTTTACTTTTGGAGAAAATTCAAAACATTCATTATTCAATAGAGCCCAATAGCAAAAACCAGCGTTTTGAATGAAGAATCACATTTCTTGGTAGAATCATGCAGGATTGAAATTTTTGATGGTTTTTTACTCCTCTCAACAGCCCAAACAAGTTTCTAAAAGGATGAGTTTGCAACTACTTTACTTTTGGAGAAAATTCAAAACATTCATTATTCAATAGGGCCCAAACTATCAAAAACCAGCCGTTTCAATGAACACACATGTCTTGGTAGAATCATGCAGGACTGAAATTTTTGATGTTTTTCTACTCCTCTCATGAGCCCAAACAAGTCTCTAAAAGCATGAGTTTGCAACTACTTTACTTTTGGAGAAAATTCAAAACATTCATTATTCAATAGAGCCCAATAGCAAAAACCAGCGTTTTGAATGAAGAATCACATTTCTTGGTAGAATCATGCAGGATTGAAATTTTTGACGGTTTTTTACTCCTCTCAACAGCCCAAACAAGTTTCTAAAAGGATGAGTTTGCAACTACTTTACTTTTGGAGAAAATTCAAAACATTCATTATTCAATAGGGCCCAAACTATCAAAAACCAGCGGTTTCAATGAACACACATTTCTTGGTAGAATCATGCAGGACTGAAATTTTTGATGTTTTTCTACTCCTCTCATGAGCCCAAACAAGTCTCTAAAAGCATGAGTTTGCAACTACTTTACTTTTGGAGAAAATTCAAAACATTCATTATTCAATAGAGCCCAATAGCAAAAACCAGCGTTTTGAATGAAGAATCACATTTCTTGGTAGAATCATGCAGGATTGAAATTTTTGATGGTTTTTTACTCCTCTCAACAGCCCAAACAAGTTTCTAAAAGGATGAGTTTGCAACTACTTTACTTTTGGAGAAAATTCAAAACATTCATTATTCAATAGGGCCCAAACTATCAAAAGCCAGCGGTTTCAATGAACACACATTTCTTGGTAGAATCATGCAGGACTGAAATTTTTGATGTTTTTCTACTCCTCTCATGAGCCCAAACAAGTCTCTAAAAGCATGAGTTTGCAACTACTTTACTTTTGGAGAAAATTCAAAACATTCATTATTCAATAGAGCCCAATAGCAAAAACCAGCGTTTTGAATGAAGAATCACATTTCTTGGTAGAATCATGCAGGATTGAAATTTTTGATGGTTTTTTACTCCTCTCAACAGCCCAAACAAGTTTCTAAAAGGATGAGTTTGCAACTACTTTACTTTTGGAGAAAATTCAAACCATTCATTATTCAATAGGGCCCAAACTATCAAAAACCAGCGGTTTCAATGAACACACATTTCTTGGTAGAATCATGCAGGACTGAAATTTTTGATGTTTTTCTACTCCTCTAATGAGCCCAAACAAGTCTCTAAAAGCATGAGTTTGCAACTACTTTACTTCTGGAGAAAATTCAAAACATTCATTATTCAATAGAGCCCAATAGCAAAAACCAGCGTTTTGAATGAAGAATCACATTTCTTGGTAGAATCATGCAGGATTGAAATTTTTGATGGTTTTTTACTCCTCTCAACAGCCCAAACAAGTTTCTAAAAGGATGAGTTTGCAACTACTTTACTTTTGGAGAAAATTCAAAACATTCATTATTCAATAGGGCCCAAACTATCAAAAACCAGCGGTTTGAATGAACACACATTTCTTGGTAGAATCATGCAGGACTGAAATTTTTGATGTTTTTCTACTCCTCTCATGAGCCCAAACAAGTCTCTAAAAGCATGAGTTTGCAACTACTTTACTTTTGGAGAAAATTCAAAACATTCATTATTCAATAGGGCCCAAACTATCAAAAACCAGCGGTTTGAATGAACACACATTTCTTGGTAGAATCATGCAGGACTGAAATTTTTGATGTTTTTCTACTCCTCTCATGAGCCCAAACAAGTCTCTAAAAGCATGAGTTTGCAACTACTTTACTTTTGGAGAAAATTCAAAACATTCACTATTCAATAGAGCCCAATAGCAAAAATCAGGTTTTGAATGAAGAATCACATTTCTTGGTAAAATCATGCAGGATTGAAATTTTTGATGGTTTTTTACTCCTCTCAACAGCTCAAACAAGTTTCTAAAAGGATGAGTTTGCAACTACTTTACTTTTGGAGAAAATTCAAAACATTCATTATTCAATAGGGCCCAAACTATCAAAAACCAGCGGTTTGAATGAACACACATTTCTTGGTAGAATCATGCAGGACTGAAATTTTTGATGTTTTTCTACTCCTCTCATGAGCCCAAACAAGTCTCTAAAAGCATGAGTTTGCAACTACTTTACTTTTGGAGAAAATTCAAAACATTCATTATTCAATAGGGCCCAAACTATCAAAAACCAGCGGTTTGAATGAACACACATTTCTTGGTAGAATCATGCAGGACTGAAATTTTTGATGTTTTTCTACTCCTCTCATGAGCCCAAACAAGTCTCTAAAAGTATGAGTTTGCAACTACTTTACTTTTGGAGAAAATTCAAAACATTCACTATTCAATAGAGCCCAATAGCAAAAATCAGGTTTTGAATGAAGAATCACATTTCTTGGTAAAATCATGCAGTATTGAAATTTTTGATGGTTTTTTACTCCTCTCAACAGCCCAAACAAGTTTCTAAAAGGATGAGTTTGCAACTACTTTACTTTTGGAGAAAATTCAAAACATTCATTATTCAATAGGGCCCAAACTATCAAAAACCAGCCGTTTCAATGAACACACATGTCTTGGTAGAATCATGCAGGACTGAAATTTTTGATGTTTTTCTACTCCTCTCATGAGCCCAAACAAGTCTCTAAAAGCATGAGTTTGCAACTACTTTACTTTTGGAGAAAATTCAAAACATTCATTATTCAATAGGGCCCAAACTATCAAAAACCAGCGGTTTGAATGAACACACATTTCTTGGTAGAATCATGCAGGACTGAAATTTTTGATGTTTTTCTACTCCTCTCATGAGCCCAAACAAGTCTCTAAAAGCATGAGTTTGCAACTACTTTACTTTTGGAGAAAATTCAAAACATTCACTATTCAATAGAGCCCAATAGCAAAAATCAGGTTTTGAATGAAGAATCACATTTCTTGGTAAAATCATGCAGGATTGAAATTTTTGATGGTTTTTTACTCCTCTCAACAGCCCAAACAAGTTTCTAAAAGGATGAGTTTGCAACTACTTTACTTTTGGAGAAAATTTAAAACATTCATTATTCAATAGGGCCCAAACTATCAAAAACCAGCGGTTTCAATGAACACACATTTCTTGGTAGAATCATGCAGGACTGAAATTTTTGATGTTTTTCTACTCCTCTCATGAGCCCAAACAAATCTCTAAAAGCATGAGTTTGCAACTACTTTACTTTTGGAGAAAATTCAAAACATTCATTATTCAATAGAGCCCAATAGCAAAAACCAGCGTTTTGAATGAAGAATCACATTTCTTGGTAGAATCATGCAGGATTGAAATTTTTGATGGTTTTTTACTCCTCTCAACAGCCCAAACAAGTTTCTAAAAGGATGAGTTTGCAACTACTTTACTTTTGGAGAAAATTCAAAACATTCATTATTCAATAGGGCCCAAACTATCAAAAACCAGCGGTTTCAATGAACACACATTTCTTGGTAGAATCATGCAGGACTGAAATTTTTGATGTTTTTCTACTCCTCTCATGAGCCCAAACAAGTATCTAAAAGCATGAGTTTGCAACTACTTTACTTTTGGAGAAAATTCAAAACATTCATTATTCAATAGAGCCCAATAGCAAAAACCAGCGTTTTGAATGAAGAATCACATTTCTTGGTAGAATCATGCAGGATTGAAATTTTTGATGGTTTTTTACTCCTCTCAACAGCCCAAACAAGTTTCTAAAAGGATGAGTTTGCAACTACTTTACTTTTGGAGAAAATTCAAAACATTCATTATTCAATAGGGCCCAAACTATCAAAAACCAGCGGTTTGAATGAACACACATTTCTTGGTAGAATCATGCAGGACTGAAATTTTTGATGTTTTTCTACTCCTCTCATGAGCCCAAACAAGTCTCTAAAAGCATGAGTTTGCAACTACTTTACTTTTGGAGAAAATTCAAAACATTCATTATTCAATAGGGCCCAAACTATCAAAAACCAGCGGTTTGAATGAACACACATTTCTTGGTAGAATCATGCAGGACTGAAATTTTTGATGTTTTTCTACTCCTCTCATGAGCCCAAACAAGTCTCTAAAAGCATGAGTTTGCAACTACTTTACTTTTGGAGAAAATTCAAAACATTCATTATTCAATAAGGCCCAAACTATCAAAAACCAGCGGTTTGAATGAACACACATTTCTTGGTAGAATCATGCAGGACTGAAATTTTTGATGTTTTTCTACTCCTCTCATGAGCCCAAACAAGTCTCTAAAAGCATGAGTTTGCAACTACTTTACTTTTGGAGAAAATTCAAAACATTCACTATTCAATAGAGCCCAATAGCAAAAATCAGGTTTTGAATGAAGAATCACATTTCTTGGTAAAATCATGCAGGATTGAAATTTTTGATGGTTTTTTACTCCTCTCAACAGCCCAAACAAGTTTCTAAAAGGATGAGTTTGCAACTACTTTACTTTTGGAGAAAATTTAAAACATTCATTATTCAATAGGGCCCAAAGTATCAAAAACCAGCGGTTTGAATGAACACACATTTCTTGGTAGAATCATGCAGGACTGAAATTTTTGATGTTTTTCTACTCCTCTCATGAGCCCAAACAAGTCTCTAAAAGCATGAGTTTGCAACTACTTTACTTTTGGAGAAAATTCAAAACATTCATTATTCAATAGGGCCCAAACTATCAAAAACCAGCGGTTTGAATGAACACACATTTCTTGGTAGAATCATGCAGGACTGAAATTTTTGATGTTTTTCTACTCCTCTCATGAGCCCAAACAAGTCTCTAAAAGCATGAGTTTGCAACTACTTTACTTTTGGAGAAAATTCAAAACATTCACTATTCAATAGAGCCCAATAGCAAAAATCAGGTTTTGAATGAAGAATCACATTTCTTGGTAAAATCATGCAGGATTGAAATTTTTGATGGTTTTTTACTCCTCTCAACAGCCCAAACAAGTTTCTAAAAGGATGAGTTTGCAACTACTTTACTTTTGGAGAAAATTTAAAACATTCATTATTCAATAGGGCCCAAACTATCAAAAACCAGCGGTTTGAATGAACACACATTTCTTGGTAGAATCATGCAGGACTGAAATTTTTGATGTTTTTCTACTCCTCTCATGAGCCCAAACAAATCTCTAAAAGCATGAGTTTGCAACTACTTTACTTTTGGAGAAAATTCAAAACATTATTCAATAGAGCCCAATAGCAAAAACCAGCGTTTTGAATGAAGAATCACATTTCTTGGTAGAATCATGCAGGATTGAAATTTTTGATGGTTTTCTACTCCTCTCAACAGCCCAAACAAGTTTCTAAAAGGATGAGTTTGCAACTACTTTACTTTTGGAGAAAATTCAAAACATTCATTATTCAATAGGGCCCAAACTATCAAAAACCAGCGGTTTCAATGAACACACATTTCTTGGTAGAATCATGCAGGACTGAAATTTTTGATGTTTTTCTACTCCTCTCATGAGCCCAAACAAGTCTCTAAAAGCATGAGTTTGCAACTACTTTACTTTTGGAGAAAATTCAAAACATTCATTATTCAATAGAGCCCAATAGCAAAAACCAGCGTTTTGAATGAAGAATCACATTTCTTGGTAGAATCATGCAGGATTGAAATTTTTGATGGTTTTTTACTCCTCTCAACAGCCCAAACAAGTTTCTAAAAGGATGAGTTTGCAACTACTTTACTTTTGGAGAAAATTCAAAACATTCATTATTCAATAGGGCCCAAACTATCAAAAACCAGCGGTTTCAATGAACACACATTTCTTGGTAGAATCATGCAGGACTGAAATTTTTGATGTTTTTCTACTCCTCTCATGAGCCCAAACAAGTCTCTAAAAGCATGAGTTTGCAACTACTTTACTTTTGGAGAAAATTCAAAACATTCATTATTCAATAGAGCCCAATAGCAAAAACCAGCGTTTTGAATGAAGAATCACATTTCTTGGTAGAATCATGCAGGATTGAAATTTTTGGTGGTTTTTTACTCCTCTCAACAGCCCAAACAAGTTTCTAAAAGGATGAGTTTGCAACTACTTTACTTTTGGAGAAAATTCAAAACATTCATTATTCAATAGGGCCCAAACTATCAAAAACCAGCGGTTTCAATGAACACACATTTCTTGGTAGAATCATGCAGGACTGAAATTTTTGATGTTTTTCTACTCCTCTCATGAGCCCAAACAAGTCTCTAAAAGCATGAGTTTGCAACTACTTTACTTTTGGAGAAAATTCAAAACATTCATTATTCAATAGAGCCCAATAGCAAAAACCAGCGTTTTGAATGAAGAATCACATTTCTTGGTAGAATCATGCAGGATTGAAATTTTTGATGGTTTTTTACTCCTCTCAACAGCCCAAACAAGTTTCTAAAAGGATGAGTTTGCAACTACTTTACTTTTGGAGAAAATTCAAAACATTCATTATTCAATAGGGCCCAAACTATCAAAAACCAGCGGTTTGAATGAACACACATTTCTTGGTAGAATCATGCAGGACTGAAATTTTTGATGTTTTTCTACTCCTCTCATGAGCCCAAACAAGTCTCTAAAAGCATGAGTTTGCAACTACTTTACTTTTGGAGAAAATTCAAAACATTCATTATTCAATAGGGCCCAAACTATCAAAAACCAGCGGTTTGAATGAACACACATTTCTTGGTAGAATCATGCAGGACTGAAATTTTTGATGTTTTTCTACTCCTCTCATGAGCCCAAACAAGTCTCTAAAAGTATGAGTTTGCAACTACTTTACTTTTGGAGAAAATTCAAAACATTCACTATTCAATAGAGCCCAATAGCAAAAATCAGGTTTTGAATGAAGAATCACATTTCTTGGTAAAATCATGCAGGATTGAAATTTTTGATGGTTTTTTACTCCTCTCAACAGCCCAAACAAGTTTCTAAAAGGATGAGTTTGCAACTACTTTACTTTTGGAGAAAATTCAAAACATTCATTATTCAATAGGGCCCAAACTATCAAAAACCAGCCGTTTCAATGAACACACATGTCTTGGTAGAATCATGCAGGACTGAAATTTTTGATGTTTTTCTACTCCTCTCATGAGCCCAAACAAGTCTCTAAAAGCATGAGTTTGCAACTACTTTACTTTTGGAGAAAATTCAAAACATTCATTATTCAATAGGGCCCAAACTATCAAAAACCAGCGGTTTGAATGAACACACATTTCTTGGTAGAATCATGCAGGACTGAAATTTTTGATGTTTTTCTACTCCTCTCATGAGCCCAAACAAGTCTCTAAAAGCATGAGTTTGCAACTACTTTACTTTTGGAGAAAATTCAAAACATTCACTATTCAATAGAGCCCAATAGCAAAAATCAGGTTTTGAATGAAGAATCACATTTCTTGGTAAAATCATGCAGGATTGAAATTTTTGATGGTTTTTTACTCCTCTCAACAGCCCAAACAAGTTTCTAAAAGGATGAGTTTGCAACTACTTTACTTTTGGAGAAAATTTAAAACATTCATTATTCAATAGGGCCCAAACTATCAAAAACCAGCGGTTTCAATGAACACACATTTCTTGGTAGAATCATGCAGGACTGAAATTTTTGATGTTTTTCTACTCCTCTCATGAGCCCAAACAAATCTCTAAAAGCATGAGTTTGCAACTACTTTACTTTTGGAGAAAATTCAAAACATTCATTATTCAATAGAGCCCAATAGCAAAAACCAGCGTTTTGAATGAAGAATCACATTTCTTGGTAGAATCATGCAGGATTGAAATTTTTGATGGTTTTTTACTCCTCTCAACAGCCCAAACAAGTTTCTAAAAGGATGAGTTTGCAACTACTTTACTTTTGGAGAAAATTCAAAACATTCATTATTCAATAGGGCCCAAACTATCAAAAACCAGCAGTTTCAATGAACACACATTTCTTGGTAGAATCATGCAGGACTGAAATTTTTGATGTTTTTCTACTCCTCTCATGAGCCCAAACAAGTATCTAAAAGCATGAGTTTGCAACTACTTTACTTTTGGAGAAAATTCAAAACATTCATTATTCAATAGAGCCCAATAGCAAAAACCAGCGTTTTGAATGAAGAATCACATTTCTTGGTAGAATCATGCAGGATTGAAATTTTTGATGGTTTTTTACTCCTCTCAACAGCCCAAACAAGTTTCTAAAAGGATGAGTTTGCAACTACTTTACTTTTGGAGAAAATTCAAAACATTCATTATTCAATAGGGCCCAAACTATCAAAAACCAGCGGTTTGAATGAACACACATTTCTTGGTAGAATCATGCAGGACTGAAATTTTTGATGTTTTTCTACTCCTCTCATGAGCCCAAACAAGTCTCTAAAAGCATGAGTTTGCAACTACTTTACTTTTGGAGAAAATTCAAAACATTCATTATTCAATAGGGCCCAAACTATCAAAAACCAGCGGTTTGAATGAACACACATTTCTTGGTAGAATCATGCAGGACTGAAATTTTTGATGTTTTTCTACTCCTCTCATGAGCCCAAACAAGTCTCTAAAAGCATGAGTTTGCAACTACTTTACTTTTGGAGAAAATTCAAAACATTCACTATTCAATAGAGCCCAATAGCAAAAATCAGGTTTTGAATGAAGAATCACATTTCTTGGTAAAATCATGCAGGATTGAAATTTTTGATGGTTTTTTACTCCTCTCAACAGCCCAAACAAGTTTCTAAAAGGATGAGTTTGCAACTACTTTACTTTTGGAGAAAATTCAAAACATTCATTATTCAATAGGGCCCAAAGTATCAAAAACCAGCGGTTTGAATGAACACACATTTCTTGGTAGAATCATGCAGGACTGAAATTTTTGATGTTTTTCTACTCCTCTCATGAGCCCAAACAAGTCTCTAAAAGCATGAGTTTGCAACTACTTTACTTTTGGAGAAAATTCAAAACATTCATTATTCAATAAGGCCCAAACTATCAAAAACCAGCGGTTTGAATGAACACACATTTCTTGGTAGAATCATGCAGGACTGAAATTTTTGATGTTTTTCTACTCCTCTCATGAGCCCAAACAAGTCTCTAAAAGCATGAGTTTGCAACTACTTTACTTTTGGAGAAAATTCAAAACATTCATTATTCAATAAGGCCCAAACTATCAAAAACCAGCGGTTTGAATGAACACACATTTCTTGGTAGAATCATGCAGGACTGAAATTTTTGATGTTTTTCTACTCCTCTCATGAGCCCAAACAAGTCTCTAAAAGCATGAGTTTGCAACTACTTTACTTTTGGAGAAAATTCAAAACATTCACTATTCAATAGAGCCCAATAGCAAAAATCAGGTTTTGAATGAAGAATCACATTTCTTGGTAAAATCATGCAGGATTGAAATTTTTGATGGTTTTTTACTCCTCTCAACAGCCCAAACAAGTTTCTAAAAGGATGAGTTTGCAACTACTTTACTTTTGGAGAAAATTTAAAACATTCATTATTCAATAGGGCCCAAAGTATCAAAAACCAGCGGTTTGAATGAACACACATTTCTTGGTAGAATCATGCAGGACTGAAATTTTTGATGTTTTTCTACTCCTCTCATGAGCCCAAACAAGTCTCTAAAAGCATGAGTTTGCAACTACTTTACTTTTGGAGAAAATTCAAAACATTCATTATTCAATAGGGCCCAAACTATCAAAAACCAGCGGTTTGAATGAACACACATTACTTGGTAGAATCATGCAGGACTGAAATTTTTGATGTTTTTCTACTCCTCTCATGAGCCCAAACAAGTCTCTAAAAGCATGAGTTTGCAACTACTTTACTTTTGGAGAAAATTCAAAACATTCACTATTCAATAGAGCCCAATAGCAAAAATCAGGTTTTGAATGAAGAATCACATTTCTTGGTAAAATCATGCAGGATTGAAATTTTTGATGGTTTTTTACTCCTCTCAACAGCCCAAACAAGTTTCTAAAAGGATGAGTTTGCAACTACTTTACTTTTGGAGAAAATTTAAAACATTCATTATTCAATAGGGCCCAAACTATCAAAAACCAGCGGTTTGAATGAACACACATTTCTTGGTAGAATCATGCAGGACTGAAATTTTTGATGTTTTTCTACTCCTCTCATGAGCCCAAACAAATCTCTAAAAGCATGAGTTTGCAACTACTTTACTTTTGGAGAAAATTCAAAACATTATTCAATAGAGCCCAATAGCAAAAACCAGCGTTTTGAATGAAGAATCACATTTCTTGGTAGAATCATGCAGGATTGAAATTTTTGATGGTTTTTTACTCCTCTCAACAGCCCAAACAAGTTTCTAAAAGGATGAGTTTGCAACTACTTTACTTTTGGAGAAAATTCAAAACATTCATTATTCAATAGGGCCCAAACTATCAAAAACCAGCGGTTTCAATGAACACACATTTCTTGGTAGAATCATGCAGGACTGAAATTTTTGATGTTTTTCTACTCCTCTCATGAGCCCAAACAAGTCTCTAAAAGCATGAGTTTGCAACTACTTTACTTTTGGAGAAAATTCAAAACATTCATTATTCAATAGAGCCCAATAGCAAAAACCAGCGTTTTGAATGAAGAATCACATTTCTTGGTAGAATCATGCAGGATTGAAATTTTTGGTGGTTTTTTACTCCTCTCAACAGCCCAAACAAGTTTCTAAAAGGATGAGTTTGCAACTACTTTACTTTTGGAGAAAATTCAAAACATTCATTATTCAATAGGGCCCAAACTATCAAAAACCAGCGGTTTCAATGAACACACATTTCTTGGTAGAATCATGCAGGACTGAAATTTTTGATGTTTTTCTACTCCTCTCATGAGCCCAAACAAGTCTCTAAAAGCATGAGTTTGCAACTACTTTACTTTTGGAGAAAATTCAAAACATTCATTATTCAATAGAGCCCAATAGCAAAAACCAGCGTTTTGAATGAAGAATCACATTTCTTGGTAGAATCATGCAGGATTGAAATTTTTGATGGTTTTTTACTCCTCTCAACAGCCCAAACAAGTTTCTAAAAGGATGAGTTTGCAACTACTTTACTTTTGGAGAAAATTCAAAACATTCATTATTCAATAGGGCCCAAACTATCAAAAACCAGCGGTTTGAATGAACACACATTTCTTGGTAGAATCATGCAGGACTGAAATTTTTGATGTTTTTCTACTCCTCTCATGAGCCCAAACAAGTCTCTAAAAGCATGAGTTTGCAACTACTTTACTTTTGGAGAAAATTCAAAACATTCATTATTCAATAGGGCCCAAACTATCAAAAACCAGCGGTTTGAATGAACACACATTTCTTGGTAGAATCATGCAGGACTGAAATTTTTGATGTTTTTCTACTCCTCTCATGAGCCCAAACAAGTCTCTAAAAGCATGAGTTTGCAACTACTTTACTTTTGGAGAAAATTCAAAACATTCACTATTCAATAGAGCCCAATAGCAAAAATCAGGTTTTGAATGAAGAATCACATTTCTTGGTAAAATCATGCAGGATTGAAATTTTTGATGGTTTTTTACTCCTCTCAACAGCCCAAACAAGTTTCTAAAAGGATGAGTTTGCAACTACTTTACTTTTGGAGAAAATTCAAAACATTCATTATTCAATTGATCCCAAAGTATCAAAAACCAGCGGTTTGAATGAACACACATTTCTTGGTAGAATCATGCAGGACTGAAATTTTTGATGTTTTTCTACTCCTCTCATGAGCCCAAACAAGTCTCTAAAAGCATGAGTTTGCAACTACTTTACTTTTGGAGAAAATTCAAAACATTCATTATTCAATAGGGCCCAAACTATCAAAAACCAGCGGTTTGAATGAACACACATTTCTTGGTAGAATCATGCAGGACTGAAATTTTTGATGTTTTTCTACTCCTCTCATGAGCCCAAACAAGTCTCTAAAAGCATGAGTTTGCAACTACTTTACTTTTGGAGAAAATTCAAAACATTCACTATTCAATAGAGCCCAATAGCAAAAATCAGGTTTTGAATGAGGAATCACATTTCTTGGTAGAATCATGCAGGATTGAAATTTTTGATGGTTTTTTACTCCTCTCAACAGCCCAAACAAGTTTCTAAAAGGATGAGTTTGCAACTACTTTACTTTTGGAGAAAATTCAAAACATTCATTATTCAATAGGGCCCAAACTATCAAAAACCAGCGGTTTCAATGAACACACATTTCTTGGTAGAATCATGCAGGACTGAAATTTTTGATGTTTTTCTACTCCTCTCATGAGCCCAAACAAGTCTCTGAAAGCATGAGTTTGCAACTACTTTACTTCTGGAGAAAATTCAAAACATTCATTATTCAATAGAGCCCAATAGCAAAAACCAGCGTTTTGAATGAAGAATCACATTTCTTGGTAGAATCATGCAGGATTGAAATTTTTGATGGTTTTTTACTCCTCTCAACAGCCCAAACAAGTTTCTAAAAGGATGAGTTTGCAACTACTTTACTTTTGGAGAAAATTCAAAACATTCATTATTCAATAGGGCCCAAACTATCAAAAACCAGCGGTTTGAATGAACACACATTTCTTGGTAGAATCATGCAGGACTGAAATTTTTGATGTTTTTCTACTCCTCTCATGAGCCCAAACAAGTCTCTAAAAGCATGAGTTTGCAACTACTTTACTTTTGGAGAAAATTCAAAACATTCATTATTCAATAGGGCCCAAACTATCAAAAACCAGCGGTTTGAATGAACACACATTTCTTGGTAGAATCATGCAGGACTGAAATTTTTGATGTTTTTCTACTCCTCTCATGAGCCCAAACAAGTCTCTAAAAGCATGAGTTTGCATCTACTTTACTTTTGGAGAAAATTCAAAACATTCACTATTCAATAGAGCCCAATAGCAAAAATCAGGTTTTGAATGAAGAATCACATTTCTTGGTAAAATCATGCAGGATTGAAATTTTTGATGGTTTTTTACTCCTCTCAACAGCCCAAACAAGTTTCTAAAAGGATGAGTTTGCAACTACTTTACTTTTGGAGAAAATTCAAAACATTCATTATTCAATAGGGCCCAAACTATCAAAAACCAGCGGTTTGAATGAACAAACATTTCTTGGTAGAATCATGCAGGACTGAAATTTTTGATGTTTTTCTACTCCTCTCATGAGCCCAAACAAGTCTCTAAAAGCATGAGTTTGCAACTACTTTACTTTTGGAGAAAATTCAAAACATTCATTATTCAATAGGGCCCAAACTATCAAAAACCAGCGGTTTGAATGAACACACATTTCTTGGTAGAATCATGCAGGACTGAAATTTTTGATGTTTTTCTACTCCTCTCATGAGCCCAAACAAGTCTCTAAAAGCATGAGTTTGCAACTACTTTACTTTTGGAGAAAATTCAAAACATTCACTATTCAATAGAGCCCAATAGCAAAAATCAGGTTTTGAATGAAGAATCACATTTCTTGGTAAAATCATGCAGGATTGAAATTTTTGATGGTTTTTTACTCCTCTCAACAGCCCAAACAAGTTTCTAAAAGGATGAGTTTGCAACTACTTTACTTTTGGAGAAAATTTAAAACATTCATTATTCAATAGGGCCCAAACTATCAAAAACCAGCGGTTTCAATGAACACACATTTCTTGGTAGAATCATGCAGGACTGAAATTTTTGATGTTTTTCTACTCCTCTCATGAGCCCAAACAAATCTCTAAAAGCATGAGTTTGCAACTACTTTACTTTTGGAGAAAATTCAAAAAATTCATTATTCAATAGAGCCCAATAGCAAAAACCAGCGTTTTGAATGAAGAATCACATTTCTTGGTAGAATCATGCAGGATTGAAATTTTTGATGGTTTTTTACTCCTCTCAACAGCCCAAACAAGTTTCTAAAAGGATGAGTTTGCAACTACTTTACTTTTGGAGAAAATTCAAAACATTCATTATTCAATAGGGCCCAAACTATCAAAAACCAGCGGTTTGAATGAACACACATTTCTTGGTAGAATCATGCAGGACTGAAATTTTTGATGTTTTTCTACTCCTCTCATGAGCCCAAACAAGTCTCTAAAAGCATGAGTTTGCAACTACTTTACTTTTGGAGAAAATTCAAAACATTCATTATTCAATAGGGCCCAAACTATCAAAAACCAGCGGTTTGAATGAACACACATTTCTTGGTAGAATCATGCAGGACTGAAAATTTTGATGTTTTTCTACTCCTCTCATGAGCCCAAACAAGTCTCTAAAAGCATGAGTTTGCAACTACTTTACTTTTGGAGAAAATTCAAAACATTCACTATTCAATAGAGCCCAATAGCAAAAATCAGGTTTTGAATGAAGAATCACATTTCTTGGTAAAATCATGCAGGATTGAAATTTTTGATGGTTTTTTACTCCTCTCAACAGCCCAAACAAGTTTCTAAAAGGATGAGTTTGCAACTACTTTACTTTTGGAGAAAATTCAAAACATTCATTATTCAATAGGGCCCAAACTATCAAAAACCAGCGGTTTGAATGAACACACATTTCTTGGTAGAATCATGCAGGACTGAAATTTTTGATGTTTTTCTACTCCTCTCATGAGCCCAAACAAGTCTCTAAAAGCATGAGTTTGCAACTACTTTACTTTTGGAGAAAATTCAAAACATTCATTATTCAATAGGGCCCAAACTATCAAAAACCAGCGGTTTGAATGAACACACATTTCTTGGTAGAATCATGCAGGACTGAAATTTTTGATGTTTTTCTACTCCTCTCATGAGCCCAAACAAGTCTCTAAAAGCATGAGTTTGCAACTACTTTACTTTTGGAGAAAATTCAAAACATTCACTATTCAATAGAGCCCAATAGCAAAAATCAGGTTTTGAATGAAGAATCACATTTCTTGGTAAAATCATGCAGGATTGAAATTTTTGATGGTTTTTTACTCCTCTCAACAGCCCAAACAAGTTTCTAAAAGGATGAGTTTGCAACTACTTTACTTTTGGAGAAAATTTAAAACATTCATTATTCAATAGGGCCCAAACTATCAAAAACCAGCGGTTTCAATGAACACACATTTCTTGGTAGAATCATGCAGGACTGAAATTTTTGATGTTTTTCTACTCCTCTCATGAGCCCAAACAAATCTCTAAAAGCATGAGTTTGCAACTACTTTACTTTTGGAGAAAATTCAAAACATTCATTATTCAATAGAGCCCAATAGCAAAAACCAGCGTTTTGAATGAAGAATCACATTTCTTGGTAGAATCATGCAGGATTGAAATTTTTGATGGTTTTTTACTCCTCTCAACAGCCCAAACAAGTTTCTAAAAGGATGAGTTTGCAACTACTTTACTTTTGGAGAAAATTCAAAACATTCATTATTCAATAGGGCCCAAACTATCAAAAACCAGCGGTTTCAATGAACACACATTTCTTGGTAGAATCATGCAGGACTGAAATTTTTGATGTTTTTCTACTCCTCTCCTGAGCCCAAACAAGTCTCTAAAAGCATGAGTTTGCAACTACTTTACTTTTGGAGAAAATGCAAAACATTCATTATTCAATAGAGCCCAATAGCAAAAACCAGCGTTTTGAATGAAGAATCACATTTCTTGGTAGAATCATGCAGGATTGAAATTTTTGATGGTTTTTTACTCCTCTCAACAGCCCAAACAAGTTTCTAAAAGGATGAGTTTGCAGCTACTTTACTTTTGGAGAAAATTCAAAACATTCATTATTCAATAGGGCCCAAACTATCAAAAACCAGCGGTTTGAATGAACACACATTTCTTGGTAGAATCATGCAGGACTGAAATTTTTGATGTTTTTCTACTCCTCTCATGAGCCCAAACAAGTCTCTAAAAGCATGAGTTTGCAACTACTTTACTTTTGGAGAAAATTCAAAACATTCATTATTCAATAGGGCCCAAACTATCAAAAACCAGCGGTTTGAATGAACACACATTTCTTGGTAGAATCATGCAGGACTGAAATTTTTGATGTTTTTCTACTCCTCTCTTGAGCCCAAACAAGTCTCAAAAAGCATGAGTTTGCAACTACTTTACTTTTGGAGAAAATTCAAAACATTCACTATTCAATAGAGCCCAATAGCAAAAATCAGGTTTTGAATGAAGAATCACATTTCTTGGTAAAATCATGCAGGATTGAAATTTTTGATGGTTTTTTACTCCTCTCAACAGCCCAAACAAGTTTCTAAAAGGATGAGTTTGCAACTACTTTACTTTTGGAGAAAATTTAAAACATTCATTATTCAATAGGGCCCAAACTATCAAAAACCAGCGGTTTGAATGAACACACATTTCTTGGTAGAATCATGCAGGACTGAAATTTTTGATGTTTTTCTACTCCTCTCATGAGCCCAAACAAATCTCTAAAAGCATGAGTTTGCAACTACTTTACTTTTGGAGAAAATTCAAAACATTATTCAATAGAGCCCAATAGCAAAAACCAGCGTTTTGAATGAAGAATCACATTTCTTGGTAGAATCATGCAGGATTGAAATTTTTGATGGTTTTTTACTCCTCTCAACAGCCCAAACAAGTTTCTAAAAGGATGAGTTTGCAACTACTTTACTTTTGGAGAAAATTCAAAACATTCATTATTCAATAGGGCCCAAACTATCAAAAACCAGCGGTTTCAATGAACACACATTTCTTGGTAGAATCATGCAGGACTGAAATTTTTGATGTTTTTCTACTCCTCTCATGAGCCCAAACAAGTCTCTAAAAGCATGAGTTTGCAACTACTTTACTTTTGGAGAAAATTCAAAACATTCATTATTCAATAGAGCCCAATAGCAAAAACCAGCGTTTTGAATGAAGAATCACATTTCTTGGTAGAATCATGCAGGATTGAAATTTTTGATGGTTTTTTACTCCTCTCAACAGCCCAAACAAGTTTCTAAAAGGATGAGTTTGCAACTACTTTACTTTTGGAGAAAATTCAAAACATTCATTATTCAATAGGGCCCAAACTATCAAAAACCAGCGGTTTGAATGAACACACATTTCTTGGTAGAATCATGCAGGACTGAAATTTTTGATGTTTTTCTACTCCTCTCATGAGCCCAAACAAGTCTCTAAAAGCATGAGTTTGCAACTACTTTACTTTTGGAGAAAATTCAAAACATTCATTATTCAATAGAGCCCAATAGCAAAAACCAGCGTTTTGAATGAAGAATCACATTTCTTGGTAGAATCATGCAGGATTGAAATTTTTGATGGTTTTTTACTCCTCTCAACAGCCCAAACAAGTTTCTAAAAGGATGAGTTTGCAACTACTTTACTTTTGGAGAAAATTCAAAACATTCATTATTCAATAGGGCCCAAACTATCAAAAACCAGCGGTTTGAATGAACACACATTTCTTGGTAGAATCATGCAGGACTGAAATTTTTGATGTTTTTCTACTCCTCTCATGAGCCCAAACAAGTCTCTAAAAGCATGAGTTTGCAACTACTTTACTTTTGGAGAAAATTCAAAACATTCATTATTCAATAGGGCCCAAACTATCAAAAACCAGCGGTTTGAATGAACACACATTTCTTGGTAGAATCATGCAGGACTGAAATTTTTGATGTTTTTCTACTCCTCTCATGAGCCCAAACAAGTCTCTAAAAGCATGAGTTTGCAACTACTTTACTTTTGGAGAAAATTCAAAACATTCACTATTCAATAGAGCCCAATAGCAAAAATCAGGTTTTGAATGAAGAATCACATTTCTTGGTAAAATCATGCAGGATTGAAATTTTTGATGGTTTTTTACTCCTCTCAACAGCCCAAACAAGTTTCTAAAAGGATGAGTTTGCAACTACTTTACTTTTGGAGAAAATTCAAAACATTCATTATTCAATAGGGCCCAAACTATCAAAAACCAGCGGTTTGAATGAACACACATTTCTTGGTAGAATCATGCAGGACTGAAATTTTTGATGTTTTTCTACTCCTCTCATGAGCCCAAACAAGTCTCTAAAAGCATGAGTTTGCAACTACTTTACTTTTGGAGAAAATTCAAAACATTCATTATTCAATAGGGCCCAAACTATCAAAAACCAGCGGTTTGAATGAACACACATTTCTTGGTAGAATCATGCAGGACTGAAATTTTTGATGTTTTTCTACTCCTCTCATGAGCCCAAACAAGTCTCTAAAAGCATGAGTTTGCAACTACTTTACTTTTGGAGAAAATTCAAAACATTCACTATTCAATAGAGCCCAATAGCAAAAATCAGGTTTTGAATGAAGAATCACATTTCTTGGTAAAATCATGCAGGATTGAAATTTTTGATGGTTTTTTACTCCTCTCAACAGCCCAAACAAGTTTCTAAAAGGATGAGTTTGCAACTACTTTACTTTTGGAGAAAATTTAAAACATTCATTATTCAATAGGGCCCAAACTATCAAAAACCAGCGGTTTCAATGAACACACATTTCTTGGTAGAATCATGCAGGACTGAAATTTTTGATGTTTTTCTACTCCTCTCATGAGCCCAAACAAATCTCTAAAAGCATGAGTTTGCAACTACTTTACTTTTGGAGAAAATTCAAAACATTATTCAATAGAGCCCAATAGCAAAAACCAGCGTTTTGAATGAAGAATCACATTTCTTGGTAGAATCATGCAGGATTGAAATTTTTGATGGTTTTTTACTCCTCTCAACAGCCCAAACAAGTTTCTAAAAGGATGAGTTTGCAACTACTTTACTTTTGGAGAAAATTCAAAACATTCATTATTCAACAGGGCCCAAACTATCAAAAACCAGCGGTTTCAATGAACACACATGTCTTGGTAGAATCATGCAGGACTGAAATTTTTGATGTTTTTCTACTCATCTCATGAGCCCAAACAAGTCTCTAAAAGCATGAGTTTGCAACTACTTTACTTTTGGAGAAAATTCAAAACATTCACTATTCAATAGAGCCCAATAGCAAAAATCAGGTTTTGAATGAAGAATCACATTTCTTGGTAGAATCATGCAGGATTGAAATTTTTGATGGTTTTTTACTCCTCTCAACAGCCCAAACAAGTTTCTAAAAGGATGAGTTTGCAACTACTTTACTTTTGGAGAAAATTCAAAACATTCATTATTCAATAGGGCCCAAACTATCAAAAACCAGCGGTTTCAATGAACACACATTTCTTGGTAGAATCATGCAGGACTGAAATTTTTGATGTTTTTCTACTCCTCTCATGAGCCCAAACAAGTCTCTAAAAGCATGAGTTTGCAACTACTTTACTTCTGGAGAAAATTCAAAACATTCATTATTCAATAGAGCCCAATAGCAAAAACCAGCGTTTTGAATGAAGAATCACATTTCTTGGTAGAATCATGCAGGATTGAAATTTTTGATGGTTTTTTACTCCTCTCAACAGCCCAAACAAGTTTCTAAAAGGATGAGTTTGCAACTACTTTACTTTTGGAGAAAATTCAAAACATTCATTATTCAATAGGGCCCAAACTATCAAAAACCAGCGGTTTGAATGAACACACATTTCTTGGTAGAATCATGCAGGACTGAAATTTTTGATGTTTTTCTACTCCTCTCATGAGCCCAAACAAGTCTCTAAAAGCATGAGTTTGCAACTACTTTACTTTTGGAGAAAATTCAAAACATTCATTATTCAATAGGGCCCAAACTATCAAAAACCAGCGGTTTGAATGAACACACATTTCTTGGTAGAATCATGCAGGACTGAAATTTTTGATGTTTTTCTACTCCTCTCATGAGCCCAAACAAGTCTCTAAAAGCATGAGTTTGCAACTACTTTACTTTTGGAGAAAATTCAAAACATTCACTATTCAATAGAGCCCAATAGCAAAAATCAGGTTTTGAATGAAGAATCACATTTCTTGGTAAAATCATGCAGGATTGAAATTTTTGATGGTTTTTTACTCCTCTCAACAGCCCAAACAAGTTTCTAAAAGGATGAGTTTGCAACTACTTTACTTTTGGAGAAAATTCAAAACATTCATTATTCAATAGGGCCCAAACTATCAAAAACCAGCGGTTTGAATGAACACACATTTCTTGGCAGAATCATGCAGGACTGAAATTTTTGATGTTTTTCTACTCCTCTCATGAGCCCAAACAAGTCTCTAAAAGCATGAGTTTGCAACTACTTTACTTTTGGAGAAAATTCAAAACATTCACTATTCAATAGAGCCCAATAGCAAAAATCAGGTTTTGAATGAAGAATCACATTTCTTGGTAAAATCATGCAGGATTGAAATTTTTGATGGTTTTTTACTCCTCTCAACAGCCCAAACAAGTTTCTAAAAGGATGAGTTTGCAACTACTTTACTTTTGGAGAAAATTTAAAACATTCATTATTCAATAGGGCCCAAACTATCAAAAACCAGCGGTTTCAATGAACACACATTTCTTGGTAGAATCATGCAGGACTGAAATTTTTGATGTTTTTCTACTCCTCTCATGAGCCCAAACAAATCTCTAAAAGCATGAGTTTGCAACTACTTTACTTTTGGAGAAAATTCAAAACATTATTCAATAGAGCCCAATAGCAAAAACCAGCGTTTTGAATGAAGAATCACATTTCTTGGTAGAATCATGCAGGATTGAAATTTTTGATGGTTTTTTACTCCTCTCAACAGCCCAAACAAGTTTCTAAAAGGATGAGTTTGCAACTACTTTACTTTTGGAGAAAATTCAAAACATTCATTATTCAATAGGGCCCAAACTATCAAAAACCAGCCGTTTCAATGAACACACATGTCTTGGTAGAATCATGCAGGACTGAAATTTTTGATGTTTTTCTACTCATCTCATGAGCCCAAACAAGTCTCTAAAAGCATGAGTTTGCAACTACTTTACTTTTGGAGAAAATTCAAAACATTCACTATTCAATAGAGCCCAATAGCAAAAATCAGGTTTTGAATGAAGAATCACATTTCTTGGTAGAATCATGCAGGAATGAAATTTTTGATGGTTTTTTACTCCTCTCAACAGCCCAAACAAGTTTCTAAAAGGATGAGTTTGCAACTACTTTACTTGTGGAGAAAATTCAAAACATTCATTATTCAATAGGGCCCAAACTATCAAAAACCAGCGGTTTGAATGAACACACATTTCTTGGTAGAATCATGCAGGACTGAAATTTTTGATGTTTTTCTACTCCTCTCATGAGCCCAAACAAGTCTCTAAAAGCATGAGTTTGCAACTACTTTACTTTTGGAGAAAATTCAAAACATTCATTATTCAATAGGGCCCAAACTATCAAAAACCAGCGGTTTGAATGAACACACATTTCTTGGTAGAATCATGCAGGACTGAAATTTTTGATGTTTTTCTACTCCTCTCAGGAGCCCAAACAAGTCTCTAAAAGCATGAGTTTGGAACTACTTTACTTTTGGAGAAAATTCAAAACATTCACTATTCAATAGAGCCCAATAGCAAAAATCAGGTTTTGAATGAAGAATCACATTTCTTGGTAAAATCATGCAGGATTGAAATTTTTGATGGTTTTTTACTCCTCTCAACAGCCCAAACAAGTTTCTAAAAGGATGAGTTTGCAACTACTTTACTTTTGGAGAAAATTCAAAACATTCATTATTCAATAGGGCCCAAACTATCAAAAACCAGCGGTTTGAATGAACACACATTTCTTGGCAGAATCATGCAGGACTGAAATTTTTGATGTTTTTCTACTCCTCTCATGAGCCCAAACAAGTCTCTAAAAGCATGAGTTTGCAACTACTTTACTTTTGGAGAAAATTCAAAACATTCATTATTCAATAGGGCCCAAACTATCAAAAACCAGCGGTTTGAATGAACACACATTTCTTGGTAGAATCATGCAGGACTGAAATTTTTGATGTTTTTCTACTCCTCTCATGAGCCCAAACAAGTCTCTAAAAGCATGAGTTTGCAACTACTTTACTTTTGGAGAAAATTCAAAACATTCACTATTCAATAGAGCCCAATAGCAAAAATCAGGTTTTGAATGAAGAATCACATTTCTTGGTAAAATCATGCAGGATTGAAATTTTTGATGGTTTTTTACTCCTCTCAACAGCCCAAACAAGTTTCTAAAAGGATGAGTTTGCAACTACTTTACTTTTGGAGAAAATTCAAAACATTCATTATTCAATAGGGCCCAAACTATCAAAAACCAGCGGTTTGAATGAACACACATTTCTTGGCAGAATCATGCAGGACTGAAATTTTTGATGTTTTTCTACTCCTCTCATGAGCCCAAACAAGTCTCTAAAAGCATGAGTTTGCAACTACTTTACTTTTGGAGAAAATTCAAAACATTCACTATTCAATAGAGCCCAATAGCAAAAATCAGGTTTTGAATGAAGAATCACATTTCTTGGTAAAATCATGCAGGATTGAAATTTTTGATGGTTTTTTACTCCTCTCAACAGCCCAAACAAGTTTCTAAAAGGATGAGTTTGCAACTACTTTACTTTTGGAGAAAATTTAAAACATTCATTATTCAATAGGGCCCAAACTATCAAAAACCAGCGGTTTCAATGAACACACATTTCTTGGTAGAATCATGCAGGACTGAAATTTTTGATGTTTTTCTACTCCTCTCATGAGCCCAAACAAATCTCTAAAAGCATGAGTTTGCAACTACTTTACTTTTGGAGAAAATTCAAAACATTATTCAATAGAGCCCAATAGCAAAAACCAGCGTTTTGAATGAAGAATCACATTTCTTGGTAGAATCATGCAGGATTGAAATTTTTGATGGTTTTTTACTCCTCTCAACAGCCCAAACAAGTTTCTAAAAGGATGAGTTTGCAACTACTTTACTTTTGGAGAAAATTCAAAACATTCATTATTCAATAGGGCCCAAACTATCAAAAACCAGCCGTTTCAATGAACACACATGTCTTGGTAGAATCATGCAGGACTGAAATTTTTGATGTTTTTCTACTCATCTCATGAGCCCAAACAAGTCTCTAAAAGCATGAGTTTGCAACTACTTTACTTTTGGAGAAAATTCAAAACATTCACTATTCAATAGAGCCCAATAGCAAAAATCAGGTTTTGAATGAAGAATCACATTTCTTGGTAGAATCATGCAGGAATGAAATTTTTGATGGTTTTTTACTCCTCTCAACAGCCCAAACAAGTTTCTAAAAGGATGAGTTTGCAACTACTTTACTTGTGGAGAAAATTCAAAACATTCATTATTCAATAGGGCCCAAACTATCAAAAACCAGCGGTTTGAATGAACACACATTTCTTGGTAGAATCATGCAGGACTGAAATTTTTGATGTTTTTCTACTCCTCTCATGAGCCCAAACAAGTCTCTAAAAGCATGAGTTTGCAACTACTTTACTTTTGGAGAAAATTCAAAACATTCATTATTCAATAGGGCCCAAACTATCAAAAACCAGCGGTTTGAATGAACACACATTTCTTGGTAGAATCATGCAGGACTGAAATTTTTGATGTTTTTCTACTCCTCTCAGGAGCCCAAACAAGTCTCTAAAAGCATGAGTTTGGAACTACTTTACTTTTGGAGAAAATTCAAAACATTCACTATTCAATAGAGCCCAATAGCAAAAATCAGGTTTTGAATGAAGAATCACATTTCTTGGTAAAATCATGCAGGATTGAAATTTTTGATGGTTTTTTACTCCTCTCAACAGCCCAAACAAGTTTCTAAAAGGATGAGTTTGCAACTACTTTACTTTTGGAGAAAATTCAAAACATTCATTATTCAATAGGGCCCAAACTATCAAAAACCAGCGGTTTGAATGAACACACATTTCTTGGCAGAATCATGCAGGACTGAAATTTTTGATGTTTTTCTACTCCTCTCATGAGCCCAAACAAGTCTCTAAAAGCATGAGTTTGCAACTACTTTACTTTTGGAGAAAATTCAAAACATTCATTATTCAATAGGGCCCAAACTATCAAAAACCAGCGGTTTGAATGAACACACATTTCTTGGTAGAATCATGCAGGACTGAAATTTTTGATGTTTTTCTACTCCTCTCATGAGCCCAAACAAGTCTCTAAAAGCATGAGTTTGCAACTACTTTACTTTTGGAGAAAATTCAAAACATTCACTATTCAATAGAGCCCAATAGCAAAAATCAGGTTTTGAATGAAGAATCACATTTCTTGGTAAAATCATGCAGGATTGAAATTTTTGATGGTTTTTTACTCCTCTCAACAGCCCAAACAAGTTTCTAAAAGGATGAGTTTGCAACTACTTTACTTTTGGAGAAAATTTAAAACATTCATTATTCAATAGGGCCCAAACTACCAAAAACCAGCGGTTTCAATGAACACACATTTCTTGGTAGAATCATGCAGGACTGAAATTTTTGATGTTTTTCTACTCCTCTCATGAGCCCAAACAAATCTCTAAAAGCATGAGTTTGCAACTACTTTACTTTTGGAGAAAATTCAAAACATTATTCAATAGAGCCCAATAGCAAAAACCAGCGTTTTGAATGAAGAATCACATTTCTTGGTAGAATCATGCAGGATTGAAATTTTTGATGGTTTTTTACTCCTCTCAACAGCCCAAACAAGTTTCTAAAAGGATGAGTTTGCAACTACTTTACTTTTGGAGAAAATTTAAAACATTCATTATTCAATAGGGCCCAAACTATCAAAAACCAGCGGTTTCAATGAACACACATTTCTTGGTAGAATCATGCAGGACTGAAATTTTTGATGTTTTTCTACTCCTCTCATGAGCCCAAACAAATCTCTAAAAGCATGAGTTTGCAACTACTTTACTTTTGGAGAAAATTCAAAACATTATTCAATAGAGCCCAATAGCAAAAACCAGCGTTTTGAATGAAGAATCACATTTCTTGGTAGAATCATGCAGGATTGAAATTTTTGATGGTTTTTTACTCCTCTCAACAGCCCAAACAAGTTTCTAAAAGGATGAGTTTGCAACTACTTTACTTTTGGAGAAAATTCAAAACATTCATTATTCAACAGGGCCCAAACTATCAAAAACCAGCGGTTTCAATGAACACACATGTCTTGGTAGAATCATGCAGGACTGAAATTTTTGATGTTTTTCTACTCATCTCATGAGCCCAAACAAGTCTCTAAAAGCATGAGTTTGCAACTACTTTACTTTTGGAGAAAATTCAAAACATTCACTATTCAATAGAGCCCAATAGCAAAAATCAGGTTTTGAATGAAGAATCACATTTCTTGGTAGAATCATGCAGGATTGAAATTTTTGATGGTTTTTTACTCCTCTCAACAGCCCAAACAAGTTTCTAAAAGGATGAGTTTGCAACTACTTTACTTTTGGAGAAAATTCAAAACATTCATTATTCAATAGGGCCCAAACTATCAAAAACCAGCGGTTTCAATGAACACACATTTCTTGGTAGAATCATGCAGGACTGAAATTTTTGATGTTTTTCTACTCCTCTCATGAGCCCAAACAAGTCTCTAAAAGCATGAGCTTGCAACTACTTTACTTCTGGAGAAAATTCAAAACATTCATTATTCAATAGAGCCCAATAGCAAAAACCAGCGTTTTGAATGAAGAATCACATTTCTTGGTAGAATCATGCAGGATTGAAATTTTTGATGGTTTTTTACTCCTCTCAACAGCCCAAACAAGTTTCTAAAAGGATGAGTTTGCAACTACTTTACTTTTGGAGAAAATTCAAAACATTCATTATTCAATAGGGCCCAAACTATCAAAAACCAGCGGTTTGAATGAACACACATTTCTTGGTAGAATCATGCAGGACTGAAATTTTTGATGTTTTTCTACTCCTCTCATGAGCCCAAACAAGTCTCTAAAAGCATGAGTTTGCAACTACTTTACTTTTGGAGAAAATTCAAAACATTCATTATTCAATAGGGCCCAAACTATCAAAAACCAGCGGTTTGAATGAACACACATTTCTTGGTAGAATCATGCAGTACTGAAATTTTTGATGTTTTTCTACTCCTCTCATGAGCCCAAACAAGTCTCTAAAAGCATGAGTTTGCAACTACTTTACTTTTGGAGAAAATTCAAAACATTCACTATTCAATAGAGCCCAATAGCAAAAATCAGGTTTTGAATGAAGAATCACATTTCTTGGTAAAATCATGCAGGATTGAAATTTTTGATGGTTTTTTACTCCTCTCAACAGCCCAAACAAGTTTCTAAAAGGATGAGTTTGCAACTACTTTACTTTTGGAGAAAATTCAAAACATTCATTATTCAATAGGGCCCAAACTATCAAAAACCAGCGGTTTGAATGAACACACATTTCTTGGCAGAATCATGCAGGACTGAAATTTTTGATGTTTTTCTACTCCTCTCATGAGCCCAAACAAGTCTCTAAAAGCATGAGTTTGCAACTACTTTACTTTTGGAGAAAATTCAAAACATTCACTATTCAATAGAGCCCAATAGCAAAAATCAGGTTTTGAATGAAGAATCACATTTCTTGGTAAAATCATGCAGGATTGAAATTTTTGATGGTTTTTTACTCCTCTCAACAGCCCAAACAAGTTTCTAAAAGGATGAGTTTGCAACTACTTTACTTTTGGAGAAAATTCAAAACATTCATTATTCAATAGGGCCCAAACTATCAAAAACCAGCCGTTTCAATGAACACACATGTCTTGGTAGAATCATGCAGGACTGAAATTTTTGATGTTTTTCTACTCATCTCATGAGCCCAAACAAGTCTCTAAAAGCATGAGTTTGCAACTACTTTACTTTTGGAGAAAATTCAAAACATTCACTATTCAATAGAGCCCAATAGCAAAAATCAGGTTTTGAATGAAGAATCACATTTCTTGGTAGAATCATGCAGGATTGAAATTTTTGATGGTTTTTTACTCCTCTCAACAGCCCAAACAAGTTTCTAAAAGGATGAGTTTGCAACTACTTTACTTTTGGAGAAAATTCAAAACATTCATTATTCAATAGGGCCCAAACTATCAAAAACCAGCGGTTTGAATGAACACACATTTCTTGGTAGAATCATGCAGGACTGAAATTTTTGATGTTTTTCTACTCCTCTCATGAGCCCAAACAAGTCTCTAAAAGCATGAGTTTGCAACTACTTTACTTTTGGAGAAAATTCAAAACATTCATTATTCAATAGGGCCCAAACTATCAAAAACCAGCGGTTTGAATGAACACACATTTCTTGGTAGAATCATGCAGGACTGAAATTTTTGATGTTTTTCTACTCCTCTCATAAGCCCAAACAAGTGTCTAAAAGCATGAGTTTGCAACTACTTTACTTTTGGAGAAAATTCAAAACATTCACTATTCAATAGAGCCCAATAGCAAAAATCAGGTTTTGAATGAAGAATCACATTTCTTGGTAAAATCATGCAGGATTGAAATTTTTGATGGTTTTTTACTCCTCTCAACAGCCCAAACAAGTTTCTAAAAGGATGAGTTTGCAACTACTTTACTTTTGGAGAAAATTCAAAACATTCATTATTCAATAGGGCCCAAACTATCAAAAACCAGCGGTTTGAATGAACACACATTTCTTGGCAGAATCATGCAGGACTGAAATTTTTGATGTTTTTCTACTCCTCTCATGAGCCCAAACAAGTCTCTAAAAGCATGAGTTTGCAACTACTTTACTTTTGGAGAAAATTCAAAACATTCATTATTCAATAGGGCCCAAACTATCAAAAACCAGCGGTTTGAATGAACACACATTTCTTGGTAGAATCATGCAGGACTGAAATTTTTGATGTTTTTCTACTCCTCTCATGAGCCCAAACAAGTCTCTAAAAGCATGAGTTTGCAACTACTTTACTTTTGGAGAAAATTCAAAACATTCACTATTCAATAGAGCCCAATAGCAAAAATCAGGTTTTGAATGAAGAATCACATTTCTTGGTAAAATCATGCAGGATTGAAATTTTTGATGGTTTTTTACTCCTCTCAACAGCCCAAACAAGTTTCTAAAAGGATGAGTTTGCAACTACTTTACTTTTGGAGAAAATTTAAAACATTCATTATTCAATAGGGCCCAAACTATCAAAAACCAGCGGTTTCAATGAACACACATTTCTTGGTAGAATCATGCAGGACTGAAATTTTTGATGTTTTTCTACTCCTCTCATGAGCCCAAACAAATCTCTAAAAGCATGAGTTTGCAACTACTTTACTTTTGGAGAAAATTCAAAACATTATTCAATAGAGCCCAATAGCAAAAACCAGCGTTTTGAATGAAGAATCACATTTCTTGGTAGAATCATGCAGGATTGAAATTTTTGATGGTTTTTTACTCCTCTCAACAGCCCAAACAAGTTTCTAAAAGGATGAGTTTGCAACTACTTTACTTTTGGAGAAAATTCAAAACATTCATTATTCAATAGGGCCCAAACTATCAAAAACCAGCGGTTTCAATGAACACACATTTCTTGGTAGAATCATGCAGGACTGAAATTTTTGATGTTTTTCTACTCCTCTCATGAGCCCAAACAAGTCTCTAAAAGCATGAGTTTGCAACTACTTTACTTTTGGAGAAAATTCAAAACATTCATTATTCAATAGAGCCCAATAGCAAAAACCAGCGTTTTGAATGAAGAATCACATTTCTTGGTAGAATCATGCAGGATTGAAATTTTTGATGGTTTTTTACTCCTCTCAACAGCCCAAACAAGTTTCTAAAAGGATGAGTTTGCAACTACTTTACTTTTGGAGAAAATTCAAAACATTCATTATTCAATAGGGCCCAAACTATCAAAAACCAGCGGTTTGAATGAACACACATTTCTTGGTAGAATCATGCAGGACTGAAATTTTTGATGTTTTTCTACTCCTCTCATGAGCCCAAACAAGTCTCTAAAAGCATGAGTTTGCAACTACTTTACTTTTGGAGAAAATTCAAAACATTCATTATTCAATAGGGCCCAAACTATCAAAAACCAGCGGTTTGAATGAACACACATTTCTTGGTAGAATCATGCAGGACTGAAATTTTTGATGTTTTTCTACTCCTCTCATGAGCCCAAACAAGTCTCTAAAAGCATGAGTTTGCAACTACTTTACTTTTGGAGAAAATTCAAAACATTCACTATTCAATAGAGCCCAATAGCAAAAATCAGGTTTTGAATGAAGAATCACATTTCTTGGTAAAATCATGCAGGATTGAAATTTTTGATGGTTTTTTACTCCTCTCAACAGCCCAAACAAGTTTCTAAAAGGATGAGTTTGCAACTACTTTACTTTTGGAGAAAATTCAAAACATTCATTATTCAATAGGGCCCAAACTATCAAAAACCAGCGGTTTGAATGAACACACATTTCTTGGTAGAATCATGCAGGACTGAAATTTTTGATGTTTTTCTACTCCTCTCATGAGCCCAAACAAGTCTCTAAAAGCATGAGTTTGCAACTACTTTACTTTTGGAGAAAATTCAAAACATTCATTATTCAATAGGGCCCAAACTATCAAAAACCAGCGGTTTGAATGAACACACATTTCTTGGTAGAATCATGCAGGACTGAAATTTTTGATGTTTTTCTACTCCTCTCATGAGCCCAAACAAGTCTCTAAAAGCATGAGTTTGCAACTACTTTACTTTTGGAGAAAATTCAAAACATTCACTATTCAATAGAGCCCAATAGCAAAAATCAGGTTTTGAATGAAGAATCACATTTCTTGGTAAAATCATGCAGGATTGAAATTTTTGATGGTTTTTTACTCCTCTCAACAGCCCAAACAAGTTTCTAAAAGGATGAGTTTGCAACTACTTTACTTTTGGAGAAAATTTAAAACATTCATTATTCAATAGGGCCCAAACTATCAAAAACCAGCGGTTTGAATGAACACACATTTCTTGGTAGAATCATGCAGGACTGAAATTTTTGATGTTTTTCTACTCCTCTCATGAGCCCAAACAAATCTCTAAAAGCATGAGTTTGCAACTACTTTACTTTTGGAGAAAATTCAAAACATTATTCAATAGAGCCCAATAGCAAAAACCAGCGTTTTGAATGAAGAATCACATTTCTTGGTAGAATCATGCAGGATTGAAATTTTTGATGGTTTTTTACTCCTCTCAACAGCCCAAACAAGTTTCTAAAAGGATGAGTTTGCAACTACTTTACTTTTGGAGAAAATTCAAAACATTCATTATTCAACAGGGCCCAAACTATCAAAAACCAGCGGTTTCAATGAACACACATGTCTTGGTAGAATCATGCAGGACTGAAATTTTTGATGTTTTTCTACTCATCTCATGAGCCCAAACAAGTCTCTAAAAGCATGAGTTTGCAACTACTTTACTTTTGGAGAAAATTCAAAACATTCACTATTCAATAGAGCCCAATAGCAAAAATCAGGTTTTGAATGAAGAATCACATTTCTTGGTAGAATCATGCAGGATTGAAATTTTTGATGGTTTTTTACTCCTCTCAACAGCCCAAACAAGTTTCTAAAAGGATGAGTTTGCAACTACTTTACTTTTGGAGAAAATTCAAAACATTCATTATTCAATAGGGCCCAAACTATCAAAAACCAGCGGTTTGAATGAACACACATTTCTTGGTAGAATCATGCAGGACTGAAATTTTTGATGTTTTTCTACTCCTCTCATGAGCCCAAACAAGTCTCTAAAAGCATGAGTTTGCAACTACTTTACTTTTGGAGAAAATTCAAAACATTCATTATTCAATAGGGCCCAAACTATCAAAAACCAGCGGTTTGAATGAACACACATTTCTTGGTAGAATCATGCAGGACTGAAATTTTTGATGTTTTTCTACTCCTCTCATGAGCCCAAACAAGTCTCTAAAAGCATGAGTTTGCAACTACTTTACTTTTGGAGAAAATTCAAAACATTCACTATTCAATAGAGCCCAATAGCAAAAATCAGGTTTTGAATGAAGAATCACATTTCTTGGTAAAATCATGCAGGATTGAAATTTTTGATGGTTTTTTACTCCTCTCAACAGCCCAAACAAGTTTCTAAAAGGATGAGTTTGCAACTACTTTACTTTTGGAGAAAATTCAAAACATTCATTATTCAATAGGGCCCAAACTATCAAAAACCAGCGGTTTGAATGAACACACATTTCTTGGCAGAATCATGCAGGACTGAAATTTTTGATGTTTTTCTACTCCTCTCATGAGCCCAAACAAGTCTCTAAAAGCATGAGTTTGCAACTACTTTACTTTTGGAGAAAATTCAAAACATTCACTATTCAATAGAGCCCAATAGCAAAAATCAGGTTTTGAATGAAGAATCACATTTCTTGGTAAAATCATGCAGGATTGAAATTTTTGATGGTTTTTTACTCCTCTCAACAGCCCAAACAAGTTTCTAAAAGGATGAGTTTGCAACTACTTTACTTTTGGAGAAAATTTAAAACATTCATTATTCAATAGGGCCCAAACTATCAAAAACCAGCGGTTTCAATGAACACACATTTCTTGGTAGAATCATGCAGGACTGAAATTTTTGATGTTTTTCTACTCCTCTCATGAGCCCAAACAAATCTCTAAAAGCATGAGTTTGCAACTACTTTACTTTTGGAGAAAATTCAAAACATTCACTATTCAATAGAGCCCAATAGCAAAAATCAGGTTTTGAATGAAGAATCACATTTCTTGGTAAAATCATGCAGGATTGAAATTTTTGATGGTTTTTTACTCCTCTCAACAGCCCAAGCAAGTTTCTAAAAGGATGAGTTTGCAACTACTTTACTTTTGGAGAAAATTCAAAACATTCATTATTCAATAGGGCCCAAACTATCAAAAACCAGCGGTTTGAATGAACACACATTTCTTGGTAGAATCATGCAGGACTGAAATTTTTGATGTTTTTCTACTCCTCTCATGAGCCCAAACAAGTCTCTAAAAGCATGAGTTTGCAACTACTTTACTTTTGGAGAAAATTCAAAACATTCATTATTCAATAGGGCCCAAACTATCAAAAACCAGCGGTTTGAATGAACACACATTTCTTGGTAGAATCATGCAGGACTGAAATTTTTGATGTTTTTCTACTCCTCTCATGAGCCCAAACAAGTCTCTAAAAGCATGAGTTTGCAACTACTTTACTTTTGGAGAAAATTCAAAACATTCACTATTCAATAGAGCCCAATAGCAAAAATCAGGTTTTGAATGAAGAATCACATTTCTTGGTAAAATCATGCAGGATTGAAATTTTTGATGGTTTTTTACTCCTCTCAACAGCCCAAACAAGTTTCTAAAAGGATGAGTTTGCAACTACTTTACTTTTGGAGAAAATTTAAAACATTCATTATTCAATAGGGCCCAAACTATCAAAAACCAGCGGTTTCAATGAACACACATTTCTTGGTAGAATCATGCAGGACTGAAATTTTTGATGTTTTTCTACTCCTCTCATGAGCCCAAACAAATCTCTAAAAGCATGAGTTTGCAACTACTTTACTTTTGGAGAAAATTCAAAACATTATTCAATAGAGCCCAATAGCAAAAACCAGCGTTTTGAATGAAGAATCACATTTCTTGGTAGAATCATGCAGGATTGAAATTTTTGATGGTTTTTTACTCCTCTCAACAGCCCAAACAAGTTTCTAAAAGGATGAGTTTGCAACTACTTTACTTTTGGAGAAAATTCAAAACATTCATTATTCAACAGGGCCCAAACTATCAAAAACCAGCGGTTTCAATGAACACACATGTCTTGGTAGAATCATGCAGGACTGAAATTTTTGATGTTTTTCTACTCATCTCATGAGCCCAAACAAGTCTCTAAAAGCATGAGTTTGCAACTACTTTACTTTTGGAGAAAATTCAAAACATTCACTATTCAATAGAGCCCAATAGCAAAAATCAGGTTTTGAATGAAGAATCACATTTCTTGGTAGAATCATGCAGGATTGAAATTTTTGATGGTTTTTTACTCCTCTCAACAGCCCAAACAAGTTTCTAAAAGGATGAGTTTGCAACTACTTTACTTTTGGAGAAAATTCAAAACATTCATTATTCAATAGGGCCCAAACTATCAAAAACCAGCGGTTTCAATGAACACACATTTCTTGGTAGAATCATGCAGGACTGAAATTTTTGATGTTTTTCTACTCCTCTCATGAGCCCAAACAAGTCTCTAAAAGCATGAGTTTGCAACTACTTTACTTCTGGAGAAAATTCAAAACATTCATTATTCAATAGAGCCCAATAGCAAAAACCAGCGTTTTGAATGAAGAATCACATTTCTTGGTAGAATCATGCAGGATTGAAATTTTTGATGGTTTCTTACTCCTCTCAACAGCCCAAACAAGTTTCTAAAAGGATGAGTTTGCAACTACTTTACTTTTGGAGAAAATTCAAAACATTCATTATTCAATAGGGCCCAAACTATCAAAAACCAGCGGTTTGAATGAACACACATTTCTTGGTAGAATCATGCAGGACTGAAATTTTTGATGTTTTTCTACTCCTCTCATGAGCCCAAACAAGTCTCTAAAAGCATGAGTTTGCAACTACTTTACTTTTGGAGAAAATTCAAAACATTCATTATTCAATAGGGCCCAAACTATCAAAAACCAGCGGTTTGAATGAACACACATTTCTTGGTAGAATCATGCAGGACTGAAATTTTTGATGTTTTTCTACTCCTCTCATGAGCCCAAACAAGTCTCTAAAAGCATGAGTTTGCAACTACTTTACTTTTGGAGAAAATTCAAAACATTCACTATTCAATAGAGCCCAATAGCAAAAATCAGGTTTTGAATGAAGAATCACATTTCTTGGTAAAATTATGCAGGATTGAAATTTTTGATGGTTTTTTACTCCTCTCAACAGCCCAAACAAGTTTCTAAAAGGATGAGTTTGCAACTACTTTACTTTTGGAGAAAATTCAAAACATTCATTATTCAATAGGGCCCAAACTATCAAAAACCAGCGGTTTGAATGAACACACATTTCTTGGCAGAATCATGCAGGACTGAAATTTTTGATGTTTTTCTACTCCTCTCATGAGCCCAAACAAGTCTCTAAAAGCATGAGTTTGCAACTACTTTACTTTTGGAGAAAATTCAAAACATTCACTATTCAATAGAGCCCAATAGCAAAAATCAGGTTTTGAATGAAGAATCACATTTCTTGGTAAAATCATGCAGGATTGAAATTTTTGATGGTTTTTTACTCCTCTCAACAGCCCAAACAAGTTTCTAAAAGGATGAGTTTGCAACTACTTTACTTTTGGAGAAAATTTAAAACATTCATTATTCAATAGGGCCCAAACTATCAAAAACCAGCGGTTTCAATGAACACACATTTCTTGGTAGAATCATGCAGGACTGAAATTTTTGATGTTTTTCTACTCCTCTCATGAGCCCAAACAAATCTCTAAAAGCATGAGTTTGCAACTACTTTACTTTTGGAGAAAATTCAAAACATTATTCAATAGAGCCCAATAGCAAAAACCAGCGTTTTGAATGAAGAATCACATTTCTTGGTAGAATCATGCAGGATTGAAATTTTTGATGGTTTTTTACTCCTCTCAACAGCCCAAACAAGTTTCTAAAAGGATGAGTTTGCAACTACTTTACTTTTGGAGAAAATTCAAAACATTCATTATTCAATAGGGCCCAAACTATCAAAAACCAGCCGTTTCAATGAACACACATGTCTTGGTAGAATCATGCAGGACTGAAATTTTTGATGTTTTTCTACTCATCTCATGAGCCCAAACAAGTCTCTAAAAGCATGAGTTTGCAACTACTTTACTTTTGGAGAAAATTCAAAACATTCACTATTCAATAGAGCCCAATAGCAAAAATCAGGTTTTGAATGAAGAATCACATTTCTTGGTAGAATCATGCAGGATTGAAATTTTTGATGGTTTTTTACTCCTCTCAACAGCCCAAACAAGTTTCTAAAAGGATGAGTTTGCAACTACTTTACTTGTGGAGAAAATTCAAAACATTCATTATTCAATAGGGCCCAAACTATCAAAAACCAGCGGTTTGAATGAACACACATTTCTTGGTAGAATCATGCAGGACTGAAATTTTTGATGTTTTTCTACTCCTCTCATGAGCCCAAACAAGTCTCTAAAAGCATGAGTTTGCAACTACTTTACTTTTGGAGAAAATTCAAAACATTCATTATTCAATAGGGCCCAAACTATCAAAAACCAGCGGTTTGAATGAACACACATTTCTTGGTAGAATCATGCAGGACTGAAATTTTTGATGTTTTTCTACTCCTCTCATGAGCCCAAACAAGTCTCTAAAAGCATGAGTTTGCAACTACTTTACTTTTGGAGAAAATTCAAAACATTCACTATTCAATAGAGCCCAATAGCAAAAATCAGGTTTTGAATGAAGAATCACATTTCTTGGTAAAATCATGCAGGATTGAAATTTTTGATGGTTTTTTACTCCTCTCAACAGCCCAAACAAGTTTCTAAAAGGATGAGTTTGCAACTACTTTACTTTTGGAGAAAATTCAAAACATTCATTATTCAATAGGGCCCAAACTATCAAAAACCAGCGGTTTGAATGAACACACATTTCTTGGCAGAATCATGCAGGACTGAAATTTTTGATGTTTTTCTACTCCTCTCATGAGCCCAAACAAGTCTCTAAAAGCATGAGTTTGCAACTACTTTACTTTTGGAGAAAATTCAAAACATTCATTATTCAATAGGGCCCAAACTATCAAAAACCAGCGGTTTGAATGAACACACATTTCTTGGTAGAATCATGCAGGACTGAAATTTTTGATGTTTTTCTACTCCTCTCATGAGCCCAAACAAGTCTCTAAAAGCATGAGTTTGCAACTACTTTACTTTTGGAGAAAATTCAAAACATTCACTATTCAATAGAGCCCAATAGCAAAAATCAGGTTTTGAATGAAGAATCACATTTCTTGGTAAAATCATGCAGGATTGAAATTTTTGATGGTTTTTTACTCCTCTCAACAGCCCAAACAAGTTTCTAAAAGGATGAGTTTGCAACTACTTTACTTTTGGAGAAAATTTAAAACATTCATTATTCAATAGGGCCCAAACTATCAAAAACCAGCGGTTTCAATGAACACACATTTCTTGGTAGAATCATGCAGGACTGAAATTTTTGATGTTTTTCTACTCCTCTCATGAGCCCAAACAAATCTCTAAAAGCATGAGTTTGCAACTACTTTACTTTTGGAGAAAATTCAAAACATTATTCAATAGAGCCCAATAGCAAAAACCAGCGTTTTGAATGAAGAATCACATTTCTTGGTAGAATCATGCAGGATTGAAATTTTTGATGGTTTTTTACTCCTCTCAACAGCCCAAACAAGTTTCTAAAAGGATGAGTTTGCAACTACTTTACTTTTGGAGAAAATTTAAAACATTCATTATTCAATAGGGCCCAAACTATCAAAAACCAGCGGTTTCAATGAACACACATTTCTTGGTAGAATCATGCAGGACTGAAATTTTTGATGTTTTTCTACTCCTCTCATGAGCCCAAACAAATCTCTAAAAGCATGAGTTTGCAACTACTTTACTTTTGGAGAAAATTCAAAACATTATTCAATAGAGCCCAATAGCAAAAACCAGCGTTTTGAATGAAGAATCACATTTCTTGGTAGAATCATGCAGGATTGAAATTTTTGATGGTTTTTTACTCCTCTCAACAGCCCAAACAAGTTTCTAAAAGGATGAGTTTGCAACTACTTTACTTTTGGAGAAAATTCAAAACATTCATTATTCAATAGGGCCCAAACTATCAAAAACCAGCGGTTTCAATGAACACACATTTCTTGGTAGAATCATGCAGGACTGAAATTTTTGATGTTTTTCTACTCCTCTCATGAGCCCAAACAAGTCTCTAAAAGCATGAGTTTGCAACTACTTTACTTTTGGAGAAAATTCAAAACATTCATTATTCAATAGAGCCCAATAGCAAAAACCAGCGTTTTGAATGAAGAATCACATTTCTTGGTAGAATCATGCAGGATTGAAATTTTTGATGGTTTTTTACTCCTCTCAACAGCCCAAACAAGTTTCTAAAAGGATGAGTTTGCAACTACTTTACTTTTGGAGAAAATTCAAAACATTCATTATTCAATAGGGCCCAAACTATCAAAAACCAGCGGTTTGAATGAACACACATTTCTTGGTAGAATCATGCAGGACTGAAATTTTTGATGTTTTTCTACTCCTCTCATGAGCCCAAACAAGTCTCTAAAAGCATGAGTTTGCAACTACTTTACTTTTGGAGAAAATTCAAAACATTCATTATTCAATAGAGCCCAATAGCAAAAACCAGCGTTTTGAATGAAGAATCACATTTCTTGGTAGAATCATGCAGGATTGAAATTTTTGATGGTTTTTTACTCCTCTCAACAGCCCAAACAAGTTTCTAAAAGGATGAGTTTGCAACTACTTTACTTTTGGAGAAAATTCAAAACATTCATTATTCAATAGGGCCCAAACTATCAAAAACCAGCGGTTTGAATGAACACACATTTCTTGGTAGAATCATGCAGGACTGAAATTTTTGATGTTTTTCTACTCCTCTCATGAGCCCAAACAAGTCTCTAAAAGCATGAGTTTGCAACTACTTTACTTTTGGAGAAAATTCAAAACATTCATTATTCAATAGGGCCCAAACTATCAAAAACCAGCGGTTTGAATGAACACACATTTCTTGGTAGAATCATGCAGGACTGAAATTTTTGATGTTTTTCTACTCCTCTCATGAGCCCAAACAAGTCTCTAAAAGCATGAGTTTGCAACTACTTTACTTTTGGAGAAAATTCAAAACATTCACTATTCAATAGAGCCCAATAGCAAAAATCAGGTTTTGAATGAAGAATCACATTTCTTGGTAAAATCATGCAGGATTGAAATTTTTGATGGTTTTTTACTCCTCTCAACAGCCCAAACAAGTTTCTAAAAGGATGAGTTTGCAACTACTTTACTTTTGGAGAAAATTCAAAACATTCATTATTCAATAGGGCCCAAACTATCAAAAACCAGCGGTTTGAATGAACACACATTTCTTGGTAGAATCATGCAGGACTGAAATTTTTGATGTTTTTCTACTCCTCTCATGAGCCCAAACAAGTCTCTAAAAGCATGAGTTTGCAACTACTTTACTTTTGGAGAAAATTCAAAACATTCATTATTCAATAGGGCCCAAACTATCAAAAACCAGCGGTTTGAATGAACACACATTTCTTGGTAGAATCATGCAGGACTGAAATTTTTGATGTTTTTCTACTCCTCTCATGAGCCCAAACAAGTCTCTAAAAGCATGAGTTTGCAACTACTTTACTTTTGGAGAAAATTCAAAACATTCACTATTCAATAGAGCCCAATAGCAAAAATCAGGTTTTGAATGAAGAATCACATTTCTTGGTAAAATCATGCAGGATTGAAATTTTTGATGGTTTTTTACTCCTCTCAACAGCCCAAACAAGTTTCTAAAAGGATGAGTTTGCAACTACTTTACTTTTGGAGAAAATTTAAAACATTCATTATTCAATAGGGCCCAAACTATCAAAAACCAGCGGTTTCAATGAACACACATTTCTTGGTAGAATCATGCAGGACTGAAATTTTTGATGTTTTTCTACTCCTCTCATGAGCCCAAACAAATCTCTAAAAGCATGAGTTTGCAACTACTTTACTTTTGGAGAAAATTCAAAACATTATTCAATAGAGCCCAATAGCAAAAACCAGCGTTTTGAATGAAGAATCACATTTCTTGGTAGAATCATGCAGGATTGAAATTTTTGATGGTTTTTTACTCCTCTCAACAGCCCAAACAAGTTTCTAAAAGGATGAGTTTGCAACTACTTTACTTTTGGAGAAAATTCAAAACATTCATTATTCAACAGGGCCCAAACTATCAAAAACCAGCGGTTTCAATGAACACACATGTCTTGGTAGAATCATGCAGGACTGAAATTTTTGATGTTTTTCTACTCAACTCATGAGCCCAAACAAGTCTCTAAAAGCATGAGTTTGCAACTACTTTACTTTTGGAGAAAATTCAAAACATTCACTATTCAATAGAGCCCAATAGCAAAAATCAGGTTTTGAATGAAGAATCACATTTCTTGGTAGAATCATGCAGGATTGAAATTTTTGATGGTTTTTTACTCCTCTCAACAGCCCAAACAAGTTTCTAAAAGGATGAGTTTGCAACTACTTTACTTTTGGAGAAAATTCAAAACATTCATTATTCAATAGGGCCCAAACTATCAAAAACCAGCGGTTTCAATGAACACACATTTCTTGGTAGAATCATGCAGGACTGAAATTTTTGATGTTTTTCTACTCCTCTCATGAGCCCAAACAAGTCTCTAAAAGCATGAGTTTGCAACTACTTTACTTCTGGAGAAAATTCAAAACATTCATTATTCAATAGAGCCCAATAGCAAAAACCATCGTTTTGAATGAAGAATCACATTTCTTGGTAGAATCATGCAGGATTGAAATTTTTGATGGTTTTTTACTCCTCTCAACAGCCCAAACAAGTTTCTAAAAGGATGAGTTTGCAACTACTTTACTTTTGGAGAAAATTCAAAACATTCATTATTCAATAGGGCCCAAACTATCAAAAACCAGCGGTTTGAATGAACACACATTTCTTGGTAGAATCATGCAGGACTGAAATTTTTGATGTTTTTCTACTCCTCTCATGAGCCCAAACAAGTCTCTAAAAGCATGAGTTTGCAACTACTTTACTTTTGGAGAAAATTCAAAACATTCATTATTCAATAGGGCCCAAACTATCAAAAACCAGCGGTTTGAATGAACACACATTTCTTGGTAGAATCATGCAGGACTGAAATTTTTGATGTTTTTCTACTCCTCTCATGAGCCCAAACAAGTCTCTAAAAGCATGAGTTTGCAACTACTTTACTTTTGGAGAAAATTCAAAACATTCACTATTCAATAGAGCCCAATAGCAAAAATCAGGTTTTGAATGAAGAATCACATTTCTTGGTAAAATCATGCAGGATTGAAATTTTTGATGGTTTTTTACTCCTCTCAACAGCCCAAACAAGTTTCTAAAAGGATGAGTTTGCAACTACTTTACTTTTGGAGAAAATTCAAAACATTCATTATTCAATAGGGCCCAAACTATCAAAAACCAGCGGTTTGAATGAACACACATTTCTTGGCAGAATCATGCAGGACTGAAATTTTTGATGTTTTTCTACTCCTCTCATGAGCCCAAACAAGTCTCTAAAAGCATGAGTTTGCAACTACTTTACTTTTGGAGAAAATTCAAAACATTCACTATTCAATAGAGCCCAATAGCAAAAATCAGGTTTTGAATGAAGAATCACATTTCTTGGTAAAATCATGCAGGATTGAAATTTTTGATGGTTTTTTACTCCTCTCAACAGCCCAAACAAGTTTCTAAAAGGATGAGTTTGCAACTACTTTACTTTTGGAGAAAATTTAAAACATTCATTATTCAATAGGGCCCAAACTATCAAAAACCAGCGGTTTCAATGAACACACATTTCTTGGTAGAATCATGCAGGACTGAAATTTTTGATGTTTTTCTACTCCTCTCATGAGCCCAAACAAATCTCTAAAAGCATGAGTTTGCAACTACTTTACTTTTGGAGAAAATTCAAAACATTATTCAATAGAGCCCAATAGCAAAAACCAGCGTTTTGAATGAAGAATCACATTTCTTGGTAGAATCATGCAGGATTGAAATTTTTGATGGTTTTTTACTCCTCTCAACAGCCCAAACAAGTTTCTAAAAGGATGAGTTTGCAACTACTTTACTTTTGGAGAAAATTCAAAACATTCATTATTCAATAGGGCCCAAACTATCAAAAACCAGCCGTTTCAATGAACACACATGTCTTGGTAGAATCATGCAGGACTGAAATTTTTGATGTTTTTCTACTCATCTCATGAGCCCAAACAAGTCTCTAAAAGCATGAGTTTGCAACTACTTTACTTTTGGAGAAAATTCAAAACATTCACTATTCAATAGAGCCCAATAGCAAAAATCAGGTTTTGAATGAAGAATCACATTTCTTGGTAGAATCATGCAGGAATGAAATTTTTGATGGTTTTTTACTCCTCTCAACAGCCCAAACAAGTTTCTAAAAGGATGAGTTTGCAACTACTTTACTTGTGGAGAAAATTCAAAACATTCATTATTCAATAGGGCCCAAACTATCAAAAACCAGCGGTTTGAATGAACACACATTTCTTGGTAGAATCATGCAGGACTGAAATTTTTGATGTTTTTCTACTCCTCTCATGAGCCCAAACAAGTCTCTAAAAGCATGAGTTTGCAACTACTTTACTTTTGGAGAAAATTCAAAACATTCATTATTCAATAGGGCCCAAACTATCAAAAACCAGCGGTTTGAATGAACACACATTTCTTGGTAGAATCATGCAGGACTGAAATTTTTGATGTTTTTCTACTCCTCTCAGGAGCCCAAACAAGTCTCTAAAAGCATGAGTTTGGAACTACTTTACTTTTGGAGAAAATTCAAAACATTCACTATTCAATAGAGCCCAATAGCAAAAATCAGGTTTTGAATGAAGAATCACATTTCTTGGTAAAATCATGCAGGATTGAAATTTTTGATGGTTTTTTACTCCTCTCAACAGCCCAAACAAGTTTCTAAAAGGATGAGTTTGCAACTACTTTACTTTTGGAGAAAATTCAAAACATTCATTATTCAATAGGGCCCAAACTATCAAAAACCAGCGGTTTGAATGAACACACATTTCTTGGCAGAATCATGCAGGACTGAAATTTTTGATGTTTTTCTACTCCTCTCATGAGCCCAAACAAGTCTCTAAAAGCATGAGTTTGCAACTACTTTACTTTTGGAGAAAATTCAAAACATTCATTATTCAATAGGGCCCAAACTATCAAAAACCAGCGGTTTGAATGAACACACATTTCTTGGTAGAATCATGCAGGACTGAAATTTTTGATGTTTTTCTACTCCTCTCATGAGCCCAAACAAGTCTCTAAAAGCATGAGTTTGCAACTACTTTACTTTTGGAGAAAATTCAAAACATTCACTATTCAATAGAGCCCAATAGCAAAAATCAGGTTTTGAATGAAGAATCACATTTCTTGGTAAAATCATGCAGGATTGAAATTTTTGATGGTTTTTTACTCCTCTCAACAGCCCAAACAAGTTTCTAAAAGGATGAGTTTGCAACTACTTTACTTTTGGAGAAAATTTAAAACATTCATTATTCAATAGGGCCCAAACTATCAAAAACCAGCGGTTTCAATGAACACACATTTCTTGGTAGAATCATGCAGGACTGAAATTTTTGATGTTTTTCTACTCCTCTCATGAGCCCAAACAAATCTCTAAAAGCATGAGTTTGCAACTACTTTACTTTTGGAGAAAATTCAAAACATTATTCAATAGAGCCCAATAGCAAAAACCAGCGTTTTGAATGAAGAATCACATTTCTTGGTAGAATCATGCAGGATTGAAATTTTTGATGGTTTTTTACTCCTCTCAACAGCCCAAACAAGTTTCTAAAAGGATGAGTTTGCAACTACTTTACTTTTGGAGAAAATTTAAAACATTCATTATTCAATAGGGCCCAAACTATCAAAAACCAGCGGTTTCAATGAACACACATTTCTTGGTAGAATCATGCAGGACTGAAATTTTTGATGTTTTTCTACTCCTCTCATGAGCCCAAACAAATCTCTAAAAGCATGAGTTTGCAACTACTTTACTTTTGGAGAAAATTCAAAACATTATTCAATAGAGCCCAATAGCAAAAACCAGCGTTTTGAATGAAGAATCACATTTCTTGGTAGAATCATGCAGGATTGAAATTTTTGATGGTTTTTTACTCCTCTCAACAGCCCAAACAAGTTTCTAAAAGGATGAGTTTGCAACTACTTTACTTTTGGAGAAAATTCAAAACATTCATTATTCAACAGGGCCCAAACTATCAAAAACCAGCGGTTTCAATGAACACACATGTCTTGGTAGAATCATGCAGGACTGAAATTTTTGATGTTTTTCTACTCATCTCATGAGCCCAAACAAGTCTCTAAAAGCATGAGTTTGCAACTACTTTACTTTTGGAGAAAATTCAAAACATTCACTATTCAATAGAGCCCAATAGCAAAAATCAGGTTTTGAATGAAGAATCACATTTCTTGGTAGAATCATGCAGGATTGAAATTTTTGATGGTTTTTTACTCCTCTCAACAGCCCAAACAAGTTTCTAAAAGGATGAGTTTGCAACTACTTTACTTTTGGAGAAAATTCAAAACATTCATTATTCAATAGGGCCCAAACTATCAAAAACCAGCGGTTTCAATGAACACACATTTCTTGGTAGAATCATGCAGGACTGAAATTTTTGATGTTTTTCTACTCCTCTCATGAGCCCAAACAAGTCTCTAAAAGCATGAGTTTGCAACTACTTTACTTCTGGAGAAAATTCAAAACATTCATTATTCAATAGAGCCCAATAGCAAAAACCAGCGTTTTGAATGAAGAATCACATTTCTTGGTAGAATCATGCAGGATTGAAATTTTTGATGGTTTTTTACTCCTCTCAACAGCCCAAACAAGTTTCTAAAAGGATGAGTTTGCAACTACTTTACTTTTGGAGAAAATTCAAAACATTCATTATTCAATAGGGCCCAAACTATCAAAAACCAGCGGTTTGAATGAACACACATTTCTTGGTAGAATCATGCAGGACTGAAATTTTTGATGTTTTTCTACTCCTCTCATGAGCCCAAACAAGTCTCTAAAAGCATGAGTTTGCAACTACTTTACTTTTGGAGAAAATTCAAAACATTCATTATTCAATAGGGCCCAAACTATCAAAAACCAGCGGTTTGAATGAACACACATTTCTTGGTAGAATCATGCAGTACTGAAATTTTTGATGTTTTTCTACTCCTCTCATGAGCCCAAACAAGTCTCTAAAAGCATGAGTTTGCAACTACTTTACTTTTGGAGAAAATTCAAAACATTCACTATTCAATAGAGCCCAATAGCAAAAATCAGGTTTTGAATGAAGAATCACATTTCTTGGTAAAATCATGCAGGATTGAAATTTTTGATGGTTTTTTACTCCTCTCAACAGCCCAAACAAGTTTCTAAAAGGATGAGTTTGCAACTACTTTACTTTTGGAGAAAATTCAAAACATTCATTATTCAATAGGGCCCAAACTATCAAAAACCAGCGGTTTGAATGAACACACATTTCTTGGCAGAATCATGCAGGACTGAAATTTTTGATGTTTTTCTACTCCTCTCATGAGCCCAAACAAGTCTCTAAAAGCATGAGTTTGCAACTACTTTACTTTTGGAGAAAATTCAAAACATTCACTATTCAATAGAGCCCAATAGCAAAAATCAGGTTTTGAATGAAGAATCACATTTCTTGGTAAAATCATGCAGGATTGAAATTTTTGATGGTTTTTTACTCCTCTCAACAGCCCAAACAAGTTTCTAAAAGGATGAGTTTGCAACTACTTTACTTTTGGAGAAAATTTAAAACATTCATTATTCAATAGGGCCCAAACTATCAAAAACCAGCGGTTTCAATGAACACACATTTCTTGGTAGAATCATGCAGGACTGAAATTTTTGATGTTTTTCTACTCCTCTCATGAGCCCAAACAAATCTCTAAAAGCATGAGTTTGCAACTACTTTACTTTTGGAGAAAATTCAAAACATTATTCAATAGAGCCCAATAGCAAAAACCAGCGTTTTGAATGAAGAATCACATTTCTTGGTAGAATCATGCAGGATTGAAATTTTTGATGGTTTTTTACTCCTCTCAACAGCCCAAACAAGTTTCTAAAAGGATGAGTTTGCAACTACTTTACTTTTGGAGAAAATTCAAAACATTCATTATTCAATAGGGCCCAAACTATCAAAAACCAGCCGTTTCAATGAACACACATGTCTTGGTAGAATCATGCAGGACTGAAATTTTTGATGTTTTTCTACTCATCTCATGAGCCCAAACAAGTCTCTAAAAGCATGAGTTTGCAACTACTTTACTTTTGGAGAAAATTCAAAACATTCACTATTCAATAGAGCCCAATAGCAAAAATCAGGTTTTGAATGAAGAATCACATTTCTTGGTAGAATCATGCAGGATTGAAATTTTTGATGGTTTTTTACTCCTCTCAACAGCCCAAACAAGTTTCTAAAAGGATGAGTTTGCAACTACTTTACTTTTGGAGAAAATTCAAAACATTCATTATTCAATAGGGCCCAAACTATCAAAAACCAGCGGTTTGAATGAACACACATTTCTTGGTAGAATCATGCAGGACTGAAATTTTTGATGTTTTTCTACTCCTCTCATGAGCCCAAACAAGTCTCTAAAAGCATGAGTTTGCAACTACTTTACTTTTGGAGAAAATTCAAAACATTCATTATTCAATAGGGCCCAAACTATCAAAAACCAGCGGTTTGAATGAACACACATTTCTTGGTAGAATCATGCAGGACTGAAATTTTTGATGTTTTTCTACTCCTCTCATAAGCCCAAACAAGTGTCTAAAAGCATGAGTTTGCAACTACTTTACTTTTGGAGAAAATTCAAAACATTCACTATTCAATAGAGCCCAATAGCAAAAATCAGGTTTTGAATGAAGAATCACATTTCTTGGTAAAATCATGCAGGATTGAAATTTTTGATGGTTTTTTACTCCTCTCAACAGCCCAAACAAGTTTCTAAAAGGATGAGTTTGCAACTACTTTACTTTTGGAGAAAATTCAAAACATTCATTATTCAATAGGGCCCAAACTATCAAAAACCAGCGGTTTGAATGAACACACATTTCTTGGCAGAATCATGCAGGACTGAAATTTTTGATGTTTTTCTACTCCTCTCATGAGCCCAAACAAGTCTCTAAAAGCATGAGTTTGCAACTACTTTACTTTTGGAGAAAATTCAAAACATTCATTATTCAATAGGGCCCAAACTATCAAAAACCAGCGGTTTGAATGAACACACATTTCTTGGTAGAATCATGCAGGACTGAAATTTTTGATGTTTTTCTACTCCTCTCATGAGCCCAAACAAGTCTCTAAAAGCATGAGTTTGCAACTACTTTACTTTTGGAGAAAATTCAAAACATTCACTATTCAATAGAGCCCAATAGCAAAAATCAGGTTTTGAATGAAGAATCACATTTCTTGGTAAAATCATGCAGGATTGAAATTTTTGATGGTTTTTTACTCCTCTCAACAGCCCAAACAAGTTTCTAAAAGGATGAGTTTGCAACTACTTTACTTTTGGAGAAAATTTAAAACATTCATTATTCAATAGGGCCCAAACTATCAAAAACCAGCGGTTTCAATGAACACACATTTCTTGGTAGAATCATGCAGGACTGAAATTTTTGATGTTTTTCTACTCCTCTCATGAGCCCAAACAAATCTCTAAAAGCATGAGTTTGCAACTACTTTACTTTTGGAGAAAATTCAAAACATTATTCAATAGAGCCCAATAGCAAAAACCAGCGTTTTGAATGAAGAATCACATTTCTTGGTAGAATCATGCAGGATTGAAATTTTTGATGGTTTTTTACTCCTCTCAACAGCCCAAACAAGTTTCTAAAAGGATGAGTTTGCAACTACTTTACTTTTGGAGAAAATTCAAAACATTCATTATTCAATAGGGCCCAAACTATCAAAAACCAGCGGTTTGAATGAACACACATTTCTTGGTAGAATCATGCAGGACTGAAATTTTTGATGTTTTTCTACTCCTCTCATGAGCCCAAACAAGTCTCTAAAAGCATGAGTTTGCAACTACTTTACTTTTGGAGAAAATTCAAAACATTCATTATTCAATAGAGCCCAATAGCAAAAACCAGCGTTTTGAATGAAGAATCACATTTCTTGGTAGAATCATGCAGGATTGAAATTTTTGATGGTTTTTTACTCCTCTCAACAGCCCAAACAAGTTTCTAAAAGGATGAGTTTGCAACTACTTTACTTTTGGAGAAAATTCAAAACATTCATTATTCAATAGGGCCCAAACTATCAAAAACCAGCGGTTTGAATGAACACACATTTCTTGGTAGAATCATGCAGGACTGAAATTTTTGATGTTTTTCTACTCCTCTCATGAGCCCAAACAAGTCTCTAAAAGCATGAGTTTGCAACTACTTTACTTTTGGAGAAAATTCAAAACATTCATTATTCAATAGGGCCCAAACTATCAAAAACCAGCGGTTTGAATGAACACACATTTCTTGGTAGAATCATGCAGGACTGAAATTTTTGATGTTTTTCTACTCCTCTCATGAGCCCAAACAAGTCTCTAAAAGCATGAGTTTGCAACTACTTTACTTTTGGAGAAAATTCAAAACATTCACTATTCAATAGAGCCCAATAGCAAAAATCAGGTTTTGAATGAAGAATCACATTTCTTGGTAAAATCATGCAGGATTGAAATTTTTGATGGTTTTTTACTCCTCTCAACAGCCCAAACAAGTTTCTAAAAGGATGAGTTTGCAACTACTTTACTTTTGGAGAAAATTCAAAACATTCATTATTCAATAGGGCCCAAACTATCAAAAACCAGCGGTTTGAATGAACACACATTTCTTGGTAGAATCATGCAGGACTGAAATTTTTGATGTTTTTCTACTCCTCTCATGAGCCCAAACAAGTCTCTAAAAGCATGAGTTTGCAACTACTTTACTTTTGGAGAAAATTCAAAACATTCATTATTCAATAGGGCCCAAACTATCAAAAACCAGCGGTTTGAATGAACACACATTTCTTGGTAGAATCATGCAGGACTGAAATTTTTGATGTTTTTCTACTCCTCTCATGAGCCCAAACAAGTCTCTAAAAGCATGAGTTTGCAACTACTTTACTTTTGGAGAAAATTCAAAACATTCACTATTCAATAGAGCCCAATAGCAAAAATCAGGTTTTGAATGAAGAATCACATTTCTTGGTAAAATCATGCAGGATTGAAATTTTTGATGGTTTTTTACTCCTCTCAACAGCCCAAACAAGTTTCTAAAAGGATGAGTTTGCAACTACTTTACTTTTGGAGAAAATTTAAAACATTCATTATTCAATAGGGCCCAAACTATCAAAAACCAGCGGTTTCAATGAACACACATTTCTTGGTAGAATCATGCAGGACTGAAATTTTTGATGTTTTTCTACTCCTCTCATGAGCCCAAACAAATCTCTAAAAGCATGAGTTTGCAACTACTTTACTTTTGGAGAAAATTCAAAACATTATTCAATAGAGCCCAATAGCAAAAACCAGCGTTTTGAATGAAGAATCACATTTCTTGGTAGAATCATGCAGGATTGAAATTTTTGATGGTTTTTTACTCCTCTCAACAGCCCAAACAAGTTTCTAAAAGGATGAGTTTGCAACTACTTTACTTTTGGAGAAAATTCAAAACATTCATTATTCAACAGGGCCCAAACTATCAAAAACCAGCGGTTTCAATGAACACACATGTCTTGGTAGAATCATGCAGGACTGAAATTTTTGATGTTTTTCTACTCATCTCATGAGCCCAAACAAGTCTCTAAAAGCATGAGTTTGCAACTACTTTACTTTTGGAGAAAATTCAAAACATTCACTATTCAATAGAGCCCAATAGCAAAAATCAGGTTTTGAATGAAGAATCACATTTCTTGGTAGAATCATGCAGGATTGAAATTTTTGATGGTTTTTTACTCCTCTCAACAGCCCAAACAAGTTTCTAAAAGGATGAGTTTGCAACTACTTTACTTTTGGAGAAAATTCAAAACATTCATTATTCAATAGGGCCCAAACTATCAAAAACCAGCGGTTTGAATGAACACACATTTCTTGGTAGAATCATGCAGGACTGAAATTTTTGATGTTTTTCTACTCCTCTCATGAGCCCAAACAAGTCTCTAAAAGCATGAGTTTGCAACTACTTTACTTTTGGAGAAAATTCAAAACATTCATTATTCAATAGGGCCCAAACTATCAAAAACCAGCGGTTTGAATGAACACACATTTCTTGGTAGAATCATGCAGGACTGAAATTTTTGATGTTTTTCTACTCCTCTCATGAGCCCAAACAAGTCTCTAAAAGCATGAGTTTGCAACTACTTTACTTTTGGAGAAAATTCAAAACATTCACTATTCAATAGAGCCCAATAGCAAAAATCAGGTTTTGAATGAAGAATCACATTTCTTGGTAAAATCATGCAGGATTGAAATTTTTGATGGTTTTTTACTCCTCTCAACAGCCCAAACAAGTTTCTAAAAGGATGAGTTTGCAACTACTTTACTTTTGGAGAAAATTCAAAACATTCATTATTCAATAGGGCCCAAACTATCAAAAACCAGCGGTTTGAATGAACACACATTTCTTGGCAGAATCATGCAGGACTGAAATTTTTGATGTTTTTCTACTCCTCTCATGAGCCCAAACAAGTCTCTAAAAGCATGAGTTTGCAACTACTTTACTTTTGGAGAAAATTCAAAACATTCACTATTCAATAGAGCCCAATAGCAAAAATCAGGTTTTGAATGAAGAATCACATTTCTTGGTAAAATCATGCAGGATTGAAATTTTTGATGGTTTTTTACTCCTCTCAACAGCCCAAACAAGTTTCTAAAAGGATGAGTTTGCAACTACTTTACTTTTGGAGAAAATTTAAAACATTCATTATTCAATAGGGCCCAAACTATCAAAAACCAGCGGTTTCAATGAACACACATTTCTTGGTAGAATCATGCAGGACTGAAATTTTTGATGTTTTTCTACTCCTCTCATGAGCCCAAACAAATCTCTAAAAGCATGAGTTTGCAACTACTTTACTTTTGGAGAAAATTCAAAACATTCACTATTCAATAGAGCCCAATAGCAAAAATCAGGTTTTGAATGAAGAATCACATTTCTTGGTAAAATCATGCAGGATTGAAATTTTTGATGGTTTTTTACTCCTCTCAACAGCCCAAACAAGTTTCTAAAAGGATGAGTTTGCAACTACTTTACTTTTGGAGAAAATTCAAAACATTCATTATTCAATAGGGCCCAAACTATCAAAAACCAGCGGTTTGAATGAACACACATTTCTTGGTAGAATCATGCAGGACTGAAATTTTTGATGTTTTTCTACTCCTCTCATGAGCCCAAACAAGTCTCTAAAAGCATGAGTTTGCAACTACTTTACTTTTGGAGAAAATTCAAAACATTCATTATTCAATAGGGCCCAAACTATCAAAAACCAGCGGTTTGAATGAACACACATTTCTTGGTAGAATCATGCAGGACTGAAATTTTTGATGTTTTTCTACTCCTCTCATGAGCCCAAACAAGTCTCTAAAAGCATGAGTTTGCAACTACTTTACTTTTGGAGAAAATTCAAAACATTCACTATTCAATAGAGCCCAATAGCAAAAATCAGGTTTTGAATGAAGAATCACATTTCTTGGTACAATCATGCAGGATTGAAATTTTTGATGGTTTTTTACTCCTCTCAACAGCCCAAACAAGTTTCTAAAAGGATGAGTTTGCAACTACTTTACTTTTGGAGAAAATTTAAAACATTCATTATTCAATAGGGCCCAAACTATCAAAAACCAGCGGTTTCAATGAACACACATTTCTTGGTAGAATCATGCAGGACTGAAATTTTTGATGTTTTTCTACTCCTCTCATGAGCCCAAACAAATCTCTAAAAGCATGAGTTTGCAACTACTTTACTTTTGGAGAAAATTCAAAACATTATTCAATAGAGCCCAATAGCAAAAACCAGCGTTTTGAATGAAGAATCACATTTCTTGGTAGAATCATGCAGGATTGAAATTTTTGATGGTTTTTTACTCCTCTCAACAGCCCAAACAAGTTTCTAAAAGGATGAGTTTGCAACTACTTTACTTTTGGAGAAAATTCAAAACATTCATTATTCAACAGGGCCCAAACTATCAAAAACCAGCGGTTTCAATGAACACACATGTCTTGGTAGAATCATGCAGGACTGAAATTTTTGATGTTTTTCTACTCATCTCATGAGCCCAAACAAGTCTCTAAAAGCATGAGTTTGCAACTACTTTACTTTTGGAGAAAATTCAAAACATTCACTATTCAATAGAGCCCAATAGCAAAAATCAGGTTTTGAATGAAGAATCACATTTCTTGGTAGAATCATGCAGGATTGAAATTTTTGATGGTTTTTTACTCCTCTCAACAGCCCAAACAAGTTTCTAAAAGGATGAGTTTGCAACTACTTTACTTTTGGAGAAAATTCAAAACATTCATTATTCAATAGGGCCCAAACTATCAAAAACCAGCGGTTTCAATGAACACACATTTCTTGGTAGAATCATGCAGGACTGAAATTTTTGATGTTTTTCTACTCCTCTCATGAGCCCAAACAAGTCTCTAAAAGCATGAGTTTGCAACTACTTTACTTCTGGAGAAAATTCAAAACATTCATTATTCAATAGAGCCCAATAGCAAAAACCAGCGTTTTGAATGAAGAATCACATTTCTTGGTAGAATCATGCAGGATTGAAATTTTTGATGGTTTCTTACTCCTCTCAACAGCCCAAACAAGTTTCTAAAAGGATGAGTTTGCAACTACTTTACTTTTGGAGAAAATTCAAAACATTCATTATTCAATAGGGCCCAAACTATCAAAAACCAGCGGTTTGAATGAACACACATTTCTTGGTAGAATCATGCAGGACTGAAATTTTTGATGTTTTTCTACTCCTCTCATGAGCCCAAACAAGTCTCTAAAAGCATGAGTTTGCAACTACTTTACTTTTGGAGAAAATTCAAAACATTCATTATTCAATAGGGCCCAAACTATCAAAAACCAGCGGTTTGAATGAACACACATTTCTTGGTAGAATCATGCAGGACTGAAATTTTTGATGTTTTTCTACTCCTCTCATGAGCCCAAACAAGTCTCTAAAAGCATGAGTTTGCAACTACTTTACTTTTGGAGAAAATTCAAAACATTCACTATTCAATAGAGCCCAATAGCAAAAATCAGGTTTTGAATGAAGAATCACATTTCTTGGTAAAATTATGCAGGATTGAAATTTTTGATGGTTTTTTACTCCTCTCAACAGCCCAAACAAGTTTCTAAAAGGATGAGTTTGCAACTACTTTACTTTTGGAGAAAATTCAAAACATTCATTATTCAATAGGGCCCAAACTATCAAAAACCAGCGGTTTGAATGAACACACATTTCTTGGCAGAATCATGCAGGACTGAAATTTTTGATGTTTTTCTACTCCTCTCATGAGCCCAAACAAGTCTCTAAAAGCATGAGTTTGCAACTACTTTACTTTTGGAGAAAATTCAAAACATTCACTATTCAATAGAGCCCAATAGCAAAAATCAGGTTTTGAATGAAGAATCACATTTCTTGGTAAAATCATGCAGGATTGAAATTTTTGATGGTTTTTTACTCCTCTCAACAGCCCAAACAAGTTTCTAAAAGGATGAGTTTGCAACTACTTTACTTTTGGAGAAAATTTAAAACATTCATTATTCAATAGGGCCCAAACTATCAAAAACCAGCGGTTTCAATGAACACACATTTCTTGGTAGAATCATGCAGGACTGAAATTTTTGATGTTTTTCTACTCCTCTCATGAGCCCAAACAAATCTCTAAAAGCATGAGTTTGCAACTACTTTACTTTTGGAGAAAATTCAAAACATTATTCAATAGAGCCCAATAGCAAAAACCAGCGTTTTGAATGAAGAATCACATTTCTTGGTAGAATCATGCAGGATTGAAATTTTTGATGGTTTTTTACTCCTCTCAACAGCCCAAACAAGTTTCTAAAAGGATGAGTTTGCAACTACTTTACTTTTGGAGAAAATTCAAAACATTCATTATTCAATAGGGCCCAAACTATCAAAAACCAGCCGTTTCAATGAACACACATGTCTTGGTAGAATCATGCAGGACTGAAATTTTTGATGTTTTTCTACTCATCTCATGAGCCCAAACAAGTCTCTAAAAGCATGAGTTTGCAACTACTTTACTTTTGGAGAAAATTCAAAACATTCACTATTCAATAGAGCCCAATAGCAAAAATCAGGTTTTGAATGAAGAATCACATTTCTTGGTAGAATCATGCAGGATTGAAATTTTTGATGGTTTTTTACTCCTCTCAACAGCCCAAACAAGTTTCTAAAAGGATGAGTTTGCAACTACTTTACTTGTGGAGAAAATTCAAAACATTCATTATTCAATAGGGCCCAAACTATCAAAAACCAGCGGTTTGAATGAACACACATTTCTTGGTAGAATCATGCAGGACTGAAATTTTTGATGTTTTTCTCCTCCTCTCATGAGCCCAAACAAGTCTCTAAAAGCATGAGTTTGCAACTACTTTACTTTTGGAGAAAATTCAAAACATTCATTATTCAATAGGGCCCAAACTATCAAAAACCAGCGGTTTGAATGAACACACATTTCTTGGTAGAATCATGCAGGACTGAAATTTTTGATGTTTTTCTACTCCTCTCATGAGCCCAAACAAGTCTCTAAAAGCATGAGTTTGCAACTACTTTACTTTTGGAGAAAATTCAAAACATTCACTATTCAATAGAGCCCAATAGCAAAAATCAGGTTTTGAATGAAGAATCACATTTCTTGGTAAAATCATGCAGGATTGAAATTTTTGATGGTTTTTTACTCCTCTCAACAGCCCAAACAAGTTTCTAAAAGGATGAGTTTGCAACTACTTTACTTTTGGAGAAAATTCAAAACATTCATTATTCAATAGGGCCCAAACTATCAAAAACCAGCGGTTTGAATGAACACACATTTCTTGGCAGAATCATGCAGGACTGAAATTTTTGATGTTTTTCTACTCCTCTCATGAGCCCAAACAAGTCTCTAAAAGCATGAGTTTGCAACTACTTTACTTTTGGAGAAAATTCAAAACATTCATTATTCAATAGGGCCCAAACTATCAAAAACCAGCGGTTTGAATGAACACACATTTCTTGGTAGAATCATGCAGGACTGAAATTTTTGATGTTTTTCTACTCCTCTCATGAGCCCAAACAAGTCTCTAAAAGCATGAGTTTGCAACTACTTTACTTTTGGAGAAAATTCAAAACATTCACTATTCAATAGAGCCCAATAGCAAAAATCAGGTTTTGAATGAAGAATCACATTTCTTGGTAAAATCATGCAGGATTGAAATTTTTGATGGTTTTTTACTCCTCTCAACAGCCCAAACAAGTTTCTAAAAGGATGAGTTTGCAACTACTTTACTTTTGGAGAAAATTTAAAACATTCATTATTCAATAGGGCCCAAACTATCAAAAACCAGCGGTTTCAATGAACACACATTTCTTGGTAGAATCATGCAGGACTGAAATTTTTGATGTTTTTCTACTCCTCTCATGAGCCCAAACAAATCTCTAAAAGCATGAGTTTGCAACTACTTTACTTTTGGAGAAAATTCAAAACATTATTCAATAGAGCCCAATAGCAAAAACCAGCGTTTTGAATGAAGAATCACATTTCTTGGTAGAATCATGCAGGATTGAAATTTTTGATGGTTTTTTACTCCTCTCAACAGCCCAAACAAGTTTCTAAAAGGATGAGTTTGCAACTACTTTACTTTTGGAGAAAATTTAAAACATTCATTATTCAATAGGGCCCAAACTATCAAAAACCAGCGGTTTCAATGAACACACATTTCTTGGTAGAATCATGCAGGACTGAAATTTTTGATGTTTTTCTACTCCTCTCATGAGCCCAAACAAATCTCTAAAAGCATGAGTTTGCAACTACTTTACTTTTGGAGAAAATTCAAAACATTATTCAATAGAGCCCAATAGCAAAAACCAGCGTTTTGAATGAGGAATCACATTTCTTGGTAGAATCATGCAGGATTGAAATTTTTGATGGTTTTTTACTCCTCTCAACAGCCCAAACAAGTTTCTAAAAGGATGAGTTTGCAACTACTTTACTTTTGGAGAAAATTCAAAACATTCATTATTCAACAGGGCCCAAACTATCAAAAACCAGCGGTTTCAATGAATACACATGTCTTGGTAGAATCATGCAGGACTGAAATTTTTGATGTTTTTCTACTCATCTCATGAGCCCAAACAAGTCTCTAAAAGCATGAGTTTGCAACTACTTTACTTTTGGAGAAAATTCAAAACATTCACTATTCAATAGAGCCCAATAGCAAAAATCAGGTTTTGAATGAAGAATCACATTTCTTGGTAGAATCATGCAGGATTGAAATTTTTGATGGTTTTTTACTCCTCTCAACAGCCCAAACAAGTTTCTAAAAGGATGAGTTTGCAACTACTTTACTTTTGGAGAAAATTCAAAACATTCATTATTCAATAGGGCCCAAACTATCAAAAACCAGCGGTTTCAATGAACACACATTTCTTGGTAGAATCATGCAGGACTGAAATTTTTGATGTTTTTCTACTCCTCTCATGAGCCCAAACAAGTCTCTAAAAGCATGAGTTTGCAACTACTTTACTTCTGGAGAAAATTCAAAACATTCATTATTCAATAGAGCCCAATAGCAAAAACCAGCGTTTTGAATGAAGAATCACATTTCTTGGTAGAATCATGCAGGATTGAAATTTTTGATGGTTTTTTACTCCTCTCAACAGCCCAAACAAGTTTCTAAAAGGATGAGTTTGCAACTACTTTACTTTTGGAGAAAATTCAAAACATTCATTATTCAATAGGGCCCAAACTATCAAAAACCAGCGGTTTGAATGAACACACATTTCTTGGTAGAATCATGCAGGACTGAAATTTTTGATGTTTTTCTACTCCTCTCATGAGCCCAAACAAGTCTCTAAAAGCATGAGTTTGCAACTACTTTATTTTTGGAGAAAATTCAAAACATTCATTATTCAATAGGGCCCAAACTATCAAAAACCAGCGGTTTGAATGAACACACATTTCTTGGTAGAATCATGCAGTACTGAAATTTTTGATGTTTTTCTACTCCTCTCATGAGCCCAAACAAGTCTCTAAAAGCATGAGTTTGCAACTACTTTACTTTTGGAGAAAATTCAAAACATTCACTATTCAATAGAGCCCAATAGCAAAAATCAGGTTTTGAATGAAGAATCACATTTCTTGGTAAAATCATGCAGGATTGAAATTTTTGATGGTTTTTTACTCCTCTCAACAGCCCAAACAAGTTTCTAAAAGGATGAGTTTGCAACTACTTTACTTTTGGAGAAAATTCAAAACATTCATTATTCAATAGGGCCCAAACTATCAAAAACCAGTGGTTTGAATGAACACACATTTCTTGGCAGAATCATGCAGGACTGAAATTTTTGATGTTTTTCTACTCCTCTCATGAGCCCAAACAAGTCTCTAAAAGCATGAGTTTGCAACTACTTTACTTTTGGAGAAAATTCAAAACATTCACTATTCAATAGAGCCCAATAGCAAAAATCAGGTTTTGAATGAAGAATCACATTTCTTGGTAAAATCATGCAGGATTGAAATTTTTGATGGTTTTTTACTCCTCTCAACAGCCCAAACAAGTTTCTAAAAGGATGAGTTTGCAACTACTTTACTTTTGGAGAAAATTTAAAACATTCATTATTCAATAGGGCCCAAACTATCAAAAACCAGCGGTTTCAATGAACACACATTTCTTGGTAGAATCATGCAGGACTGAAATTTTTGATGTTTTTCTACTCCTCTCATGAGCCCAAACAAATCTCTAAAAGCATGAGTTTGCAACTACTTTACTTTTGGAGAAAATTCAAAACATTATTCAATAGAGCCCAATAGCAAAAACCAGCGTTTTGAATGAAGAATCACATTTCTTGGTAGAATCATGCAGGATTGAAATTTTTGATGGTTTTTTACTCCTCTCAACAGCCCAAACAAGTTTCTAAAAGGATGAGTTTGCAACTACTTTACTTTTGGAGAAAATTCAAAACATTCATTATTCAATAGGGCCCAAACTATCAAAAACCAGCCGTTTCAATGAACACACATGTCTTGGTAGAATCATGCAGGACTGAAATTTTTGATGTTTTTCTACTCATCTCATGAGCCCAAACAAGTCTCTAAAAGCATGAGTTTGCAACTACTTTACTTTTGGAGAAAATTCAAAACATTCACTATTCAATAGAGCCCAATAGCAAAAATCAGGTTTTGAATGAAGAATCACATTTCTTGGTAGAATCATGCAGGATTGAAATTTTTGATGGTTTTTTACTCCTCTCAACAGCCCAAACAAGTTTCTAAAAGGATGAGTTTGCAACTACTTTACTTTTGGAGAAAATTCAAAACATTCATTATTCAATAGGGCCCAAACTATCAAAAACCAGCGGTTTGAATGAACACACATTTCTTGGTAGAATCATGCAGGACTGAAATTTTTGATGTTTTTCTACTCCTCTCATGAGCCCAAACAAGTCTCTAAAAGCATGAGTTTGCAACTACTTTACTTTTGGAGAAAATTCAAAACATTCATTATTCAATAGGGCCCAAACTATCAAAAACCAGCGGTTTGAATGAACACACATTTCTTGGTAGAATCATGCAGGACTGAAATTTTTGATGTTTTTCTACTCCTCTCATGAGCCCAAACAAGTCTCTAAAAGCATGAGTTTGCAACTACTTTACTTTTGGAGAAAATTCAAAACATTCACTATTCAATAGAGCCCGATAGCAAAAATCAGGTTTTGAATGAAGAATCACATTTCTTGGTAAAATCATGCAGGATTGAAATTTTTGATGGTTTTTTACTCCTCTCAACAGCCCAAACAAGTTTCTAAAAGGATGAGTTTGCAACTACTTTACTTTTGGAGAAAATTCAAAACATTCATTATTCAATAGGGCCCAAACTATCAAAAACCAGCGGTTTGAATGAACACACATTTCTTGGCAGAATCATGCAGGACTGAAATTTTTGATGTTTTTCTACTCCTCTCATGAGCCCAAACAAGTGTCTAAAAGCATGAGTTTGCAACTACTTTACTTTTGGAGAAAATTCAAAACATTCATTATTCAATAGGGCCCAAACTATCAAAAACCAGCGGTTTGAATGAACACACATTTCTTGGTAGAATCATGCAGGACTGAAATTTTTGATGTTTTTCTACTCCTCTCATGAGCCCAAACAAGTCTCTAAAAGCATGAGTTTGCAACTACTTTACTTTTGGAGAAAATTCAAAACATTCACTATTCAATAGAGCCCAATAGCAAAAATCAGGTTTTGAATGAAGAATCACATTTCTTGGTAAAATCATGCAGGATTGAAATTTTTGATGGTTTTTTACTCCTCTCAACAGCCCAAACAAGTTTCTAAAAGGATGAGTTTGCAACTACTTTACTTTTGGAGAAAATTTAAAACATTCATTATTCAATAGGGCCCAAACTATCAAAAACCAGCGGTTTCAATGAACACACATTTCTTGGTAGAATCATGCAGGACTGAAATTTTTGATGTTTTTCTACTCCTCTCATGAGCCCAAACAAATCTCTAAAAGCATGAGTTTGCAACTACTTTACTTTTGGAGAAAATTCAAAACATTATTCAATAGAGCCCAATAGCAAAAACCAGCGTTTTGAATGAAGAATCACATTTCTTGGTAGAATCATGCAGGATTGAAATTTTTGATGGTTTTTTACTCCTCTCAACAGCCCAAACAAGTTTCTAAAAGGATGAGTTTGCAACTACTTTACTTTTGGAGAAAATTCAAAACATTCATTATTCAATAGGGCCCAAACTATCAAAAACCAGCCGTTTCAATGAACACACATGTCTTGGTAGAATCATGCAGGACTGAAATTTTTGATGTTTTTCTACTCATCTCATGAGCCCAAACAAGTCTCTAAAAGCATGAGTTTGCAACTACTTTACTTTTGGAGAAAATTCAAAACATTCACTATTCAATAGAGCCCAATAGCAAAAATCAGGTTTTGAATGAAGAATCACATTTCTTGGTAGAATCATGCAGGATTGAAATTTTTGTTGGTTTTTTACTCCTCTCAACAGCCCAAACAAGTTTCTATAAGGATGAGTTTGCAACTACTTTACTTTTGGAGAAAATTCAAAACATTCATTATTCAATAGGGCCCAAACTATCAAAAACCAGCGGTTTGAATGAACACACATTTCTTGGTAGAATCATGCAGGACTGAAATTTTTGATGTTTTTCTACTCCTCTCATGAGCCCAAACAAGTCTCTAAAAGCATGAGTTTGCAACTACTTTACTTTTGGAGAAAATTCAAAACATTCATTATTCAATAGGGCCCAAACTATCAAAAACCAGCGGTTTGAATGAACACACATTTCTTGGTAGAATCATGCAGGACTGAAATTTTTGATGTTTTTCTACTCCTCTCATGAGCCCAAACAAGTCTCTAAAAGCATGAGTTTGCAACTACTTTACTTTTGGAGAAAATTCAAAACATTCACTATTCAATAGAGCCCAATAGCAAAAATCAGGTTTTGAATGAAGAATCACATTTCTTGGTAAAATCATGCAGGATTGAAAATTTTGATGGTTTTTTACTCCTCTCAACAGCCCAAACAAGTTTCTAAAAGGATGAGTTTGCAACTACTTTACTTTTGGAGAAAATTCAAAACATTCATTATTCAATAGGGCCCAAACTATCAAAAACCAGCGGTTTGAATGAACACACATTTCTTGGTAGAATCATGCAGGACTGAAATTTTTGATGTTTTTCTACTCCTCTCATGAGCCCAAACAAGTCTCTAAAAGCATGAGTTTGCAACTACTTTACTTTTGGAGAAAATTCAAAACATTCATTATTCAATAGGGCCCAAACTATCAAAAACCAGCGGTTTGAATGAACACACATTTCTTGGTAGAATCATGCAGGACTGAAATTTTTGATGTTTTTCTACTCCTCTCATGAGCCCAAACAAGTCTCTAAAAGCATGAGTTTGCAACTACTTTACTTTTGGAGAAAATTCAAAACATTCACTATTCAATAGAGCCCAATAGCAAAAATCAGGTTTTGAATGAAGAATCACATTTCTTGGTAAAATCATGCAGGATTGAAATTTTTGATGGTTTTTTACTCCTCTCAACAGCCCAAACAAGTTTCTAAAAGGATGAGTTTGCAACTACTTTACTTTTGGAGAAAATTCAAAACATTCATTATTCAATAGGGCCCAAACTATCAAAAACCAGCGGTTTGAATGAACACACATTTCTTGGTAGAATCATGCAGGACTGAAATTTTTGATGTTTTTCTACTCCTCTCATGAGCCCAAACAAGTCTCTAAAAGCATGAGTTTGCAACTACTTTACTTTTGGAGAAAATTCAAAACATTCACTATTCAATAGAGCCCAATAGCAAAAATCAGGTTTTGAATGAAGAATCACATTTCTTGGTAAAATCATGCAGGATTGAAATTTTTGATGGTTTTTTACTCCTCTCAACAGCCCAAACAAGTTTCTAAAAGGATGAGTTTGCAACTACTTTACTTTTGGAGAAAATTTAAAACATTCATTATTCAATAGGGCCCAAACTATCAAAAACCAGCGGTTTCAATGAACACACATTTCTTGGTAGAATCATGCAGGACTGAAATTTTTGATGTTTTTCTACTCCTCTCATGAGCCCAAACAAATCTCTAAAAGCATGAGTTTGCAACTACTTTACTTTTGGAGAAAATTCAAAACATTATTCAATAGAGCCCAATAGCAAAAACCAGCGTTTTGAATGAAGAATCACATTTCTTGGTAGAATCATGCAGGATTGAAATTTTTGATGGTTTTTTACTCCTCTCAACAGCCCAAACAAGTTTCTAAAAGGATGAGTTTGCAACTACTTTACTTTTGGAGAAAATTCAAAACATTCATTATTCAATAGGGCCCAAACTATCAAAAACCAGCCGTTTCAATGAACACACATGTCTTGGTAGAATCATGCAGGACTGAAATTTTTGATGTTTTTCTACTCATCTCATGAGCCCAAACAAGTCTCTAAAAGCATGAGTTTGCAACTACTTTACTTTTGGAGAAAATTCAAAACATTCACTATTCAATAGAGCCCAATAGCAAAAATCAGGTTTTGAATGAAGAATCACATTTCTTGGTAGAATCATGCAGGATTGAAATTTTTGTTGGTTTTTTACTCCTCTCAACAGCCCAAACAAGTTTCTAAAAGGATGAGTTTGCAACTACTTTACTTTTGGAGAAAATTCAAAACATTCATTATTCAATAGGGCCCAAACTATCAAAAACCAGCGGTTTGAATGAACACACATTTCTTGGTAGAATCATGCAGGACTGAAATTTTTGATGTTTTTCTACTCCTCTCATGAGCCCAAACAAGTCTCTAAAAGCATGAGTTTGCAACTACTTTACTTTTGGATAAAATTCAAAACATTCATTATTCAATAGGGCCCAAACTATCAAAAACCAGCGGTTTGAATGAACACACATTTCTTGGTAGAATCATGCAGGACTGAAATTTTTGATGTTTTTCTACTCCTCTCATGAGCCCAAACAAGTCTCTAAAAGCATGAGTTTGCAACTACTTTACTTTTGGAGAAAATTCAAAACATTCATTATTCAATAGGGCCCAAACTATCAAAAACCAGCGGTTTCAATGAACACACATTTCTTGGTAGAATCATGCAGGACTGAAATTTTTGATGTTTTTCTACTCCTCTCATGAGCCCAAACAAGTCTCTAAAAGCATGAGTTTGCAACTACTTTACTTCTGGAGAAAATTCAAAACATTCATTATTCAATAGAGCCCAATAGCAAAAACCAGCGTTTTGAATGAAGAATCACATTTCTTGGTAGAATCATGCAGGATTGAAATTTTTGATGGTTTTTTACTCCTCTCAACAGCCCAAACAAGTTTCTAAAAGGATGAGTTTGCAACTACTTTACTTTTGGAGAAAATTCAAAACATTCATTATTCAATAGGGCCCAAACTATCAAAAACCAGCGGTTTGAATGAACACACATTTCTTGGTAGAATCATGCAGGACTGAAATTTTTGATGTTTTTCTACTCCTCTCATGAGCCCAAACAAGTCTCTAAAAGCATGAGTTTGCAACTACTTTACTTTTGGAGAAAATTCAAAACATTCATTATTCAATAGGGCCCAAACTATCAAAAACCAGCGGTTTGAATGAACACACATTTCTTGGTAGAATCATGCAGGACTGAAATTTTTGATGTTTTTCTACTCCTCTCATGAGCCCAAACAAGTCTCTAAAAGCATGAGTTTGCAACTACTTTACTTTTGGAGAAAATTCAAAACATTCACTATTCAATAGAGCCCAATAGCAAAAATCAGGTTTTGAATGAAGAATCACATTTCTTGGTAAAATCATGCAGGATTGAAATTTTTGATGGTTTTTTACTCCTCTCAACAGCCCAAACAAGTTTCTAAAAGGATGAGTTTGCAACTACTTTACTTTTGGAGAAAATTCAAAACATTCATTATTCAATAGGGCCCAAACTATCAAAAACCAGCGGTTTGAATGAACACACATTTCTTGGCAGAATCATGCAGGACTGAAATTTTTGATGTTTTTCTACTCCTCTCATGAGCCCAAACAAGTCTCTAAAAGCATGAGTTTGCAACTACTTTACTTTTGGAGAAAATTCAAAACATTCACTATTCAATAGAGCCCAATAGCAAAAATCAGGTTTTGAATGAAGAATCACATTTCTTGGTAAAATCATGCAGGATTGAAATTTTTGATGGTTTTTTACTCCTCTCAACAGCCCAAACAAGTTTCTAAAAGGATGAGTTTGCAACTACTTTACTTTTGGAGAAAATTTAAAACATTCATTATTCAATAGGGCCCAAACTATCAAAAACCAGCGGTTTCAATGAACACACATTTCTTGGTAGAATCATGCAGGACTGAAATTTTTGATGTTTTTCTACTCCTCTCATGAGCCCAAACAAATCTCTAAAAGCATGAGTTTGCAACTACTTTACTTTTGGAGAAAATTCAAAACATTATTCAATAGAGCCCAATAGCAAAAACCAGCGTTTTGAATGAAGAATCACATTTCTTGGTAGAATCATGCAGGATTGAAATTTTTGATGGTTTTTTACTCCTCTCAACAGCCCAAACAAGTTTCTAAAAGGATGAGTTTGCAACTACTTTACTTTTGGAGAAAATTCAAAACATTCATTATTCAATAGGGCCCAAACTATCAAAAACCAGCCGTTTCAATGAACACACATGTCTTGGTAGAATCATGCAGGACTGAAATTTTTGATGTTTTTCTACTCATCTCATGAGCCCAAACAAGTCTCTAAAAGCATGAGTTTGCAACTACTTTACTTTTGGAGAAAATTCAAAACATTCACTATTCAATAGAGCCCAATAGCAAAAATCAGGTTTTGAATGAAGAATCACATTTCTTGGTAGAATCATGCAGGATTGAAATTTTTGATGGTTTTTTACTCCTCTCAACAGCCCAAACAAGTTTCTAAAAGGATGAGTTTGCAACTACTTTACTTTTGGAGAAAATTCAAAACATTCATTATTCAATAGGGCCCAAACTATCAAAAACCAGCGGTTTGAATGAACACACATTTCTTGGTAGAATCATGCAGGACTGAAATTTTTGATGTTTTTCTACTCCTCTCATGAGCCCAAACAAGTCTCTAAAAGCATGAGTTTGCAACTACTTTACTTTTGGAGAAAATTCAAAACATTCATTATTCAACAGGGCCCAAACTATCAAAAACCAGCGGTTTGAATGAACACACATTTCTTGGTAGAATCATGCAGGACTGAAATTTTTGATGTTTTTCTACTCCTCTCATGAGCCCAAACAAGTCTCTAAAAGCATGAGTTTGCAACTACTTTACTTTTGGAGAAAATTCAAAACATTCACTATTCAATAGAGCCCAATAGCAAAAATCAGGTTTTGAATGAAGAATCACATTTCTTGGTAGAATCATGCAGGATTGAAATTTTTGTTGGTTTTTTACTCCTCTCAACAGCCCAAACAAGTTTCTATAAGGATGAGTTTGCAACTACTTTACTTTTGGAGAAAATTCAAAACATTCATTATTCAATAGGGCCCAAACTATCAAAAACCAGCGGTTTGAATGAACACACATTTCTTGGTAGAATCATGCAGGACTGAAATTTTTGATGTTTTTCTACTCCTCTCATGAGCCCAAACAAGTCTCTAAAAGCATGAGTTTTCAACTACTTTACTTTTGGAGAAAATTCAAAACATTCATTATTCAATAGGGCCCAAACTATCAAAAACCAGCGGTATGAATGAACACACATTTCTTGGTAGAATCATGCAGGACTGAAATTTTTGATGTTTTTCTACTCCTCTCATGAGCCCAAACAAGTCTCTAAAAGCATGAGTTTGCAACTACTTTACTTTTGGAGAAAATTCAAAACATTCACTATTCAATAGAGCCCAATAGCAAAAATCAGGTTTTGAATGAAGAATCACATTTCTTGGTAAAATCATGCAGGATTGAAAATTTTGATGGTTTTTTACTCCTCTCAACAGCCCAAACAAGTTTCTAAAAGGATGAGTTTGCAACTACTTTACTTTTGGAGAAAATTCAAAACATTCATTATTCAATAGGGCCCAAACTATCAAAAACCAGCGGTTTGAATGAACACACATTTCTTGGTAGAATCATGCAGGACTGAAATTTTTGATGTTTTTCTACTCCTCTCATGAGCCCAAACAAGTCTCTAAAAGCATGAGTTTTCAACTACTTTACTTTTGGAGAAAATTCAAAACATTCATTATTCAATAGGGCCCAAACTATCAAAAACCAGCGGTATGAATGAACACACATTTCTTGGTAGAATCATGCAGGACTGAAATTTTTGATGTTTTTCTACTCCTCTCATGAGCCCAAACAAGTCTCTAAAAGCATGAGTTTGCAACTACTTTACTTTTGGAGAAAATTCAAAACATTCACTATTCAATAGAGCCCAATAGCAAAAATCAGGTTTTGAATGAAGAATCACATTTCTTGGTAAAATCATGCAGGATTGAAAATTTTGATGGTTTTTTACTCCTCTCAACAGCCCAAACAAGTTTCTAAAAGGATGAGTTTGCAACTACTTTACTTTTGGAGAAAATTCAAAACATTCATTATTCAATAGGGCCCAAACTATCAAAAACCAGCGGTTTGAATGAACACACATTTCTTGGTAGAATCATGCAGGACTGAAATTTTTGATGTTTTTCTACTCCTCTCATGAGCCCAAACAAGTCTCTAAAAGCATGAGTTTGCAACTACTTTACTTTTGGAGAAAATTCAAAACATTCATTATTCAATAGGGCCCAAACTATCAAAAACCAGCGGTTTGAATGAACACACATTTCTTGGTAGAATCATGCAGGACTGAAATTTTTGATGTTTTTCTACTCCTCTCATGAGCCCAAACAAGTCTCTAAAAGCATGAGTTTGCAACTACTTTACTTTTGGAGAAAATTCAAAACATTCACTATTCAATAGAGCCCAATAGCAAAAATCAGGTTTTGAATGAAGAATCACATTTCTTGGTAAAATCATGCAGGATTGAAATTTTTGATGGTTTTTTACTCCTCTCAACAGCCCAAACAAGTTTCTAAAAGGATGAGTTTGCAACTACTTTACTTTTGGAGAAAATTCAAAACATTCATTATTCAATAGGGCCCAAACTATCAAAAACCAGCGGTTTGAATGAACACACATTTCTTGGTAGAATCATGCAGGACTGAAATTTTTGATGTTTTTCTACTCCTCTCATGAGCCCAAACAAGTCTCTAAAAGCATGAGTTTGCAACTACTTTACTTTTGGAGAAAATTCAAAACATTCACTATTCAATAGAGCCCAATAGCAAAAATCAGGTTTTGAATGAAGAATCACATTTCTTGGTAAAATCATGCAGGATTGAAATTTTTGATGGTTTTTTACTCCTCTCAACAGCCCAAACAAGTTTCTAAAAGGATGAGTTTGCAACTACTTTACTTTTGGAGAAAATTTAAAACATTCATTATTCAATAGGGCCCAAACTATCAAAAACCAGCGGTTTCAATGAACACACATTTCTTGGTAGAATCATGCAGGACTGAAATTTTTGATGTTTTTCTACTCCTCTCATGAGCCCAAACAAATCTCTAAAAGCATGAGTTTGCAACTACTTTACTTTTGGAGAAAATTCAAAACATTATTCAATAGAGCCCAATAGCAAAAACCAGCGTTTTGAATGAAGAATCACATTTCTTGGTAGAATCATGCAGGATTGAAATTTTTGATGGTTTTTTACTCCTCTCAACAGCCCAAACAAGTTTCTAAAAGGATGAGTTTGCAACTACTTTACTTTTGGAGAAAATTCAAAACATTCATTATTCAATAGGGCCCAAACTATCAAAAACCAGCCGTTTCAATGAACACACATGTCTTGGTAGAATCATGCAGGACTGAAATTTTTGATGTTTTTCTACTCATCTCATGAGCCCAAACAAGTCTCTAAAAGCATGAGTTTGCAACTACTTTACTTTTGGAGAAAATTCAAAACATTCACTATTCAATAGAGCCCAATAGCAAAAATCAGGTTTTGAATGAAGAATCACATTTCTTGGTAGAATCATGCAGGATTGAAATTTTTGATGGTTTTTTACTCCTCTCAACAGCCCAAACAAGTTTCTAAAAGGATGAGTTTGCAACTACTTTACTTTTGGAGAAAATTCAAAACATTCATTATTCAATAGGGCCCAAACTATCAAAAACCAGCGGTTTCAATGAACACACATTTCTTGGTAGAATCATGCAGGACTGAAATTTTTGATGTTTTTCTACTCCTCTCATGAGCCCAAACAAGTCTCTAAAAGCATGAGTTTGCAACTACTTTACTTCTGGAGAAAATTCAAAACATTCATTATTCAATAGAGCCCAATAGCAAAAACCAGCGTTTTGAATGAAGAATCACATTTCTTGGTAGAATCATGCAGGATTGAAATTTTTGATGGTTTTTTACTCCTCTCAACAGCCCAAACAAGTTTCTAAAAGGATGAGTTTGCAACTACTTTACTTTTGGAGAAAATTCAAAACATTCATTATTCAATAGGGCCCAAACTATCAAAAACCAGCGGTTTGAATGAACACACATTTCTTGGTAGAATCATGCAGGACTGAAATTTTTGATGTTTTTCTACTCCTCTCATGAGCCCAAACAAGTCTCTAAAAGCATGAGTTTGCAACTACTTTACTTTTGGAGAAAATTCAAAACATTCATTATTCAATAGGGCCCAAACTATCAAAAACCAGCGGTTTGAATGAACACACATTTCTTGGTAGAATCATGCAGGACTGAAATTTTTGATGTTTTTCTACTCCTCTCATGAGCCCAAACAAGTCTCTAAAAGCATGAGTTTGCAACTACTTTACTTTTGGAGAAAATTCAAAACATTCACTATTCAATAGAGCCCAATAGCAAAAATCAGGTTTTGAATGAAGAATCACATTTCTTGGTAAAATCATGCAGGATTGAAATTTTTGATGGTTTTTTACTCCTCTCAACAGCCCAAACAAGTTTCTAAAAGGATGAGTTTGCAACTACTTTACTTTTGGAGAAAATTCAAAACATTCATTATTCAATAGGGCCCAAACTATCAAAAACCAGCGGTTTCAATGAACACACATTTCTTGGTAGAATCATGCAGGACTGAAATTTTTGATGTTTTTCTACTCCTCTCATGAGCCCAAACAAGTCTCTAAAAGCATGAGTTTGCAACTACTTTACTTTTGGAGAAAATTCAAAACATTCATTATTCAATAGAGCCCAATAGCAAAAACCAGCGTTTTGAATGAAGAATCACATTTCTTGGTAGAATCATGCAGGATTGAAATTTTTGATGGTTTTTTACTCCTCTCAACAGCCCAAACAAGTTTCTAAAAGGATGAGTTTGCAACTACTTTACTTTTGGAGAAAATTCAAAACATTCATTATTCAATAGGGCCCAAACTATCAAAAACCAGCGGTTTGAATTAACACACATTTCTTGGTAGAATCATGCAGGACTGAAATTTTTGATGTTTTTCTACTCCTCTCATGAGCCCAAACAAGTCTCTAAAAGCATGAGTTTGCAACTACTTTACTTTTGGAGAAGATTCAAAACATTCACTATTCAATAGAGCCCAATAGCAAAAATCAGGTTTTGAATGAAGAATCACATTTCTTGGTAAAATCATGCAGGATTGAAATTTTTGATGGTTTTTTACTCCTCTCAACAGCCCAAACAAGTTTCTAAAAGGATGAGTTTGCAACTACTTTACTTTTGGAGAAAATTCAAAACATTCATTATTCAATAGGGCCCAAACTATCAAAAACCAGCGGTTTGAATGAACACACATTTCTTGGTAGAATCATGCAGGACTGAAATTTTTGATGTTTTTCTACTCCTCTCATGAGCCCAAACAAGTCTCTAAAAGCATGAGTTTGCAACTACTTTACTTTTGGAGAAAATTCAAAACATTCATTATTCAATAGGGCCCAAACTATCAAAAACCAGCGGTTTGAATAAACACACATTTCTTGGTAGAATCAAGCAGGACTGAAATTTGTGATGTTTTTCTACTCCTCTCATGAGCCCAAACAAGTCTCTAAAAGCATGAGTTTGCAACTACTTTACTTTTGGAGAAAATTCAAAACATTCATTATTCAATAGGGCCCAAACTATCAAAAACCAGCGGTTTCAATGAACACACATTTCTTGGTAGAATCATGCAGGACTGAAATTTTTGATGTTTTTCTACTCCTCTCATGAGCCCAAACAAATCTCTAAAAGCATGAGTTTGCAACTACTTTACTTTTGGAGAAAATTCAAAACATTATTCAATAGAGCCCAATAGCAAAAACCAGCGTTTTGAATGAAGAATCACATTTCTTGGTAGAATCATGCAGGATTGAAATTTTTGATGGTTTTTTACTCCTCTCAACAGCCCAAACAAGTTTCTAAAAGGATGAGTTTGCAACTACTTTACTTTTGGAGAAAATTCAAAACATTCATTATTCAATAGGGCCCAAACTATCAAAAACCAGCGGTTTGAATGAACACACATTTCTTGGTAGAATCATGCAGGACTGAAATTTTTGATGTTTTTCTACTCCTCTCATGAGCCCAAACAAGTCTCTAAAAGCATGAGTTTGCAACTACTTTACTTTTGGAGAAAATTCAAAACATTCATTATTCAATAGGGCCCAAACTATCAAAAACCAGCGGTTTGAATGAACACACATTTCTTGGTAGAATCATGCAGGACTGAAATTTTTGATGTTTTTCTACTCCTCTCATGAGCCCAAACAAGTCTCTAAAAGCATGAGTTTGTAACTACTTTACTTTTGGAGAAAATTCAAAACATTCACTATTCAATAGAGCCCAATAGCAAAAATCAGGTTTTGAATGAAGAATCACATTTCTTGGTAAAATCATGCAGGATTGAAAATTTTGATGGTTTTTTACTCCTCTCAACAGCCCAAACAAGTTTCTAAAAGGATGAGTTTGCAACTACTTTACTTTTGGAGAAAATTCAAAACATTCATTATTCAATAGGGCCCAAACTATCAAAAACCAGCGGTTTGAATGAACACACATTTCTTGGTAGAATCATGCAGGACTGAAATTTTTGATGTTTTTCTACTCCTCTCATGAGCCCAAACAAGTCTCTAAAAGCATGAGTTTGCAACTACTTTACTTTTGGAGAAAATTCAAAACATTCATTATTCAATAGGGCCCAAACTATCAAAAACCAGCGGTTTGAATGAACACACATTTCTTGGTAGAATCATGCAGGACTGAAATTTTTGATGTTTTTCTACTCCTCTCATGAGCCCAAACAAGTCTCTAAAAGCATGAGTTTGCAACTACTTTACTTTTGGAGAAAATTCAAAACATTCACTATTCAATAGAGCCCAATAGCAAAAATCAGGTTTTGAATGAAGAATCACATTTCTTGGTAAAATCATGCAGGATTGAAATTTTTGATGGTTTTTTACTCCTCTCAACAGCCCAAACAAGTTTCTAAAAGGATGAGTTTGCAACTACTTTACTTTTGGAGAAAATTCAAAACATTCATTATTCAATAGGGCCCAAACTATCAAAAACCAGCCGTTTCAATGAACACACATGTCTTGGTAGAATCATGCAGGACTGAAATTTTTGATGTTTTTCTACTCATCTCATGAGCCCAAACAAGTCTCTAAAAGCATGAGTTTGCAACTACTTTACTTTTGGAGAAAATTCAAAACATTCACTATTCAATAGAGCCCAATAGCAAAAATCAGGTTTTGAATGAAGAATCACATTTCTTGGTAGAATCATGCAGGATTGAAATTTTTGTTGGTTTTTTACTCCTCTCAACAGCCCAAACAAGTTTCTAAAAGGATGAGTTTGCAACTACTTTACTTTTGGAGAAAATTCAAAACATTCATTATTCAATAGGGCCCAAACTATCAAAAACCAGCGGTTTGAATGAACACACATTTCTTGGTAGAATCATGCAGGACTGAAATTTTTGATGTTTTTCTACTCCTCTCATGAGCCCAAACAAGTCTCTAAAAGCATGAGTTTGCAACTACTTTACTTTTGGAGAAAATTCAAAACATTCATTATTCAATAGGGCCCAAACTATCAAAAACCAGCGGTTTGAATGAACACACATTTCTTGGTAGAATCATGCAGGACTGAAATTTTTGATGTTTTTCTACTCCTCTCATGAGCCCAAACAAGTCTCTAAAAGCATGAGTTTGCAACTACTTTACTTTTGGAGAAAATTCAAAACATTCATTATTCAATAGGGCCCAAACTATCAAAAACCAGCGGTTTCAATGAACACACATTTCTTGGTAGAATCATGCAGGACTGAAATTTTTGATGTTTTTCTACTCCTCTCATGAGCCCAAACAAGTCTCTAAAAGCATGAGTTTGCAACTACTTTACTTCTGGAGAAAATTCAAAACATTCATTATTCAATAGAGCCCAATAGCAAAAACCAGCGTTTTGAATGAAGAATCACATTTCTTGGTAGAATCATGCAGGATTGAAATTTTTGATGGTTTTTTACTCCTCTCAACAGCCCAAACAAGTTTCTAAAAGGATGAGTTTGCAACTACTTTACTTTTGGAGAAAATTCAAAACATTCATTATTCAATAGGGCCCAAACTATCAAAAACCAGCGGTTTGAATGAACACACATTTCTTGGTAGAATCATGCAGGACTGAAATTTTTGATGTTTTTCTACTCCTCTCATGAGCCCAAACAAGTCTCTAAAAGCATGAGTTTGCAACTACTTTACTTTTGGAGAAAATTCAAAACATTCATTATTCAATAGGGCCCAAACTATCAAAAACCAGCGGTTTGAATGAACACACATTTCTTGGTAGAATCATGCAGGACTGAAATTTTTGATGTTTTTCTACTCCTCTCATGAGCCCAAACAAGTCTCTAAAAGCATGAGTTTGCAACTACTTTACTTTTGGAGAAAATTCAAAACATTCACTATTCAATAGAGCCCAATAGCAAAAATCAGGTTTTGAATGAAGAATCACATTTCTTGGTAAAATCATGCAGGATTGAAATTTTTGATGGTTTTTTACTCCTCTCAACAGCCCAAACAAGTTTCTAAAAGGATGAGTTTGCAACTACTTTACTTTTGGAGAAAATTCAAAACATTCATTATTCAATAGGGCCCAAACTATCTCAAAAACCAGCGGTTTGAATGAACACACATTTCTTGGCAGAATCATGCAGGACTGAAATTTCTGATGTTTTTCTACTCCTCTCATGAGCCCAAACAAGTCTCTAAAAGCATGAGTTTGCAACTACTTTACTTTTGGAGAAAATTCAAAACATTCACTATTCAATAGAGCCCAATAGCAAAAATCAGGTTTTGAATGAAGAATCACATTTCTTGGTAAAATCATGCAGGATTGAAATTTTTGATGGTTTTTTACTCCTCTCAACAGCCCAAACAAGTTTCTAAAAGGATGAGTTTGCAACTACTTTACTTTTGGAGAAAATTTAAAACATTCATTATTCAATAGGGCCCAAACTATCAAAAACCAGCGGTTTCAATGAACACACATTTCTTGGTAGAATCATGCAGGACTGAAATTTTTGATGTTTTTCTACTCCTCTCATGAGCCCAAACAAATCTCTAAAAGCATGAGTTTGCAACTACTTTACTTTTGGAGAAAATTCAAAACATTATTCAAAAAACCAGCGTTTTGAATGAAGAATCACATTTCTTGGTAGAATCATGCAGGATTGAAATTTTTGATGGTTTTTTACTCCTCTCAACAGCCCAAACAAGTTTCTAAAAGGATGAGTTTGCAACTACTTTACTTTTGGAGAAAATTCAAAACATTCATTATTCAATAGGGCCCAAACTATCAAAAACCAGCCGTTTCAATGAACACACATGTCTTGGTAGAATCATGCAGGACTGAAATTTTTGATGTTTTTCTACTCATCTCATGAGCCCAAACAAGTCTCTAAAAGCATGAGTTTGCAACTACTTTACTTTTGGAGAAAATTCAAAACATTCACTATTCAATAGAGCCCAATAGCAAAAATCAGGTTTTGAATGAAGAATCACATTTCTTGGTAGAATCATGCAGGATTGAAATTTTTGATGGTTTTTTACTCCTCTCAACAGCCCAAACAAGTTTCTAAAAGGATGAGTTTGCAACTACTTTACTTTTGGAGAAAATTCAAAACATTCATTATTCAATAGGGCCCAAACTATCAAAAACCAGCGGTTTGAATGAACACACATTTCTTGGTAGAATCATGCAGGACTGAAATTTTTGATGTTTTTCTACTCCTCTCATGAGCCCAAACAAGTCTCTAAAAGCATGAGTTTGCAACTACTTTACTTTTGGAGAAAATTCAAAACATTCATTATTCAACAGGGCCCAAACTATCAAAAACCAGCGGTTTGAATGAACACACATTTCTTGGTAGAATCATGCAGGACTGAAATTTTTGATGTTTTTCTACTCCTCTCATGAGCCCAAACAAGTCTCTAAAAGCATGAGTTTGCAACTACTTTACTTTTGGAGAAAATTCAAAACATTCACTATTCAATAGAGCCCAATAGCAAAAATCAGGTTTTGAATGAAGAATCACATTTCTTGGTAAAATCATGCAGGATTGAAATTTTTGATGGTTTTTTACTCCTCTCAACAGCCCAAACAAGTTTCTAAAAGGATGAGTTTGCAACTACTTTACTTTTGGAGAAAATTCAAAACATTCATTATTCAATAGGGCCCAAACTATCAAAAACCAGCGGTTTGAATGAACACACATTTCTTGGCAGAATCATGCAGGACTGAAATTTTTGATGTTTTTCTACTCCTCTCATGAGCCCAAACAAGTCTCTAAAAGCATGAGTTTGCAACTACTTTACTTTTGGAGAAAATTCAAAACATTCATTATTCAATAGGGCCCAAACTATCAAAAACCAGCGGTTTGAATGAACACACATTTCTTGGTAGAATCATGCAGGACTGAAATTTTTGATGTTTTTCTACTCCTCTCATGAGCCCAAACAAGTCTCTAAAAGCATGAGTTTGCAACTACTTTACTTTTGGAGAAAATTCAAAACATTCACTATTCAATAGAGCCCAATAGCAAAAATCAGGTTTTGAATGAAGAATCACATTTCTTGGTAAAATCATGCAGGATTGAAATTTTTGATGGTTTTTTACTCCTCTCAACAGCCCAAACAAGTTTCTAAAAGGATGAGTTTGCAACTACTTTACTTTTGGAGAAAATTTAAAACATTCATTATTCAATAGGGCCCAAACTATCAAAAACCAGCTGTTTCAATGAACACACATTTCTTGGTAGAATCATGCAGGACTGAAATTTTTGATGTTTTTCTACTCCTCTCATGAGCCCAAACAAATCTCTAAAAGCATGAGTTTGCAACTACTTTACTTTTGGAGAAAATTCAAAACATTATTCAATAGAGCCCAATAGCAAAAACCAGCGTTTTGAATGAAGAATCACATTTCTTGGTAGAATCATGCAGGATTGAAATTTTTGATGGTTTTTTACTCCTCTCAACAGCCCAAACAAGTTTCTAAAAGGATGAGTTTGCAACTACTTTACTTTTGGAGAAAATTCAAAACATTCATTATTCAATAGGGCCCAAACTATCAAAAACCAGCCGTTTCAATGAACACACATGTCTTGGTAGAATCATGCAGGACTGAAATTTTTGATGTTTTTCTACTCATCTCATGAGCCCAAACAAGTCTCTAAAAGCATGAGTTTGCAACTACTTTACTTTTGGAGAAAATTCAAAACATTCACTATTCAATAGAGCCCAATAGCAAAAATCAGGTTTTGAATGAAGAATCACATTTCTTGGTAGAATCATGCAGGATTGAAATTTTTGTTGGTTTTTTACTCCTCTCAACAGCCCAAACAAGTTTCTAAAAGGATGAGTTTGCAACTACTTTACTTTTGGAGAAAATTCAAAACATTCATTATTCAATAGGGCCCAAACTATCAAAAACCAGCGGTTTGAATGAACACACATTTCTTGGTAGAATCATGCAGGACTGAAATTTTTGATGTTTTTCTACTCCTCTCATGAGCCCAAACAAGTCTCTAAAAGCATGAGTTTGCAACTACTTTACTTTTGGAGAAAATTCAAAACATTCATTATTCAATAGGGCCCAAACTATCAAAAACCAGCGGTTTGAATGAACACACATTTCTTGGTAGAATCATGCAGGAATGAAATTTTTGATGTTTTTCTACTCCTCTCATGAGCCCAAACAAGTCTCTAAAAGCATGAGTTTGCAACTACTTTACTTTTGGAGAAAATTCAAAACATTCACTATTCAATAGAGCCCAATAGCAAAAATCAGGTTTTGAATGAAGAATCACATTTCTTGGTAAAATCATGCAGGATTGAAAATTTTGATGGTTTTTTACTCCTCTCAACAGCCCAAACAAGTTTCTAAAAGGATGAGTTTGCAACTACTTTACTTTTGGAGAAAATTCAAAACATTCATTATTCAATAGGGCCCAAACTATCAAAAACCAGCGGTTTGAATGAACACACATTTCTTGGTAGAATCATGCAGGACTGAAATTTTTGATGTTTTTCTACTCCTCTCATGAGCCCAAACAAGTCTCTAAAAGCATGAGTTTGCAACTACTTTACTTTTGGAGAAAATTCAAAACATTCATTATTCAATAGGGCCCAAACTATCAAAAACCAGCGGTTTGAATGAACACACATTTCTTGGTAGAATCATGCAGGACTGAAATTTTTGATGTTTTTCTACTCCTCTCATGAGCCCAAACAAGTCTCTAAAAGCATGAGTTTGCAACTACTTTACTTTTGGAGAAAATTCAAAACATTCACTATTCAATAGAGCCCAATAGCAAAAATCAGGTTTTGAATGAAGAATCACATTTCTTGGTAAAATCATGCAGGATTGAAATTTTTGATGGTTTTTTACTCCTCTCAACAGCCCAAACAAGTTTCTAAAAGGATGAGTTTGCAACTACTTTACTTTTGGAGAAAATTCAAAACATTCATTATTCAATAGGGCCCAAACTATCAAAAACCAGCGGTTTGAATGAACACACATTTCTTGGTAGAATCATGCAGGACTGAAATTTTTGATGTTTTTCTACTCCTCTCATGAGCCCAAACAAGTCTCTAAAAGCATGAGTTTGCAACTACTTTACTTTTGGAGAAAATTCAAAACATTCATTATTCAATAGGGCCCAAACTATCAAAAACCAGCGGTTTGAATGAACACACATTTCTTGGTAGAATCATGCAGGACTGAAATTTTTGATGTTTTTCTACTCCTCTCATGAGCCCAAACAAGTCTCTAAAAGCATGAGTTTGCAACTACTTTACTTTTGGAGAAAATTCAAAACATTCACTATTCAATAGAGCCCAATAGCAAAAATCAGGTTTTGAATGAAGAATCACATTTCTTGGTAAAATCATGCAGGATTGAAATTTTTGATGGTTTTTTACTCCTCTCAACAGCCCAAACAAGTTTCTAAAAGGATGAGTTTGCAACTACTTTACTTTTGGAGAAAATTTAAAACATTCATTATTCAATAGGGCCCAAACTATCAAAAACCAGCGGTTTCAATGAACACACATTTCTTGGTAGAATCATGCAGGACTGAAATTTTTGATGTTTTTCTACTCCTCTCATGAGCCCAAACAAATCTCTAAAAGCATGAGTTTGCAACTACTTTACTTTTGGAGAAAATTCAAAACATTATTCAATAGAGCCCAATAGCAAAAACCAGCGTTTTGAATGAAGAATCACATTTCTTGGTAGAATCATGCAGGATTGAAATTTTTGATGGTTTTTTACTCCTCTCAACAGCCCAAACAAGTTTCTAAAAGGATGAGTTTGCAACTACTTTACTTTTGGAGAAAATTCAAAACATTCATTATTCAATAGGGCCCAAACTATCAAAAACCAGCGGTTTCAATGAACACACATTTCTTGGTAGAATCATGCAGGACTGAAATTTTTGATGTTTTTCTACTCCTCTCATGAGCCCAAACAAGTCTCTAAAAGCATGAGTTTGCAACTACTTTACTTCTGGAGAAAATTCAAAACATTCATTATTCAATAGAGCCCAATAGCAAAAACCAGCGTTTTGAATGAAGAATCACATTTCTTGGTAGAATCATGCAGGATTGAAATTTTTGATGGTTTTTTACTCCTCTCAACAGCCCAAACAAGTTTCTAAAAGGATGAGTTTGCAACTACTTTACTTTTGGAGAAAATTCAAAACATTCATTATTCAATAGGGCCCAAACTATCAAAAACCAGCGGTTTGAATGAACACACATTTCTTGGTAGAATCATGCAGGACTGAAATTTTTGATGTTTTTCTACTCCTCTCATGAGCCCAAACAAGTCTCTAAAAGCATGAGTTTGCAACTACTTTACTTTTGGAGAAAATTCAAAACATTCATTATTCAATAGGGCCCAAACTATCAAAAACCAGCGGTTTGAATGAACACACATTTCTTGGTAGAATCATGCAGGACTGAAATTTTTGATGTTTTTCTACTCCTCTCATGAGCCCAAACAAGTCTCTAAAAGCATGAGTTTGCAACTACTTTACTTTTGGAGAAAATTCAAAACATTCACTATTCAATAGAGCCCAATAGCAAAAATCAGGTTTTGAATGAAGAATCACATTTCTTGGTAAAATCATGCAGGATTGAAATTTTTGATGGTTTTTTACTCCTCTCAACAGCCCAAACAAGTTTCTAAAAGGATGAGTTTGCAACTACTTTACTTTTGGAGAAAATTTAAAACATTCATTATTCAATAGGGCCCAAACTATCAAAAACCAGCGGTTTCAATGAACACACATTTCTTGGTAGAATCATGCAGGACTGAAATTTTTGATGTTTTTCTACTCCTCTCATGAGCCCAAACAAATCTCTAAAAGCATGAGTTTGCAACTACTTTACTTTTGGAGAAAATTCAAAACATTCATTATTCAATAGAGCCCAATAGCAAAAACCAGCGTTTTGAATGAAGAATCACATTTCTTGGTAGAATCATGCAGGATTGAAATTTTTGATGGTTTTTTACTCCTCTCAACAGCCCAAACAAGTTTCTAAAAGGATGAGTTTGCAACTACTTTACTTTTGGAGAAAATTCAAAACATTCATTATTCAATAGGGCCCAAACTATCAAAAACCAGCGGTTTCAATGAACACACATTTCTTGGTAGAATCATGCAGGACTGAAATTTTTGATGTTTTTCTACTCCTCTCATGAGCCCAAACAAGTCTCTAAAAGCATGAGTTTGCAACTACTTTACTTTTGGAGAAAATTCAAAACATTCATTATTCAATAGAGCCCAATAGCAAAAACCAGCGTTTTGAATGAAGAATCACATTTCTTGGTAGAATCATGCAGGATTGAAATTTTTGATGGTTTTTTACTCCTCTCAACAGCCCAAACAAGTTTCTAAAAGGATGAGTTTGCAACTACTTTACTTTTGGAGAAAATTCAAAACATTCATTATTCAATAGGGCCCAAACTATCAAAAACCAGCGGTTTGAATTAACACACATTTCTTGGTAGAATCATGCAGGACTGAAATTTTTGATGTTTTTCTACTCCTCTCATGAGCCCAAACAAGTCTCTAAAAGCATGAGTTTGCAACTACTTTACTTTTGGAGAAGATTCAAAACATTCACTATTCAATAGAGCCCAATAGCAAAAATCAGGTTTTGAATGAAGAATCACATTTCTTGGTAAAATCATGCAGGATTGAAATTTTTGATGGTTTTTTACTCCTCTCAACAGCCCAAACAAGTTTCTAAAAGGATGAGTTTGCAACTACTTTACTTTTGGAGAAAATTCAAAACATTCATTATTCAATAGGGCCCAAACTATCAAAAACCAGCGGTTTGAATGAACACACATTTCTTGGTAGAATCATGCAGGACTGAAATTTTTGATGTTTTTCTACTCCTCTCATGAGCCCAAACAAGTCTCTAAAAGCATGAGTTTGCAACTACTTTACTTTTGGAGAAAATTCAAAACATTCATTATTCAATAGGGCCCAAACTATCAAAAACCAGCGGTTTGAATAAACACACATTTCTTGGTAGAATCATGCAGGACTGAAATTTGTGATGTTTTTCTACTCCTCTCATGAGCCCAAACAAGTCTCTAAAAGCATGAGTTTGCAACTACTTTACTTTTGGAGAAAATTCAAAACATTCATTATTCAATATGGCCCAAACTATCAAAAACCAGCGGTTTCAATGAACACACATTTCTTGGTAGAATCATGCAGGACTGAAATTTTTGATGTTTTTCTACTCCTCTCATGAGCCCAAACAAATCTCTAAAAGCATGAGTTTGCAACTACTTTACTTTTGGAGAAAATTCAAAACATTCATTATTCAATAGAGCCCAATAGCAAAAACCAGCGTTTTGAATGAAGAATCACATTTCTTGGTAGAATCATGCAGGATTGAAATTTTTGATGGTTTTTTACTCCTCTCAACAGCCCAAACAAGTTTCTAAAAGGATGAGTTTGCAACTACTTTACTTTTGGAGAAAATTCAAAACATTCATTATTCAATAGGGCCCAAACTATCAAAAACCAGCGGTTTCAATGAACACACATTTCTTGGTAGAATCATGCAGGACTGAAATTTTTGATGTTTTTCTACTCCTCTCATGAGCCCAAACAAGTCTCTAAAAGCATGAGTTTGCAACTACTTTACTTTTGGAGAAAATTCAAAACATTCATTATTCAATAGAGCCCAATAGCAAAAACCAGCGTTTTGAATGAAGAATCACATTTCTTGGTAGAATCATGCAGGATTGAAATTTTTGATGGTTTTTTACTCCTCTCAACAGCCCAAACAAGTTTCTAAAAGGATGAGTTTGCAACTACTTTACTTTTGGAGAAAATTCAAAACATTCATTATTCAATAGGGCCCAAACTATCAAAAACCAGCGGTTTGAATTAACACACATTTCTTGGTAGAATCATGCAGGACTGAAATTTTTGATGTTTTTCTACTCCTCTCATGAGCCCAAACAAGTCTCTAAAAGCATGAGTTTGCAACTACTTTACTTTTGGAGAAGATTCAAAACATTCACTATTCAATAGAGCCCAATAGCAAAAATCAGGTTTTGAATGAAGAATCACATTTCTTGGTAAAATCATGCAGGATTGAAATTTTTGATGGTTTTTTACTCCTCTCAACAGCCCAAACAAGTTTCTAAAAGGATGAGTTTGCAACTACTTTACTTTTGGAGAAAATTCAAAACATTCATTATTCAATAGGGCCCAAACTATCAAAAACCAGCGGTTTGAATGAACACACATTTCTTGGTAGAATCATGCAGGACTGAAATTTTTGATGTTTTTCTACTCCTCTCATGAGCCCAAACAAGTCTCTAAAAGCATGAGTTTGCAACTACTTTACTTTTGTAGAAAATTCAAAACATTCATTATTCAATAGGGCCCAAACTATCAAAAACCAGCGGTTTGAATAAACACACATTTCTTGGTAGAATCATGCAGGACTGAAATTTGTGATGTTTTTCTACTCCTCTCATGAGCCCAAACAAGTCTCTAAAAGCATGAGTTTGCAACTACTTTACTTTTGGAGAAAATTCAAAACATTCATTATTCAATAGGGCCCAAACTATCAAAAACCAGCGGTTTCAATGAACACACATTTCTTGGTAGAATCATGCAGGACTGAAATTTTTGATGTTTTTCTACTCCTCTCATGAGCCCAAACAAATCTCTAAAAGCATGAGTTTGCAACTACTTTACTTTTGGAGAAAATTCAAAACATTATTCAATAGAGCCCAATAGCAAAAACCAGCGTTTTGAATGAAGAATCACATTTCTTGGTAGAATCATGCAGGATTGAAATTTTTGATGGTTTTTTACTCCTCTCAACAGCCCAACCAAGTTTCTAAAAGGATGAGTTTGCAACTACTTTACTTTTGGAGAAAATTCAAAACATTCATTATTCAATAGGGCCCAAACTATCAAAAACCAGCGGTTTGAATGAACACACATTTCTTGGTAGAATCATGCAGGACTGAAATTTTTGATGTTTTTCTACTCCTCTCATGAGCCCAAACAAGTCTCTAAAAGCATGAGTTTGCAACTACTTTACTTTTGGAGAAAATTCAAAACATTCATTATTCAATAGGGCCCAAACTATCAAAAACCAGCGGTTTGAATGAACACACATTTCTTGGTAGAATCATGCAGGACTGAAATTTTTGATGTTTTTCTACTCCTCTCATGAGCCCAAACAAGTCTCTAAAAGCATGAGTTTGCAACTACTTTACTTTTGGAGAAAATTCAAAACATTCACTATTCAATAGAGCCCAATAGCAAAAATCAGGTTTTGAATGAAGAATCACATTTCTTGGTAAAATCATGCAGGATTGAAAATTTTGATGGTTTTTTACTCCTCTCAACAGCCCAAACAAGTTTCTAAAAGGATGAGTTTGCAACTACTTTACTTTTGGAGAAAATTCAAAACATTCATTATTCAATAGGGCCCAAACTATCAAAAACCAGCGGTTTGAATGAACACACATTTCTTGGTAGAATCATGCAGGACTGAAATTTTTGATGTTTTTCTACTCCTCTCATGAGCCCAAACAAGTCTCTAAAAGCATGAGTTTGCAACTACTTTACTTTTGGAGAAAATTCAAAACATTCATTATTCAATAGGGCCCAAACTATCAAAAACCAGCGGTTTGAATGAACACACATTTCTTGGTAGAATCATGCAGGACTGAAATTTTTGATGTTTTTCTACTCCTCTCATGAGCCCAAACAAGTCTCTAAAAGCATGAGTTTGCAACTACTTTACTTTTGGAGAAAATTCAAAACATTCACTATTCAATAGAGCCCAATAGCAAAAATCAGGTTTTGAATGAAGAATCACATTTCTTGGTAAAATCATGCAGGATTGAAATTTTTGATGGTTTTTTACTCCTCTCAACAGCCCAAACAAGTTTCTAAAAGGATGAGTTTGCAACTACTTTACTTTTGGAGAAAATGCAAAACATTCATTATTCAATAGGGCCCAAACTATCAAAAACCAGCGGTTTGAATGAACACACATTTCTTGGTAGAATCATGCAGGACTGAAATTTTTGATGTTTTTCTACTCCTCTCATGAGCCCAAACAAGTCTCTAAAAGCATGAGTTTGCAACTACTTTACTTTTGGAGAAAATTCAAAACATTCACTATTCAATAGAGCCCAATAGCAAAAATCAGGTTTTGAATGAAGAATCACATTTCTTGGTAAAATCATGCAGGATTGAAATTTTTGATGGTTTTTTACTCCTCTCAACAGCCCAAACAAGTTTCTAAAAGGATGAGTTTGCAACTACTTTACTTTTGGAGAAAATTTAAAACATTCATTATTCAATAGGGCCCAAACTATCAAAAACCAGCGGTTTCAATGAACACACATTTCTTGGTAGAATCATGCAGGACTGAAATTTTTGATGTTTTTCTACTCCTCTCATGAGCCCAAACAAATCTCTAAAAGCATGAGTTTGCAACTACTTTACTTTTGGAGAAAATTCAAAACATTATTCAATAGAGCCCAATAGCAAAAACCAGCGTTTTGAATGAAGAATCACATTTCTTGGTAGAATCATGCAGGATTGAAATTTTTGATGGTTTTTTACTCCTCTCAACAGCCCAAACAAGTTTCTAAAAGGATGAGTTTGCAACTACTTTACTTTTGGAGAAAATTCAAAACATTCATTATTCAATAGGGCCCAAACTATCAAAAACCAGCCGTTTCAATGAACACACATGTCTTGGTAGAATCATGCAGGACTGAAATTTTTGATGTTTTTCTACTCATCTCATGAGCCCAAACAAGTCTCTAAAAGCATGAGTTTGCAACTACTTTACTTTTGGAGAAAATTCAAAACATTCACTATTCAATAGAGCCCAATAGCAAAAATCAGGTTTTGAATGAAGAATCACATTTCTTGGTAGAATCATGCAGGATTGAAATTTTTGATGGTTTTTTACTCCTCTCAACAGCCCAAACAAGTTTCTAAAAGGATGAGTTTGCAACTACTTTACTTTTGGAGAAAATTCAAAACATTCATTATTCAATAGGGCCCAAACTATCAAAAACCAGCGGTTTCAATGAACACACATTTCTTGGTAGAATCATGCAGGACTGAAATTTTTGATGTTTTTCTACTCCTCTCATGAGCCCAAACAAGTCTCTAAAAGCATGAGTTTGCAACTACTTTACTTTTGGAGAAAATTCAAAACATTCATTATTCAATAGAGCCCAATAGCAAAAACCAGCGTTTTGAATGAAGAATCACATTTCTTGGTAGAATCATGCAGGATTGAAATTTTTGATGGTTTTTTACTCCTCTCAACAGCCCAAACAAGTTTCTAAAAGGATGAGTTTGCAACTACTTTACTTTTGGAGAAAATTCAAAACATTCATTATTCAATAGGGCCCAAACTATCAAAAACCAGCGGTTTGAATTAACACACATTTCTTGGTAGAATCATGCAGGACTGAAATTTTTGATGTTTTTCTACTCCTCTCATGAGCCCAAACAAGTCTCTAAAAGCATGAGTTTGCAACTACTTTACTTTTGGAGAAGATTCAAAACATTCACTATTCAATAGAGCCCAATAGCAAAAATCAGGTTTTGAATGAAGAATCACATTTCTTGGTAAAATCATGCAGGATTGAAATTTTTGATGGTTTTTTACTCCTCTCAACAGCCCAAACAAGTTTCTAAAAGGATGAGTTTGCAACTACTTTACTTTTGGAGAAAATTCAAAACATTCATTATTCAATAGGGCCCAAACTATCAAAAACCAGCGGTTTGAATGAACACACATTTCTTGGTAGAATCATGCAGGACTGAAATTTTTGATGTTTTTCTACTCCTCTCATGAGCCCAAACAAGTCTCTAAAAGCATGAGTTTGCAACTACTTTACTTTTGGAGAAAATTCAAAACATTCATTATTCAATAGGGCCCAAACTATCAAAAACCAGCGGTTTGAATGAACACACATTTCTTGGTAGAATCATGCAGGACTGAAATTTGTGATGTTTTTCTACTCCTCTCATGAGCCCAAACAAGTCTCTAAAAGCATGAGTTTGCAACTACTTTACTTTTGGAGAAAATTCAAAACATTCATTATTCAATAGGGCCCAAACTATCAAAAACCAGCGGTTTCAATGAACACACATTTCTTGGTAGAATCATGCAGGACTGAAATTTTTGATGTTTTTCTACTCCTCTCATGAGCCCAAACAAATCTCTAAAAGCATGAGTTTGCAACTACTTTACTTTTGGAGAAAATTCAAAACATTATTCAATAGAGCCCAATAGCAAAAACCAGCGTTTTGAATGAAGAATCACATTTCTTGGTAGAATCATGCAGGATTGAAATTTTTGATGGTTTTTTACTCCTCTCAACAGCCCAAACAAGTTTCTAAAAGGATGAGTTTGCAACTACTTTACTTTTGGAGAAAATTCAAAACATTCATTATTCAATAGGGCCCAAACTATCAAAAACCAGCGGTTTGAATGAACACACATTTCTTGGTAGAATCATGCAGGACTGAAATTTTTGATGTTTTTCTACTCCTCTCATGAGCCCAAACAAGTCTCTAAAAGCATGAGTTTGCAACTACTTTACTTTTGGAGAAAATTCAAAACATTCATTATTCAATAGGGCCCAAACTATCAAAAACCAGCGGTTTGAATGAACACACATTTCTTGGTAGAATCATGCAGGACTGAAATTTTTGATGTTTTTCTACTCCTCTCATGAGCCCAAACAAGTCTCTAAAAGCATGAGTTTGCAACTACTTTACTTTTGGAGAAAATTCAAAACATTCACTATTCAATAGAGCCCAATAGCAAAAATCAGGTTTTGAATGAAGAATCACATTTCTTGGTAAAATCATGCAGGATTGAAAATTTTGATGGTTTTTTACTCCTCTCAACAGCCCAAACAAGTTTCTAAAAGGATGAGTTTGCAACTACTTTACTTTTGGAGAAAATTCAAAACATTCATTATTCAATAGGGCCCAAACTATCAAAAACCAGCGGTTTGAATGAACACACATTTCTTGGTAGAATCATGCAGGACTGAAATTTTTGATGTTTTTCTACTCCTCTCATGAGCCCAAACAAGTCTCTAAAAGCATGAGTTTGCAACTACTTTACTTTTGGAGAAAATTCAAAACATTCATTATTCAATAGGGCCCAAACTATCAAAAACCAGCGGTTTGAATGAACACACATTTCTTGGTAGAATCATGCAGGACTGAAATTTTTGATGTTTTTCTACTCCTCTCATGAGCCCAAACAAGTCTCTAAAAGCATGAGTTTGCAACTACTTTACTTTTGGAGAAAATTCAAAACATTCACTTTTCAATAGAGCCCAATAGCAAAAATCAGGTTTTGAATGAAGAATCACATTTCTTGGTAAAATCATGCAGGATTGAAATTTTTGATGGTTTTTTACTCCTCTCAACAGCCCAAACAAGTTTCTAAAAGGATGAGTTTGCAACTACTTTACTTTTGGAGAAAATTTAAAACATTCATTATTCAATAGGGCCCAAACTATCAAAAACCAGCGGTTTCAATGAACACACATTTCTTGGTAGAATCATGCAGGACTGAAATTTTTGATGTTTTTCTACTCCTCTCATGAGCCCAAACAAATCTCTAAAAGCATGAGTTTGCAACTACTTTACTTTTGGAGAAAATTCAAAACATTATTCAATAGAGCCCAATAGCAAAAACCAGCGTTTTGAATGAAGAATCACATTTCTTGGTAGAATCATGCAGGATTGAAATTTTTGATGGTTTTTTACTCCTCTCAACAGCCCAAACAAGTTTCTAAAAGGATGAGTTTGCAACTACTTTACTTTTGGAGAAAATTCAAAACATTCATTATTCAATAGGGCCCAAACTATCAAAAACCAGCGGTTTGAATGAACACACATTTCTTGGTAGAATCATGCAGGACTGAAATTTTTGATGTTTTTCTACTCCTCTCATGAGCCCAAACAAGTCTCTAAAAGCATGAGTTTGCAACTACTTTACTTTTGGAGAAAATTCAAAACATTCATTATTCAATAGGGCCCAAACTATCAAAAACCAGCGGTTTGAATAAACACACATTTCTTGGTAGAATCATGCAGGACTGAAATTTGTGATGTTTTTCTACTCCTCTCATGAGCCCAAACAAGTCTCTAAAAGCATGAGTTTGCAACTACTTTACTTTTGGAGAAAATTCAAAACATTCATTATTCAATAGAGCCCAATAGCAAAAACCAGCGTTTTGAATGAAGAATCACATTTCTTGGTAGAATCATGCAGGATTGAAATTTTTGATGGTTTTTTACTCCTCTCAACAGCCCAAACAAGTTTCTAAAAGGATGAGTTTGCAACTACTTTACTTTTGGAGAAAATTCAAAACATTCATTATTCAATAGGGCCCAAACTATCAAAAACCAGCCGTTTCAATGAACACACATGTCTTGGTAGAATCATGCAGGACTGAAATTTTTGATGTTTTTCTACTCATCTCATGAGCCCAAACAAGTCTCTAAAAGCATGAGTTTGCAACTACTTTACTTCTGGAGAAAATTCAAAACATTCACTATTCAATAGAGCCCAATAGCAAAAATCAGGTTTTGAATGAAGAATCACATTTCTTGGTAGAATCATGCAGGATTGAAATTTTTGATGGTTTTTTACTCCTCTCAACAGCCCAAACAAGTTTCTAAAAGGATGAGTTTGCAACTACTTTACTTTTGGAGAAAATTCAAAACATTCATTATTCAATAGGGCCCAAACTATCAAAAACCAGCGGTTTCAATGAACACACATTTCTTGGTAGAATCATGCAGGACTGAAATTTTTGATGTTTTTCTACTCCTCTCATGAGCCCAAACAAGTCTCTAAAAGCATGAGTTTGCAACTACTTTACTTTTGGAGAAAATTCAAAACATTCATTATTCAATAGGGCCCAAACTATCAAAAACCAGCGGTTTCAATGAACACACATTTCTTGGTAGAATCATGCAGGACTGAAATTTTTGATGTTTTTCTACTCCTCTCATGAGCCCAAACAAGTCTCTAAAAGCATGAGTTTGCAACTACTTTACTTTTGGAGAAAATTCAAAACATTCATTATTCAATAGGGCCCAAACTATCAAAAACCAGCGGTTTCAATGAACACACATTTCTTGGTAGAATCATGCAGGACTGAAATTTTTGATGTTTTTCTACTCCTCTCATGAGCCCAAACAAGTCTCTAAAAGCATGAGTTTGCAACTACTTTACTTTTGGAGAAAATTCAAAACATTCACTATTCAATAGAGCCCAATAGCAAAAATCAGGTTTTGAATGAAGAATCACATTTCTTGGTAGAATCATGCAGGATTGAAATTTTTGATGGTTTTTTACTCCTCTCAACAGCCCAAACAAGTTTCTAAAAGGATGAGTTTGCAACTACTTTACTTTTGGAGAAAATTCAAAACATTCATTATTCAATAGGGCCCAAACTATCAAAAACCAGCCGTTTCAATGAACACACATGTCTTGGTAGAATCATGCAGGACTGAAATTTTTGATGTTTTTCTACTCATCTCATGAGCCCAAACAAGTCTCTAAAAGCATGAGTTTGCAACTACTTTACTTTTGGAGAAAATTCAAAACATTCACTATTCAATAGAGCCCAATAGCAAAAATCAGGTTTTGAATGAAGAATCACATTTCTTGGTAGAATCATGCAGGATTGAAATTTTTGATGGTTTTTTACTCCTCTCAACAGCCCAAACAAGTTTCTAAAAGGATGAGTTTGCAACTACTTTACTTTTGGAGAAAATTCAAAACATTCATTATTCAATAGGGCCCAAACTATCAAAAACCAGCGGTTTCAATGAACACACATTTCTTGGTAGAATCATGCAGGACTGAAATTTTTGATGTTTTTCTACTCCTCTCATGAGCCCAAACAAGTCTCTAAAAGCATGAGTTTGCAACTACTTTACTTCTGGAGAAAATTCAAAACATTCATTATTCAATAGAGCCCAATAGCAAAAACCAGCGTTTTGAATGAAGAATCACATTTCTTGGTAGAATCATGCAGGATTGAAATTTTTGATGGTTTTTTACTCCTCTCAACAGCCCAAACAAGTTTCTAAAAGGATGAGTTTGCAACTACTTTACTTTTGGAGAAAATTCAAAACATTCATTATTCAATAGGGCCCAAACTATCAAAAACCAGCGGTTTGAATGAACACACATTTCTTGGTAGAATCATGCAGGACTGAAATTTTTGATGTTTTTCTACTCCTCTCATGAGCCCAAACAAGTCTCTAAAAGCATGAGTTTGCAACTACTTTACTTTTGGAGAAAATTCAAAACATTCATTATTCAATAGGGCCCAAACTATCAAAAACCAGCGGTTTGAATGAACACACATTTCTTGGTAGAATCATGCAGGACTGAAATTTTTGATGTTTTTCTACTCCTCTCATGAGCCCAAACAAGTCTCTAAAAGCATGAGTTTGCAACTACTTTACTTTTGGAGAAAATTCAAAACATTCACTATTCAATAGAGCCCAATAGCAAAAATCAGGTTTTGAATGAAGAATCACATTTCTTGGTAAAATCATGCAGGATTTAAATTTTTGATGGTTTTTTACTCCTCTCAACAGCCCAAACAAGTTTCTAAAAGGATGAGTTTGCAACTACTTTACTTTTGGAGAAAATTTAAAACATTCATTATTCAATAGGGCCCAAACTATCAAAAACCAGCGGTTTCAATGAACACACATTTCTTGGTAGAATCATGCAGGACTGAAATTTTTGATGTTTTTCTACTCCTCTCATGAGCCCAAACAAGTCTCTAAAAGCATGAGTTTGCAACTACTTTACTTTTGGAGAAAATTCAAAACATTCATTATTCAATAGAGCCCAATAGCAAAAACCAGCGTTTTGAATGAAGAATCACATTTCTTGGTAGAATCATGCAGGATTGAAATTTTTGATGGTTTTTTACTCCTCTCAACAGCCCAAACAAGTTTCTAAAAGGATGAGTTTGCAACTACTTTACTTTTGGAGAAAATTCAAAACATTCATTATTCAATAGGGCCCAAACTATCAAAAACCAGCGGTTTCAATGAACACACATTTCTTGGTAGAATCATGCAGGACTGAAATTTTTGATGTTTTTCTACTCCTCTCATGAGCCCAAACAAGTCTCTAAAAGCATGAGTTTGCAACTACTTTACTTTTGGAGAAAATTCAAAACATTCATTATTCAATAGAGCCCAATAGCAAAAACCAGCGTTTTGAATGAAGAATCACATTTCTTGGTAGAATCATGCAGGATTGAAATTTTTGATGGTTTTTTACTCCTCTCAACAGCCCAAACAAGTTTCTAAAAGGATGAGTTTGCAACTACTTTACTTTTGGAGAAAATTCAAAACATTCATTATTCAATAGGGCCCAAACTATCAAAAACCAGCGGTTTGAATGAACACACATTTCTTGGTAGAATCATGCAGGACTGAAATTTTTGATGTTTTTCTACTCCTCTCATGAGCCCAAACAAGTCTCTAAAAGCATGAGTTTGCAACTACTTTACTTTTGGAGAAAATTCAAAACATTCATTATTCAATAGGGCCCAAACTATCAAAAACCAGCGGTTTGAATGAACACACATTTCTTGGTAGAATCATGCAGGACTGAAATTTTTGATGTTTTTCTACTCCTCTCATGAGCCCAAACAAGTCTCTAAAAGCATGAGTTTGCAACTACTTTACTTTTGGAGAAAATTCAAAACATTCACTATTCAATAGAGCCCAATAGCAAAAATCAGGTTTTGAATGAAGAATCACATTTCTTGGTAAAATCATGCAGGATTGAAATTTTTGATGGTTTTTTACTCCTCTCAACAGCCCAAACAAGTTTCTAAAAGGATGAGTTTGCAACTACTTTACTTTTGGAGAAAATTTAAAACATTCATTATTCAATAGGGCCCAAACTATCAAAAACCAGCGGTTTCAATGAACACACATTTCTTGGTAGAATCATGCAGGACTGAAATTTTTGATGTTTTTCTACTCCTCTCATGAGCCCAAACAAGTCTCTAAAAGCATGAGTTTGCAACTACTTTACTTTTGGAGAAAATTCAAAACATTCATTATTCAATAGAGCCCAATAGCAAAAACCAGCGTTTTGAATGAAGAATCACATTTCTTGGTAGAATCATGCAGGATTGAAATTGTTGATGGTTTTTTACTCCTCTCAACAGCCCAAACAAGTTTCTAAAAGGATGAGTTTGCAACTACTTTACTTTTGGAGAAAATTCAAAACATTCATTATTCAATAGGGCCCAAACTATCAAAAACCAGCGGTTTCAATGAACACACATTTCTTGGTAGAATCATGCAGGACTGAAATTTTTGATGTTTTTCTACTCCTCTCATGAGCCCAAACAAGTCTCTAAAAGCATGAGTTTGCAACTACTTTACTTTTGGAGAAAATTCAAAACATTCATTATTCAATAGAGCCCAATAGCAAAAACCAGCGTTTTGAATGAAGAATCACATTTCTTGGTAGAATCATGCAGGATTGAAATTTTTGATGGTTTTTTACTCCTCTCAACAGCCCAAACAAGTTTCTAAAAGGATGAGTTTGCAACTACTTTACTTTTGGAGAAAATTCAAAACATTCATTATTCAATAGGGCCCAAACTATCAAAAACCAGCGGTTTGAATGAACACACATTTCTTGGTAGAATCATGCAGGACTGAAATTTTTGATGTTTTTCTACTCCTCTCATGAGCCCAAACAAGTCTCTAAAAGCATGAGTTTGCAACTACTTTACTTTTGGAGAAAATTCAAAACATTCATTATTCAATAGGGCCCAAACTATCAAAAACCAGCGGTTTGAATGAACACACATTTCTTGGTAGAATCATGCAGGACTGAAATTTTTGATGTTTTTCTACTCCTCTCATGAGCCCAAACAAGTCTCTAAAAGCATGAGTTTGCAACTACTTTACTTTTGGAGAAAATTCAAAACATTCACTATTCAATAGAGCCCAATAGCAAAAATCAGGTTTTGAATGAAGAATCACATTTCTTGGTAAAATCATGCAGGATTGAAATTTTTGATGGTTTTTTACTCCTCTCAACAGCCCAAACAAGTTTCTAAAAGGATGAGTTTGCAACTACTTTACTTTTGGAGAAAATTTAAAACATTCATTATTCAATAGGGCCCAAACTATCAAAAACCAGCGGTTTCAATGAACACACATTTCTTGGTAGAATCATGCAGGACTGAAATTTTTGATGTTTTTCTACTCCTCTCATGAGCCCAAACAAATCTCTAAAAGCATGAGTTTGCAACTACTTTACTTTTGGAGAAAATTCAAAACATTCATTATTCAAAAGAGCCCAATAGCAAAAACCAGCGTTTTGAATGAAGAATCACATTTCTTGGTAGAATCATGCAGGATTGAAATTTTTGATGGTTTTTTACTCCTCTCAACAGCCCAAACAAGTTTCTAAAAGGATGAGTTTGCAACTACTTTACTTTTGGAGAAAATTCAAAACATTCATTATTCAATAGGGCCCAAACTATCAAAAACCAGCGGTTTCAATGAACACACATTTCTTGGTAGAATCATGCAGGACTGAAATTTTTGATGTTTTTCTACTCCTCTCATGAGCCCAAACAAGTCTCTAAAAGCATGAGTTTGCAACTACTTTACTTTTGGAGAAAATTCAAAACATTCATTATTCAATAGAGCCCAATAGCAAAAACCAGCGTTTTGAATGAAGAATCACATTTCTTGGTAGAATCATGCAGGATTGAAATTTTTGATGGTTTTTTACTCCTCTCAACAGCCCAAACAAGTTTCTAAAAGGATGAGTTTGCAACTACTTTACTTTTGGAGAAAATTCAAAACATTCATTATTCAATAGGGCCCAAACTATCAAAAACCAGCGGTTTCAATGAACACACATTTCTTGGTAGAATCATGCAGGACTGAAATTTTTGATGTTTTTCTACTCCTCTCATGAGCCCAAACAAGTCTCTAAAAGCATGAGTTTGCAACTACTTTACTTTTGGAGAAAATTCAAAACATTCATTATTCAATAGAGCCCAATAGCAAAAACCAGCGTTTTGAATGAAGAATCACATTTCTTGGTAGAATCATGCAGGATTGAAATTTTTGATGGTTTTTTACTCCTCTCAACAGCCCAAACAAGTTTCTAAAAGGATGAGTTTGCAACTACTTTACTTTTGGAGAAAATTCAAAACATTCATTATTCAATAGGGCCCAAACTATCAAAAACCAGCGGTTTCAATGAACACACATTTCTTGGTAGAATCATGCAGGACTGAAATTTTTGATGTTTTTCTACTCCTCTCATGAGCCCAAACAAGTCTCTAAAAGCATGAGTTTGCAACTACTTTACTTTTGGAGAAAATTCAAAACATTCATTATTCAATAGAGCCCAATAGCAAAAACCAGCGTTTTGAATGAAGAATCACATTTCTTGGTAGAATCATGCAGGATTGAAATTTTTGATGGTTTTTTACTCCTCTCAACAGCCCAAACAAGTTTCTAAAAGGATGAGTTTGCAACTACTTTACTTTTGGAGAAAATTCAAAACATTCATTATTCAATAGGGCCCAAACTATCAAAAACCAGCGGTTTGAATGAACACACATTTCTTGGTAGAATCATGCAGGACTGAAATTTTTGATGTTTTTCTACTCCTCTCATGAGCCCAAACAAGTCTCTAAAAGCATGAGTTTGCAACTACTTTACTTTTGGAGAAAATTCAAAACATTCATTATTCAATAGGGCCCAAACTATCAAAAACCAGCGGTTTGAATGAACACACATTTCTTGGTAGAATCATGCAGGACTGAAATTTTTGATGTTTTTCTACTCCTCTCATGAGCCCAAACAAGTCTCTAAAAGCATGAGTTTGCAACTACTTTACTTTTGGAGAAAATTCAAAACATTCACTATTCAATAGAGCCCAATAGCAAAAATCAGGTTTTGAATGAAGAATCACATTTCTTGGTAAAATCATGCAGGATTGAAATTTTTGATGGTTTTTTACTCCTCTCAACAGCCCAAACAAGTTTCTAAAAGGATGAGTTTGCAACTACTTTACTTTTGGAGAAAATTTAAAACATTCATTATTCAATAGGGCCCAAACTATCAAAAACCAGCGGTTTCAATGAACACACATTTCTTGGTAGAATCATGCAGGACTGAAATTTTTGATGTTTTTCTACTCCTCTCATGAGCCCAAACAAGTCTCTAAAATCATGAGTTTGCAACTACTTTACTTTTGGAGAAAACTCAAAACATTCATTATTCAATAGAGCCCAATAGCAAAAACCAGCGTTTTGAATGAAGAATCACATTTCTTGGTAGAATCATGCAGGATTGAAATTTTTGATGGTTTTTTACTCCTCTCAACAGCCCAAACAAGTTTCTAAAAGGATGAGTTTGCAACTACTTTACTTTTGGAGAAAATTCAAAACATTCATTATTCAATAGGGCCCAAACTATCAAAAACCAGCGGTTTGAATGAACACACATTTCTTGTTAGAATCATGCAGGACTGAAATTTTTGATGTTTTTCTACTCCTCTCATGAGCCCAAACAAGTCTCTAAAAGCATGAGTTTGCAACTACTTTACTTTTGGAGAAAATTCAAAACATTCACTATTCAATAGAGCCCAATAGCAAAAATCAGGTTTTGAATGAAGAATCACATTTCTTGGTAAAATCATGCAGGATTGAAATTTTTGATGGTTTTTTACTCCTCTCAACAGCCCAAACAAGTTTCTAAAAGGATGAGTTTGCAACTACTTTACTTTTGGAGAAAATTTAAAACATTCATTATTCAATAGGGCCCAAACTATCAAAAACCAGCGGTTTCAATGAACACACATTTCTTGGTAGAATCATGCAGGACTGAAATTTTTGATGTTTTTCCACTCCTCTCATGAGCCCAAACAAATCTCTAAAAGCATGAGTTTTCAACTACTTTACTTTTGGAGAAAATTCAAAACATTCATTATTCAATAGAGCCCAATAGCAAAAACCAGCGTTTTGAATGAAGAATCACATTTCTTGGTAGAATCATGCAGGATTGAAATTTTTGATGGTTTTTTACTCCTCTCAACAGCCCAAACAAGTTTCTAAAAGGATGAGTTTGCAACTACTTTACTTTTGGAGAAAATTTAAAACATTCATTATTCAATAGGGCCCAAACTATCAAAAACCAGCGGTTTCAATGAACACACATTTCTTGGTAGAATCATGCAGGACTGAAATTTTTGATGTTTTTCTACTCCTCTCATGAGCCCAAACAAGTCTCTAAAAGCATGAGTTTGCAACTACTTTACTTTTGGAGAAAATTCAAAACATTCATTATTCAATAGAGCCCAATAGCAAAAACCAGCGTTTTGAATGAAGAATCACATTTCTTGGTAGAATCATGCAGGATTGAAATTTTTGATGGTTTTTTACTCCTCTCAACAGCCCAAACAAGTTTCTAAAAGGATGAGTTTGCAACTACTTTACTTTTGGAGAAAATTCAAAACATTCATTATTCAATAGGGCCCAAACTATCAAAAACCAGCGGTTTCAATGAACACACATTTCTTGGTAGAATCATGCAGGACTGAAATTTTTGATGTTTTTCTACTCCTCTCATGAGCCCAAACAAGTCTCTAAAAGCATGAGTTTGCAACTACTTTACTTTTGGAGAAAATTCAAAACATTCATTATTCAATAGAGCCCAATAGCAAAAACCAGCGTTTTGAATGAAGAATCACATTTCTTGGTAGAATCATGCAGGATTGAAATTTTTGATGGTTTTTTACTCCTCTCAACAGCCCAAACAAGTTTCTAAAAGGATGAGTTTGCAACTACTTTACTTTTGGAGAAAATTCAAAACATTCATTATTCAATAGGGCCCAAACTATCAAAAACCAGCGGTTTCAATGAACACACATTTCTTGGTAGAATCATGCAGGACTGAAATTTTTGATGTTTTTCTACTCCTCTCATGAGCCCAAACAAGTCTCTAAAAGCATGAGTTTGCAACTACTTTACTTTTGGAGAAAATTCAAAACATTCATTATTCAATAGAGCCCAATAGCAAAAACCAGCGTTTTGAATGAAGAATCACATTTCTTGGTAGAATCATGCAGGATTGAAATTTTTGATGGTTTTTTACTCCTCTCAACAGCCCAAACAAGTTTCTAAAAGGATGAGTTTGCAACTACTTTACTTTTGGAGAAAATTCAAAACATTCATTATTCAATAGGGCCCAAACTATCAAAAACCAGCGGTTTCAATGAACACACATTTCTTGGTAGAATCATGCAGGACTGAAATTTTTGATGTTTTTCTACTCCTCTCATGAGCCCATACAAGTCTCTAAAAGCATGAGTTTGCAACTACTTTACTTCTGGAGAAAATTTAAAACATTCATTATTCAATAGAGCCCAATAGCAAAAACCAGCGTTTTGAATGAAGAATCACATTTCTTGGTAGAATCATGCAGGATTGAAATTTTTGATGGTTTTTTACTCCTCTCAACAGCCCAAACAAGTTTCTAAAAGGATGAGTTTGCAACTACTTTACTTTTGGAGAAAATTCAAAACATTCATTATTCAATAGGGCCCAAACTATCAAAAACCAGCGGTTTCAATGAACACACATTTCTTGGTAGAATCATGCAGGACTGAAATTTTTGATGTTTTTCTACTCCTCTCATGAGCCCAAACAAGTCTCTAAAAGCATGAGTTTGCAACTACTTTACTTTTGGAGAAAATTCAAAACATTCATTATTCAATAGGGCCCAAACTATCAAAAACCAGCGGTTTCAATGAACACACATTTCTTGGTAGAATCATGCAGGACTGAAATTTTTGATGTTTTTCTACTCCTCTCATGAGCCCAAACAAGTCTCTAAAAGCATGAGTTTGCAACTACTTTACTTTTGGAGAAAATTCAAAACATTCACTATTCAATAGAGCCCAATAGCAAAAATCAGGTTTTGAATGAAGAATCACATTTCTTGGTAAAATCATGCAGGATTGAAATTTTTGATGGTTTTTTACTCCTCTCAACAGCCCAAACAAGTTTCTAAAAGGATGAGTTTGCAACTACTTTACTTTTGGAGAAAATTTAAAACATTCATTATTCAATAGGGCCCAAACTATCAAAAACCAGCGGTTTCAATGAACACACATTTCTTGGTAGAATCATGCAGGACTGAAATTTTTGATGTTTTTCTACTCCTCTCATGAGCCCAAACAAATCTCTAAAAGCATGAGTTTGCAACTACTTTACTTTTGGAGAAAATTCAAAACATTCATTATTCAATAGAGCCCAATAGCAAAAACCAGCGTTTTGAATGAAGAATCACATTTCTTGGTAGAATCATGCAGGATTGAAATTTTGGATGGTTTTTTACTCCTCTCAACAGCCCAGACAAGTTTCTAAAAGGATGAGTTTGCAACTACTTTACTTTTGGAGAAAATTCAAAACATTCATTATTCAATAGGGCCCAAACTATCAAAAACCAGCGGTTTCAATGAACACACATTTCTTGGTAGAATCATGCAGGACTGAAATTTTTGATGTTTTTCTACTCCTCTCATGAGCCCAAACAAGTCTCTAAAAGCATGAGTTTGCAACTACTTTACTTTTGGAGAAAATTCAAAACATTCATTATTCAATAGGGCCCAAACTATCAAAAACCAGCGGTTTGAATGAACACACATTTCTTGGTAGAATCATGCAGGACTGAAATTTGTGATGTTTTTCTACTCCTCTCATGAGCCCAAACAAGTCTCTAAAAGCATGAGTTTGCAACTACTTTACTTTTGGAGAAAATTCAAAACATTCATTATTCAATAGAGCCCAATAGCAAAAACCAGCGTTTTGAATGAAGAATCACATTTCTTGGTAGAATCATGCAGGATTGAAATTTTTGATGGTTTTTTACTCCTCTCAACAGCCCAAACAAGTTTCTAAAAGGATGAGTTTGCAACTACTTTACTTTTGGAGAAAATTCAAAACATTCATTATTCAATAGGGCCCAAACTATCAAAAACCAGCCGTTTCAATGAACACACATGTCTTGGTAGAATCATGCAGGACTGAAATTTTTGATGTTTTTCTACTCATCTCATGAGCCCAAACAAGTCTCTAAAAGCATGAGTTTGCAACTACTTTACTTTTGGAGAAAATTCAAAACATTCACTATTCAATAGAGCCCAATAGCAAAAATCAGGTTTTGAATGAAGAATCACATTTCTTGGTAGAATCATGCAGGATTGAAATTTTTGATGGTTTTTTACTCCTCTCAACAGCCCAAACAAGTTTCTAAAAGGATGAGTTTGCAACTACTTTACTTTTGGAGAAAATTCAAAACATTCATTATTCAATAGGGCCCAAACTATCAAAAACCAGCGGTTTCAATGAACACACATTTCTTGGTAGAATCATGCAGGACTGAAATTTTTGATGTTTTTCTACTCCTCTCATGAGCCCAAACAAGTCTCTAAAAGCATGAGTTTGCAACTACTTTACTTTTGGAGAAAATTCAAAACATTCATTATTCAATAGGGCCCAAACTATCAAAAACCAGCGGTTTGAATGAACACACATTTCTTGGTAGAATCATGCAGGACTGAAATTTTTGATGTTTTTCTACTCCTCTCATGAGCCCAAACAAGTCTCTAAAAGCATGAGTTTGCAACTACTTTACTTTTGGAGAAAATTCAAAACATTCACTATTCAATAGAGCCCAATAGCAAAAATCAGGTTTTGAATGAAGAATCACATTTCTTGGTAAAATCATGCAGGATTGAAATTTTTGATGGTTTTTTACTCCTCTCAACAGCCCAAACAAGTTTCTAAAAGGATGAGTTTGCAACTACTTTACTTTTGGAGAAAATTTAAAACATTCATTATTCAATAGGGCCCAAACTATCAAAAACCAGCGGTTTCAATGAACACACATTTCTTGGTAGAATCATGCAGGACTGAAATTTTTGATGTTTTTCTACTCCTCTCATGAGCCCAAACAAATCTCTAAAAGCATGAGTTTGCAACTACTTTACTTTTGGAGAAAATTCAAAACATTCATTATTCAAAAGAGCCCAATAGCAAAAACCAGCGTTTTGAATGAAGAATCACATTTCTTGGTAGAATCATGCAGGATTGAAATTTTTGATGGTTTTTTACTCCTCTCAACAGCCCAAACAAGTTTCTAAAAGGATGAGTTTGCAACTACTTTACTTTTGGAGAAAATTCAAAACATTCATTATTCAATAGGGCCCAAACTATCAAAAACCAGCGGTTTCAATGAACACACATTTCTTGGTAGAATCATGCAGGACTGAAATTTTTGATGTTTTTCTACTCCTCTCATGAGCCCAAACAAGTCTCTAAAAGCATGAGTTTGCAACTACTTTACTTTTGGAGAAAATTCAAAACATTCATTATTCAATAGAGCCCAATAGCAAAAACCAGCGTTTTGAATGAAGAATCACATTTCTTGGTAGAATCATGCAGGATTGAAATTTTTGATGGTTTTTTACTCCTCTCAACAGCCCAAACAAGTTTCTAAAAGGATGAGTTTGCAACTACTTTACTTTTGGAGAAAATTCAAAACATTCATTATTCAATAGGGCCCAAACTATCAAAAACCAGCGGTTTCAATGAACACACATTTCTTGGTAGAATCATGCAGGACTGAAATTTTTGATGTTTTTCTACTCCTCTCATGAGCCCAAACAAGTCTCTAAAAGCATGAGTTTGCAACTACTTTACTTTTGGAGAAAATTCAAAACATTCATTATTCAATAGAGCCCAATAGCAAAAACCAGCGTTTTGAATGAAGAATCACATTTCTTGGTAGAATCATGCAGGATTGAAATTTTTGATGGTTTTTTACTCCTCTCAACAGCCCAAACAAGTTTCTAAAAGGATGAGTTTGCAACTACTTTACTTTTGGAGAAAATTCAAAACATTCATTATTCAATAGGGCCCAAACTATCAAAAACCAGCGGTTTCAATGAACACACATTTCTTGGTAGAATCATGCAGGACTGAAATTTTTGATGTTTTTCTACTCCTCTCATGAGCCCAAACAAGTCTCTAAAAGCATGAGTTTGCAACTACTTTACTTTTGGAGAAAATTCAAAACATTCATTATTCAATAGAGCCCAATAGCAAAAACCAGCGTTTTGAATGAAGAATCACATTTCTTGGTAGAATCATGCAGGATTGAAATTTTTGATGGTTTTTTACTCCTCTCAACAGCCCAAACAAGTTTCTAAAAGGATGAGTTTGCAACTACTTTACTTTTGGAGAAAATTCAAAACATTCATTATTCAATAGGGCCCAAACTATCAAAAACCAGCGGTTTGAATGAACACACATTTCTTGGTAGAATCATGCAGGACTGAAATTTTTGATGTTTTTCTACTCCTCTCATGAGCCCAAACAAGTCTCTAAAAGCATGAGTTTGCAACTACTTTACTTTTGGAGAAAATTCAAAACATTCATTATTCAATAGGGCCCAAACTATCAAAAACCAGCGGTTTGAATGAACACACATTTCTTGGTAGAATCATGCAGGACTGAAATTTTTGATGTTTTTCTACTCCTCTCATGAGCCCAAACAAGTCTCTAAAAGCATGAGTTTGCAACTACTTTACTTTTGGAGAAAATTCAAAACATTCACTATTCAATAGAGCCCAATAGCAAAAATCAGGTTTTGAATGAAGAATCACATTTCTTGGTAAAATCATGCAGGATTGAAATTTTTGATGGTTTTTTACTCCTCTCAACAGCCCAAACAAGTTTCTAAAAGGATGAGTTTGCAACTACTTTACTTTTGGAGAAAATTTAAAACATTCATTATTCAATAGGGCCCAAACTATCAAAAACCAGTGGTTTCAATGAACACACATTTCTTGGTAGAATCATGCAGGACTGAAATTTTTGATGTTTTTCTACTCCTCTCATGAGCCCAAACAAGTCTCTAAAAGCATGAGTTTGCAACTACTTTACTTTTGGAGAAAACTCAAAACATTCATTATTCAATAGAGCCCAATAGCAAAAACCAGCGTTTTGAATGAAGAATCACATTTCTTGGTAGAATCATGCAGGATTGAAATTTTTGATGGTTTTTTACTCCTCTCAACAGCCCAAACAAGTTTCTAAAAGGATGAGTTTGCAACTACTTTACTTTTGGAGAAAATTCAAAACATTCATTATTCAATAGGGCCCAAACTATCAAAAACCAGCGGTTTGAATGAACACACATTTCTTGTTAGAATCATGCAGGACTGAAATTTTTGATGTTTTTCTACTCCTCTCATGAGCCCAAACAAGTCTCTAAAAGCATGAGTTTGCAACTACTTTACTTTTGGAGAAAATTCAAAACATTCATTATTCAATAGGGCCCAAACTATCAAAAACCAGCGGTTTGAATGAACACACATTTCTTGGTAGAATCATGCAGGACTGAAATTTTTGATGTTTTTCTACTCCTCTCATGAGCCCAAACAAGTCTCTAAAAGCATGAGTTTGCAACTACTTTACTTTTGGAGAAATTTCAAAACATTCACTATTCAATAGAGCCCAATAGCAAAAATCAGGTTTTGAATGAAGAATCACATTTCTTGGTAAAATCATGCAGGATTGAAATTTTTGATGGTTTTTTACTCCTCTCAACAGCCCAAACAAGTTTCTAAAAGGATGAGTTTGCAACTACTTTACTTTTGGAGAAAATTTAAAACATTCATTATTCAATAGGGCCCAAACTATCAAAAACCAGCGGTTTCAATGAACACACATTTCTTGGTAGAATCATGCAGGACTGAAATTTTTGATGTTTTTCTACTCCTCTCATGAGCCCAAACAAATCTCTAAAAGCATGAGTTTTCAACTACTTTACTTTTGGAGAAAATTCAAAACATTCATTATTCAATAGAGCCCAATAGCAAAAACCAGCGTTTTGAATGAAGAATCACATTTCTTGGTAGAATCATGCAGGATTGAAATTTTTGATGGTTTTTTACTCCTCTCAACAGCCCAAACAAGTTTCTAAAAGGATGAGTTTGCAACTACTTTACTTTTGGAGAAAATTTAAAACATTCATTATTCAATAGGGCCCAAACTATCAAAAACCAGCGGTTTCAATGAACACACATTTCTTGGTAGAATCATGCAGGACTGAAATTTTTGATGTTTTTCTACTCCTCTCATGAGCCCAAACAAATCTCTAAAAGCATGAGTTTGCAACTACTTTACTTTTGGAGAAAATTCAAAACATTCATTATTCAATAGAGCCCAATAGCAAAAACCAGCGTTTTGAATGAAGAATCACATTTCTTGGTAGAATCATGCAGGATTGAAATTTTTGATGGTTTTTTACTCCTCTCAACAGCCCAAACAAGTTTCTAAAAGGATGAGTTTGCAACTACTTTACTTTTGGAGAAAATTCAAAACATTCATTATTCAATAGGGCCCAAACTATCAAAAACCAGCGGTTTCAATGAACACACATTTCTTGGTAGAATCATGCAGGACTGAAATTTTTGATGTTTTTCTACTCCTCTCATGAGCCCAAACAAGTCTCTAAAAGCATGAGTTTGCAACTACTTTACTTTTGGAGAAAATTCAAAACATTCATTATTCAATAGAGCCCAATAGCAAAAACCAGCGTTTTGAATGAAGAATCACATTTCTTGGTAGAATCATGCAGGATTGAAATTTTTGATGGTTTTTTACTCCTCTCAACAGCCCAAACAAGTTTCTAAAAGGATGAGTTTGCAACTACTTTACTTTTGGAGAAAATTCAAAACATTCATTATTCAATAGGGCCCAAACTATCAAAAACCAGCGGTTTCAATGAACACACATTTCTTGGTAGAATCATGCAGGACTGAAATTTTTGATGTTTTTCTACTCCTCTCATGAGCCCAAACAAGTCTCTAAAAGCATGAGTTTGCAACTACTTTACTTTTGGAGAAAATTCAAAACATTCATTATTCAATAGAGCCCAATAGCAAAAACCAGCGTTTTGAATGAAGAATCACATTTCTTGGTAGAATCATGCAGGATTGAAATTTTTGATGGTTTTTTACTCCTCTCAACAGCCCAAACAAGTTTCTAAAAGGATGAGTTTGCAACTACTTTACTTTTGGAGAAAATTCAAAACATTCATTATTCAATAGGGCCCAAACTATCAAAAACCAGCGGTTTCAATGAACACACATTTCTTGGTAGAATCATGCAGGACTGAAATTTTTGATGTTTTTCTACTCCTCTCATGAGCCCATACAAGTCTCTAAAAGCATGAGTTTGCAACTACTTTACTTCTGGAGAAAATTCAAAACATTCATTATTCAATAGAGCCCAATAGCAAAAACCAGCGTTTTGAATGAAGAATCACATTTCTTGGTAGAATCATGCAGGATTGAAATTTTTGATGGTTTTTTACTCCTCTCAACAGCCCAAACAAGTTTCTAAAAGGATGAGTTTGCAACTACTTTACTTTTGGAGAAAATTCAAAACATTCATTATTCAATAGGGCCCAAACTATCAAAAACCAGCGGTTTCAATGAACACACATTTCTTGGTAGAATCATGCAGGACTGAAATTTTTGATGTTTTTCTACTCCTCTCATGAGCCCAAACAAGTCTCTAAAAGCATGAGTTTGCAACTACTTTACTTTTGGAGAAAATTCAAAACATTCATTATTCAATAGGGCCCAAACTATCAAAAACCAGCGGTTTCAATGAACACACATTTCTTGGTAGAATCATGCAGGACTGAAATTTTTGATGTTTTTCTACTCCTCTCATGAGCCCAAACAAGTCTCTAAAAGCATGAGTTTGCAACTACTTTACTTTTGGAGAAAATTCAAAACATTCACTATTCAATAGAGCCCAATAGCAAAAATCAGGTTTTGAATGAAGAATCACATTTCTTGGTAAAATCATGCAGGATTGAAATTTTTGATGGTTTTTTACTCCTCTCAACAGCCCAAACAAGTTTCTAAAAGGATGAGTTTGCAACTACTTTACTTTTGGAGAAAATTTAAAACATTCATTATTCAATAGGGCCCAAACTATCAAAAACCAGCGGTTTCAATGAACACACATTTCTTGGTAGAATCATGCAGGACTGAAATTTTTGATGTTTTTCTACTCCTCTCATGAGCCCAAACAAATCTCTAAAAGCATGAGTTTGCAACTACTTTACTTTTGGAGAAAATTCAAAACATTCATTATTCAATAGAGCCCAATAGCAAAAACCAGCGTTTTGAATGAAGAATCACATTTCTTGGTAGAATCATGCAGGATTGAAATTTTTGATGGTTTTTTACTCCTCTCAACAGCCCAGACAAGTTTCTAAAAGGATGAGTTTGCAACTACTTTACTTTTGGAGAAAATTCAAAACATTCATTATTCAATAGGGCCCAAACTATCAAAAACCAGCGGTTTCAATGAACACACATTTCTTGGTAGAATCATGCAGGACTGAAATTTTTGATGTTTTTCTACTCCTCTCATGAGCCCAAACAAGTCTCTAAAAGCATGAGTTTGCAACTACTTTACTTTTGGAGAAAATTCAAAACATTCATTATTCAATAGGGCCCAAACTATCAAAAACCAGCGGTTTGAATGAACACACATTTCTTGGTAGAATCATGCAGGACTGAAATTTGTGATGTTTTTCTACTCCTCTCATGAGCCCAAACAAGTCTCTAAAAGCATGAGTTTGCAACTACTTTACTTTTGGAGAAAATTCAAAACATTCATTATTCAATAGAGCCCAATAGCAAAAACCAGCGTTTTGAATGAAGAATCACATTTCTTGGTAGAATCATGCAGGATTGAAATTTTTGATGGTTTTTTACTCCTCTCAACAGCCCAAACAAGTTTCTAAAAGGATGAGTTTGCAACTACTTTACTTTTGGAGAAAATTCAAAACATTCATTATTCAATAGGGCCCAAACTATCAAAAACCAGCCGTTTCAATGAACACACATGTCTTGGTAGAATCATGCAGGACTGAAATTTTTGATGTTTTTCTACTCATCTCATGAGCCCAAACAAGTCTCTAAAAGCATGAGTTTGCAACTACTTTACTTTTGGAGAAAATTCAAAACATTCACTATTCAATAGAGCCCAATAGCAAAAATCAGGTTTTGAATGAAGAATCACATTTCTTGGTAGAATCATGCAGGATTGAAATTTTTGATGGTTTTTTACTCCTCTCAACAGCCCAAACAAGTTTCTAAAAGGATGAGTTTGCAACTACTTTACTTTTGGAGAAAATTCAAAACATTCATTATTCAATAGGGCCCAAACTATCAAAAACCAGCGGTTTCAATGAACACACATTTCTTGGTAGAATCATGCAGGACTGAAATTTTTGATGTTTTTCTACTCCTCTCATGAGCCCAAACAAGTCTCTAAAAGCATGAGTTTGCAACTACTTTACCTTTGGAGAAAATTCAAAACATTCATTATTCAATAGGGCCCAAACTATCAAAAACCAGCGGTTTGAATGAACACACATTTCTTGGTAGAATCATGCAGGACTGAAATTTTTGATGTTTTTCTACTCCTCTCATGAGCCCAAACAAGTCTCTAAAAGCATGAGTTTGCAACTACTTTACTTTTGGAGAAAATTCAAAACATTCACTATTCAATAGAGCCCAATAGCAAAAATCAGGTTTTGAATGAAGAATCACATTTCTTGGTAAAATCATGCAGGATTGAAATTTTTGATGGTTTTTTACTCCTCTCAACAGCCCAAACAAGTTTCTAAAAGGATGAGTTTGCAACTACTTTACTTTTGGAGAAAATTTAAAACATTCATTATTCAATAGGGCCCAAACTATCAAAAACCAGTGGTTTCAATGAACACACATTTCTTGGTAGAATCATGCAGGACTGAAATTTTTGATGTTTTTCTACTCGTCTCATGAGCCCAAACAAATCTCTAAAAGCATGAGTTTGCAACTACTTTACTTTTGGAGAAAATTCAAAACATTCATTATTCAATAGAGCCCAATAGCAAAAACCAGCGTTTTGAATGAAGAATCACATTTCTTGGTAGAATCATGCAGGATTGAAATTTTTGATGGTTTTTTACTCCTCTCAACAGCCCAAACAAGTTTCTAAAAGGATGAGTTTGCAACTACTTTACTTTTGAAGAAAATTCAAAACATTCATTATTCAATAGGGCCCAAACTATCAAAAACCAGCGGTTTCAATGAACACACATTTCTTGGTAGAATCATGCAGGACTGAAATTTTTGATGTTTTTCTACTCCTCTCATGAGCCCAAACAAGTCTCTAAAAGCATGAGTTTGCAACTACTTTACTTTTGGAGAAAATTCAAAACATTCATTATTCAATAGGGCCCAAACTATCAAAAACCAGCGGTTTGAATGAACACACATTTCTTGGTAGAATCATGCAGGACTGAAATTTTTGATGTTTTTCTACTCCTCTCATGAGCCCAAACAAATCTCTAAAAGCATGAGTTTGCAACTACTTTACTTTTGGAGAAAATTCAAAACATTCATTATTCAATAGAGCCCAATAGCAAAAACCAGCGTTTTGAATGAAGAATCACATTTCTTGGTAGAATCATGCAGGATTGAAATTTTTGATGGTTTTTTACTCCTCTCAACAGCCCAGACAAGTTTCTAAAAGGATGAGTTTGCAACTACTTTACTTTTGGAGAAAATTCAAAACATTCATTATTCAATAGGGCCCAAACTATCAAAAACCAGCGGTTTCAATGAACACACATTTCTTGGTAGAATCATGCAGGACTGAAATTTTTGATGTTTTTCTACTCCTCTCATGAGCCCAAACAAGTCTCTAAAAGCATGAGTTTGCAACTACTTTACTTTTGGAGAAAATTCAAAACATTCATTATTCAATAGGGCCCAAACTATCAAAAACCAGCGGTTTGAATGAACACACATTTCTTGGTAGAATCATGCAGGACTGAAATTTGTGATGTTTTTCTACTCCTCTCATGAGCCCAAACAAGTCTCTAAAAGCATGAGTTTGCAACTACTTTACTTTTGGAGAAAATTCAAAACATTCATTATTCAATAGAGCCCAATAGCAAAAACCAGCGTTTTGAATGAAGAATCACATTTCTTGGTAGAATCATGCAGGATTGAAATTTTTGATGGTTTTTTACTCCTCTCAACAGCCCAAACAAGTTTCTAAAAGGATGAGTTTGCAACTACTTTACTTTTGGAGAAAATTCAAAACATTCATTATTCAATAGGGCCCAAACTATCAAAAACCAGCCGTTTCAATGAACACACATGTCTTGGTAGAATCATGCAGGACTGAAATTTTTGATGTTTTTCTACTCATCTCATGAGCCCAAACAAGTCTCTAAAAGCATGAGTTTGCAACTACTTTACTTTTGGAGAAAATTCAAAACATTCACTATTCAATAGAGCCCAATAGCAAAAATCAGGTTTTGAATGAAGAATCACATTTCTTGGTAGAATCATGCAGGATTGAAATTTTTGATGGTTTTTTACTCCTCTCAACAGCCCAAACAAGTTTCTAACAGGATGAGTTTGCAACTACTTTACTTTTGGAGAAAATTCAAAACATTCATTATTCAATAGGGCCCAAACTATCAAAAACCAGCGGTTTGAATGAACACACATTTCTTGTTAGAATCATGCAGGACTGAAATTTTTGATGTTTTTCTACTCCTCTCATGAGCCCAAACAAGTCTCTAAAAGCATGAGTTTGCAACTACTTTACTTTTGGAGAAAATTCAAAACATTCATTATTCAATAGGGCCCAAACTATCAAAAACCAGCGGTTTGAATGAACACACATTTCTTGGTAGAATCATGCAGGACTGAAATTTTTGATGTTTTTCTACTCCTCTCATGAGCCCAAACAAGTCTCTAAAAGCATGAGTTTGCAACTACTTTACTTTTGGAGAAATTTCAAAACATTCACTATTCAATAGAGCCCAATAGCAAAAATCAGGTTTTGAATGAAGAATCACATTTCTTGGTAAAATCATGCAGGATTGAAATTTTTGATGGTTTTTTACTCCTCTCAACAGCCCAAACAAGTTTCTAAAAGGATGAGTTTGCAACTACTTTACTTTTGGAGAAAATTTAAAACATTCATTATTCAATAGGGCCCAAACTATCAAAAACCAGCGGTTTCAATGAACACACATTTCTTGGTAGAATCATGCAGGACTGAAATTTTTGATGTTTTTCTACTCCTCTCATGAGCCCAAACAAATCTCTAAAAGCATGAGTTTTCAACTACTTTACTTTTGGAGAAAATTCAAAACATTCATTATTCAATAGAGCCCAATAGCAAAAACCAGCGTTTTGAATGAAGAATCACATTTCTTGGTAGAATCATGCAGGATTGAAATTTTTGATGGTTTTTTACTCCTCTCAACAGCCCAAACAAGTTTCTAAAAGGATGAGTTTGCAACTACTTTACTTTTGGAGAAAATTTAAAACATTCATTATTCAATAGGGCCCAAACTATCAAAAACCAGCGGTTTCAATGAACACACATTTCTTGGTAGAATCATGCAGGACTGAAATTTTTGATGTTTTTCTACTCCTCTCATGAGCCCAAACAAATCTCTAAAAGCATGAGTTTGCAACTACTTTACTTTTGGAGAAAATTCAAAACATTCATTATTCAATAGAGCCCAATAGCAAAAACCAGCGTTTTGAATGAAGAATCACATTTCTTGGTAGAATCATGCAGGATTGAAATTTTTGATGGTTTTTTACTCCTCTCAACAGCCCAAACAAGTTTCTAAAAGGATGAGTTTGCAACTACTTTACTTTTGGAGAAAATTCAAAACATTCATTATTCAATAGGGCCCAAACTATCAAAAACCAGCGGTTTCAATGAACACACATTTCTTGGTAGAATCATGCAGGACTGAAATTTTTGATGTTTTTCTACTCCTCTCATGAGCCCAAACAAGTCTCTAAAAGCATGAGTTTGCAACTACTTTACTTTTGGAGAAAATTCAAAACATTCATTATTCAATAGAGCCCAATAGCAAAAACCAGCGTTTTGAATGAAGAATCACATTTCTTGGTAGAATCATGCAGGATTGAAATTTTTGATGGTTTTTTACTCCTCTCAACAGCCCAAACAAGTTTCTAAAAGGATGAGTTTGCAACTACTTTACTTTTGGAGAAAATTCAAAACATTCATTATTCAATAGGGCCCAAACTATCAAAAACCAGCGGTTTCAATGAACACACATTTCTTGGTAGAATCATGCAGGACTGAAATTTTTGATGTTTTTCTACTCCTCTCATGAGCCCAAACAAGTCTCTAAAAGCATGAGTTTGCAACTACTTTACTTTTGGAGAAAATTCAAAACATTCATTATTCAATAGAGCCCAATAGCAAAAACCAGCGTTTTGAATGAAGAATCACATTTCTTGGTAGAATCATGCAGGATTGAAATTTTTGATGGTTTTTTACTCCTCTCAACAGCCCAAACAAGTTTCTAAAAGGATGAGTTTGCAACTACTTTACTTTTGGAGAAAATTCAAAACATTCATTATTCAATAGGGCCCAAACTATCAAAAACCAGCGGTTTCAATGAACACACATTTCTTGGTAGAATCATGCAGGACTGAAATTTTTGATGTTTTTCTACTCCTCTCATGAGCCCATACAAGTCTCTAAAAGCATGAGTTTGCAACTACTTTACTTCTGGAGAAAATTCAAAACATTCATTATTCAATAGAGCCCAATAGCAAAAACCAGCGTTTTGAATGAAGAATCACATTTCTTGGTAGAATCATGCAGGATTGAAATTTTTGATGGTTTTTTACTCCTCTCAACAGCCCAAACAAGTTTCTAAAAGGATGAGTTTGCAACTACTTTACTTTTGGAGAAAATTCAAAACATTCATTATTCAATAGGGCCCAAACTATCAAAAACCAGCGGTTTCAATGAACACACATTTCTTGGTAGAATCATGCAGGACTGAAATTTTTGATGTTTTTCTACTCCTCTCATGAGCCCAAACAAGTCTCTAAAAGCATGAGTTTGCAACTACTTTACTTTTGGAGAAAATTCAAAACATTCATTATTCAATAGGGCCCAAACTATCAAAAACCAGCGGTTTCAATGAACACACATTTCTTGGTAGAATCATGCAGGACTGAAATTTTTGATGTTTTTCTACTCCTCTCATGAGCCCAAACAAGTCTCTAAAAGCATGAGTTTGCAACTACTTTACTTTTGGAGAAAATTCAAAACATTCACTATTCAATAGAGCCCAATAGCAAAAATCAGGTTTTGAATGAAGAATCACATTTCTTGGTAAAATCATGCAGGATTGAAATTTTTGATGGTTTTTTACTCCTCTCAACAGCCCAAACAAGTTTCTAAAAGGATGAGTTTGCAACTACTTTACTTTTGGAGAAAATTTAAAACATTCATTATTCAATAGGGCCCAAACTATCAAAAACCAGCGGTTTCAATGAACACACATTTCTTGGTAGAATCATGCAGGACTGAAATTTTTGATGTTTTTCTACTCCTCTCATGAGCCCAAACAAATCTCTAAAAGCATGAGTTTGCAACTACTTTACTTTTGGAGAAAATTCAAAACATTCATTATTCAATAGAGCCCAATAGCAAAAACCAGCGTTTTGAATGAAGAATCACATTTCTTGGTAGAATCATGCAGGATTGAAATTTTTGATGGTTTTTTACTCCTCTCAACAGCCCAGACAAGTTTCTAAAAGGATGAGTTTGCAACTACTTTACTTTTGGAGAAAATTCAAAACATTCATTATTCAATAGGGCCCAAACTATCAAAAACCAGCGGTTTCAATGAACACACATTTCTTGGTAGAATCATGCAGGACTGAAATTTTTGATGTTTTTCTACTCCTCTCATGAGCCCAAACAAGTCTCTAAAAGCATGAGTTTGCAACTACTTTACTTTTGGAGAAAATTCAAAACATTCATTATTCAATAGGGCCCAAACTATCAAAAACCAGCGGTTTGAATGAACACACATTTCTTGGTAGAATCATGCAGGACTGAAATTTGTGATGTTTTTCTACTCCTCTCATGAGCCCAAACAAGTCTCTAAAAGCATGAGTTTGCAACTACTTTACTTTTGGAGAAAATTCAAAACATTCATTATTCAATAGAGCCCAATAGCAAAAACCAGCGTTTTGAATGAAGAATCACATTTCTTGGTAGAATCATGCAGGATTGAAATTTTTGATGGTTTTTTACTCCTCTCAACAGCCCAAACAAGTTTCTAAAAGGATGAGTTTGCAACTACTTTACTTTTGGAGAAAATTCAAAACATTCATTATTCAATAGGGCCCAAACTATCAAAAACCAGCCGTTTCAATGAACACACATGTCTTGGTAGAATCATGCAGGACTGAAATTTTTGATGTTTTTCTACTCATCTCATGAGCCCAAACAAGTCTCTAAAAGCATGAGTTTGCAACTACTTTACTTTTGGAGAAAATTCAAAACATTCACTATTCAATAGAGCCCAATAGCAAAAATCAGGTTTTGAATGAAGAATCACATTTCTTGGTAGAATCATGCAGGATTGAAATTTTTGATGGTTTTTTACTCCTCTCAACAGCCCAAACAAGTTTCTAAAAGGATGAGTTTGCAACTACTTTACTTTTGGAGAAAATTCAAAACATTCATTATTCAATAGGGCCCAAACTATCAAAAACCAGCGGTTTCAATGAACACACATTTCTTGGTAGAATCATGCAGGACTGAAATTTTTGATGTTTTTCTACTCCTCTCATGAGCCCAAACAAGTCTCTAAAAGCATGAGTTTGCAACTACTTTACCTTTGGAGAAAATTCAAAACATTCATTATTCAATAGGGCCCAAACTATCAAAAACCAGCGGTTTGAATGAACACACATTTCTTGGTAGAATCATGCAGGACTGAAATTTTTGATGTTTTTCTACTCCTCTCATGAGCCCAAACAAGTCTCTAAAAGCATGAGTTTGCAACTACTTTACTTTTGGAGAAAATTCAAAACATTCACTATTCAATAGAGCCCAATAGCAAAAATCAGGTTTTGAATGAAGAATCACATTTCTTGGTAAAATCATGCAGGATTGAAATTTTTGATGGTTTTTTACTCCTCTCAACAGCCCAAACAAGTTTCTAAAAGGATGAGTTTGCAACTACTTTACTTTTGGAGAAAATTTAAAACATTCATTATTCAATAGGGCCCAAACTATCAAAAACCAGTGGTTTCAATGAACACACATTTCTTGGTAGAATCATGCAGGACTGAAATTTTTGATGTTTTTCTACTCGTCTCATGAGCCCAAACAAATCTCTAAAAGCATGAGTTTGCAACTACTTTACTTTTGGAGAAAATTCAAAACATTCATTATTCAATAGAGCCCAATAGCAAAAACCAGCGTTTTGAATGAAGAATCACATTTCTTGGTAGAATCATGCAGGATTGAAATTTTTGATGGTTTTTTACTCCTCTCAACAGCCCAAACAAGTTTCTAAAAGGATGAGTTTGCAACTACTTTACTTTTGAAGAAAATTCAAAACATTCATTATTCAATAGGGCCCAAACTATCAAAAACCAGCGGTTTCAATGAACACACATTTCTTGGTAGAATCATGCAGGACTGAAATTTTTGATGTTTTTCTACTCCTCTCATGAGCCCAAACAAGTCTCTAAAAGCATGAGTTTGCAACTACTTTACTTTTGGAGAAAATTCAAAACATTCATTATTCAATAGGGCCCAAACTATCAAAAACCAGCGGTTTGAATGAACACACATTTCTTGGTAGAATCATGCAGGACTGAAATTTTTGATGTTTTTCTACTCCTCTCATGAGCCCAAACAAATCTCTAAAAGCATGAGTTTGCAACTACTTTACTTTTGGAGAAAATTCAAAACATTCATTATTCAATAGAGCCCAATAGCAAAAACCAGCGTTTTGAATGAAGAATCACATTTCTTGGTAGAATCATGCAGGATTGAAATTTTTGATGGTTTTTTACTCCTCTCAACAGCCCAGACAAGTTTCTAAAAGGATGAGTTTGCAACTACTTTACTTTTGGAGAAAATTCAAAACATTCATTATTCAATAGGGCCCAAACTATCAAAAACCAGCGGTTTCAATGAACACACATTTCTTGGTAGAATCATGCAGGACTGAAATTTTTGATGTTTTTCTACTCCTCTCATGAGCCCAAACAAGTCTCTAAAAGCATGAGTTTGCAACTACTTTACTTTTGGAGAAAATTCAAAACATTCATTATTCAATAGGGCCCAAACTATCAAAAACCAGCGGTTTGAATGAACACACATTTCTTGGTAGAATCATGCAGGACTGAAATTTGTGATGTTTTTCTACTCCTCTCATGAGCCCAAACAAGTCTCTAAAAGCATGAGTTTGCAACTACTTTACTTTTGGAGAAAATTCAAAACATTCATTATTCAATAGAGCCCAATAGCAAAAACCAGCGTTTTGAATGAAGAATCACATTTCTTGGTAGAATCATGCAGGATTGAAATTTTTGATGGTTTTTTACTCCTCTCAACAGCCCAAACAAGTTTCTAAAAGGATGAGTTTGCAACTACTTTACTTTTGGAGAAAATTCAAAACATTCATTATTCAATAGGGCCCAAACTATCAAAAACCAGCCGTTTCAATGAACACACATGTCTTGGTAGAATCATGCAGGACTGAAATTTTTGATGTTTTTCTACTCATCTCATGAGCCCAAACAAGTCTCTAAAAGCATGAGTTTGCAACTACTTTACTTTTGGAGAAAATTCAAAACATTCACTATTCAATAGAGCCCAATAGCAAAAATCAGGTTTTGAATGAAGAATCACATTTCTTGGTAGAATCATGCAGGATTGAAATTTTTGATGGTTTTTTACTCCTCTCAACAGCCCAAACAAGTTTCTAAAAGGATGAGTTTGCAACTACTTTACTTTTGGAGAAAATTCAAAACATTCATTATTCAATAGGGCCCAAACTATCAAAAACCAGCGGTTTCAATGAACACACATTTCTTGGTAGAATCATGCAGGACTGAAATTTTTGATGTTTTTCTACTCCTCTCATGAGCCCAAACAAGTCTCTAAAAGCATGAGTTTGCAACTACTTTACTTTTGGAGAAAATTCAAAACATTCATTATTCAATAGGGCCCAAACTATCAAAAACCAGCGGTTTGAATGAACACACATTTCTTGGTAGAATCATGCAGGACTGAAATTTTTGATGTTTTTCTACTCCTCTCATGAGCCCAAACAAGTCTCTAAAAGCATGAGTTTGCAACTACTTTACTTTTGGAGAAAATTCAAAACATTCACTATTCAATAGAGCCCAATAGCAAAAATCAGGTTTTGAATGAAGAATCACATTTCTTGGTAAAATCATGCAGGATTGAAATTTTTGATGGTTTTTTACTCCTCTCAACAGCCCAAACAAGTTTCTAAAAGGATGAGTTTGCAACTACTTTACTTTTGGAGAAAATTTAAAACATTCATTATTCAATAGGGCCCAAACTATCAAAAACCAGCGGTTTCAATGAACACACATTTCTTGGTAGAATCATGCAGGACTGAAATTTTTGATGTTTTTCTACTCCTCTCATGAGCCCAAACAAATCTCTAAAAGCATGAGTTTGCAACTACTTTACTTTTGGAGAAAATTCAAAACATTCATTATTCAATAGAGCCCAATAGCAAAAACCAGCGTTTTGAATGAAGAATCACATTTCTTGGTAGAATCATGCAGGATTGAAATTTTTGATGGTTTTTTACTCCTCTCAACAGCCCAAACAAGTTTCTAAAAGGATGAGTTTGCAACTACTTTACTTTTGAAGAAAATTCAAAACATTCATTATTCAATAGGGCCCAAACTATCAAAAACCAGCGGTTTCAATGAACACACATTTCTTGGTAGAATCATGCAGGACTGAAATTTTTGATGTTTTTCTACTCCTCTCATGAGCCCAAACAAGTCTCTAAAAGCATGAGTTTGCAACTACTTTACTTTTGGAGAAAATTCAAAACATTCATTATTCAATAGGGCCCAAACTATCAAAAACCAGCGGTTTGAATGAACACACATTTCTTGGTAGAATCATGCAGGACTGAAATTTTTGATGTTTTTCTACTCCTCTCATGAGCCCAAACAAGTCTCTAAAAGCATGAGTTTGCAACTACTTTACTTTTGGAGAAAATTCAAAACATTCATTATTCAATAGAGCCCAATAGCAAAAACCAGCGTTTTGAATGAAGAATCACATTTCTTGGTAGAATCATGCAGGATTGAAATTTTTGATGGTTTTTTACTCCTCTCAACAGCCCAAACAAGTTTCTAAAAGGATGAGTTTGCAACTACTTTACTTTTGGAGAAAATTCAAAACATTCATTATTCAATAGGGCCCAAACTATCAAAAACCAGCCGTTTCAATGAACACACATGTCTTGGTAGAATCATGCAGGACTGAAATTTTTGATGTTTTTCTACTCATCTCATGAGCCCAAACAAGTCTCTAAAAGCATGAGTTTGCAACTACTTTACTTCTGGAGAAAATTCAAAACATTCATTATTCAATAGAGCCCAATAGCAAAAACCAGCGTTTTGAATGAAGAATCACATTTCTTGGTAGAATCATGCAGGATTGAAATTTTTGATGGTTTTTTACTCCTCTCAACAGCCCAAACAAGTTTCTAAAAGGATGAGTTTGCAACTACTTTACTTTTGGAGAAAATTCAAAACATTCATTATTCAATAAGGCCCAAACTATCAAAAACCAGCGGTTTGAATGAACACACATTTCTTGGTAGAATCATGCAGGACTGAAATTTTTGATGTTTTTCTACTCCTCTCATGAGCCCAAACAAGTCTCTAAAAGCATGAGTTTGCAACTACTTTACTTTTGGAGAAAATTCAAAACATTCATTATTCAATAGGGCCCAAACTATCAAAAACCAGCGGTTTGAATGAACACACATTTCTTGGTAGAATCATGCAGGACTGAAATTTTTGATGTTTTTCTACTCCTCTCATGAGCCCAAACAAGTCTCTAAAAGCATGAGTTTGCAACTACTTTACTTTTGGAGAAAATTCAAAACATTCACTATTCAATAGAGCCCAATAGCAAAAATCAGGTTTTGAATGAAGAATCACATTTCTTGGTAAAATCATGCAGGATTGAAATTTTTGATGGTTTTTTACTCCTCTCAACAGCCCAAACAAGTTTCTAAAAGGATGAGTTTGCAACTACTTTACTTTTGGAGAAAATTTAAAACATTCATTATTCAATAGGGCCCAAACTATCAAAAACCAGCGGTTTCAATGAACACACATTTCTTGGTAGAATCATGCAGGACTGAAATTTTTGATGTTTTTCTACTCCTCTCATGAGCCCAAACAAATCTCTAAAAGCATGAGTTTGCAACTACTTTACTTTTGGAGAAAATTCAAAACATTCATTATTCAATAGAGCCCAATAGCAAAAACCAGCGTTTTGAATGAAGAATCACATTTCTTGGTAGAATCATGCAGGATTGAAATTTTTGATGGTTTTTTACTCCTCTCAACAGCCCAAACAAGTTTCTAAAAGGATGAGTTTGCAACTACTTTACTTTTGGAGAAAATTCAAAACATTCATTATTCAATAGGGCCCAAACTATCAAAAACCAGCGGTTTCAATGAACACACATTTCTTGGTAGAATCATGCAGGACTGAAATTTTTGATGTTTTTCTACTCCTCTCATGAGCCCAAACAAGTCTCTAAAAGCATGAGTTTGCAACTACTTTACTTTTGGAGAAAATTCAAAACATTCATTATTCAATAGAGCCCAATAGAAAAAACCAGCGTTTTGAATGAAGAATCACATTTCTTGGTAGAATCATGCAGGATTGAAATTTTTGATGGTTTTTTACTCCTCTCAACAGCCCAAACAAGTTTCTAAAAGGATGAGTTTGCAACTACTTTACTTTTGAAGAAAATTCAAAACATTCATTATTCAATAGGGCCCAAACTATCAAAAACCAGCGGTTTCAATGAACACACATTTCTTGGTAGAATCATGCAGGACTGAAATTTTTGATGTTTTTCTACTCCTCTCATGAGCCCAAACAAGTCTCTAAAAGCATGAGTTTGCAACTACTTTACTTTTGGAGAAAATTCAAAACATTCATTATTCAATAGGGCCCAAACTATCAAAAACCAGCGGTTTGAATGAACACACATTTCTTGGTAGAATCATGCAGGACTGAAATTTTTGATGTTTTTCTACTCCTCTCATGAGCCCAAACAAGTCTCTAAAAGCATGAGTTTGCAACTACTTTACTTTTGGAGAAAATTCAAAACATTCACTATTCAATAGAGCCCAATAGCAAAAATCAGGTTTTGAATGAAGAATCACATTTCTTGGTAAAATCATGCAGGATTGAAATTTTTGATGGTTTTTTACTCCTCTCAACAGCCCAAACAAGTTTCTAAAAGGATGAGTTTGCAACTACTTTACTTTTGGAGAAAATTCAAAACATTCATTATTCAATAGGGCCCAAACTATCAAAAACCAGCGGTTTGAATGAACACACATTTCTTGGTAGAATCATGCAGGACTGAAATTTTTGATGTTTTTCTACTCCTCTCATGAGCCCAAACAAGTCTCTAAAAGCATGAGTTTGCAACTACTTTACTTTTGGAGAAAATTCAAAACATTCATTATTCAATAGGGCCCAAACTATCAAAAACCAGCGGTTTGAATGAACACACATTTCTTGGTAGAATCATGCAGGATTGAAATTTTTGATGGTTTTTTACTCCTCTCAACAGCCCAAACAAGTTTCTAAAAGGATGAGTTTGCAACTACTTTACTTTTGGAGAAAATTCAAAACATTCATTATTCAATAGGGCCCAAACTATCAAAAACCAGCCGTTTCAATGAACACACATGTCTTGGTAGAATCATGCAGGACTGAAATTTTTGATGTTTTTCTACTCATCTCATGAGCCCAAACAAGTCTCTAAAAGCATGAGTTTGCAACTACTTTACTTTTGGAGAAAATTCAAAACATTCACTATTCAATAGAGCCCAATAGCAAAAATCAGGTTTTGAATGAAGAATCACATTTCTTGGTAGAATCATGCAGGATTGAAATTTTTGATGGTTTTTTACTCCTCTCAACAGCCCAAACAAGTTTCTAAAAGGATGAGTTTGCAACTACTTTACTTTTGGAGAAAATTCAAAACATTCATTATTCAATAGGGCCCAAACTATCAAAAACCAGCGGTTTCAATTAACACACATTTCTTGGTAGAATCATGCAGGACTGAAATTTTTGATGTTTTTCTACTCCTCTCATGAGCCCAAACAAGTCTCTAAAAGCATGAGTTTGCAACTACTTTACTTTTGGAGAAAATTCAAAACATTCATTATTCAATAGGGCCCAAACTATCAAAAACCAGCGGTTTGAATGAACACACATTTCTTGGTAGAATCATGCAGGACTGAAATTTTTGATGTTTTTCTACTCCTCTCATGAGCCCAAACAAGTCTCTAAAAGCATGAGTTTGCAACTACTTTACTTTTGGAGAAAATTCAAAACATTCACTATTCAATAGAGCCCAATAGCAAAAATCAGGTTTTGAATGAAGAATCACATTTCTTGGTAAAATCATGCAGGATTGAAATTTTTGATGGTTTTTTACTCCTCTCAACAGCCCAAACAAGTTTCTAAAAGGATGAGTTTGCAACTACTTTACTTTTGGAGAAAATTTAAAACATTCATTATTCAATAGGGCCCAAACTATCAAAAACCAGCGGTTTCAATGAACACACATTTCTTGGTAGAATCATGCAGGACTGAAATTTTTGATGTTTTTCTACTCCTCTCATGAGCCCAAACAAATCTCTAAAAGCATGAGTTTGCAACTACTTTACTTTTGGAGAAAATTCAAAACATTCATTATTCAATAGAGCCCAATAGCAAAAACCAGCGTTTTGAATGAAGAATCACATTTCTTGGTAGAATCATGCAGGATTGAAATTTTTGATGGTTTTTTACTCCTCTCAACAGCCCAAACAAGTTTCTAAAAGGATGAGTTTGCAACTACTTTACTTTTGAAGAAAATTCAAAACATTCATTATTCAATAGGGCCCAAACTATCAAAAACCAGCGGTTTCAATGAACACACATTTCTTGGTAGAATCATGCAGGACTGAAATTTTTGATGTTTTTCTACTCCTCTCATGAGCCCAAACAAGTCTCTAAAAGCATGAGTTTGCAACTACTTTACTTTTGGAGAAAATTCAAAACATTCATTATTCAATAGGGCCCAAACTATCAAAAACCAGCGGTTTGAATGAACACACATTTCTTGGTAGAATCATGCAGGACTGAAATTTTTGATGTTTTTCTACTCCTCTCATGAGCCCAAACAAGTCTCTAAAAGCATGAGTTTGCAACTACTTTACTTTTGGAGAAAATTCAAAACATTCATTATTCAATAGAGCCCAATAGCAAAAACCAGCGTTTTGAATGAAGAATCACATTTCTTGGTAGAATCATGCAGGATTGAAATTTTTGATGGTTTTTTACTCCTCTCAACAGCCCAAACAAGTTTCTAAAAGGATGAGTTTGCAACTACTTTACTTTTGGAGAAAATTCAAAACATTCATTATTCAATAGGGCCCAAACTATCAAAAACCAGCCATTTCAATGAACACACATGTCTTGGTAGAATCATGCAGGACTGAAATTTTTGATGTTTTTCTACTCATCTCATGAGCCCAAACAAGTCTCTAAAAGCATGAGTTTGCAACTACTTTACTTCTGGAGAAAATTCAAAACATTCATTATTCAATAGAGCCCAATAGCAAAAACCAGCGTTTTGAATGAAGAATCACATTTCTTGGTAGAATCATGCAGGATTGAAATTTTTGATGGTTTTTTACTCCTCTCAACAGCCCAAACAAGTTTCTAAAAGGATGAGTTTGCAACTACTTTACTTTTGGAGAAAATTCAAAACATTCATTATTCAATAAGGCCCAAACTATCAAAAACCAGCGGTTTGAATGAACACACATTTCTTGGTAGAATCATGCAGGACTGAAATTTTTGATGTTTTTCTACTCCTCTCATGAGCCCAAACAAGTCTCTAAAAGCATGAGTTTGCAACTACTTTACTTTTGGAGAAAATTCAAAACATTCATTATTCAATAGGGCCCAAACTATCAAAAACCAGCGGTTTGAATGAACACACATTTCTTGGTAGAATCATGCAGGACTGAAATTTTTGATGTTTTTCTACTCCTCTCATGAGCCCAAACAAGTCTCTAAAAGCATGAGTTTGCAACTACTTTACTTTTGGAGAAAATTCAAAACATTCACTATTCAATAGAGCCCAATAGCAAAAATCAGGTTTTGAATGAAGAATCACATTTCTTGGTAAAATCATGCAGGATTGAAATTTTTGATGGTTTTTTACTCCTCTCAACAGCCCAAACAAGTTTCTAAAAGGATGAGTTTGCAACTACTTTACTTTTGGAGAAAATTTAAAACATTCATTATTCAATAGGGCCCAAACTATCAAAAACCAGCGGTTTCAATGAACACACATTTCTTGGTAGAATCATGCAGGACTGAAATTTTTGATGTTTTTCTACTCCTCTCATGAGCCCAAACAAATCTCTAAAAGCATGAGTTTGCAACTACTTTACTTTTGGAGAAAATTCAAAACATTCATTATTCAATAGAGCCCAATAGCAAAAACCAGCGTTTTGAATGAAGAATCACATTTCTTGGTAGAATCATGCAGGATTGAAATTTTTGATGGTTTTTTACTCCTCTCAACAGCCCAAACAAGTTTCTAAAAGGATGAGTTTGCAACTACTTTACTTTTGGAGAAAATTCAAAACATTCATTATTCAATAGGGCCCAAACTATCAAAAACCAGCGGTTTCAATGAACACACATTTCTTGGTAGAATCATGCAGGACTGAAATTTTTGATGTTTTTCTACTCCTCTCATGAGCCCAAACAAGTCTCTAAAAGCATGAGTTTGCAACTACTTTACTTTTGGAGAAAATTCAAAACATTCATTATTCAATAGAGCCCAATAGCAAAAACCAGCGTTTTGAATGAAGAATCACATTTCTTGGTAGAATCATGCAGGATTGAAATTTTTGATGGTTTTTTACTCCTCTCAACAGCCCAAACAAGTTTCTAAAAGGATGAGTTTGCAACTACTTTACTTTTGAAGAAAATTCAAAACATTCATTATTCAATAGGGCCCAAACTATCAAAAACCAGCGGTTTCAATGAACACACATTTCTTGGTAGAATCATGCAGGACTGAAATTTTTGATGTTTTTCTACTCCTCTCATGAGCCCAAACAAGTCTCTAAAAGCATGAGTTTGCAACTACTTTACTTTTGGAGAAAATTCAAAACATTCATTATTCAATAGGGCCCAAACTATCAAAAACCAGCGGTTTGAATGAACACACATTTCTTGGTAGAATCATGCAGGACTGAAATTTTTGATGTTTTTCTACTCCTCTCATGAGCCCAAACAAGTCTCTAAAAGCATGAGTTTGCAACTACTTTACTTTTGGAGAAAATTCAAAACATTCATTATTCAATAGAGCCCAATAGCAAAAACCAGCGTTTTGAATGAAGAATCACATTTCTTGGTAGAATCATGCAGGATTGAAATTTTTGATGGTTTTTTACTCCTCTCAACAGCCCAAACAAGTTTCTAAAAGGATGAGTTTGCAACTACTTTACTTTTGGAGAAAATTCAAAACATTCATTATTCAATAGGGCCCAAACTATCAAAAACCAGCGGTTTCAATGAACACACATTTCTTGGTAGAATCATGCAGGACTGAAATTTTTGATGTTTTTCTACTCCTCTCATGAGCCCAAACAAGTCTCTAAAAGCATGAGTTTGCAACTACTTTACTTCTGGAGAAAATTCAAAACATTCATTATTCAATAGAGCCCAATAGCAAAAACCAGCGTTTTGAATGAAGAATCACATTTCTTGGTAGAATCATGCAGGATTGAAATTTTTGATGGTTTTTTACTCCTCTCAACAGCCCAAACAAGTTTCTAAAAGGATGAGTTTGCAACTACTTTACTTTTGGAGAAAATTCAAAACATTCATTATTCAATAGGGCCCAAACTATCAAAAACCAGCGGTTTCAATGAACACACATTTCTTGGTAGAATCATGCAGGACTGAAATTTTTGATGTTTTTCTACTCCTCTCATGAGCCCAAACAAGTCTCTAAAAGCATGAGTTTGCAACTACTTTACTTCTGGAGAAAATTCAAAACATTCATTATTCAATAGAGCCCAATAGCAAAAACCAGCGTTTTGAATGAAGAATCACATTTCTTGGTAGAATCATGCAGGATTGAAATTTTTGATGGTTTTTTACTCCTCTCAACAGCCCAAACAAGTTTCTAAAAGGATGAGTTTGCAACTACTTTACTTTTGGAGAAAATTCAAAACATTCATTATTCAATAGGGCCCAAACTATCAAAAACCAGCGGTTTGAATGAACACACATTTCTTGGTAGAATCATGCAGGACTGAAATTTTTGATGTTTTTCTACTCCTCTCATGAGCCCAAACAAGTCTCTAAAAGCATGAGTTTGCAACTACTTTACTTTTGGAGAAAATTCAAAACATTCATTATTCAATAGGGCCCAAACTATCAAAAACCAGCGGTTTGAATGATCACACATTTCTTGGTAGAATCATGCAGGACTGAAATTTTTGATGTTTTTCTACTCCTCTCATGAGCCCAAACAAGTCTCTAAAAGCATGAGTTTGCAACTACTTTACTTTTGGAGAAAATTCAAAACATTCACTATTCAATAGAGCCCAATAGCAAAAATCAGGTTTTGAATGAAGAATCACATTTCTTGGTAAAATCATGCAGGATTGAAATTTTTGATGGTTTTTTACTCCTCTCAACAGCCCAAACAAGTTTCTAAAAGGATGAGTTTGCAACTACTTTACTTTTGGAGAAAATTTAAAACATTCATTATTCAATAGGGCCCAAACTATCAAAAACCAGCGGTTTCAATGAACACACATTTCTTGGTAGAATCATGCAGGACTGAAATTTTTGATGTTTTTCTACTCCTCTCATGAGCCCAAACAAGTCTCTAAAAGCATGAGTTTGCAACTACTTTACTTTTGGAGAAAATTCAAAACATTCATTATTCAATAGAGCCCAATAGCAAAAACCAGCGTTTTGAATGAAGAATCACATTTCTTGGTAGAATCATGCAGGATTGAAATTTTTGATGGTTTTTTACTCCTCTCAACAGCCCAAACAAGTTTCTAAAAGGATGAGTTTGCAACTACTTTACTTTTGAAGAAAATTCAAAACATTCATTATTCAATAGGGCCCAAACTGTCAAAAACCAGCGGTTTCAATGAACACACATTTCTTGGTAGAATCATGCAGGACTGAAATTTTTGATGTTTTTCTACTCCTCTCATGAGCCCAAACAAGTCTCTAAAAGCATGAGTTTGCAACTACTTTACTTTTGGAGAAAATTCAAAACATTCATTATTCAATAGAGCCCAATAGCAAAAACCAGCGTTTTGAATGAAGAATCACATTTCTTGGTAGAATCATGCAGGATTGAAATTTTTGATGGTTTTTTACTCCTCTCAACAGCCCAAACAAGTTTCTAAAAGGAAGAGTTTGCAACTACTTTACTTTTGGAGAAAATTCAAAACATTCATTATTCAATAGGGCCCAAACTATCAAAAACCAGCCGTTTCAATGAACACACATGTCTTGGTAGAATCATGCAGGACTGAAATTTTTGATGTTTTTCTACTCATCTCATGAGCCCAAACAAGTCTCTAAAAGCATGAGTTTGCAACTACTTTACTTTTGGAGAAAATTCAAAACATTCACTATTCAATAGAGCCCAATAGCAAAAATCAGGTTTTGAATGAAGAATCACATTTCTTGGTAAAATCATGCAGGATTGAAATTTTTGATGGTTTTTTAATCCTCTCAACAGCCCAAACAAGTTTCTAAAAGGATGAGTTTGCAACTACTTTACTTTTGGAGAAAAATCAAAACATTCATTATTCAATAGGGCCCAAACTATCAAAAACCAGCGGTTTCAATGAACACACATTTCTTGGTAGAATCATGCAGGACTGAAATTTTTGATGTTTTTCTACTCCTCTCATGAGCCCAAACAAGTCTCTAAAAGCATGAGTTTGCAACTACTTTACTTCTGGAGAAAATTCAAAACATTCATTATTCAATAGAGCCCAATAGCAAAAACCAGCGTTTTGAATGAAGAATCACATTTCTTGGTAGAATCATGCAGGATTGAAATTTTTGATGGTTTTTTACTCCTCTCAACAGCCCAAACAAGTTTCTAAAAGGATGAGTTTGCAACTACTTTACTTTTGGAGAAAATTCAAAACATTCATTATTCAATAGGGCCCAAACTATCAAAAACCAGCCGTTTCAATGAACACACATTTCTTGGTAGAATCATGCAGGACTGAAATTTTTGATGTTTTTCTACTCCTCTCATGAGCCCAAACAAGTCTCTAAAAGCATGAGTTTGCAACTTCTTTACTTTTGGAGAAAATTCAAAACATTCATTATTCAATAGAGCCCAATAGCAAAAACCAGCGTTTTGAATGAAGAATCACATTTCTTGGTAGAATCATGCAGGATTGAAATTTTTGATGGTTTTTTACTCCTCTCATCAGCCCAAACAAGTTTCTAAAAGGATGAGTTTGCAACTACTTTACTTTTGGAGAAAATTCAAAACATTCATTATTCAATAGGGCCCAAACTATCAAAAACCAGCGGTTTCAATGAACACACATTTCTTGGTAGAATCATGCAGGACTGAAATTTTTGATGTTTTTCTACTCCTCTCATGAGCCCAAACAAGTCTCTAAAAGCATGAGTTTGCAACTACTTTACTTTTGGAGAAAATTCAAAACATTCATTATTCAATAGAGCCCAATAGCAAAAACCAGCGTTTTGAATGAAGAATCACATTTCTTGGTAGAATCATGCAGGATTGAAATTTTTGATGGTTTTTTACTCCTCTCAACAGCCCAAACAAGTTTCTAAAAGGATGAGTTTGCAACTACTTTACTTTTGGAGAAAATTCAAAACATTCATTATTCAATAGGGCCCAAACTATCAAAAACCAGCGGTTTCAATGAACACACATTTCTTGGTAGAATCATGCAGGACTGAAATTTTTGATGTTTTTCTACTCCTCTCATGAGCCCAAACAAGTCTCTAAAAGCATGAGTTTGCAACTACTTTACTTTTGGAGAAAATTCAAAACATTCATTATTCAATAGGGCCCAAACTATCAAAAACCAGCGGTTTGAATGAACACACATTTCTTGGTAGAATCATGCAGGACTGAAATTTTTGATGTTTTTCTACTCCTCTCATGAGCCCAAACAAGTCTCTAAAAGCATGAGTTTGCAACTACTTTACTTTTGGAGAAAATTCAAAACATTCATTATTCAATAGAGCCCAATAGCAAAAACCAGCGTTTTGAATGAAGAATCACATTTCTTGGTAGAATCATGCAGGATTGAAATTTTTGATGGTTTTTTACTCCTCTCAACAGCCCAAACAAGTTTCTAAAAGGATGAGTTTGCAACTACTTTACTTTTGGAGAAAATTCAAAACATTCATTATTCAATAGGGCCCAAACTATCAAAAACCAGCCGTTTCAATGAACACACATGTCTTGGTAGAATCATGCAGGACTGAAATTTTTGATGTTTTTCTACTCATCTCATGAGCCCAAACAAGTCTCTAAAAGCATGAGTTTGCAACTACTTTACTTTTGGAGAAAATTCAAAACATTCACTATTCAATAGAGCCCAATAGCAAAAATCAGGTTTTGAATGAAGAATCACATTTCTTGGTAAAATCATGCAGGATTGAAATTTTTGATGGTTTTTTACTCCTCTCAACAGCCCAAACAAGTTTCTAAAAGGATGAGTTTGCAACTACTTTACTTTTGGAGAAAATTCAAAACATTCATTATTCAATAGGGCCCAAACTATCAAAAACCAGCGGTTTCAATGAACACACATTTCTTGGTAGAATCATGCAGGACTGAAATTTTTGATGTTTTTCTACTCCTCTCATGAGCCCAAACAAGTCTCTAAAAGCATGAGTTTGCAACTACTTTACTTTTGGAGAAAATTCAAAACATTCATTATTCAATAGAGCCCAATAGCAAAAACCAGCGTTTTGAAAGAAGAATCACATTTCTTGGTAGAATCATGCAGGATTGAAATTTTTGATGGTTTTTTACTCCTCTCAACAGCCCAAACAAGTTTCTAAAAGGATGAGTTTGCAACTACTTTACTTTTGGAGAAAATTCAAAACATTCATTATTCAATAGGGCCCAAACTATCAAAAACCAGCGGTTTCAATGAACACACATTTCTTGGTAGAATCATGCAGGACTGAAATTTTTTATGTTTTTCTACTCCTCTCATGAGCCCAAACAAGTCTCTAAAAGCATGAGTTTGCAACTACTTTACTTTTGGAGAAAATTCAAAACATTCATTATTCAATAGAGCCCAATAGCAAAAACCAGCGTTTTGAATGAAGAATCACATTTCTTGGTAGAATCATGCAGGATTGAAATTTTTGATGGTTTTTTACTCCTCTCAACAGCCCAAACAAGTTTCTAAAAGGATGAGTTTGCAACTACTTTACTTTTGGAGAAAATTCAAAACATTCATTATTCAATAGGGCCCAAACTATCAAAAACCAGCGGTTTCAATGAACACACATTTCTTGGTAGAATCATGCAGGACTGAAATTTTTGATGTTTTTCTACTCCTCTCATGAGCCCAAACAAGTCTCTAAAAGCATGAGTTTGCAACTACTTTACTTCTGGAGAAAATTCAAAACATTCATTATTCAATAGAGCCCAATAGCAAAAACCAGCGTTTTGAATGAAGAATCACATTTCTTGGTAGAATCATGCAGGATTGAAATTTTTGATGGTTTTTTACTCCTCTCAACAGCCCAAACAAGTTTCTAAAAGGATGAGTTTGCAACTACTTTACTTTTGGAGAAAATTCAAAACATTCATTATTCAATAGGGCCCAAACTATCAAAAACCAGCCGTTTCAATGAACACACATTTCTTGGTAGAATCATGCAGGACTGAAATTTTTGATGTTTTTCTACTCCTCTCATGAGCCCAAACAAGTCTCTAAAAGCATGAGTTTGCAACTTCTTTACTTTTGGAGAAAATTCAAAACATTCATTATTCAATAGAGCCCAATAGCAAAAACCAGCGTTTTGAATGAAGAATCACATTTCTTGGTAGAATCATGCAGGATTGAAATTTTTGATGGTTTTTTACTCCTCTCATCAGCCCAAACAAGTTTCTAAAAGGATGAGTTTGCAACTACTTTACTTTTGGAGAAAATTCAAAACATTCATTATTCAATAGGGCCCAAACTATCAAAAACCAGCGGTTTCAATGAACACACATTTCTTGGTAGAATCATGCAGGACTGAAATTTTTGATGTTTTTCTACTCCTCTCATGAGCCCAAACAAGTCTCTAAAAGCATGAGTTTGCAACTACTTTACTTTTGGAGAAAATTCAAAACATTCATTATTCAATAGAGCCCAATAGCAAAAACCAGCGTTTTGAATGAAGAATCACATTTCTTGGTAGAATCATGCAGGATTGAAATTTTTGATGGTTTTTTACTCCTCTCAACAGCCCAAACAAGTTTCTAAAAGGATGAGTTTGCAACTACTTTACTTTTGGAGAAAATTCAAAACATTCATTATTCAATAGGGCCCAAACTATCAAAAACCAGCGGTTTCAATGAACACACATTTCTTGGTAGAATCATGCAGGACTGAAATTTTTGATGTTTTTCTACTCCTCTCATGAGCCCAAACAAGTCTCTAAAAGCATGAGTTTGCAACTACTTTACTTTTGGAGAAAATTCAAAACATTCATTATTCAATAGGGCCCAAACTATCAAAAACCAGCGGTTTGAATGAACACACATTTCTTGGTAGAATCATGCAGGACTGAAATTTTTGATGTTTTTCTACTCCTCTCATGAGCCCAAACAAGTCTCTAAAAGCATGAGTTTGCAACTACTTTACTTTTGGAGAAAATTCAAAACATTCATTATTCAATAGAGCCCAATAGCAAAAACCAGCGTTTTGAATGAAGAATCACATTTCTTGGTAGAATCATGCAGGATTGAAATTTTTGATGGTTTTTTACTCCTCTCAACAGCCCAAACAAGTTTCTAAAAGGATGAGTTTGCAACTACTTTACTTTTGGAGAAAATTCAAAACATTCATTATTCAATAGGGCCCAAACTATCAAAAACCAGCCGTTTCAATGAACACACATGTCTTGGTAGAATCATGCAGGACTGAAATTTTTGATGTTTTTCTACTCATCTCATGAGCCCAAACAAGTCTCTAAAAGCATGAGTTTGCAACTACTTTACTTTTGGAGAAAATTCAAAACATTCACTATTCAATAGAGCCCAATAGCAAAAATCAGGTTTTGAATGAAGAATCACATTTCTTGGTAAAATCATGCAGGATTGAAATTTTTGATGGTTTTTTACTCCTCTCAACAGCCCAAACAAGTTTCTAAAAGGATGAGTTTGCAACTACTTTACTTTTGGAGAAAATTCAAAACATTCATTATTCAATAGGGCCCAAACTATCAAAAACCAGCGGTTTCAATGAACACACATTTCTTGGTAGAATCATGCAGGACTGAAATTTTTGATGTTTTTCTACTCCTCTCATGAGCCCAAACAAGTCTCTAAAAGCATGAGTTTGCAACTACTTTACTTTTGGAGAAAATTCAAAACATTCATTATTCAATAGAGCCCAATAGCAAAAACCAGCGTTTTGAAAGAAGAATCACATTTCTTGGTAGAATCATGCAGGATTGAAATTTTTGATGGTTTTTTACTCCTCTCAACAGCCCAAACAAGTTTCTAAAAGGATGAGTTTGCAACTACTTTACTTTTGGAGAAAATTCAAAACATTCATTATTCAATAGGGCCCAAACTATCAAAAACCAGCGGTTTCAATGAACACACATTTCTTGGTAGAATCATGCAGGACTGAAATTTTTTATGTTTTTCTACTCCTCTCATGAGCCCAAACAAGTCTCTAAAAGCATGAGTTTGCAACTACTTTACTTTTGGAGAAAATTCAAAACATTCATTATTCAATAGAGCCCAATAGCAAAAACCAGCGTTTTGAATGAAGAATCACATTTCTTGGTAGAATCATGCAGGATTGAAATTTTTGATGGTTTTTTACTCCTCTCAACAGCCCAAACAAGTTTCTAAAAGGATGAGTTTGCAACTACTTTACTTTTGGAGAAAATTCAAAACATTCATTATTCAATAGGGCCCAAACTATCAAAAACCAGCGGTTTCAATGAACACACATTTCTTGGTAGAATCATGCAGGACTGAAATTTTTGATGTTTTTCTACTCCTCTCATGAGCCCAAACAAGTCTCTAAAAGCATGAGTTTGCAACTACTTTACTTTTGGAGAAAATTCAAAACATTCATTATTCAATAGGGCCCAAACTATCAAAAACCAGCGGTTTGAATGAACACACATTTCTTGGTAGAATCATGCAGGACTGAAATTTTTGATGTTTTTCTACTCCTCTCATGAGCCCAAACAAGTCTCTAAAAGCATGAGTTTGCAACTACTTTACTTTTGGAGAAAATTCAAAACATTCACTATTCAATAGAGCCCAATAGCAAAAATCAGGTTTTGAATGAAGAATCACATTTCTTGGTAAAATCATGCAGGATTGAAATTTTTGATGGTTTTTTACTACTCTCAACAGCCCAAACAAGTTTCTAAAAGGATGAGATTGCAACTACTTTACTTTTGGAGAAAATTCAAAACATTCATTATTCAATAGGGCCCAAACTATCAAAAACCAGCGGTTTCAATGAACACACATTTCTTGGTAGAATCATGCAGGACTGAAATTTTTGATGTTTTTCTACTCCTCTCATGAGCCCAAACAAGTCTCTAAAAGCATGAGTTTGCAACTACTTTACTTTTGGAGAAAATTCAAAACATTCATTATTCAATAGAGCCCAATAGCAAAAACCAGCGTTTTGAATGAAGAATCACATTTCTTGGTAGAATCATGCAGGATTGAAATTTTTGATGGTTTTTTACTCCTCTCAACAGCCCAAACAAGTTTCTAAAAGGATGAGTTTGCAACTACTTTACTTTTGGAGAAAATTCAAAACATTCATTATTCAATAGGGCCCAAACTATCAAAAACCAGCGGTTTCAATGAACACACATTTCTTGGTAGAATCATGCAGGACTGAAATTTTTGATGTTTTTCTACTCCTCTCATGAGCCCAAACAAGTCTCTAAAAGCATGCGTTTGCAACTACTTTACTTTTGGAGAAAATTCAAAACATTCATTATTCAATAGAGCCCAATAGCAAAAACCAGCGTTTTGAATGAAGAATCACATTTCTTGGTAGAATCATGCAGGATTGAAATTTTTGATGGTTTTTTACTCCTCTCAACAGCCCAAACAAGTTTCTAAAAGGATGAGTTTGCAACTACTTTACTTTTGGAGAAAATTCAAAACATTCATTATTCAATAGGGCCCAAACTATCAAAAACCAGCGGTTTCAATGAACACACATTTCTTGGTAGAATCATGCAGGACTGAAATTTTTGATGTTTTTCTACTCCTCTCATGAGCCCAAACAAGTCTCTAAAAGCATGAGTTTGCAACTACTTTACTTTTGGAGAAAATTCAAAACATTCATTATTCAATAGGGCCCAAACTATCAAAAACCAGCGGTTTGAATGAACACACATTTCTTGGTAGAATCATGCAGGACTGAAATTTTTGATGTTTTTCTACTCCTCTCATGAGCCCAAACAAGTCTCTAAAAGCATGAGTTTGCAACTACTTTACTTTTGGAGAAAATTCAAAACATTCATTATTCAATAGAGCCCAATAGCAAAAAACAGCGTTTTGAATGAAGAATCACATTTCTTGGTAGAATCATGCAGGATTGAAATTTTTGATGGTTTTTTACTCCTCTCAACAGCCCAAACAAGTTTCTAAAAGGATGAGTTTGCAACTACTTTACTTTTGGAGAAAATTCAAAACATTCATTATTCAATAGGGCCCAAACTATCAAAAACCAGCCGTTTCAATGAACACACATGTCTTGGTAGAATCATGCAGGACTGAAATTTTTGATGTTTTTCTACTCATCTCATGAGCCCAAACAAGTCTCTAAAAGCATGAGTTTGCAACTACTTTACTTTTGGAGAAAATTCAAAACATTCACTATTCAATAGAGCCCAATAGCAAAAATCAGGTTTTGAATGAAGAATCACATTTCTTGGTAGAATCATGCAGGATTGAAATTTTTGATGGTTTTTTACTCCTCTCAACAGCCCAAACAAGTTTCTAAAAGGATGAGTTTGCAACTACTTTACTTTTGGAGAAAATTCAAAACATTCATTATTCAATAGGGCCCAAACTATCAAAAACCAGCGGTTTCAATGAACACACATTTCTTGGTAGAATCATGCAGGACTGAAATTTTTGATGTTTTTCTACTCCTCTCATGAGCCCAAACAAGTCTCTAAAAGCATGAGTTTGCAACTACTTTACTTTTGGAGAAAATTCAAAACATTCATTATTCAATAGAGCCCAATAGCAAAAACCAGCGTTTTGAATGAAGAATCACATTTCTTGGTAGAATCATGCAGGATTGAAATTTTTGATGGTTTTTTACTCCTCTCAACAGCCCAAACAAGTTTCTAAAAGGATGAGTTTGCAACTACTTTACTTTTGGAGAAAATTCAAAACATTCATTATTCAATAGGGCCCAAACTATCAAAAACCAGCGGTTTCAATGAACACACATTTCTTGGTAGAATCATGCAGGACTGAAATTTTTGATGTTTTTCTACTCCTCTCATGAGCCCAAACAAGTCTCTAAAAGCATGAGTTTGCAACTACTTTACTTTTGGAGAAAATTCAAAACATTCATTATTCAATAGAGCCCAATAGCAAAAACCAGCGTTTTGAATGAAGAATCACATTTCTTGGTAGAATCATGCAGGATTGAAATTTTTGATGGTTTTTTACTCCTCTCAACAGCCCAAACAAGTTTCTAAAAGGATGAGTTTGCAACTACTTTACTTTTGGAGAAAATTCAAAACATTCATTATTCAATAGGGCCCAAACTATCAAAAACCAGCGGTTTCAATGAACACACATTTCTTGGTAGAATCATGCAGGACTGAAATTTTTGATGTTTTTCTACTCCTCTCATGAGCCCAAACAAGTCTCTAAAAGCATGAGTTTGCAACTACTTTACTTTTGGAGAAAATTCAAAACATTCATTATTCAATAGAGCCCAATAGCAAAAACCAGCGTTTTGAATGAAGAATCACATTTCTTGGTAGAATCATGCAGGATTGAAATTTTTGATGGTTTTTTACTCCTCTCAACAGCCCAAACAAGTTTCTAAAAGGATGAGTTTGCAACTACTTTACTTTTGGAGAAAATTCAAAACATTCATTATTCAATAGGGCCCAAACTATCAAAAACCAGCGGTTTCAATGAACACACATTTCTTGGTAGAATCATGCAGGACTGAAATTTTTGATGTTTTTCTACTCCTCTCATGAGCCCAAACAAGTCTCTAAAAGCATGAGTTTGCAACTACTTTACTTTTGGAGAAAATTCAAAACATTCATTATTCAATAGGGCCCAAACTATCAAAAACCAGCGGTTTGAATGAACACACATTTCTTGGTAGAATCATGCAGGACTGAAATTTTTGATGTTTTTCTACTCCTCTCATGAGCCCAAACAAGTCTCTAAAAGCATGAGTTTGCAACTACTTTACTTTTGGAGAAAATTCAAAACATTCACTATTCAATAGAGCCCAATAGCAAAAATCAGGTTTTGAATGAAGAATCACATTTCTTGGTAAAATCATGCAGGATTGAAATTTTTGATGGTTTTTTACTACTCTCAACAGCCCAAACAAGTTTCTAAAAGGATGAGTTTGCAACTACTTTACTTTTGGAGAAAATTCAAAACATTCATTATTCAATAGGGCCCAAACTATCAAAAACCAGCGGTTTCAATGAACACACATTTCTTGGTAGAATCATGCAGGACTGAAATTTTTGATGTTTTTCTACTCCTCTCATGAGCCCAAACAAGTCTCTAAAAGCATGAGTTTGCAACTACTTTACTTTTGGAGAAAATTCAAAACATTCATTATTCAATAGAGCCCAATAGCAAAAACCAGCGTTTTGAATGAAGAATCACATTTCTTGGTAGAATCATGCAGGATTGAAATTTTTGATGGTTTTTTACTCCTCTCAACAGCCCAAACAAGTTTCTAAAAGGATGAGTTTGCAACTATTTTACTTTTGGAGAAAATTCAAAACATTCATTATTCAATAGGGCCCAAACTATCAAAAACCAGCGGTTTCAATGAACACACATTTCTTGGTAGAATCATGCAGGACTGAAATTTTTGATGTTTTTCTTCTCCTCTCATGAGCCCAAACAAGTCTCTAAAAGCATGCGTTTGCAACTACTTTACTTTTGGAGAAAATTCAAAACATTCATTATTCAATAGAGCCCAATAGCAAAAACCAGCGTTTTGAATGAAGAATCACATTTCTTGGTAGAATCATGCAGGATTGAAATTTTTGATGGTTTTTTACTCCTCTCAACAGCCCAAACAAGTTTCTAAAAGGATGAGTTTGCAACTACTTTACTTTTGGAGAAAATTCAAAACATTCATTATTCAATAGGGCCCAAACTATCAAAAACCAGCGGTTTCAATGAACACACATTTCTTGGTAGAATCATGCAGGACTGAAATTTTTGATGTTTTTCTACTCCTCTCATGAGCCCAAACAAGTCTCTAAAAGCATGAGTTTGCAACTACTTTACTTTTGGAGAAAATTCAAAACATTCATTATTCAATAGGGCCCAAACTATCAAAAACCAGCGGTTTGAATGAACACACATTTCTTGGTAGAATCATGCAGGACTGAAATTTTTGATGTTTTTCTACTCCTCTCATGAGCCCAAACAAGTCTCTAAAAGCATGAGTTTGCAACTACTTTACTTTTGGAGAAAATTCAAAACATTCATTATTCAATAGAGCCCAATAGCAAAAAACAGCGTTTTGAATGAAGAATCACATTTCTTGGTAGAATCATGCAGGATTGAAATTTTTGATGGTTTTTTACTCCTCTCAACAGCCCAAACAAGTTTCTAAAAGGATGAGTTTGCAACTACTTTACTTTTGGAGAAAATTCAAAACATTCATTATTCAATAGGGCCCAAACTATCAAAAACCAGCCGTTTCAATGAACACACATGTCTTGGTAGAATCATGCAGGACTGAAATTTTTGATGTTTTTCTACTCATCTCATGAGCCCAAACAAGTCTCTAAAAGCATGAGTTTGCAACTACTTTACTTTTGGAGAAAATTCAAAACATTCACTATTCAATAGAGCCCAATAGCAAAAATCAGGTTTTGAATGAAGAATCACATTTCTTGGTAGAATCATGCAGGATTGAAATTTTTGATGGTTTTTTACTCCTCTCAACAGCCCAAACAAGTTTCTAAAAGGATGAGTTTGCAACTACTTTACTTTTGGAGAAAATTCAAAACATTCATTATTCAATAGGGCCCAAACTATCAAAAACCAGCGGTTTCAATGAACACACATTTCTTGGTAGAATCATGCAGGACTGAAATTTTTGATGTTTTTCTACTCCTCTCATGAGCCCAAACAAGTCTCTAAAAGCATGAGTTTGCAACTACTTTACTTTTGGAGAAAATTCAAAACATTCATTATTCAATAGAGCCCAATAGCAAAAACCAGCGTTTTGAATGAAGAATCACATTTCTTGGTAGAATCATGCAGGATTGAAATTTTTGATGGTTTTTTACTCCTCTCAACAGCCCAAACAAGTTTCTAAAAGGATGAGTTTGCAACTACTTTACTTTTGGAGAAAATTCAAAACATTCATTATTCAATAGGGCCCAAACTATCAAAAACCAGCGGTTTCAATGAACACACATTTCTTGGTAGAATCATGCAGGACTGAAATTTTTGATGTTTTTCTACTCCTCTCATGAGCCAAAACAAGTCTCTAAAAGCATGAGTTTGCAACTACTTTACTTTTGGAGAAAATTCAAAACATTCATTATTCAATAGAGCCCAATAGCAAAAACCAGCGTTTTGAATGAAGAATCACATTTCTTGGTAGAATCATGCAGGATTGAAATTTTTGATGGTTTTTTACTCCTCTCAACAGCCCAAACAAGTTTCTAAAAGGATGAGTTTGCAACTACTTTACTTTTGGAGAAAATTCAAAACATTCATTATTCAATAGGGCCCAAACTATCAAAAACCAGCGGTTTCAATGAACACACATTTCTTGGTAGAATCATGCAGGACTGAAATTTTTGATGTTTTTCTACTCCTCTCATGAGCCCAAACAAGTCTCTAAAAGCATGAGTTTGCAACTACTTTACTTTTGGAGAAAATTCAAAACATTCATTATTCAATAGGGCCCAAACTATCAAAAACCAGCGGTTTGAATGAACACACATTTCTTGGTAGAATCATGCAGGACTGAAATTTTTGATGTTTTTCTACTCCTCTCATGAGCCCAAACAAGTCTCTAAAAGCATGAGTTTGCAACTACTTTACTTTTGGAGAAAATTCAAAACATTCATTATTCAATAGAGCCCAATAGCAAAAACCAGCGTTTTGAATGAAGAATCACATTTCTTGGTAGAATCATGCAGGATTGAAATTTTTGATGGTTTTTTACTCCTCTCAACAGCCCAAACAAGTTTCTAAAAGGATGAGTTTGCAACTACTTTACTTTTGGAGAAAATTCAAAACATTCATTATTCAATAGGGCCCAAACTATCAAAAACCAGCCGTTTCAATGAACACACATGTCTTGGTAGAATCATGCAGGACTGAAATTTTTGATGTTTTTCTACTCATCTCATGAGCCCAAACAAGTCTCTAAAAGCATGAGTTTGCAACTACTTTACTTTTGGAGAAAATTCAAAACATTCACTATTCAATAGAGCCCAATAGCAAAAATCAGGTTTTGAATGAAGAATCACATTTCTTGGTAAAATCATGCAGGATTGAAATTTTTGATGGTTTTTTACTCCTCTCAACAGCCCAAACAAGTTTCTAAAAGGATGAGTTTGCAACTACTTTACTTTTGGAGAAAATTCAAAACATTCATTATTCAATAGGGCCCAAACTATCAAAAACCAGCGGTTTCAATGAACACACATTTCTTGGTAGAATCATGCAGGACTGAAATTTTTGATGTTTTTCTACTCCTCTCATGAGCCCAAACAAGTCTCTAAAAGCATGAGTTTGCAACTACTTTACTTTTGGAGAAAATTCAAAACATTCACTATTCAATAGAGCCCAATAGCAAAAATCAGGTTTTGAATGAAGAATCACATTTCTTGGTAAAATCATGCAGGATTGAAATTTTTGATGGTTTTTTACTCCTCTCAACAGCCCAAACAAGTTTCTAAAAGGATGAGTTTGCAACTACTTTACTTTTGGAGAAAATTCAAAACATTCATTATTCAATAGGGCCCAAACTATCAAAAACCAGCGGTTTCAATGAACACACATTTCTTGGTAGAATCATGCAGGACTGAAATTTTTGATGTTTTTCTACTCCTCTCATGAGCCCAAACAAGTCTCTAAAAGCATGAGTTTGCAACTACTTTACTTTTGGAGAAAATTCAAAACATTCATTATTCAATAGAGCCCAATAGCAAAAACCAGCGTTTTGAATGAAGAATCACATTTCTTGGTAGAATCATGCAGGATTTAAATTTTTGATGGTTTTTTACTCCTCTCAACAGCCCAAACAAGTTTCTAAAAGGATGAGTTTGCAACTACTTTACTTTTGGAGAAAATTCAAAACATTCATTATTCAATAGGGCCCAAACTATCAAAAACCAGCGGTTTCAATGAACACACATTTCTTGGTAGAATCATGCAGGACTGAAATTTTTGATGTTTTTCTACTCCTCTCATGAGCCCAAACAAGTCTCTAAAAGCATGAGTTTGCAACTACTTTACTTCTGGAGAAAATTCAAAACATTCATTATTCAATAGAGCCCAATAGCAAAAACCAGCGTTTTGAATGAAGAATCACATTTCTTGGTAGAATCATGCAGGATTGAAATTTTTGATGGTTTTTTACTCCTCTCAACAGCCCAAACAAGTTTCTAAAAGGATGAGTTTGCAACTACTTTACTTTTGGAGAAAATTCAAAACATTCATTATTCAATAGGGCCCAAACTATCAAAAACCAGCGGTTTGAATGAACACACATTTCTTGGTAGAATCATGCAGGACTGAAATTTTTGATGTTTTTCTGCTCCTCTCATAAGCCCAAACAAGTCTCTAAAAGCATGAGTTTGCAACTACTTTACTTTTGGAGAAAATTCAAAACATTCATTATTCAATAGAGCCCAATAGCAAAAACCAGCGTTTTGAATGAAGAATCACATTTCTTGGTAGAATCATGCAGGATTGAAATTTTTGATGGTTTTTTACTCCTCTCAACAGCCCAAACAAGTTTCTAAAAGGATGAGTTTGCAACTACTTTACTTTTGGAGAAAATTCAAAACATTCATTATTCAATAGGGCCCAAACTATCAAAAACCAGCGGTTTCAATGAACACACATTTCTTGGTAGAATCATGCAGGACTGAAATTTTTGATGTTTTTCTACTCCTCTCATGAGCCCAAACAAGTCTCTAAAAGCATGAGTTTGCAACTACTTTACTTTTGGAGAAAATTCAAAACATTCATTATTCAATAGAGCCCAATAGCAAAAACCAGCGTTTTGAATGAAGAATCACATTTCTTGGTAGAATCATGCAGGATTGAAATTTTTGATGGTTTTTTACTCCTCTCAACAGCCCAAACAAGTTTCTAAAAGGATGAGTTTGCAACTACTTTACTTTTGGAGAAAATTCAAAACATTCATTATTCAATAGGGCCCAAACTATCAAAAACCAGCGGTTTCAATGAACACACATTTCTTGGTAGAATCATGCAGGACTGAAATTTTTGATGTTTTTCTACTCCTCTCATGAGCCCAAACAAGTCTCTAAAAGCATGAGTTTGCAACTACTTTACTTTTGGAGAAAATTCAAAACATTCATTATTCAATAGGGCCCAAACTATCAAAAACCAGCGGTTTGAATGAACACACATTTCTTGGTAGAATCATGCAGGACTGAAATTTTTGATGTTTTTCTACTCCTCTCATGAGCCCAAACAAGTCTCTAAAAGCATGAGTTTGCAACTACTTTACTTTTGGAGAAAATTCAAAACATTCATTATTCAATAGAGCCCAATAGCAAAAACCAGCGTTTTGAATGAAGAATCACATTTCTTGGTAGAATCATGCAGGATTGAAATTTTTGATGGTTTTTTACTCCTCTCAACAGCCCAAACAAGTTTCTAAAAGGATGAGTTTGCAACTACTTTACTTTTGGAGAAAATTCAAAACATTCATTATTCAATAGGGCCCAAACTATCAAAAACCAGCCGTTTCAATGAACACACATGTCTTGGTAGAATCATGCAGGACTGAAATTTTTGATGTTTTTCTACTCATCTCATGAGCCCAAACAAGTCTCTAAAAGCATGAGTTTGCAACTACTTTACTTTTGGAGAAAATTCAAAACATTCACTATTCAATAGAGCCCAATAGCAAAAATCAGGTTTTGAATGAAGAATCACATTTCTTGGTAAAATCATGCAGGATTGAAATTTTTGATGGTTTTTTACTCCTCTCAACAGCCCAAACAAGTTTCTAAAAGGATGAGTTTGCAACTACTTTACTTTTGGAGAAAATTCAAAACATTCATTATTCAATAGGGCCCAAACTATCAAAAACCAGCGGTTTCAATGAACACACATTTCTTGGTAGAATCATGCAGGACTGAAATTTTTGATGTTTTTCTACTCCTCTCATGAGCCCAAACAAGTCTCTAAAAGCATGAGTTTGCAACTACTTTACTTTTGGAGAAAATTCAAAACATTCACTATTCAATAGAGCCCAATAGCAAAAATCAGGTTTTGAATGAAGAATCACATTTCTTGGTAAAATCATGCAGGATTGAAATTTTTGATGGTTTTTTACTCCTCTCAACAGCCCAAACAAGTTTCTAAAAGGATGAGTTTGCAACTACTTTACTTTTGGAGAAAATTCAAAACATTCATTATTCAATAGGGCCCAAACTATCAAAAACCAGCGGTTTCAATGAACACACATTTCTTGGTAGAATCATGCAGGACTGAAATTTTTGATGTTTTTCTACTCCTCTCATGAGCCCAAACAAGTCTCTAAAAGCATGAGTTTGCAACTACTTTACTTTTGGAGAAAATTCAAAACATTCATTATTCAATAGAGCCCAATAGCAAAAACCAGCGTTTTGAATGAAGAATCACATTTCTTGGTAGAATCATGCAGGATTGAAATTTTTGATGGTTCTTTACTCCTCTCAACAGCCCAAACAAGTTTCTAAAAGGATGAGTTTGCAACTACTTTACTTTTGGAGAAAATTCAAAACATTCATTATTCAATAGGGCCCAAACTATCAAAAACCAGCGGTTTCAATGAACACACATTTCTTGGTAGAATCATGCAGGACTGAAATTTTTGATGTTTTTCTACTCCTCTCATGAGCCCAAACAAGTCTCTAAAAGCATGAGTTTGCAACTACTTTACTTTTGGAGAAAATTCAAAACATTCATTATTCAATAGAGCCCAATAGCAAAAACCAGCGTTTTGAATGAAGAATCACATTTCTTGGTAGAATCATGCAGGATTGAAATTTTTGATGGTTTTTTACTCCTCTCAACAGCCCAAACAAGTTTCTAAAAGGATGAGTTTGCAACTACTTTACTTTTGGAGAAAATTCAAAACATTCATTATTCAATAGGGCCCAAACTATCAAAAACCAGCGGTTTCAATGAACACACATTTCTTGGTAGAATCATGCAGGACTGAAATTTTTGATGTTTTTCTACTCCTCTCATGAGCCCAAACAAGTCTCTAAAAGCATGAGTTTGCAACTACTTTACTTTTGGAGAAAATTCAAAACATTCATTATTCAATAGAGCCCAATAGCAAAAACCAGCGTTTTGAATGAAGAATCACATTTCTTGGTAGAATCATGCAGGATTGAAATTTTTGATGGTTTTTTACTCCTCTCAACAGCCCAAACAAGTTTCTAAAAGGATGAGTTTGCAACTACTTTACTTTTGGAGAAAATTCAAAACATTCATTATTCAATAGGGCCCAAACTATCAAAAACCAGCGGTTTCAATGAACACACATTTCTTGGTAGAATCATGCAGGACTGAAATTTTTGATGTTTTTCTACTCCTCTCATGAGCCCAAACAAGTCTCTAAAAGCATGAGTTTGCAACTACTTTACTTTTGGAGAAAATTCAAAACATTCATTATTCAATAGAGCCCAATAGCAAAAACCAGCGTTTTGAATGAAGAATCACATTTCTTGGTAGAATCATGCAGGATTGAAATTTTTGATGGTTTTTTACTCCTCTCAACAGCCCAAACAAGTTTCTAAAAGGATGAGTTTGCAACTACTTTACTTTTGGAGAAAATTCAAAACATTCATTATTCAATAGGGCCCAAACTATCAAAAAACAGCGGTTTCAATGAACACACATTTCTTGGTAGAATCATGCAGGACTGAAATTTTTGATGTTTTTCTACTCCTCTCATGAGCCCAAACAAGTCTCTAAAAGCATGAGTTTGCAACTACTTTACTTTTGGAGAAAATTCAAAACATTCATTATTCAATAGGGCCCAAACTATCAAAAACCAGCGGTTTGAATGAACACACATTTCTTGGTAGAATCATGCAGGACTGAAATTTTTGATGTTTTTCTACTCCTCTCATGAGCCCAAACAAGTCTCTAAAAGCATGAGTTCGCAACTACTTTACTTTTGGAGAAAATTCAAAACATTCATTATTCAATAGAGCCCAATAGCAAAAACCAGCGTTTTGAATGAAGAATCACATTTCTTGGTAGAATCATGCAGGATTGAAATTTTTGATGGTTTTTTACTCCTCTCAACAGCCCAAACAAGTTTCTAAAAGGATGAGTTTGCAACTACTTTACTTTTGGAGAAAATTCAAAACATTCATTATTCAATAGGGCCCAAACTATCAAAAACCAGCCGTTTCAATGAACACACATGTCTTGGTAGAATCATGCAAGACTGAAATTTTTGATGTTTTTCTACTCATCTCATGAGCCCAAACAAGTCTCTAAAAGCATGAGTTTGCAACTACTTTACTTTTGGAGAAAATTCAAAACATTCACTATTCAATAGAGCCCAATAGCAAAAATCAGGTTTTGAATGAAGAATCACATTTCTTGGTAAAATCATGCAGGATTGAAATTTTTGATGGTTTTTTACTCCTCTCAACAGCCCAAACAAGTTTCTAAAAGGATGAGTTTGCAACTACTTTACTTTTGGAGAAAATTCAAAACATTCATTATTCAATAGGGCCCAAACTATCAAAAACCAGCGGTTTCAATGAACACACATTTCTTGGTAGAATCATGCAGGACTGAAATTTTTGATGTTTTTCTACTCCTCTCATGAGCCCAAACAAGTCTCTAAAAGCATGAGTTTGCAACTACTTTACTTTTGGAGAAAATTCAAAACATTCACTATTCAATAGAGCCCAATAGCAAAAATCAGGTTTTGAATGAAGAATCACATTTCTTGGTAAAATCATGCAGGATTGAAATTTTTGATGGTTTTTTACTCCTCTCAACAGCCCAAACAAGTTTCTAAAAGGATGAGTTTGCAACTACTTTACTTTTGGAGAAAATTCAAAACATTCATTATTCAATAGGGCCCAAACTATCAAAAACCAGCGGTTTCAATGAACACACATTTCTTGGTAGAATCATGCAGGACTGAAATTTTTGATGTTTTTCTACTCCTCTCATGAGCCCAAACAAGTCTCTAAAAGCATGAGTTTGCAACTACTTTACTTTTGGAGAAAATTCAAAACATTCATTATTCAATAGAGCCCAATAGCAAAAACCAGCGTTTTGAATGAAGAATCACATTTCTTGGTAGAATCATGCAGGATTGAAATTTTTGATGGTTCTTTACTCCTCTCAACAGCCCAAACAAGTTTCTAAAAGGATGAGTTTGCAACTACTTTACTTTTGGAGAAAATTCAAAACATTCATTATTCAATAGGGCCCAAACTATCAAAAACCAGCGGTTTCAATGAACACACATTTCTTGGTAGAATCATGCAGGACTGAAATTTTTGATGTTTTTCTACTCCTCTCATGAGCCCAAACAAGTCTCTAAAAGCATGAGTTTGCAACTACTTTACTTTTGGAGAAAATTCAAAACATTCATTATTCAATAGAGCCCAATAGCAAAAACCAGCGTTTTGAATGAAGAATCACATTTCTTGGTAGAATCATGCAGGATTGAAATTTTTGATGGTTTTTTACTCCTCTCAACAGCCCAAACAAGTTTCTAAAAGGATGAGTTTGCAACTACTTTACTTTTGGAGAAAATTCAAAACATTCATTATTCAATAGGGCCCAAACTATCAAAAACCAGCGGTTTCAATGAACACACATTTCTTGGTAGAATCATGCAGGACTGAAATTTTTGATGTTTTTCTACTCCTCTCATGAGCCCAAACAAGTCTCTAAAAGCATGAGTTTGCAACTACTTTACTTTTGGAGAAAATTCAAAACATTCATTATTCAATAGAGCCCAATAGCAAAAACCAGCGTTTTGAATGAAGAATCACATTTCTTGGTAGAATCATGCAGGATTGAAATTTTTGATGGTTTTTTACTCCTCTCAACAGCCCAAACAAGTTTCTAAAAGGATGAGTTTGCAACTACTTTACTTTTGGAGAAAATTCAAAACATTCATTATTCAATAGGGCCCAAACTATCAAAAACCAGCGGTTTGAATGAACACACATGTCTTGGTAGAATCATGCAGGACTGAAATTTTTGATGTTTTTCTACTCCTCTCATGAGCCCAAACAAGTCTCTAAAAGCATGAGTTTGCAACTACTTTACTTTTGGAGAAAATTCAAAACATTCATTATTCAATAGAGCCCAATAGCAAAAACCAGCGTTTTGAATGAAGAATCACATTTCTTGGTAGAATCATGCAGGATTGAAATTTTTGATGGTTTTTTACTCCTCTCAACAGCCCAAACAAGTTTCTAAAAGGATGAGTTTGCAACTACTTTACTTTTGGAGAAAATTCAAAACATTCATTATTCAATAGGGCCCAAACTATCAAAAACCAGCGGTTTCAATGAACACACATTTCTTGGTAGAATCATGCAGGACTGAAATTTTTGATGTTTTTCTACTCCTCTCATGAGCCCAAACAAGTCTCTAAAAGCATGAGTTTGCAACTACTTTACTTTTGGAGAAAATTCAAAACATTCATTATTCAATAGAGCCCAATAGCAAAAACCAGCGTTTTGAATGAAGAATCACATTTCTTGGTAGAATCATGCAGGATTGAAATTTTTGATGGTTTTTTACTCCTCTCAACAGCCCAAACAAGTTTCTAAAAGGATGAGTTTGCAACTACTTTACTTTTGGAGAAAATTCAAAACATTCATTATTCAATAGGGCCCAAACAATCAAAAACCAGCCGTTTCAATGAACACACATGTCTTGGTAGAATCATGCAGGACTGAAATTTTTGATGTTTTTCTACTCATCTCATGAGCCCAAACAAGTCTCTAAAACATGAGTTTGCAACTACTTTACTTTTGGAGAAAATTCAAAACATTCACTATTCAATAGAGCCCAATAGCAAAAATCAGGTTTTGAATGAAGAATCACATTTCTTGGTAGAATCATGCAGGATTGAAATTTTTGATGGTTTTTTTACTCCTCTCAACAGCCCAAACAAGTTTCTAAAAGGATGAGTTTGCAACTACTTTACTTTTGGAGAAAATTCAAAACATTCATTATTCAATAGGGCCCAAACTATCAAAAACCAGCGGTTTCAATGAACACACATTTCTTGGTAGAATCATGCAGGACTGAAATTTTTGATGTTTTTCTACTCCTCTCATGAGCCCAAACTAGTCTCTAAAAGCATGAGTTTGCAACTACTTTACTTTTGGAGAAAATTCAAAACATTCACTATTCAATAGAGCCCAATAGCAAAAATCAGGTTTTGAATGAAGAATCACATTTCTTGGTAAAATCATGCAGGATTGAAATTTTTGATGGTTTTTTACTCCTCTCAACAGCCCAAACAAGTTTCTAAAAGGATGAGTTTGCAACTACTTTACTTTTGGAGAAAATTCAAAACATTCATTATTCAATAGGGCCCAAACTATCAAAAACCAGCGGTTTCAATGAACACACATTTCTTGGTAGAATCATGCAGGACTGAAATTTTTGATGTTTTTCTACTCCTCTCATGAGCCCAAACAAGTCTCTAAAAGCATGAGTTTGCAACTACTTTACTTTTGGAGAAAATTCAAAACATTCATTATTCAATAGAGCCCAATAGCAAAAAACAGCGTTTTGAATGAAGAATCACATTTCTTGGTAGAATCATGCAGGATTGAAATTTTTGATGGTTTTTTACTCCTCTCAACAGCCCAAACAAGTTTCTAAAAGGATGAGTTTGCAACTACTTTACTTTTGGAGAAAATTCAAAACATTCATTATTCAATAGGGCCCAAACTATCAAAAACCAGCGGTTTCAATGAACACACATTTCTTGGTAGAATCATGCAGGACTGAAATTTTTGATGTTTTTCTACTCCTCTCATGAGCCCAAACAAGTCTCTAAAAGCATGAGTTTGCAACTACTTTACTTCTGGAGAAAATTCAAAACATTCATTATTCAATAGAGCCCAATAGCAAAAACCAGCGTTTTGAATGAAGAATCACATTTCTTGGTAGAATCATGCAGGATTGAAATTTTTGATGGATTTTTACTCCTCTCAACAGCCCAAACAAGTTTCTAAAAGGATGAGTTTGCAACTACTTTACTTTTGGAGAAAATTCAAAACATTCATTATTCAATAGGGCCCAAACTATCAAAAACCAGCGGTTTCAATGAACACACATTTCTTGGTAGAATCATGCAGGACTGAAATTTTTGATGTTTTTCTACTCCTCTCATGAGCCCAAACAAGTCTCTAAAAGCATGAGTTTGCAACTACTTTACTTTTGGAGAAAATTCAAAACATTCATTATTCAATAGAGCCCAATAGCAAAAACCAGCGTTTTGAATGAAGAATCACATTTCTTGGTAGAATCATGCAGGATTGAAATTTTTGATGGTTTTTTACTCCTCTCAACAGCCCAAACAAGTTTCTAAAAGGATGAGTTTGCAACTACTTTACTTTTGGAGAAAATTCAAAACATTCATTATTCAATAGGGCCCAAACTATCAAAAACCAGCGGTTTCAATGAACACACATTTCTTGGTAGAATCATGCAGGACTGAAATTTTTGATGTTTTTCTACTCCTCTCATGAGCCCAAACAAGTCTCTAAAAGCATGAGTTTGCAACTACTTTACTTTTGGAGAAAATTCAAAACATTCATTATTCAATAGGGCCCAAACTATCAAAAACCAGCGGTTTGAATGAACACACATTTCTTGGTAGAATCATGCAGGACTGAAATTTTTGATGTTTTTCTACTCCTCTCATGAGCCCAAACAAGTCTCTAATAGCATGAGTTTGCAACTACTTTACTTTTGGAGAAAATTCAAAACATTCATTATTCAATAGAGCCCAATAGCAAAAACCAGCGTTTTGAATGAAGAATCACATTTCTTGGTAGAATCATGCAGGATTGAAATTTTTGATGGTTTTTTACTCCTCTCAACAGCCCAAACAAGTTCCTTTTAGAGACTTGTTTGGGCAGTTGAGAGTAGTAAAAAACCATCAAAAATTTCAATCCTGCATGATTCTACCAAGAAATGTGATTCTTCATTCAAAACGCTGGTTTTTGCTATTGGGCTCTATTGAATAATGAATGTTTTGAATTTTCTCCAAAAGTAAAGTAGTTGCAAACTCATCCTTTTAGAGACTTGTTTGGGCTCATGAGAGGAGTAGAAAAACATCAAAAATTTCAGTCCTGCACGATTCTACCAAGAAATGTGATTCTTCATTCAAAACCTGATTTTTGATATTTTGGGCCCTATTGAATAATGAATGTTTTGAATTTTCTCCAAAAGTAAAGTAGTTGCAAACTCATCCTTTTAGAAACTTGTTTGGGCTGTTGAGAGGAGTAAAAAACCATCAAAAATTTCAATCCTGCATGATTCTACCAAGAAATGTGATTCTTCATTCAAAACCTGATTTTTGCTATTGGGCTCTATTGAATAATGAATGTTTTGAATTTTCTCCAAAAGTAAAGTAGTTGCAAACTCATGCTTTTAGAGACTTGTTTGGGCTCATGAGAGGAGTAGAAAAACATCAAAAATTTCAGTCCTGCATGATTCTACCAAGAAATGTGTGTTCATTGAAACCGCTGGTTTTTGATAGTTTGGGCCCTATTGAATAATGAATGTTTTGAATTTTCTCCAAAAGTAAAGTAGTTGCAAGCTCATGCTTTTAGAAACTTGTTTGGGCTGTTGAGAGGAGTAAAAAACCATCAAAAATTTCAATGCTGCATGATTCTACCAAGAAATGTGATTCTTCATTCAAAACGCTGGTTTTTGCTATTGGGCTCTATTGAATAATGAATGTTTTGAATTTTCTCCAAAAGTAAAGTAGTTGCAAACTCATCCTTTTAGAGACTTGTTTGGGCTGTTGAGAGTAGTAAAAAACCATCAAAAATTTCAATCCTGCATGATTCTACCAAGAAATGTGATTCTTCATTCAAAACGCTGTTTTTTGCTATTGGGCTCTATTGAATAATGAATGTTTTGAATTTTCTCCAAAAGTAAAGTAGTTGCAAACTCATCCTTTTAGAGACTTGTTTGGGCTCATGAGAGGAGTAGAAAAACATCAAAAATTTCAGTCCTGCACGATTCTACCAAGAAATGTGATTCTTCATTCAAAACCTGATTTTTGATATTTTGGGCCCTATTGAATAATGAATGTTTTGAATTTTCTCCAAAAGTAAAGTAGTTGCAAACTCATCCTTTTAGAAACTTGTTTGGGATGTTGAGAGGAGTAAAAAACCATCAAAAATTTCAATCCTGCATGATTCTACCAAGAAATGTGATTCTTCATTCAAAACCTGATTTTTGCTATTGGGCTCTATTGAATAATGAATGTTTTGAATTTTCTCCAAAAGTAAAGTAGTTGCAAACTCATGCTTTTAGAGACTTGTTTGGGCTCATGAGAGGAGTAGAAAAACATCAAAAATTTCAGTCCTGCATGATTCTACCAAGAAATGTGTGTTCATTGAAACCGCTGGTTTTTGATAGTTTGGGCCCTATTGAATAATGAATGTTTTGAATTTTCTCCAAAAGTAAAGTAGTTGCAAACTCATGCTTTTAGAAACTTGTTTGGGCTGTTGAGAGGAGTAAAAAACCATCAAAAATTTCAATCCTGCATGATTCTACCAAGAAATGTGATTCTTCATTCAAAACGCTGTTTTTTGCTATTGGGCTCTATTGAATAATGAATGTTTTGAATTTTCTCCAAAAGTAAAGTAGTTGCAAACTCATCCTTTTAGAGACTTGTTTGGGCTCATGAGAGGAGTAGAAAAACATCAAAAATTTCAGTCCTGCACGATTCTACCAAGAAATGTGTGTTCATTCAAACCGCTGGTTTTTGATATTTTGGGCCCTATTGAATAATGAATGTTTTGAATTTTCTCCAAAAGTAAAGTAGTTGCAAACTCATCCTTTTAGAAACTTGTTTGGGCTGTTGAGAGGAGTAAAAAACCATCAAAAATTTCAATCCTGCATGATTCTACCAAGAAATGTGATTCTTCATTCAAAACCTGATTTTTGCTATTGGGCTCTATTGAATAATGAATGTTTTGAATTTTCTCCAAAAGTAAAGTAGTTGCAAACTCATGCTTTTGGAGACTTGTTTGGGCTCATGAGAGGAGTAGAAAAACATCAAAAATTTCAGTCCTGCATGATTCTACCAAGAAATGTGTGTTCATTGAAACCGCTGGTTTTTGATAGTTTGGGCCCTATTGAATAATGAATGTTTTGAATTTTCTCCAAAAGTAAAGTAGTTGCAAACTCATCCTTTTAGAAACTTGTTTGGGCTGTTGAGAGGAGTAAAAAATCATCAAAAATTTCAATCCTGCATGATTCTACCAAGAAATGTGATTCTTCATTCAAAACGCTGGTTTTTGCTATTGGGCTCTATTGAATAATGAATGTTTTGAATTTTCTCCAAAAGTAAAGTAGTTGCAAACTCATGCTTTTAGAGACTTGTTTGGGCTCATGAGAGGAGTAGAAAAACATCAAAAATTTCAGTCCTGCATGATTCTACCAAGAAATGTGTGTTCATTGAAACCGCTGGTTTTTGATAGTTTGGGCCCTATTGAATAATGAATGTTTTGAATTTTCTCCAAAAGTAAAGTAGTTGCAAATTCATGCTTTTAGAGACTTGTTTGGGCTGTTGAGAGGAGTAAAAAACCATCAAAAATTTCAATCCTGCATGATTTTACCAAGAAATGTGATTCTTCATTCAAAACCTGATTTTTGCTATTGGGCTCTATTGAATAGTGAATGTTTTGAATTTTCTCCAAAAGTAAAGTAGTTGCAAACTCATGCTTTTAGAGACTTGTTTGGGCTCATGAGCGGAGTAGAAAAACATCAAAAATTTCAGTCCTGCATGATTCTACCAAGAAATGTGTGTTCATTGAAACCGCTGGTTTTTGATAGTTTGGGCCCTATTGAATAATGAATGTTTTGAATTTTCTCCAAAAGTAAAGTAGTTGCAAACTCATCCTTTTAGAAACTTGTTTGGGCTGTTGAGAGGAGTAAAAAACCATCAAAAATTTCAATCCTGCATGATTCTACCAAGAAATGTGATTCTTCATTCAAAACCTGATTTTTGCTGTTGGGCTCCATTGAATAATGAATGTTTTGAATTTTCTCCAAAAGTAAAGTAGTTGCAAACTCATGCTTTTAGAGACTTGTTTGGGCTCATGAGAGGAGTAGAAAAACATCAAAAATTTCAGTCCTGCACGATTCTACCAAGAAATGTGTGTTCATTCAAACCGCTGGTTTTTGATATTTTGGGCCCTATTGAATAATGAATGTTTTGAATTTTCTCCAAAAGTAAAGTAGTTGCAAACTCATCCTTTTAGAAACTTGTTTGTGCTGTTGAGAGGAGTAAAAAAACATCAAAAATTTCAATCCTGCATGATTCTACCAAGAAATGTGATTCTTCATTCAAAACCTGATTTTTCCTATTGGGCTCTATTGAATAATGAATGTTTTGAATTTTCTCCAAAAGTAAAGTAGTTGCAAACTCATCCTTTTAGAGACTTGTTTGGGCTCATGAGAGGAGTAGAAAAACATCAAAAATTTCAGTCCTGCATGATTCTACCAAGAAATGTGTGTTCATTCAAACCGCTGGTTTTTGATAGTTTGGGCCCTATTGAATAATGAATGTTTTGAATTTTCTCCATAAGTAAAGTAGTTGCAAACTCATCCTTTTAGAAACTTGTTTGGGCTGTTGAGAGGAGTAAACAACCATCAAAAATTTCAATCCTGCATGATTCCACCAAGAAATGTGATTCTTCATTCAAAACCTAATTTTTGCTATTGGGCCATATTGAATAATGAACGTTTTGAATTTTCTCCAAAAGTAAAGTAGTTGCAAACTCATGCTTTTAGAGACTTGTTTGGGCTCATGAGAGGAGTAGAAAAACATCAAAAATTTCAGTCCTGCATGATTCTACCAAGAAATGTGTGTTCATTGAAACCGCTGGTTTTTGATAGTTTGGGCCCTATTGAATAACGAATGTTTTGAATTTTCTCCAAAAGTAAAGTAGTTGCAAACTCATCCTTTTAGAAACTTGTTTGGGCTCTTGAGAGGAGTAAAAAACCATCAAAAATTTCAATCCTGCATGATTCTACCAAGAAATGTGATTCTTCATTCAAAACGCTGGTTTTTGCTATTGGGCTCTATTGAATAATGAATGTTTTGAATTTTCTCCAAAAGTAAAGTAGTTGCAAACTCATCCTTTTAGAGACTTGTTTGGGCTCATGAGCGGAGTAGAAAAACATCAAAAATTTCAGTCCTGCACGATTCTACCAAGAAATGTGTGTTCATTCAAACCGCTGGTTTTTGATATTTTGGGCCCTATTGAATAATGAATGTTTTGAATTTTCTCCAAAAGTAAAGTAGTTGCAAACTCATCCTTTTAGAAACTTGTTTGTGCTGTTGAGAGGAGTAAAAAAACATCAAAAATTTAAATCCTGCATGATTCTACCAAGAAATGTGATTCTTCATTCAAAACCTGATTTTTGCTATTGGGCTCTAATGAATAATGAATGTTTTGAATTTTCTCCAAAAGTAAAATAGTTGCAAACTCATCCTTTTAGAGACTTGTTTGGGCTCATGAGAGGAGTAGAAAAACATCAAAAATTTCAGTCCTGCATGATTCTACCAAGAAATGTGTGTTCATTCAAACCGCTGGTTTTTTATATTTTGGTCTCTATTGAATAATGAATGTTTTGAATTTTCTCCAAAAGTAAAGTAGTTGCAAACTCATGCTTTTAGAGACTTGTTTGGGCTCATGAGAGGAGTAGAAAAACATCAAAAATTTCAGTCCTGCATGATTCTACCAAGAAATGTGTATTCATTCAAACCGCTGGTTTTTGATAGTTTGGGCCCTATTGAATAATGAATGTTTTGAATTTTCTCCAAAAGTAAAGTCGTTGCAAACTCATCCTTTTAGAAACTTGTTTGGGCTGTTGAGAGGAGTAAAAAACCATCAAAAATTTCAATCCTGCATGATTCTACCAAGAAATGTGATTCTTCATTCAAAACCTGATTTTTGCTATTGGGCTCTATTGAATAATGAATGTTTTGAATTTTCTCCAAAAGTAAAGTAGTTGCAAACTCATGCTTTTAGAGACTTGTTTGGGCTCATGAGAGGAGTAGAAAAACATCAAAAATTTCAGTCCTGCATGATTCTACCAAGAAATGTGTGTTCATTCAAACCGCTGGTTTTTGATAGTTTGGGCCCTATTGAATAATGAATGTTTTGAATTTTCTCCAAAAGTAAAGTAGTTGCAAACTCATCCTTTTAGAAACTTGTTTGGGCTGTTGAGAGGAGTAAAAAACCATCAAAAATTTCAATCCTGCATGATTTTACCAAGAAATGTGATTCTTCATTCAAAACCTGATTTTTGCTATTGGGCTCTATTGAATAATGAATGTTTTGAATTTTCTCCAAAAGTAAAGTAGTTGCAAACTCATGCTTTTAGAGACTTGTTTGGGCTCATGAGAGGAGTAGAAAAACATAAAAAATTTCAGTCCTGCATGATTCTACCAAGAAATGTGTGTTCATTGAAACCGCTGGTTTTTGATAGTTTGGGCCCTATTGAATAATGAATGTTTTGAATTTTCTCCAAAAGTAAAGTAGTTGCAAACTCATCCTTTAAGAAACTTGTTTGGGCTATTGAGAGAAGTAAAAAACCATCAAAAATTTCAATCCTGCATGATTTTACCAAGAAATGTGATTCTTCATTCAAAACCTGATTTTTGCTATTGGGCTCTATTGAATAGTGAATGTTTTGAATTTTCTCCAAAAGTAAAGTAGTTGCAAACTCATGCTTTTAGAGACTTGTTTGGGCTCATGAGAGGAGTAGAAAAACATCAAAAATTTCAGTCCTGCACGATTCTACCAAGAAATGTGTGTTCATTCAAACCGCTGGTTTTTGATATTTTGGGCCCTATTGAATAATGAATGTTTTGAATTTTCTCCAAAAGTAAAGTAGTTGCAAACTCATCCTTTTAGAAACTTGTTTGGGCTGTTGAGAGGAGTAAAAAACCATCAAAAATTTCAATCCTGCATGATTCTACCAAGAAATGTGATTCTTCATTCAAAACCTGATTTTTGCTATTGGGCTCTATTGAATAATGAATGTTTTGAATTTTCTCCAAAAGTAAAGTAGTTGCAAACTCATGCTTTTAGAGACTTGTTTGGGCTCATGAGAGGAGTAGAAAAACATCAAAAATTTCAGTCCTGCATGATTCTACCAAGAAATGTGTGTTCATTGAAACCCCTGGTTTTTGATAGTTTGGGCCCTATTGAATAATGAATGTTTTGAATTTTCTCCAAAAGTAAAGTAGTTGCAAACTCATCCTTTTAGAAACTTGTTTGGGCTGTTGAGAGGAGTAAAAAACCATCAAAAATTTCAATCCTGCATGATTCTACCAAGAAATGTGATTCTTCATTCAAAACCTGATTTTTGCTATTGGGCTCTATTGAATAATGAATGTTTTGAATTTTCTCCAAAAGTAAAGTAGTTGCAAACTCATCCTTTTAGAAACTTGTTTGGGCTGTTGAGAGGAGTAAAAAACCATCAAAAATTTCAGTCCTGCATGATTCTACCAAGAAATGTGTGTTCATTCAAACCGCTGGTTTTTGATAGTTTGGGCCCTATTGAATAATGAATGTTTTGAATTTTCTCCAAAAGTAAAGTAGTTGCAAACTCATCCTTTTAGAAACTTGTTTGGGCTATTGAGAGAAGTAAAAAACCATCAAAAATTTCAATCCTGCATGATTTTACCAAAAAATGTGATTCTTCATTCAAAACCTGATTTTTGCTATTGGGCTCTATTGAATAGTGAATGTTTTGAATTTTCTCCAAAAGTAAAGTAGTTGCAAACTCATGCTTTTAGAGACTTGTTTGGGCTCATGAGAGGAGTAGAAAAACATCAAAAATTTCAGTCCTGCACGATTCTACCAAGAAATGTGTGTTCATTCAAACCGCTGGTTTTTGATATTTTGGGCCCTATTGAATAATGAATGTTTTGAATTTTCTCCAAAAGTAAAGTAGTTGCAAACTCATCCTTTTAGAAACTTGTTTGGGCTGTTGAGAGGAGTAAAAAACCATCAAAAATTTCAATCCTGCATGATTCTACCAAGAAATGTGATTCTTCATTCAAAACCTGATTTTTGCTATTGGGCTCTATTGAATAATGAATGTTTTGAATTTTCTCCAAAAGTAAAGTAGTTGCAAACTCATGCTTTTAGAGACTTGTTTGGGCTCATGAGAGGAGTAGAAAAACATCAAAAATTTCAGTCCTGCATGATTCTACCAAGAAATGTGTGTTCATTGAAACCCCTGGTTTTTGATAGTTTGGGCCCTATTGAATAATGAATGTTTTGAATTTTCTCCAAAAGTAAAGTAGTTGCAAACTCATCCTTTTAGAAACTTGTTTGGGCTGTTGAGAGGAGTAAAAAACCATCAAAAATTTCAATCCTGCATGATTCTACCAAGAAATGTGATTCTTCATTCAAAACCTGATTTTTGCTATTGGGCTCTATTGAATAATGAATGTTTTGAATTTTCTCCAAAAGTAAAGTAGTTGCAAACTCATCCTTTTAGAAACTTGTTTGGGCTGTTGAGAGGAGTAAAAAACCATCAAAAATTTCAGTCCTGCATGATTCTACCAAGAAATGTGTGTTCATTCAAACCGCTGGTTTTTGATAGTTTGGGCCCTATTGAATAATGAATGTTTTGAATTTTCTCCAAAAGTAAAGTAGTTGCAAACTCATCCTTTTAGAAACTTGTTTGGGCTGTTGAGAGGAGTAAAAAACCATCAAAAATTTCAATCCTGCATGATTCTACCAAGAAATGTGATTCTTCATTCAAAACCTGATTTTTGCTATTGGGCTCTATTGAATAATGAATGTTTTGAATTTTCTCCAAAAGTAAAGTAGTTGCAAACTCATGCTTTTAGAGACTTGTTTGGGCTCATGAGAGGAGTAGAAAAACATCAAAAATTTCAGTCCTGCATGATTCTACCAAGAAATGTGTGTTCATTCAAACCGCTGGTTTTTGATAGTTTGGGCCCTCTTGAATAATGAATGTTTTGAATTTTCTCCAAAAGTAAAGTAGTTGCAAACTCATCCTTTTAGAATCTTGTTTGGGCTGTTGAGAGGAGTAAAAAACCATCAAAAATTTCAATCCTGCATGATTCTACCAAGAAATGTGATTCTTCATTCAAAACCTTATTTTTGCTATTGGGCTCTATTGAATAATGAATGTTTTGAATTTTCTCCAAAAGTAAAGTAGTTGCAAACTCATGCTTTTAGAGACTTGTTTGGGCTCATGAGAGGAGTAGAAAAACATCAAAAATTTCAGTCCTGCACGATTCTACCAAGAAATGTTTGTTCATTCAAACCGCTGGTTTTTGATATTTTTTGCCCTATTGAATAATGAATGTTTTGAATTTTCTCCAAAAGTAAAGTAGTTGCAAACTCATCCTTTTAGAAACTTGTTTGGGCTATTGAGAGGAGTAAAAAACCATCAAAAATTTCAATTCTTCATGATTTTACCAAGAAATGTGATTCTTCATTCAAAACCTGATTTTTGCTATTGGGCTCTATTGAATAATGAATGTTTTGAATTTTCTCCAAAAGTAAAGTAGTTGCAAACTCATCCTTTTTTCGAGACTTGTTTGGGCTCATGAGAGGAGTAGAAAAACATCAAAAATTTCAGTCCTGCACGATTCTACCAAGAAATGTGTGTTCATTCAAACCGCTGGTTTTTGATATTTTGGGCCCTATTGAATAATGAATGTTTTGAATTTTCTCCAAAAGTAAAGTAGTTGCAAACTCATCCTTTTAGAAACTTGTTTGGGCTGTTGAGATGAGTAAAAAACCATCAAAAATTTCAATCCTGCATGATTCTACCAAGAAATGTGATTCTTCATTCAAAACCTGATTTTTGCTATTGGGCTCTATTGAATAGTGAATGTTTTGAATTTTCTCCAAAAGTAAAGTAGTTGCAAACTCATGCTTTTAGAGACTTGTTTGGGCTCATGAGAGGAGTAGAAAACCATCAAAAATTTCAGTCCTGCATGATTCTACCAAGAAATGTGTGTTCATTCAAACCGCTGGTTTTTGATAGTTTGGGCCCTATTGAATAACGAATGTTTTGAATTTTCTCCAAAAGTAAAGTAGTTGCAAACTCATCCTTTTAGAAACTTGTTTGGGCTGTTGAGAGGAGTAAAAAACCATCAAAAATTTCAATCCTGCATGATTTTACCAAGAAATGTGATTCTTCATTCAAAACCTGATTTTTGCTATTGGGCTCTATTGAATAATGAATGTTTTGAATTTTCTCCAAAAGTAAAGTAGTTGCAAACTCATCCTTTTAGAGACTTGTTTGGGCTCATGAGAGGAGTAGAAAAAAATCAAAAATTTCAGTCCTGCATGATTCTACCAAGAAATGTGTGTTCATTCAAACCGCTGGTTTTTGATATTTTGGGCTCTATTGAATAATGAATGTTTTGAATTTTCTCCAAAAGTAAAGTAGTTGCAAACTCATCCTTTTAGAGACTTGTTTGGGCTCATGAGAGGAGTAGAAAAACATCAAAAATTTCAGTCCTGCACGATTCTACCTAGAAATGTGTGTTCATTCAAACCGCTGTTTTTTTATATTTTGGGCTCTATTGAATAATGAATGTTTTGAATTTTCTCCAAAAGTAAAGTAGTTGCAAACTCATGCTTTTAGAGACTTGTTTGGGCTCATGAGAGGAGTAGAAAAACATCAAAAATTTCAGTCCTGCATGATTCTACCAAGAAATGTGTGTTCATTCAAACCGCTGGTTTTTGATAGTTTGGGCCCTATTGAATAATGAATGTTTTGAATTTTCTCCAAAAGTAAAGTAGTTGCAAACTCATCCTTTTAGAAACTTGTTTGGGCTGTTGAGAGGAGTAAAAAACCATCAAAAATTTCAATCCTGCATGATTCTACCAAGAAATGTGATTCTTCATTCAAAACGCTGGTTTTTGCTATTGGGCTCTATTGAATAATGAATGTTTTGAATTTTCTCCAAAAGTAAAGTAGTTGCAAACTCATCCTTTTAGAGACTTGTTTGGGCTCATGAGCGGAGTAGAAAAACATCAAAAATTTCAGTCCTGCACGATTCTACCAAGAAATGTGTGTTCATTCAAACCGCTGGTTTTTGATATTTTGGGCCCTATTGAATAATGAATGTTTTGAATTTTCTCCAAAAGTAAAGTAGTTGCAAACTCATCCTTTTAGAAACTTGTTTGGGCTGTTGAGAGGAGTAAAAAACCATCAAAAATTTCAATCCTGCATGATTCTACCAAGAAATGTGATTCTTCATTCAAAACCTGATTTTTGCTATTGGGCTCTATTGAATAATGAATGTTTTGAATTTTCTCCAAAAGTAAAGTAGTTGCAAACTCATGCTTTTAGAGACTTGTTTGGGCTCATGAGAGGAGTAGAAAAACATCAAAAATTTCAGTCCTGCATGATTCTACCAAGAAATGTGTGTTCATTGAAACCCCTGGTTTTTGATAGTTTGGGCCCTATTGAATAATGAATGTTTTGAATTTTCTCCAAAAGTAAAGTAGTTGCAAACTCATCCTTTTAGAAACTTGTTTGGGCTGTTGAGAGGAGTAAAAAACCATCAAAAATTTCAGTCCTGCATGATTCTACCAAGAAATGTGTGTTCATTCAAACCGCTGGTTTTTGATAGTTTGGGCCCTATTGAATAATGAATGTTTTGAATTTTCTCCAAAAGTAAAGTAGTTGCAAACTCATCCTTTTAGAAACTTGTTTGGGCTATTGAGAGAAGTAAAAAACCATCAAAAATTTCAATCCTGCATGATTTTACCAAAAAATGTGATTCTTCATTCAAAACCTGATTTTTGCTATTGGGCTCTATTGAATAGTGAATGTTTTGAATTTTCTCCAAAAGTAAAGTAGTTGCAAACTCATGCTTTTAGAGACTTGTTTGGGCTCATGAGAGGAGTAGAAAAACATCAAAAATTTCAGTCCTGCACGATTCTACCAAGAAATGTGTGTTCATTCAAACCGCTGGTTTTTGATATTTTGGGCCCTATTGAATAATGAATGTTTTGAATTTTCTCCAAAAGTAAAGTAGTTGCAAACTCATCCTTTTAGAAACTTGTTTGGGCTGTTGAGAGGAGTAAAAAACCATCAAAAATTTCAATCCTGCATGATTCTACCAAGAAATGTGATTCTTCATTCAAAACCTGATTTTTGCTATTGGGCTCTATTGAATAATGAATGTTTTGAATTTTCTCCAAAAGTAAAGTAGTTGCAAACTCATGCTTTTAGAGACTTGTTTGGGCTCATGAGAGGAGTAGAAAAACATCAAAAATTTCAGTCCTGCATGATTCTACCAAGAAATGTGTGTTCATTGAAACCCCTGGTTTTTGATAGTTTGGGCCCTATTGAATAATGAATGTTTTGAATTTTCTCCAAAAGTAAAGTAGTTGCAAACTCATCCTTTTAGAAACTTGTTTGGGCTGTTGAGAGGAGTAAAAAACCATCAAAAATTTCAATCCTGCATGATTCTACCAAGAAATGTGATTCTTCATTCAAAACCTGATTTTTGCTATTGGGCTCTATTGAATAATGAATGTTTTGAATTTTCTCCAAAAGTAAAGTAGTTGCAAACTCATCCTTTTAGAAACTTGTTTGGGCTGTTGAGAGGAGTAAAAAACCATCAAAAATTTCAGTCCTGCATAATTCTACCAAGAAATGTGTGTTCATTCAAACCGCTGGTTTTTGATAGTTTGGGCCCTATTGAATAATGAATGTTTTGAATTTTCTCCAAAAGTAAAGTAGTTGCAAACTCATCCTTTTAGAAACTTGTTTGGGCTGTTGAGAGGAGTAAAAAACCATCAAAAATTTCAATCCTGCATGATTCTACCAAGAAATGTGATTCTTCATTCAAAACCTGATTTTTGCTATTGGGCTCTATTGAATAATGAATGTTTTGAATTTTCTCCAAAAGTAAAGTAGTTGCAAACTCATGCTTTTAGAGACTTGTTTGGGCTCATGAGAGGAGTAGAAAAACATCAAAAATTTCAGTCCTGCATGATTCTACCAAGAAATGTGTGTTCATTCAAACCGCTGGTTTTTGATAGTTTGGGCCCTCTTGAATAATGAATGTTTTGAATTTTCTCCAAAAGTAAAGTAGTTGCAAACTCATCCTTTTAGAATCTTGTTTGGGCTGTTGAGAGGAGTAAAAAACCATCAAAAATTTCAATCCTGCATGATTCTACCAAGAAATGTGATTCTTCATTCAAAACCTTATTTTTGCTATTGGGCTCTATTGAATAATGAATGTTTTGAATTTTCTCCAAAAGTAAAGTAGTTGCAAACTCATGCTTTTAGAGACTTGTTTGGGCTCATGAGAGGAGTAGAAAAACATCAAAAATTTCAGTCCTGCACGATTCTACCAAGAAATGTTTGTTCATTCAAACCGCTGGTTTTTGATATTTTTTGCCCTATTGAATAATGAATGTTTTGAATTTTCTCCAAAAGTAAAGTAGTTGCAAACTCATCCTTTTAGAAACTTGTTTGGGCTATTGAGAGGAGTAAAAAACCATCAAAAATTTCAATTCTTCATGATTTTACCAAGAAATGTGATTCTTCATTCAAAACCTGATTTTTGCTATTGGGCTCTATTGAATAATGAATGTTTTGAATTTTCTCCAAAAGTAAAGTAGTTGCAAACTCATCCTTTTTTCGAGACTTGTTTGGGCTCATGAGAGGAGTAGAAAAACATCAAAAATTTCAGTCCTGCACGATTCTACCAAGAAATGTGTGTTCATTCAAACCGCTGGTTTTTGATATTTTGGGCCCTATTGAATAATGAATGTTTTGAATTTTCTCCAAAAGTAAAGTAGTTGCAAACTCATCCTTTTAGAAACTTGTTTGGGCTGTTGAGATGAGTAAAAAACCATCAAAAATTTCAATCCTGCATGATTCTACCAAGAAATGTGATTCTTCATTCAAAACCTGATTTTTGCTATTGGGCTCTATTGAATAGTGAATGTTTTGAATTTTCTCCAAAAGTAAAGTAGTTGCAAACTCATGCTTTTAGAGACTTGTTTGGGCTCATGAGAGGAGTAGAAAACCATCAAAAATTTCAGTCCTGCATGATTCTACCAAGAAATGTGTGTTCATTCAAACCGCTGGTTTTTGATAGTTTGGGCCCTATTGAATAACGAATGTTTTGAATTTTCTCCAAAAGTAAAGTAGTTGCAAACTCATCCTTTTAGAAACTTGTTTGGGCTGTTGAGAGGAGTAAAAAACCATCAAAAATTTCAATCCTGCATGATTTTACCAAGAAATGTGATTCTTCATTCAAAACCTGATTTTTGCTATTGGGCTCTATTGAATAATGAATGTTTTGAATTTTCTCCAAAAGTAAAGTAGTTGCAAACTCATCCTTTTAGAGACTTGTTTGGGCTCATGAGAGGAGTAGAAAAAAATCAAAAATTTCAGTCCTGCATGATTCTACCAAGAAATGTGTGTTCATTCAAACCGCTGGTTTTTGATATTTTGGGCTCTATTGAATAATGAATGTTTTGAATTTTCTCCAAAAGTAAAGTAGTTGCAAACTCATCCTTTTAGAGACTTGTTTGGGCTCATGAGAGGAGTAGAAAAACATCAAAAATTTCAGTCCTGCACGATTCTACCTAGAAATGTGTGTTCATTCAAACCGCTGTTTTTTTATATTTTGGGCTCTATTGAATAATGAATGTTTTGAATTTTCTCCAAAAGTAAAGTAGTTGCAAACTCATGCTTTTAGAGACTTGTTTGGGCTCATGAGAGGAGTAGAAAAACATCAAAAATTTCAGTCCTGCATGATTCTACCAAGAAATGTGTGTTCATTCAAACCGCTGGTTTTTGATAGTTTGGGCCCTATTGAATAATGAATGTTTTGAATTTTCTCCAAAAGTAAAGTAGTTGCAAACTCATCCTTTTAGAAACTTGTTTGGGCTGTTGAGAGGAGTAAAAAACCATCAAAAATTTCAATCCTGCATGATTCTACCAAGAAATGTGATTCTTCATTCAAAACGCTGGTTTTTGCTATTGGGCTCTATTGAATAATGAATGTTTTGAATTTTCTCCAAAAGTAAAGTAGTTGCAAACTCATCCTTTTAGAGACTTGTTTGGGCTCATGAGCGGAGTAGAAAAACATCAAAAATTTCAGTCCTGCACGATTCTACCAAGAAATGTGTGTTCATTCAAACCGCTGGTTTTTGATATTTTGGGCCCTATTGAATAATGAATGTTTTGAATTTTCTCCAAAAGTAAAGTAGTTGCAAACTCATCCTTTTAGAAACTTGTTTGTGCTGTTGAGAGGAGTAAAAAAACATCAAAAATTTAAATCCTGCATGATTCTACCAAGAAATGTGATTCTTCATTCAAAACCTGATTTTTGCTATTGGGCTCTAATGAATAATGAATGTTTTGAATTTTCTCCAAAAGTAAAATAGTTGCAAACTCATCCTTTTAGAGACTTGTTTGGGCTCATGAGAGGAGTAGAAAAACATCAAAAATTTCAGTCCTGCATGATTCTACCAAGAAATGTGTGTTCATTCAAACCGCTGGTTTTTTATATTTTGGTCTCTATTGAATAATGAATGTTTTGAATTTTCTCCAAAAGTAAAGTAGTTGCAAACTCATGCTTTTAGAGACTTGTTTGGGCTCATGAGAGGAGTAGAAAAACATCAAAAATTTCAGTCCTGCATGATTCTACCAAGAAATGTGTATTCATTCAAACCGCTGGTTTTTGATAGTTTGGGCCCTATTGAATAATGAATGTTTTGAATTTTCTCCAAAAGTAAAGTCGTTGCAAACTCATCCTTTTAGAAACTTGTTTGGGCTGTTGAGAGGAGTAAAAAACCATCAAAAATTTCAATCCTGCATGATTCTACCAAGAAATGTGATTCTTCATTCAAAACCTGATTTTTGCTATTGGGCTCTATTGAATAATGAATGTTTTGAATTTTCTCCAAAAGTAAAGTAGTTGCAAACTCATCCTTTTAGAAACTTGTTTGGGCTGTTGAGAGGAGTAAAAAACCATCAAAAATTTCAGTCCTGCATGATTCTACCAAGAAATGTGTGTTCATTCAAACCGCTGGTTTTTGATAGTTTGGGCCCTATTGAATAATGAATGTTTTGAATTTTCTCCAAAAGTAAAGTAGTTGCAAACTCATCCTTTTAGAAACTTGTTTGGGCTATTGAGAGAAGTAAAAAACCATCAAAAATTTCAATCCTGCATGATTTTACCAAAAAATGTGATTCTTCATTCAAAACCTGATTTTTGCTATTGGGCTCTATTGAATAGTGAATGTTTTGAATTTTCTCCAAAAGTAAAGTAGTTGCAAACTCATGCTTTTAGAGACTTGTTTGGGCTCATGAGAGGAGTAGAAAAACATCAAAAATTTCAGTCCTGCACGATTCTACCAAGAAATGTGTGTTCATTCAAACCGCTGGTTTTTGATATTTTGGGCCCTATTGAATAATGAATGTTTTGAATTTTCTCCAAAAGTAAAGTAGTTGCAAACTCATCCTTTTAGAAACTTGTTTGGGCTGTTGAGAGGAGTAAAAAACCATCAAAAATTTCAATCCTGCATGATTCTACCAAGAAATGTGATTCTTCATTCAAAACCTGATTTTTGCTATTGGGCTCTATTGAATAATGAATGTTTTGAATTTTCTCCAAAAGTAAAGTAGTTGCAAACTCATGCTTTTAGAGACTTGTTTGGGCTCATGAGAGGAGTAGAAAAACATCAAAAATTTCAGTCCTGCATGATTCTACCAAGAAATGTGTGTTCATTGAAACCCCTGGTTTTTGATAGTTTGGGCCCTATTGAATAATGAATGTTTTGAATTTTCTCCAAAAGTAAAGTAGTTGCAAACTCATCCTTTTAGAAACTTGTTTGGGCTGTTGAGAGGAGTAAAAAACCATCAAAAATTTCAATCCTGCATGATTCTACCAAGAAATGTGATTCTTCATTCAAAACCTGATTTTTGCTATTGGGCTCTATTGAATAATGAATGTTTTGAATTTTCTCCAAAAGTAAAGTAGTTGCAAACTCATCCTTTTAGAAACTTGTTTGGGCTGTTGAGAGGAGTAAAAAACCATCAAAAATTTCAGTCCTGCATGATTCTACCAAGAAATGTGTGTTCATTCAAACCGCTGGTTTTTGATAGTTTGGGCCCTATTGAATAATGAATGTTTTGAATTTTCTCCAAAAGTAAAGTAGTTGCAATCTCATCCTTTTAGAAACTTGTTTGGGCTGTTGAGAGGAGTAAAAAACCATCAAAAATTTCAATCCTGCATGATTCTACCAAGAAATGTGATTCTTCATTCAAAACCTGATTTTTGCTATTGGGCTCTATTGAATAATGAATGTTTTGAATTTTCTCCAAAAGTAAAGTAGTTGCAAACTCATGCTTTTAGAGACTTGTTTGGGCTCATGAGAGGAGTAGAAAAACATCAAAAATTTCAGTCCTGCATGATTCTACCAAGAAATGTGTGTTCATTCAAACCGCTGGTTTTTGATAGTTTGGGCCCTCTTGAATAATGAATGTTTTGAATTTTCTCCAAAAGTAAAGTAGTTGCAAACTCATCCTTTTAGAATCTTGTTTGGGCTGTTGAGAGGAGTAAAAAACCATCAAAAATTTCAATCCTGCATGATTCTACCAAGAAATGTGATTCTTCATTCAAAACCTTATTTTTGCTATTGGGCTCTATTGAATAATGAATGTTTTGAATTTTCTCCAAAAGTAAAGTAGTTGCAAACTCATGCTTTTAGAGACTTGTTTGGGCTCATGAGAGGAGTAGAAAAACATCAAAAATTTCAGTCCTGCACGATTCTACCAAGAAATGTTTGTTCATTCAAACCGCTGGTTTTTGATATTTTTTGCCCTATTGAATAATGAATGTTTTGAATTTTCTCCAAAAGTAAAGTAGTTGCAAACTCATCCTTTTAGAAACTTGTTTGGGCTATTGAGAGGAGTAAAAAACCATCAAAAATTTCAATTCTTCATGATTTTACCAAGAAATGTGATTCTTCATTCAAAACCTGATTTTTGCTATTGGGCTCTATTGAATAATGAATGTTTTGAATTTTCTCCAAAAGTAAAGTAGTTGCAAACTCATCCTTTTTTCGAGACTTGTTTGGGCTCATGAGAGGAGTAGAAAAACATCAAAAATTTCAGTCCTGCACGATTCTACCAAGAAATGTGTGTTCATTCAAACCGCTGGTTTTTGATATTTTGGGCCCTATTGAATAATGAATGTTTTGAATTTTCTCCAAAAGTAAAGTAGTTGCAAACTCATCCTTTTAGAAACTTGTTTGGGCTGTTGAGATGAGTAAAAAACCATCAAAAATTTCAATCCTGCATGATTCTACCAAGAAATGTGATTCTTCATTCAAAACCTGATTTTTGCTATTGGGCTCTATTGAATAGTGAATGTTTTGAATTTTCTCCAAAAGTAAAGTAGTTGCAAACTCATGCTTTTAGAGACTTGTTTGGGCTCATGAGAGGAGTAGAAAACCATCAAAAATTTCAGTCCTGCATGATTCTACCAAGAAATGTGTGTTCATTCAAACCGCTGGTTTTTGATAGTTTGGGCCCTATTGAATAACGAATGTTTTGAATTTTCTCCAAAAGTAAAGTAGTTGCAAACTCATCCTTTTAGAAACTTGTTTGGGCTGTTGAGAGGAGTAAAAAACCATCAAAAATTTCAATCCTGCATGATTTTACCAAGAAATGTGATTCTTCATTCAAAACCTGATTTTTGCTATTGGGCTCTATTGAATAATGAATGTTTTGAATTTTCTCCAAAAGTAAAGTAGTTGCAAACTCATCCTTTTAGAGACTTGTTTGGGCTCATGAGAGGAGTAGAAAAAAATCAAAAATTTCAGTCCTGCATGATTCTACCAAGAAATGTGTGTTCATTCAAACCGCTGGTTTTTGATATTTTGGGCTCTATTGAATAATGAATGTTTTGAATTTTCTCCAAAAGTAAAGTAGTTGCAAACTCATCCTTTTAGAGACTTGTTTGGGCTCATGAGAGGAGTAGAAAAACATCAAAAATTTCAGTCCTGCACGATTCTACCTAGAAATGTGTGTTCATTCAAACCGCTGTTTTTTTATATTTTGGGCTCTATTGAATAATGAATGTTTTGAATTTTCTCCAAAAGTAAAGTAGTTGCAAACTCATGCTTTTAGAGACTTGTTTGGGCTCATGAGAGGAGTAGAAAAACATCAAAAATTTCAGTCCTGCATGATTCTACCAAGAAATGTGTGTTCATTCAAACCGCTGGTTTTTGATAGTTTGGGCCCTATTGAATAATGAATGTTTTGAATTTTCTCCAAAAGTAAAGTAGTTGCAAACTCATCCTTTTAGAAACTTGTTTGGGCTGTTGAGAGGAGTAAAAAACCATCAAAAATTTCAATCCTGCATGATTCTACCAAGAAATGTGATTCTTCATTCAAAACGCTGGTTTTTGCTATTGGGCTCTATTGAATAATGAATGTTTTGAATTTTCTCCAAAAGTAAAGTAGTTGCAAACTCATCCTTTTAGAGACTTGTTTGGGCTCATGAGCGGAGTAGAAAAACATCAAAAATTTCAGTCCTGCACGATTCTACCAAGAAATGTGTGTTCATTCAAACCGCTGGTTTTTGATATTTTGGGCCCTATTGAATAATGAATGTTTTGAATTTTCTCCAAAAGTAAAGTAGTTGCAAACTCATCCTTTTAGAAACTTGTTTGGGCTGTTGAGAGGAGTAAAAAACCATCAAAAATTTCAATCCTGCATGATTCTACCAAGAAATGTGATTCTTCATTCAAAACCTGATTTTTGCTATTGGGCTCTATTGAATAATGAATGTTTTGAATTTTCTCCAAAAGTAAAGTAGTTGCAAACTCATGCTTTTAGAGACTTGTTTGGGCTCATGAGAGGAGTAGAAAAACATCAAAAATTTCAGTCCTGCATGATTCTACCAAGAAATGTGTGTTCATTGAAACCCCTGGTTTTTGATAGTTTGGGCCCTATTGAATAATGAATGTTTTGAATTTTCTCCAAAAGTAAAGTAGTTGCAAACTCATCCTTTTAGAAACTTGTTTGGGCTGTTGAGAGGAGTAAAAAACCATCAAAAATTTCAATCCTGCATGATTCTACCAAGAAATGTGATTCTTCATTCAAAACCTGATTTTTGCTATTGGGCTCTATTGAATAATGAATGTTTTGAATTTTCTCCAAAAGTAAAGTAGTTGCAAACTCATCCTTTTAGAAACTTGTTTGGGCTGTTGAGAGGAGTAAAAAACCATCAAAAATTTCAGTCCTGCATGATTCTACCAAGAAATGTGTGTTCATTCAAACCGCTGGTTTTTGATAGTTTGGGCCCTATTGAATAATGAATGTTTTGAATTTTCTCCAAAAGTAAAGTAGTTGCAAACTCATCCTTTTAGAAACTTGTTTGGGCTATTGAGAGAAGTAAAAAACCATCAAAAATTTCAATCCTGCATGATTTTACCAAAAAATGTGATTCTTCATTCAAAACCTGATTTTTGCTATTGGGCTCTATTGAATAGTGAATGTTTTGAATTTTCTCCAAAAGTAAAGTAGTTGCAAACTCATGCTTTTAGAGACTTGTTTGGGCTCATGAGAGGAGTAGAAAAACATCAAAAATTTCAGTCCTGCACGATTCTACCAAGAAATGTGTGTTCATTCAAACCGCTGGTTTTTGATATTTTGGGCCCTATTGAATAATGAATGTTTTGAATTTTCTCCAAAAGTAAAGTAGTTGCAAACTCATCCTTTTAGAAACTTGTTTGGGCTGTTGAGAGGAGTAAAAAACCATCAAAAATTTCAATCCTGCATGATTCTACCAAGAAATGTGATTCTTCATTCAAAACCTGATTTTTGCTATTGGGCTCTATTGAATAATGAATGTTTTGAATTTTCTCCAAAAGTAAAGTAGTTGCAAACTCATGCTTTTAGAGACTTGTTTGGGCTCATGAGAGGAGTAGAAAAACATCAAAAATTTCAGTCCTGCATGATTCTACCAAGAAATGTGTGTTCATTGAAACCCCTGGTTTTTGATAGTTTGGGCCCTATTGAATAATGAATGTTTTGAATTTTCTCCAAAAGTAAAGTAGTTGCAAACTCATCCTTTTAGAAACTTGTTTGGGCTGTTGAGAGGAGTAAAAAACCATCAAAAATTTCAATCCTGCATGATTCTACCAAGAAATGTGATTCTTCATTCAAAACCTGATTTTTGCTATTGGGCTCTATTGAATAATGAATGTTTTGAATTTTCTCCAAAAGTAAAGTAGTTGCAAACTCATCCTTTTAGAAACTTGTTTGGGCTGTTGAGAGGAGTAAAAAACCATCAAAAATTTCAGTCCTGCATGATTCTACCAAGAAATGTGTGTTCATTCAAACCGCTGGTTTTTGATAGTTTGGGCCCTATTGAATAATGAATGTTTTGAATTTTCTCCAAAAGTAAAGTAGTTGCAAACTCATCCTTTTAGAAACTTGTTTGGGCTGTTTAGAGGAGTAAAAAACCATCAAAAATTTCAATCCTGCATGATTCTACCAAGAAATGTGATTCTTCATTCAAAACCTGATTTTTGCTATTGGGCTCTATTGAATAATGAATGTTTTGAATTTTCTCCAAAAGTAAAGTAGTTGCAAACTCATGCTTTTAGAGACTTGTTTGGGCTCATGAGAGGAGTAGAAAAACATCAAAAATTTCAGTCCTGCATGATTCTACCAAGAAATGTGTGTTCATTCAAACCGCTGGTTTTTGATAGTTTGGGCCCTCTTGAATAATGAATGTTTTGAATTTTCTCCAAAAGTAAAGTAGTTGCAAACTCATCCTTTTAGAATCTTGTTTGGGCTGTTGAGAGGAGTAAAAAACCATCAAAAATTTCAATCCTGCATGATTCTACCAAGAAATGTGATTCTTCATTCAAAACCTTATTTTTGCTATTGGGCTCTATTGAATAATGAATGTTTTGAATTTTCTCCAAAAGTAAAGTAGTTGCAAACTCATGCTTTTAGAGACTTGTTTGGGCTCATGAGAGGAGTAGAAAAACATCAAAAATTTCAGTCCTGCACGATTCTACCAAGAAATGTTTGTTCATTCAAACCGCTGGTTTTTGATATTTTTTGCCCTATTGAATAATGAATGTTTTGAATTTTCTCCAAAAGTAAAGTAGTTGCAAACTCATCCTTTTAGAAACTTGTTTGGGCTATTGAGAGGAGTAAAAAACCATCAAAAATTTCAATTCTTCATGATTTTACCAAGAAATGTGATTCTTCATTCAAAACCTGATTTTTGCTATTGGGCTCTATTGAATAATGAATGTTTTGAATTTTCTCCAAAAGTAAAGTAGTTGCAAACTCATCCTTTTTTCGAGACTTGTTTGGGCTCATGAGAGGAGTAGAAAAACATCAAAAATTTCAGTCCTGCACGATTCTACCAAGAAATGTGTGTTCATTCAAACCGCTGGTTTTTGATATTTTGGGCCCTATTGAATAATGAATGTTTTGAATTTTCTCCAAAAGTAAAGTAGTTGCAAACTCATCCTTTTAGAAACTTGTTTGGGCTGTTGAGATGAGTAAAAAACCATCAAAAATTTCAATCCTGCATGATTCTACCAAGAAATGTGATTCTTCATTCAAAACCTGATTTTTGCTATTGGGCTCTATTGAATAGTGAATGTTTTGAATTTTCTCCAAAAGTAAAGTAGTTGCAAACTCATGCTTTTAGAGACTTGTTTGGGCTCATGAGAGGAGTAGAAAACCATCAAAAATTTCAGTCCTGCATGATTCTACCAAGAAATGTGTGTTCATTCAAACCGCTGGTTTTTGATAGTTTGGGCCCTATTGAATAACGAATGTTTTGAATTTTCTCCAAAAGTAAAGTAGTTGCAAACTCATCCTTTTAGAAACTTGTTTGGGCTGTTGAGAGGAGTAAAAAACCATCAAAAATTTCAATCCTGCATGATTTTACCAAGAAATGTGATTCTTCATTCAAAACCTGATTTTTGCTATTGGGCTCTATTGAATAATGAATGTTTTGAATTTTCTCCAAAAGTAAAGTAGTTGCAAACTCATCCTTTTAGAGACTTGTTTGGGCTCATGAGAGGAGTAGAAAAAAATCAAAAATTTCAGTCCTGCATGATTCTACCAAGAAATGTGTGTTCATTCAAACCGCTGGTTTTTGATATTTTGGGCTCTATTGAATAATGAATGTTTTGAATTTTCTCCAAAAGTAAAGTAGTTGCAAACTCATCCTTTTAGAGACTTGTTTGGGCTCATGAGAGGAGTAGAAAAACATCAAAAATTTCAGTCCTGCACGATTCTACCTAGAAATGTGTGTTCATTCAAACCGCTGTTTTTTTATATTTTGGGCTCTATTGAATAATGAATGTTTTGAATTTTCTCCAAAAGTAAAGTAGTTGCAAACTCATGCTTTTAGAGACTTGTTTGGGCTCATGAGAGGAGTAGAAAAACATCAAAAATTTCAGTCCTGCATGATTCTACCAAGAAATGTGTGTTCATTCAAACCGCTGGTTTTTGATAGTTTGGGCCCTATTGAATAATGAATGTTTTGAATTTTCTCCAAAAGTAAAGTAGTTGCAAACTCATCCTTTTAGAAACTTGTTTGGGCTGTTGAGAGGAGTAAAAAACCATCAAAAATTTCAATCCTGCATGATTCTACCAAGAAATGTGATTCTTCATTCAAAACGCTGGTTTTTGCTATTGGGCTCTATTGAATAATGAATGTTTTGAATTTTCTCCAAAAGTAAAGTAGTTGCAAACTCATCCTTTTAGAGACTTGTTTGGGCTCATGAGCGGAGTAGAAAAACATCAAAAATTTCAGTCCTGCACGATTCTACCAAGAAATGTGTGTTCATTCAAACCGCTGGTTTTTGATATTTTGGGCCCTATTGAATAATGAATGTTTTGAATTTTCTCCAAAAGTAAAGTAGTTGCAAACTCATCCTTTTAGAAACTTGTTTGTGCTGTTGAGAGGAGTAAAAAAACATCAAAAATTTAAATCCTGCATGATTCTACCAAGAAATGTGATTCTTCATTCAAAACCTGATTTTTGCTATTGGGCTCTAATGAATAATGAATGTTTTGAATTTTCTCCAAAAGTAAAATAGTTGCAAACTCATCCTTTTAGAGACTTGTTTGGGCTCATGAGAGGAGTAGAAAAACATCAAAAATTTCAGTCCTGCATGATTCTACCAAGAAATGTGTGTTCATTCAAACCGCTGGTTTTTTATATTTTGGTCTCTATTGAATAATGAATGTTTTGAATTTTCTCCAAAAGTAAAGTAGTTGCAAACTCATGCTTTTAGAGACTTGTTTGGGCTCATGAGAGGAGTAGAAAAACATCAAAAATTTCAGTCCTGCATGATTCTACCAAGAAATGTGTATTCATTCAAACCGCTGGTTTTTGATAGTTTGGGCCCTATTGAATAATGAATGTTTTGAATTTTCTCCAAAAGTAAAGTCGTTGCAAACTCATCCTTTTAGAAACTTGTTTGGGCTGTTGAGAGGAGTAAAAAACCATCAAAAATTTCAATCCTGCATGATTCTACCAAGAAATGTGATTCTTCATTCAAAACCTGATTTTTGCTATTGGGCTCTATTGAATAATGAATGTTTTGAATTTTCTCCAAAAGTAAAGTAGTTGCAAACTCATGCTTTTAGAGACTTGTTTGGGCTCATGAGAGGAGTAGAAAAACATCAAAAATTTCAGTCCTGCATGATTCTACCAAGAAATGTGTGTTCATTCAAACCGCTGGTTTTTGATAGTTTGGGCCCTATTGAATAATGAATGTTTTGAATTTTCTCCAAAAGTAAAGTAGTTGCAAACTCATCCTTTTAGAAACTTGTTTGGGCTGTTGAGGGGAGTAAAAAACCATCAAAAATTTCAATCCTGCATGATTTTACCAAGAAATGTGATTCTTCATTCAAAACCTGATTTTTGCTATTGGGCTCTATTGAATAATGAATGTTTTGAATTTTCTCCAAAAGTAAAGTAGTTGCAAACTCATGCTTTTAGAGACTTGTTTGGGCTCATGAGAGGAGTAGAAAAACATAAAAAATTTCAGTCCTGCATGATTCTACCAAGAAATGTGTGTTCATTGAAACCGCTGGTTTTTGATAGTTTGGGCCCTATTGAATAATGAATGTTTTGAATTTTCTCCAAAAGTAAAGTAGTTGCAAACTCATCCTTTAAGAAACTTGTTTGGGCTATTGAGAGAAGTAAAAAACCATCAAAAATTTCAATCCTGCATGATTTTACCAAGAAATGTGATTCTTCATTCAAAACCTGATTTTTGCTATTGGGCTCTATTGAATAGTGAATGTTTTGAATTTTCTCCAAAAGTAAAGTAGTTGCAAACTCATGCTTTTAGAGACTTGTTTGGGCTCATGAGAGGAGTAGAAAAACATCAAAAATTTCAGTCCTGCACGATTCTACCAAGAAATGTGTGTTCATTCAAACCGCTGGTTTTTGATATTTTGGGCCCTATTGAATAATGAATGTTTTGAATTTTCTCCAAAAGTAAAGTAGTTGCAAACTCATCCTTTTAGAAACTTGTTTGGGCTGTTGAGAGGAGTAAAAAACCATCAAAAATTTCAATCCTGCATGATTCTACCAAGAAATGTGATTCTTCATTCAAAACCTGATTTTTGCTATTGGGCTCTATTGAATAATGAATGTTTTGAATTTTCTCCAAAAGTAAAGTAGTTGCAAACTCATGCTTTTAGAGACTTGTTTGGGCTCATGAGAGGAGTAGAAAAACATCAAAAATTTCAGTCCTGCATGATTCTACCAAGAAATGTGTGTTCATTGAAACCCCTGGTTTTTGATAGTTTGGGCCCTATTGAATAATGAATGTTTTGAATTTTCTCCAAAAGTAAAGTAGTTGCAAACTCATCCTTTTAGAAACTTGTTTGGGCTGTTGAGAGGAGTAAAAAACCATCAAAAATTTCAATCCTGCATGATTCTACCAAGAAATGTGATTCTTCATTCAAAACCTGATTTTTGCTATTGGGCTCTATTGAATAATGAATGTTTTGAATTTTCTCCAAAAGTAAAGTAGTTGCAAACTCATCCTTTTAGAAACTTGTTTGGGCTGTTGAGAGGAGTAAAAAACCATCAAAAATTTCAGTCCTGCATGATTCTACCAAGAAATGTGTGTTCATTCAAACCGCTGGTTTTTGATAGTTTGGGCCCTATTGAATAATGAATGTTTTGAATTTTCTCCAAAAGTAAAGTAGTTGCAAACTCATCCTTTTAGAAACTTGTTTGGGCTATTGAGAGAAGTAAAAAACCATCAAAAATTTCAATCCTGCATGATTTTACCAAAAAATGTGATTCTTCATTCAAAACCTGATTTTTGCTATTGGGCTCTATTGAATAGTGAATGTTTTGAATTTTCTCCAAAAGTAAAGTAGTTGCAAACTCATGCTTTTAGAGACTTGTTTGGGCTCATGAGAGGAGTAGAAAAACATCAAAAATTTCAGTCCTGCACGATTCTACCAAGAAATGTGTGTTCATTCAAACCGCTGGTTTTTGATATTTTGGGCCCTATTGAATAATGAATGTTTTGAATTTTCTCCAAAAGTAAAGTAGTTGCAAACTCATCCTTTTAGAAACTTGTTTGGGCTGTTGAGAGGAGTAAAAAACCATCAAAAATTTCAATCCTGCATGATTCTACCAAGAAATGTGATTCTTCATTCAAAACCTGATTTTTGCTATTGGGCTCTATTGAATAATGAATGTTTTGAATTTTCTCCAAAAGTAAAGTAGTTGCAAACTCATGCTTTTAGAGACTTGTTTGGGCTCATGAGAGGAGTAGAAAAACATCAAAAATTTCAGTCCTGCATGATTCTACCAAGAAATGTGTGTTCATTGAAACCCCTGGTTTTTGATAGTTTGGGCCCTATTGAATAATGAATGTTTTGAATTTTCTCCAAAAGTAAAGTAGTTGCAAACTCATCCTTTTAGAAACTTGTTTGGGCTGTTGAGAGGAGTAAAAAACCATCAAAAATTTCAATCCTGCATGATTCTACCAAGAAATGTGATTCTTCATTCAAAACCTGATTTTTGCTATTGGGCTCTATTGAATAATGAATGTTTTGAATTTTCTCCAAAAGTAAAGTAGTTGCAAACTCATCCTTTTAGAAACTTGTTTGGGCTGTTGAGAGGAGTAAAAAACCATCAAAAATTTCAGTCCTGCATGATTCTACCAAGAAATGTGTGTTCATTCAAACCGCTGGTTTTTGATAGTTTGGGCCCTATTGAATAATGAATGTTTTGAATTTTCTCCAAAAGTAAAGTAGTTGCAAACTCATCCTTTTAGAAACTTGTTTGGGCTGTTGAGAGGAGTAAAAAACCATCAAAAATTTCAATCCTGCATGATTCTACCAAGAAATGTGATTCTTCATTCAAAACCTGATTTTTGCTATTGGGCTCTATTGAATAATGAATGTTTTGAATTTTCTCCAATAGTAAAGTAGTTGCAAACTCATGCTTTTAGAGACTTGTTTGGGCTCATGAGAGGAGTAGAAAAACATCAAAAATTTCAGTCCTGCATGATTCTACCAAGAAATGTGTGTTCATTCAAACCGCTGGTTTTTGATAGTTTGGGCCCTCTTGAATAATGAATGTTTTGAATTTTCTCCAAAAGTAAAGTAGTTGCAAACTCATCCTTTTAGAATCTTGTTTGGGCTGTTGAGAGGAGTAAAAAACCATCAAAAATTTCAATCCTGCATGATTCTACCAAGAAATGTGATTCTTCATTCAAAACCTTATTTTTGCTATTGGGCTCTATTGAATAATGAATGTTTTGAATTTTCTCCAAAAGTAAAGTAGTTGCAAACTCATGCTTTTAGAGACTTGTTTGGGCTCATGAGAGGAGTAGAAAAACATCAAAAATTTCAGTCCTGCACGATTCTACCAAGAAATGTTTGTTCATTCAAACCGCTGGTTTTTGATATTTTTTGCCCTATTGAATAATGAATGTTTTGAATTTTCTCCAAAAGTAAAGTAGTTGCAAACTCATCCTTTTAGAAACTTGTTTGGGCTATTGAGAGGAGTAAAAAACCATCAAAAATTTCAATTCTTCATGATTTTACCAAGAAATGTGATTCTTCATTCAAAACCTGATTTTTGCTATTGGGCTCTATTGAATAGTGAATGTTTTGAATTTTCTCCAAAAGTAAAGTAGTTGCAAACTCATGCTTTTAGAGACTTGTTTGGGCTCATGAGAGGAGTAGAAAAACATCAAAAATTTCAGTCCTGCATGATTCTACCAAGAAATGTGTGTTCATTGAAACCGCTGGTTTCTGATAGTTTGGGCCCTATTGAATAATGAATGTTTTGAATTTTCTCCAAAAGTAAAGTAGTTGCAAACTCATCCTTTTAGAGACTTGTTTGGGCTCATGAGAGGAGTAGAAAAACATCTAAAATTTAAGTCCTGCACGATTCTACCTAGAAATGTGTGTTCATTCAAACCGCTGTTTTTTTATATTTTGGGCTCTATTGAATAATGAATGTTTTGAATTTTCTCCAAAAGTAAAGTAGTTGCAAACTCATGCTTTTAGAGACTTGTTTGGGCTCATGAGAGGAGTAGAAAAACATCAAAAATTTCAGTCCTGCATGATTCTACCAAGAAATGTGTGTTCATTCAAACCGCTGGTTTTTGATAGTTTGGGCCCTATTGAATAATGAATGTTTTGAATTTTCTCCAAAAGTAAAGTAGTTGCAAACTCATCCTTTTAGAAACTTGTTTGGGCTGTTGAGAGGAGTAAAAAACCATCAAAAATTTCAATCCTGCATGATTCTACCAAGAAATGTGATTCTTCATTCAAAACGCTGGTTTTTGCTATTGGGCTCTATTGAATAATGAATGTTTTGAATTTTCTCCAAAAGTAAAGTAGTTCCAAACTCATCCTTTTAGAGACTTGTTTGGGCTCATGAGAGGAGTAGAAAAACATCAAAAATTTCAGTCCTGCACGATTCTACCAAGATATGTGTGTTCATTCAAACCGCTGGTTTTTGATATTTTGGGCCCTATTGAATAATGAATGTTTTGAATTTTCTCCAAAAGTAAAGTAGTTGCAAACTCATCCTTTTAGAAACTTGTTTGTGCTGTTGAGAGGAGTAAAAAAACATCAAAAATTTCAATCCTGCATGATTCTACCAAGAAATGTGATTCTTCATTCAAATCCTGATTTTTGCTATTGGGCTCTATTGAATAATGAATGTTTTGAATTTTCTCCAAAAGTAAAGTAATTGCAACCTCATGCTTTTATAGACTTGTTTGGGCTCATGAGAGGAGTAGAAAAACATCAAAAATTTCAGTCCTGCATGATTCTACCAAGAAATGTGTGTTCATTCAAACCGCTGGTTTTTGATAGTTTGGGCCCTATTGAATAATGAATGTTTTGAATTTTCTCCAAAAGTAAAGTAGTTGCAAACTCATCCTTTTAGAAACTTGTTTGGGCTGTTGAGAGGAGTAAAAAACCATCAAAAATTTCAATCCTGCATGATTCCACCAAGAAATGTGATTCTTCATTCAAAACCTAATTTTTGCTATTGGGCCATATTGAATAATGAACGTTTTGAATTTTCTCCAAAAGTAAAGTAGTTGCAAACTCATGCTTTTAGAGACTTGTTTGGGCTCATGAGAGGAGTAGAAAAACATCAAAAATTTCAGTCCTGCATGATTCTACCAAGAAATGTGTGTTCATTGAAACCGCTGGTTTTTGATAGTTTGGGCCCTATTGAATAACGAATGTTTTGAATTTTCTCCAAAAGTAAAGTAGTTGCAAACTCATCCTTTTAGAAACTTGTTTGGGCTCTTGAGAGGAGTAAAAAACCATCAAAAATTTCAATCCTGCATGATTCTACCAAGAAATGTGATTCTTCATTCAAAACGCTGGTTTTTGCTATTGGGCTCTATTGAATAATGAATGTTTTGAATTTTCTCCAAAAGTAAAGTAGTTGCAAACTCATCCTTTTAGAAACTTGTTTGGGCTGTTGAGAGGAGTACAAAACCATCAAAAATTTCAATCCTGCATGATTCTACCAAGAAATGTGATTCTTCATTCAAAACGCTGGTTTTTGCTATTGGGCTCTATTGAATAATGAATGTTTTGAATTTTCTCCAAAAGTAAAGTAGTTGCAAACTCATCCTTTTAGAAACTTGTTTGGGCTGTTGAGAGGAGTAAAAAACCATCAAAAATTTCAATCCTGCATGATTCTACCAAGAAATGTGATTCTTCATTCAAAACGCTGGTTTTTGCTATTGGGCTCTATTGAATAATGAATGTTTTGAATTTTCTCCAAAAGTAAAGTAGTTGCAAACTCATCCTTTTTTCGAGACTTGTTTGGGCTCATGAGAGGAGTAGAAAAACATCAAAAATTTCAGTCCTGCACGATTCTACCAAGAAATGTGTGTTCATTCAAACCGCTGGTTTTTGATATTTTGGGCCCTATTGAATAATGAATGTTTTGAATTTTCTCCAAAAGTAAAGTAGTTGCAAACTCATCCTTTTAGAAACTTGTTTGGGCTGTTGAGATGAGTAAAAAACCATCAAAAATTTCAATCCTGCATGAATCTACCAAGAAATGTGATTCTTCATTCAAAACCTGATTTTTGCTATTGGGCTCTATTGAATAGTGAATGTTTTGAATTTTCTCCAAAAGTAAAGTAGTTGCAAACTCATGCTTTTAGAGACTTGTTTGGGCTCATGAGAGGAGTAGAAAACCATCAAAAATTTCAGTCCTGCATGATTCTACCAAGAAATGTGTGTTCATTCAAACCGCTGGTTTTTGATAGTTTGGGCCCTATTGAATAACGAATGTTTTGAATTTTCTCCAAAAGTAAAGTAGTTGCAAACTCATCCTTTTAGAAACTTGTTTGGGCTGTTGAGAGGAGTAAAAAACCATCAAAAATTTCAATCCTGCATGATTTTACCAAGAAATGTGATTCTTCATTCAAAACCTGATTTTTGCTATTGGGCTCTATTGAATAATGAATGTTTTGAATTTTCTCCAAAAGTAAAGTAGTTGCAAACTCATCCTTTTAGAGACTTGTTTGGGCTCATGAGAGGAGTAGAAAAAAATCAAAAATTTCAGTCCTGCATGATTCTACCAAGAAATGTGTGTTCATTCAAACCGCTGGTTTTTGATATTTTGGGCTCTATTGAATAATGAATGTTTTGAATTTTCTCCAAAAGTAAAGTAGTTGCAAACTCATCCTTTTAGAGACTTGTTTGGGCTCATGAGAGGAGTAGAAAAACATCAAAAATTTCAGTCCTGCACGATTCTACCTAGAAATGTGTGTTCATTCAAACCGCTGTTTTTTTATATTTTGGGCTCTATTGAATAATGAATGTTTTGAATTTTCTCCAAAAGTAAAGTAGTTCCAAACTCATCCTTTTAGAGACTTGTTTGGGCTCATGAGAGGAGTAGAAAAACATCAAAAATTTCAGTCCTGCACGATTCTACCAAGATATGTGTGTTCATTCAAACCGCTGGTTTTTGATATTTTGGGCCCTATTGAATAATGAATGTTTTGAATTTTCTCCAAAAGTAAAGTAGTTGCAAACTCATCCTTTTAGAAACTTGTTTGTGCTGTTGAGAGGAGTAAAAAAACATCAAAAATTTCAATCCTGCATGATTCTACCAAGAAATGTGATTCTTCATTCAAATCCTGATTTTTGCTATTGGGCTCTATTGAATAATGAATGTTTTGAATTTTCTCCAAAAGTAAAGTAATTGCAACCTCATGCTTTTATAGACTTGTTTGGGCTCATGAGAGGAGTAGAAAAACATCAAAAATTTCAGTCCTGCATGATTCTACCAAGAAATGTGTGTTCATTCAAACCGCTGGTTTTTGATAGTTTGGGCCCTATTGAATAATGAATGTTTTGAATTTTCTCCAAAAGTAAAGTAGTTGCAAACTCATCCTTTTAGAAACTTGTTTGGGCTGTTGAGAGGAGTAAAAAACCATCAAAAATTTCAATCCTGCATGATTCCACCAAGAAATGTGATTCTTCATTCAAAACCTAATTTTTGCTATTGGGCCATATTGAATAATGAACGTTTTGAATTTTCTCCAAAAGTAAAGTAGTTGCAAACTCATGCTTTTAGAGACTTGTTTGGGCTCATGAGAGGAGTAGAAAAACATCAAAAATTTCAGTCCTGCATGATTCTACCAAGAAATGTGTGTTCATTGAAACCGCTGGTTTTTGATAGTTTGGGCCCTATTGAATAACGAATGTTTTGAATTTTCTCCAAAAGTAAAGTAGTTGCAAACTCATCCTTTTAGAAACTTGTTTGGGCTCTTGAGAGGAGTAAAAAACCATCAAAAATTTCAATCCTGCATGATTCTACCAAGAAATGTGATTCTTCATTCAAAACGCTGGTTTTTGCTATTGGGCTCTATTGAATAATGAATGTTTTGAATTTTCTCCAAAAGTAAAGTAGTTGCAAACTCATCCTTTTAGAAACTTGTTTGGGCTGTTGAGAGGAGTACAAAACCATCAAAAATTTCAATCCTGCATGATTCTACCAAGAAATGTGATTCTTCATTCAAAACGCTGGTTTTTGCTATTGGGCTCTATTGAATAATGAATGTTTTGAATTTTCTCCAAAAGTAAAGTAGTTGCAAACTCATCCTTTTAGAAACTTGTTTGGGCTGTTGAGAGGAGTAAAAAACCATCAAAAATTTCAATCCTGCATGATTCTACCAAGAAATGTGATTCTTCATTCAAAACGCTGGTTTTTGCTATTGGGCTCTATTGAATAATGAATGTTTTGAATTTTCTCCAAAAGTAAAGTAGTTGCAAACTCATCCTTTTTTCGAGACTTGTTTGGGCTCATGAGAGGAGTAGAAAAACATCAAAAATTTCAGTCCTGCACGATTCTACCAAGAAATGTGTGTTCATTCAAACCGCTGGTTTTTGATATTTTGGGCCCTATTGAATAATGAATGTTTTGAATTTTCTCCAAAAGTAAAGTAGTTGCAAACTCATCCTTTTAGAAACTTGTTTGGGCTGTTGAGATGAGTAAAAAACCATCAAAAATTTCAATCCTGCATGATTCTACCAAGAAATGTGATTCTTCATTCAAAACCTGATTTTTGCTATTGGGCTCTATTGAATAGTGAATGTTTTGAATTTTCTCCAAAAGTAAAGTAGTTGCAAACTCATGCTTTTAGAGACTTGTTTGGGCTCATGAGAGGAGTAGAAAACCATCAAAAATTTCAGTCCTGCATGATTCTACCAAGAAATGTGTGTTCATTCAAACCGCTGGTTTTTGATAGTTTGGGCCCTATTGAATAACGAATGTTTTGAATTTTCTCCAAAAGTAAAGTAGTTGCAAACTCATCCTTTTAGAAACTTGTTTGGGCTGTTGAGAGGAGTAAAAAACCATCAAAAATTTCAATCCTGCATGATTTTACCAAGAAATGTGATTCTTCATTCAAAACCTGATTTTTGCTATTGGGCTCTATTGAATAATGAATGTTTTGAATTTTCTCCAAAAGTAAAGTAGTTGCAAACTCATCCTTTTAGAGACTTGTTTGGGCTCATGAGAGGAGTAGAAAAAAATCAAAAATTTCAGTCCTGCATGATTCTACCAAGAAATGTGTGTTCATTCAAACCGCTGGTTTTTGATATTTTGGGCTCTATTGAATAATGAATGTTTTGAATTTTCTCCAAAAGTAAAGTAGTTGCAAACTCATCCTTTTAGAGACTTGTTTGGGCTCATGAGAGGAGTAGAAAAACATCAAAAATTTCAGTCCTGCACGATTCTACCTAGAAATGTGTGTTCATTCAAACCGCTGTTTTTTTATATTTTGTGCTCTATTGAATAATGAATGTTTTGAATTTTCTCCAAAAGTAAAGTAGTTGCAAACTCATGCTTTTAGAGACTTGTTTGGGCTCATGAGAGGAGTAGAAAAACATCAAAAATTTCAGTCCTGCATGATTCTACCAAGAAATGTGTGTTCATTCAAACCGCTGGTTTTTGATAGTTTGGGCCCTATTGAATAATGAATGTTTTGAATTTTCTCCAAAAGTAAAGTAGTTGCAAACTCATCCTTTTAGAAACTTGTTTGGGCTGTTGAGAGGAGTAAAAAACCATCAAAAATTTCAATCCTGCATGATTCTACCAAGAAATGTGATTCTTCATTCAAAACGCTGGTTTTTGCTATTGGGCTCTATTGAATAATGAATGTTTTGAATTTTCTCCAAAAGTAAAGTAGTTGCAAACTCATCCTTTTAGAGACTTGTTTGGGCTCATGAGCGGAGTAGAAAAACATCAAAAATTTCAGTCCTGCACGATTCTACCAAGAAATGTGTGTTCATTCAAACCGCTGGTTTTTGATATTTTGGGCCCTATTGAATAATGAATGTTTTGAATTTTCTCCAAAAGTAAAGTAGTTGCAAACTCATCCTTTTAGAAACTTGTTTGTGCTGTTGAGAGGAGTAAAAAAACATCAAAAATTTAAATCCTGCATGATTCTACCAAGAAATGTGATTCTTCATTCAAAACCTGATTTTTGCTATTGGGCTCTAATGAATAATGAATGTTTTGAATTTTCTCCAAAAGTAAAATAGTTGCAAACTCATCCTTTTAGAGACTTGTTTGGGCTCATGAGAGGAGTAGAAAAACATCAAAAATTTCAGTCCTGCATGATTCTACCAAGAAATGTGTGTTCATTCAAACCGCTGGTTTTTTATATTTTGGTCTCTATTGAATAATGAATGTTTTGAATTTTCTCCAAAAGTAAAGTAGTTGCAAACTCATGCTTTTAGAGACTTGTTTGGGCTCATGAGAGGAGTAGAAAAACATCAAAAATTTCAGTCCTGCATGATTCTACCAAGAAATGTGTATTCATTCAAACCGCTGGTTTTTGATAGTTTGGGCCCTATTGAATAATGAATGTTTTGAATTTTCTCCAAAAGTAAAGTCGTTGCAAACTCATCCTTTTAGAAACTTGTTTGGGCTGTTGAGAGGAGTAAAAAACCATCAAAAATTTCAATCCTGCATGATTCTACCAAGAAATGTGATTCTTCATTCAAAACCTGATTTTTGCTATTGGGCTCTATTGAATAATGAATGTTTTGAACTTTCTCCAAAAGTAAAGTAGTTGCAAACTCATGCTTTTAGAGACTTGTTTGGGCTCATGAGAGGAGTAGAAAAACATCAAAAATTTCAGTCCTGCATGATTCTACCAAGAAATGTGTGTTCATTCAAACCGCTGGTTTTTGATAGTTTGGGCCCTATTGAATAATGAATGTTTTGAATTTTCTCCAAAAGTAAAGTAGTTGCAAACTCATCCTTTTAGAAACTTGTTTGGGCTGTTGAGAGGAGTAAAAAACCATCAAAAATTTCAATCCTGCATGATTTTACCAAGAAATGTGATTCTTCATTCAAAACCTGATTTTTGCTATTGGGCTCTATTGAATAATGAATGTTTTGAATTTTCTCCAAAAGTAAAGTAGTTGCAAACTCATGCTTTTAGAGACTTGTTTGGGCTCATGAGAGGAGTAGAAAAACATAAAAAATTTCAGTCCTGCATGATTCTACCAAGAAATGTGTGTTCATTGAAACCGCTGGTTTTTGATAGTTTGGGCCCTATTGAATAATGAATGTTTTGAATTTTCTCCAAAAGTAAAGTAGTTGCAAACTCATCCTTTAAGAAACTTGTTTGGGCTATTGAGAGAAGTAAAAAACCATCAAAAATTTCAATCCTGCATGATTTTACCAAGAAATGTGATTCTTCATTCAAAACCTGATTTTTGCTATTGGGCTCTATTGAATAGTGAATGTTTTGAATTTTCTCCAAAAGTAAAGTAGTTGCAAACTCATGCTTTTAGAGACTTGTTTGGGCTCATGAGAGGAGTAGAAAAACATCAAAAATTTCAGTCCTGCACGATTCTACCAAGAAATGTGTGTTCATTCAAACCGCTGGTTTTTGATATTTTGGGCCCTATTGAATAATGAATGTTTTGAATTTTCTCCAAAAGTAAAGTAGTTGCAAACTCATCCTTTTAGAAACTTGTTTGGGCTGTTGAGAGGAGTAAAAAACCATCAAAAATTTCAATCCTGCATGATTCTACCAAGAAATGTGATTCTTCATTCAAAACCTGATTTTTGCTATTGGGCTCTATTGAATAATGAATGTTTTGAATTTTCTCCAAAAGTAAAGTAGTTGCAAACTCATGCTTTTAGAGACTTGTTTGGGCTCATGAGAGGAGTAGAAAAACATCAAAAATTTCAGTCCTGCATGATTCTACCAAGAAATGTGTGTTCATTGAAACCCCTGGTTTTTGATAGTTTGGGCCCTATTGAATAATGAATGTTTTGAATTTTCTCCAAAAGTAAAGTAGTTGCAAACTCATCCTTTTAGAAACTTGTTTGGGCTGTTGAGAGGAGTAAAAAACCATCAAAAATTTCAATCCTGCATGATTCTACCAAGAAATGTGATTCTTCATTCAAAACCTGATTTTTGCTATTGGGCTCTATTGAATAATGAATGTTTTGAATTTTCTCCAAAAGTAAAGTAGTTGCAAACTCATCCTTTTAGAAACTTGTTTGGGCTGTTGAGAGGAGTAAAAAACCATCAAAAATTTCAGTCCTGCATGATTCTACCAAGAAATGTGTGTTCATTCAAACCGCTGGTTTTTGATAGTTTGGGCCCTATTGAATAATGAATGTTTTGAATTTTCTCCAAAAGTAAAGTAGTTGCAAACTCATCCTTTTAGAAACTTGTTTGGGCTATTGAGAGAAGTAAAAAACCATCAAAAATTTCAATCCTGCATGATTTTACCAAAAAATGTGATTCTTCATTCAAAACCTGATTTTTGCTATTGGGCTCTATTGAATAGTGAATGTTTTGAATTTTCTCCAAAAGTAAAGTAGTTGCAAACTCATGCTTTTAGAGACTTGTTTGGGCTCATGAGAGGAGTAGAAAAACATCAAAAATTTCAGTCCTGCACGATTCTACCAAGAAATGTGTGTTCATTCAAACCGCTGGTTTTTGATATTTTGGGCCCTATTGAATAATGAATGTTTTGAATTTTCTCCAAAAGTAAAGTAGTTGCAAACTCATCCTTTTAGAAACTTGTTTGGGCTGTTGAGAGGAGTAAAAAACCATCAAAAATTTCAATCCTGCATGATTCTACCAAGAAATGTGATTCTTCATTCAAAACCTGATTTTTGCTATTGGGCTCTATTGAATAATGAATGTTTTGAATTTTCTCCAAAAGTAAAGTAGTTGCAAACTCATGCTTTTAGAGACTTGTTTGGGCTCATGAGAGGAGTAGAAAAACATCAAAAATTTCAGTCCTGCATGATTCTACCAAGAAATGTGTGTTCATTGAAACCCCTGGTTTTTGATAGTTTGGGCCCTATTGAATAATGAATGTTTTGAATTTTCTCCAAAAGTAAAGTAGTTGCAAACTCATCCTTTTAGAAACTTGTTTGGGCTGTTGAGAGGAGTAAAAAACCATCAAAAATTTCAATCCTGCATGATTCTACCAAGAAATGTGATTCTTCATTCAAAACCTGATTTTTGCTATTGGGCTCTATTGAATAATGAATGTTTTGAATTTTCTCCAAAAGTAAAGTAGTTGCAAACTCATCCTTTTAGAAACTTGTTTGGGCTGTTGAGAGGAGTAAAAAACCATCAAAAATTTCAGTCCTGCATGATTCTACCAAGAAATGTGTGTTCATTCAAACCGCTGGTTTTTGATAGTTTGGGCCCTATTGAATAATGAATGTTTTGAATTTTCTCCAAAAGTAAAGTAGTTGCAAACTCATCCTTTTAGAAACTTGTTTGGGCTGTTGAGAGGAGTAAAAAACCATCAAAAATTTCAATCCTGCATGATTCTACCAAGAAATGTGATTCTTCATTCAAAACCTGATTTTTGCTATTGGGCTCTATTGAATAATGAATGTTTTGAATTTTCTCCAAAAGTAAAGTAGTTGCAAACTCATGCTTTTAGAGACTTGTTTGGGCTCATGAGAGGAGTAGAAAAACATCAAAAATTTCAGTCCTGCATGATTCTACCAAGAAATGTGTGTTCATTCAAACCGCTGGTTTTTGATAGTTTGGGCCCTCTTGAATAATGAATGTTTTGAATTTTCTCCAAAAGTAAAGTAGTTGCAAACTCATCCTTTTAGAATCTTGTTTGGGCTGTTGAGAGGAGTAAAAAACCATCAAAAATTTCAATCCTGCATGATTCTACCAAGAAATGTGATTCTTCATTCAAAACCTTATTTTTGCTATTGGGCTCTATTGAATAATGAATGTTTTGAATTTTCTCCAAAAGTAAAGTAGTTGCAAACTCATGCTTTTAGAGACTTGTTTGGGCTCATGAGAGGAGTAGAAAAACATCAAAAATTTCAGTCCTGCACGATTCTACCAAGAAATGTTTGTTCATTCAAACCGCTGGTTTTTGATATTTTTTGCCCTATTGAATAATGAATGTTTTGAATTTTCTCCAAAAGTAAAGTAGTTGCAAACTCATCCTTTTAGAAACTTGTTTGGGCTATTGAGAGGAGTAAAAAACCATCAAAAATTTCAATTCTTCATGATTTTACCAAGAAATGTGATTCTTCATTCAAAACCTGATTTTTGCTATTGGGCTCTATTGAATAGTGAATGTTTTGAATTTTCTCCAAAAGTAAAGTAGTTGCAAACTCATGCTTTTAGAGACTTGTTTGGGCTCATGAGAGGAGTAGAAAAACATCAAAAATTTCAGTCCTGCATGATTCTACCAAGAAATGTGTGTTCATTGAAACCGCTGGTTTCTGATAGTTTGGGCCCTATTGAATAATGAATGTTTTGAATTTTCTCCAAAAGTAAAGTAGTTGCAAACTCATCCTTTTAGAGACTTGTTTGGGCTCATGAGAGGAGTAGAAAAACATCTAAAATTTAAGTCCTGCACGATTCTACCTAGAAATGTGTGTTCATTCAAACCGCTGTTTTTTTATATTTTGGGCTCTATTGAATAATGAATGTTTTGAATTTTCTCCAAAAGTAAAGTAGTTGCAAACTCATGCTTTTAGAGACTTGTTTGGGCTCATGAGAGGAGTAGAAAAACATCAAAAATTTCAGTCCTGCATGATTCTACCAAGAAATGTGTGTTCATTCAAACCGCTGGTTTTTGATAGTTTGGGCCCTATTGAATAATGAATGTTTTGAATTTTCTCCAAAAGTAAAGTAGTTGCAAACTCATCCTTTTAGAAACTTGTTTGGGCTGTTGAGAGGAGTAAAAAACCATCAAAAATTTCAATCCTGCATGATTCTACCAAGAAATGTGATTCTTCATTCAAAACGCTGGTTTTTGCTATTGGGCTCTATTGAATAATGAATGTTTTGAATTTTCTCCAAAAGTAAAGTAGTTCCAAACTCATCCTTTTAGAGACTTGTTTGGGCTCATGAGAGGAGTAGAAAAACATCAAAAATTTCAGTCCTGCACGATTCTACCAAGATATGTGTGTTCATTCAAACCGCTGGTTTTTGATATTTTGGGCCCTATTGAATAATGAATGTTTTGAATTTTCTCCAAAAGTAAAGTAGTTGCAAACTCATCCTTTTAGAAACTTGTTTGTGCTGTTGAGAGGAGTAAAAAAACATCAAAAATTTCAATCCTGCATGATTCTACCAAGAAATGTGATTCTTCATTCAAATCCTGATTTTTGCTATTGGGCTCTATTGAATAATGAATGTTTTGAATTTTCTCCAAAAGTAAAGTAATTGCAACCTCATGCTTTTATAGACTTGTTTGGGCTCATGAGAGGAGTAGAAAAACATCAAAAATTTCAGTCCTGCATGATTCTACCAAGAAATGTGTGTTCATTCAAACCGCTGGTTTTTGATAGTTTGGGCCCTATTGAATAATGAATGTTTTGAATTTTCTCCAAAAGTAAAGTAGTTGCAAACTCATCCTTTTAGAAACTTGTTTGGGCTGTTGAGAGGAGTAAAAAACCATCAAAAATTTCAATCCTGCATGATTCTACCAAGAAATGTGATTCTTCATTCAAAACGCTGGTTTTTGCTATTGGGCTCTATTGAATAATGAATGTTTTGAATTTTCTCCAAAAGTAAAGTAGTTGCAAACTCATCCTTTTAGAAACTTGTTTGGGCTGTTGAGAGGAGTACAAAACCATCAAAAATTTCAATCCTGCATGATTCTACCAAGAAATGTGATTCTTCATTCAAAACGCTGGTTTTTGCTATTGGGCTCTATTGAATAATGAATGTTTTCAATTTTCTCCAAAAGTAAAGTAGTTGCAAACTCATCCTTTTAGAAACTTGTTTGGGCTGTTGAGAGGAGTAAAAAACCATCAAAAATTTCAATCCTGCATGATTCTACCAAGAAATGTGATTCTTCATTCAAAACGCTGGTTTTTGCTATTGGGCTCTATTGAATAATGAATGTTTTGAATTTTCTCCAAAAGTAAAGTAGTTGCAAACTCATCCTTTTAGAGACTTGTTTGGGCTCATGAGAGGAGTAGAAAAACATCAAAAATTTCAGTCCTGCATGATTCTACCAAGAAATGTGTGTTCATTCAAACCGCTCGTTTTTGATATTTTGGGCCCTATTGAATAATGAATGTTTTGAATTTTCTCCAAAAGTAAATTAGTTGCAAACTCATCCTTTTAGAAACTTGTTTGGGCTGTTGAGAAGAGTAAAAAACCATCCAAAATTTCAATCCTGCATGATTCTACCAAGAAATGTGATTCTTCATTCAAAACCTGATTTTTGCTATTGGGCTCCATTGAATAATGAATGTTTTGAATTTTCTCCAAAAGTAAAGTAGTTGCAAACTCATGCTTTTAGAGACTTGTTTGGGCTCATGAGAGGAGTAGAAAAACATCAAAAATTTCAGTCCTGCACGATTCTACCAAGAAATGTGTGTTCATTCAAACCGCTGGTTTTTGATAGTTTGGGCCCTATTGAATAATGAATGTTTTGAATTTTCTCCAAAAGTAAAGTAGTTGCAAACTCATCCTTTTAGAAACTTGTTTGGGCTGTTGAGAAGAGTAAAAAACCATCAAAAATTTCAATCCTGCATGATTCTACCAAGAAATGTGATTCTTCATTCAAAACCTGATTTTTGCTATTGGGCTCCATTGAATAATGAATGTTTTGAATTTTCTCCAAAAGTAAAGTAGTTGCAAACTCATGCTTTTAGAGACTTGTTTGGGCTCATGAGAGGAGTAGAAAAACATCAAAAATTTCAGTCCTGCACGATTCTACCAAGAAATGTGTGTTCATTCAAACCGCTGGTTTTTGATATTTTGGGCCCTATTGAATAATGAATGTTTTGAATTTTCTCCAAAAGTAAAGTAGTTGCAAACTCATCCTTTTAGAAACTTGTTTGGGCTGTTGAGAGGAGTAAAAAAACATCAAAAATTTCAATCCTGCATGATTTTACCAAGAAATGTGATTCTTCATTCAAAACCTGATTTTTGCTATTGGGCTCTATTGAATAATGAATGTTTTGAATTTTCTCCAAAAGTAAAGTAGTTGCAAACTCATGCTTTTAGAGACTTGTTTGGGCTCATGAGAGGAGTAGAAAAACATCAAAAATTTCAGTCCTGCATGATTCTACCAAGAAATGTGTGTTCATTGAAACCGCTGGTTTTTGATAGTTTGGGCCCTATTGAATAATGAATGTTTTGAATTTTCTCCAAAAGTAAATTAGTTGCAAACTCATCCTTTTAGAAACTTGTTTGGGCTGTTGAGAGGAGTAAAAAACCATCAAAAATTTCAATCCTGCATGATTCTACCAAGAAATGTGATTCTTCATTCAAAACGCTGGTTTTTGCTATTGGGCTCTATTGAATAATGAATGTTTTGAATTTTCTCCAAAAGTAAAGTAGTTGCAAACTCATCCTTTTAGAGACTTGTTTGGGCTCATGAGAGGAGTAGAAAAAAATCAAAAATTTCAGTCCTGCATGATTCTACCAAGAAATGTGTGTTCATTCAAACCGCTGGTTTTTGATATTTTGGGCTCTATTGAATAATGAATGTTTTAAATTTTCTCCAAAAGTAAAGTAGTTGCAAACTCATCCTTTTAGAAACTTGTTTGGGCTGTTGAGAGGAGTAAAAAACCATCAAAAATTTCAATCCTGCATGATTCTACCAAGAAATGTGATTCTTCATTCAAAACCTGATTTTTGCTATTGGACTCTATTGAATAATGAATGTTTTGAATTTTCTCCAAAAGTAAAGTAGTTGCAAACTCATGCTTTTAGAGACTTGTTTGGGCTCATGAGAGGAGTAGAAAAACATCAAAAATTTCAGTCCTGCATGATTTTACCAAGAAATGTGTGTTCATTGAAACCGCTGGTTTTTGATAGTTTGGGCCCTATTGAATAATGAATGTTTTGAATTTTCTCCAAAAGTAAAGTAGTTGCAAACTCATCCTTTTAGAGACTTGTTTAGGCTCATGAGAGGAGTAGAAAAACATCAAAAATTTCAGTCCTGCACGATTCTACCAAGAAATGTGTGTTCATTCAAACCGCTGGTTTTTTATATTTTGGGCTCTATTGAATAATGAATGTTTTGAATTTTCTCCAAAAGTAAAGTAGTTGCAAACTCATCCTTTTAGAAACTTGTTTGGGCTGTTGAGAGGAGTAAAAAACCATCAAAAATTTCAATCCTGCATGATTTTACCAAGAAATGTGATTCTTCATTCAAAACCTGATTTTTGCTATTGGGCTCTATTGAATAATGAATGTTTTGAATTTTCTCCAAAAGTAAAGTAGTTGCAAACTCATGCTTTTAGAGACTTGTTTGGGCTCATGACAGGAGTAGAAAAACATCAAAAATTTCAGTCCTGCATGATTCTACCAAGAAATGTGTGTTCATTGAAACCGCTGGTTTTTGATAGTTTGGGCCCTATTGAATAATGAATGTTTTGAATTTTCTCCAAAAGTAAAGTAGTTGCAAACTCATCCTTTTAGAAACTTGTTTGGGCTGTTGAGAGGAGTAAAAAACCATCAAAAATTTCAATCCTGCATGATTCTACCAAGAAATGTGATTCTTCATTCAAAACGCTGGTTTTTGCTATTGGGCTCTATTGAATAATGAATGTTTTGAATTTTCTCCAAAAGTAAAGTAGTTGCAAACTCATCCTTTTAGAGACTTGTTTGGGCTCATGAGAGGAGTAGAAAAAAATCAAAAATTTCAGTCCTGCATGATTCTACCAAGAAATGTGTGTTCATTCAAACCGCTGGTTTTTGATATTTTGGGCTCTATTGAATAATGAATGTTTTGAATTTTCTCCAAAAGTAAAGTAGTTGCAAACTCATCCTTTTAGAAACTTGTTTGGGCTGTTGAGAGGAGTAAAAAACCATCAAAAATTTCAATCCTGCATGATTCTACCAAGAAATGTGATTCTTCATTCAAAACCTGATTTTTGCTATTGGACTCTATTGAATAATGAATGTTTTGAATTTTCTCCAAAAGTAAAGTAGTTGCAAACTCATGCTTTTAGAGACTTGTTTGGGCTCATGAGAGGAGTAGAAAAACATCAAAAATTTCAGTCCTGCATGATTTTACCAAGAAATGTGTGTTCATTGAAACCGCTGGTTTTTGATAGTTTGGGCCCTATTGAATAATGAATGTTTTGAATTTTCTCCAAAAGTAAAGTAGTTGCAAACTCATCCTTTTAGAGACTTGTTTGGGCTCATGAGAGGAGTAGAAAAACATCAAAAATTTCAGTCCTGCACGATTCTACCAAGAAATGTGTGTTCATTCAAACCGCTGGTTTTTTATATTTTGGTCTCTATTGAATAATGAATGTTTTGAATTTTCTCCAAAAGTAAAGTAGTTGCAAACTCATGCTTTTAGAGACTTGTTTGGGCTCATGAGAGGAGTAGAAAAACATCAAAAATTTCAGTCCTGCATGATTCTACCAAGAAATGTGTATTCATTCAAACCGCTGGTTTTTGATAGTTTGGGCCCTATTGAATAATGAATGTTTTGAATTTTCTCCAAAAGTAAAGTCGTTGCAAACTCATCCTTTTAGAAACTTGTTTGGGCTGTTGAGAGGAGTAAAAAACCATCAAAAATTTCAATCCTGCATGATTCTACCAAGAAATGTGATTCTTCATTCAAAACCTGATTTTTGCTATTGGGCTCTATTGAATAATGAATGTTTTGAATTTTCTCCAAAAGTAAAGTAGTTGCAAACTCATGCTTTTAGAGACTTGTTTGGGCTCATGAGAGGAGTAGAAAAACATCAAAAATTTCAGTCCTGCATGATTCTACCAAGAAATGTGTGTTCATTCAAACCGCTGGTTTTTGATAGTTTGGGCCCTATTGAATAATGAATGTTTTGAATTTTCTCCAAAAGTAAAGTAGTTGCAAACTCATCCTTTTAGAAACTTGTTTGGGCTGTTGAGAGGAGTAAAAAACCATCAAAAATTTCAATCCTGCATGATTTTACCAAGAAATGTGATTCTTCATTCAAAACCTGATTTTTGCTATTGGGCTCTATTGAATAATGAATGTTTTGAATTTTCTCCAAAAGTAAAGTAGTTGCAAACTCATGCTTTTAGAGACTTGTTTGGGCTCATGAGAGGAGTAGAAAAACATAAAAAATTTCAGTCCTGCATGATTCTACCAAGAAATGTGTGTTCATTGAAACCGCTGGTTTTTGATAGTTTGGGCCCTATTGAATAATGAATGTTTTGAATTTTCTCCAAAAGTAAAGTAGTTGCAAACTCATCCTTTTAGAAACTTGTTTGGGCTATTGAGAGAAGTAAAAAACCATCAAAAATTTCAATCCTGCATGATTTTACCAAGAAATGTGATTCTTCATTCAAAACCTGATTTTTGCTATTGGGCTCTATTGAATAGTGAATGTTTTGAATTTTCTCCAAAAGTAAAGTAGTTGCAAACTCATGCTTTTAGAGACTTGTTTGGGCTCATGAGAGGAGTAGAAAAACATCAAAAATTTCAGTCCTGCACGATTCTACCAAGAAATGTGTGTTCATTCAAACCGCTGGTTTTTGATATTTTGGGCCCTATTGAATAATGAATGTTTTGAATTTTCTCCAAAAGTAAAGTAGTTGCAAACTCATCCTTTTAGAAACTTGTTTGGGCTGTTGAGAGGAGTAAAAAACCATCAAAAATTTCAATCCTGCATGATTCTACCAAGAAATGTGATTCTTCATTCAAAACCTGATTTTTGCTATTGGGCTCTATTGAATAATGAATGTTTTGAATTTTCTCCAAAAGTAAAGTAGTTGCAAACTCATGCTTTTAGAGACTTGTTTGGGCTCATGAGAGGAGTAGAAAAACATCAAAAATTTCAGTCCTGCATGATTCTACCAAGAAATGTGTGTTCATTGAAACCCCTGGTTTTTGATAGTTTGGGCCCTATTGAATAATGAGTGTTTTGAATTTTCTCCAAAAGTAAAGTAGTTGCAAACTCATCCTTTTAGAAACTTGTTTGGGCTGTTGAGAGGAGTAAAAAACCATCAAAAATTTCAATCCTGCATGATTCTGCCAAGAAATGTGATTCTTCATTCAAAACCTGATTTTTGCTATTGGGCTCTATTGAATAATGAATGTTTTGAATTTTCTCCAAAAGTAAAGTAGTTGCAAACTCATCCTTTTAGAAACTTGTTTGGGCTGTTGAGAGGAGTAAAAAACCATCAAAAATTTCAGTCCTGCATGATTCTACCAAGAAATGTGTGTTCATTCAAACCGCTGGTTTTTGATAGTTTGGGCCCTATTGAATAATGAATGTTTTGAATTTTCTCCAAAAGTAAAGTAGTTGCAAACTCATCCTTTTAGAAACTTGTTTGGGCTATTGAGAGAAGTAAAAAACCATCAAAAATTTCAATCCTGCATGATTTTACCAAAAAATGTGATTCTTCATTCAAAACCTGATTTTTGCTATTGGGCTCTATTGAATAGTGAATGTTTTGAATTTTCTCCAAAAGTAAAGTAGTTGCAAACTCATGCTTTTAGAGACTTGTTTGGGCTCCTGAGAGGAGTAGAAAAACATCAAAAATTTCAGTCCTGCACGATTCTACCAAGAAATGTGTGTTCATTCAAACCGCTGGTTTTTGATATTTTGGGCCCTATTGAATAATGAATGTTTTGAATTTTCTCCAAAAGTAAAGTAGTTGCAAACTCATCCTTTTAGAAACTTGTTTGGGCTGTTGAGAGGAGTAAAAAACCATCAAAAATTTCAATCCTGCATGATTCTACCAAGAAATGTGATTCTTCATTCAAAACCTGATTTTTGCTATTGGGCTCTATTGAATAATGAATGTTTTGAATTTTCTCCAAAAGTAAAGTAGTTGCAAACTCATGCTTTTAGAGACTTGTTTGGGCTCATGAGAGGAGTAGAAAAACATCAAAAATTTCAGTCCTGCATGATTCTACCAAGAAATGTGTGTTCATTGAAACCCCTGGTTTTTGATAGTTTGGGCCCTATTGAATAATGAATGTTTTGAATTTTCTCCAAAAGTAAAGTAGTTGCAAACTCATCCTTTTAGAAACTTGTTTCGGCTGTTGAGAGGAGTAAAAAACCATCAAAAATTTCAATCCTGCATGATTCTACCAAGAAATGTGATTCTTCATTCAAAACCTGATTTTTGCTATTGGGCTCTATTGAATAATGAATGTTTTGAATTTTCTCCAAAAGTAAAGTAGTTGCAAACTCAACTTTTAGAAACTTGTTTGGGCTGTTGAGAGGAGTAAAAAACCATCAAAAATTTCAGTCCTGCATGATTCTACCAAGAAATGTGTGTTCATTCAAACCGCTGGTTTTTGATAGTTTGGGCCCTATTGAATAATGAATGTTTTGAATTTTCTCCAAAAGTAAAGTAGTTGCAAACTCATCCTTTTAGAAACTTGTTTGGGCTGTTGAGAGGAGTAAAAAACCATCAAAAATTTCAATCCTGCATGATTCTACCAAGAAATGTGATTCTTCATTCAAAACCTGATTTTTGCTATTGGGCTCTATTGAATAATGAATGTTTTGAATTTTCTCCAAAAGTAAAGTAGTTGCAAACTCATGCTTTTAGAGACTTGTTTGGGCTCATGAGAGGAGTAGAAAAACATCAAAAATTTCAGTCCTGCATGATTCTACCAAGAAATGTGTGTTCATTCAAACCGCTGGTTTTTGATAGTTTGGGCCCTATTGAATAATGAATGTTTTGAATTTTCTCCAAAAGTAAAGTAGTTGCAAACTCATCCTTTTAGAATCTTGTTTGGGCTGTTGAGAGGAGTAAAAAACCATCAAAAATTTCAATCCTGCATGATTCTACCAAGAAATGTGATTCTTCATTCAAAACCTTATTTTTGCTATTGGGCTCTATTGAATAATGAATGTTTTGAATTTTCTCCAAAAGTAAAGTAGTTGCAAACTCATGCTTTTAGAGACTTGTTTGGGCTCATGAGAGGAGTAGAAAAACATCAAAAATTTCAGTCCTGCACGATTCTACCAAGAAATGTTTGTTCATTCAAACCGCTGGTTTTTGATATTTTTTGCCCTATTGAATAATGAATGTTTTGAATTTTCTCCAAAAGTAAAGTAGTTGCAAACTCATCCTTTTAGAAACTTGTTTGGGCTATTGAGAGGAGTAAAAAACCATCAAAAATTTCAATTCTTCATGATTTTACCAAGAAATGTGATTCTTCATTCAAAACCTGATTTTTGCTATTGGGCTCTATTGAATAGTGAATGTTTTGAATTTTCTCCAAAAGTAAAGTAGTTGCAAACTCATGCTTTTAGAGACTTGTTTGGGCTCATGAGAGGAGTAGAAAAACATCAAAAATTTCAGTCCTGCACGATTCTACCAAGAAATGTGTGTTCATTCAAACCGCTGGTTTTTGATATTTTGGGCCCTATTGAATAATGAATGTTTTGAATTTTCTCCAAAAGTAAAGTAGTTGCAAACTCATCCTTTTAGAAACTTGTTTGGGCTGTTGAGAGGAGTAAAAAACCATCAAAAATTTCAATCCTGCATGATTCTACCAATAAATGTGATTCTTCATTCAAAACCTGATTTTTGCTATTGGGCTCTATTGAATAATGAATGTTTTGAATTTTCTCCAAAAGTAAAGTAGTTGCAAACTCATGCTTTTAGAGACTTGTTTGGGCTCATGAGAGGAGTAGAAAAACATCAAAAATTTCAGTCCTGCATGATTCTACCAAGAAATGTGTGTTCATTGAAACGGCTGGTTTCTGATAGTTTGGGCCCTATTGAATAATGAATGTTTTCAATTTTCTCCAAAAGTAAAGTAGTTGCAAACTCATCCTTTTAGAGACTTGTTTGGGCTCATGAGAGGAGTAGAAAAACATCTAAAATTTAAGTCCTGCACGATTCTACCTAGAAATGTGTGTTCATTCAAACCGCTGTTTTTTTATATTTTGGGCTCTATTGAATAATGAATGTTTTGAATTTTCTCCAAAAGTAAAGTAGTTGCAAACTCATGCTTTTAGAGACTTGTTTGGGCTCATGAGAGGAGTAGAAAAACATCAAAAATTTCAGTCCTGCATGATTCTACCAAGAAATGTGTGTTCATTCAAACCGCTGGTTTTTGATAGTTTGGGCCCTATTGAATAATGAATGTTTTGAATTTTCTCCAAAAGTAAAGTAGTTGCAAACTCATCCTTTTAGAAACTTGTTTGGGCTGTTGAGAGGAGTAAAAAACCATCAAAAATTTCAATCCTGCATGATTCTACCAAGAAATGTGATTCTTCATTCAAAACGCTGGTTTTTGCTATTGGGCTCTATTGAATAATGAATGTTTTGAATTTTCTCCAAAAGTAAAGTAGTTCCAAACTCATCCTTTTAGAGACTTGTTTGGGCTCATGAGAGGAGTAGAAAAACATCAAAAATTTCAGTCCTGCACGATTCTACCAAGATATGTGTGTTCATTCAAACCGCTGGTTTTTGATATTTTGGGCCCTATTGAATAATGAATGTTTTGAATTTTCTCCAAAAGTAAAGTAGTTGCAAACTCATCCTTTTAGAAACTTGTTTGTGCTGTTGAGAGGAGTAAAAAAACATCAAAAATTTCAATCCTGCATGATTCTACCAAGAAATGTGATTCTTCATTCAAATCCTGATTTTTGCTATTGGGCTCTATTGAATAATGAATGTTTTGAATTTTCTCCAAAAGTAAAGTAATTGCAACCTCATGCTTTTATAGACTTGTTTGGGCTCATGAGAGGAGTAGAAAAACATCAAAAATTTCAGTCCTGCATGATTCTACCAAGAAATGTGTGTTCATTGAAACCGCTGGTTTTTGATAGTTTGGGCCCTATTGAATAATGAATGTTTTGAATTTTCTCCAAAAGTAAAGTAGTTGCAAACTCATCCTTTTAGAAACTTGTTTGGGCTGTTGAGAGGAGTAAAAAACCATCAAAAATTTCAATCCTGCATGATTCTACCAAGAAATGTGATTCTTCATTCAAAACGCTGGTTTTTGCTATTGGGCTCTATTGAATAATGAATGTTTTGAATTTTCTCCAAAAGTAAAGTAGTTACAAACTCATCCTTTTAGAAACTTGTTTGGGCTGTTGAGAGGAGTAAAAAACCATCAAAAATTTCAATCCTGCATGATTCTACCAAGAAATGTGATTCTTCATTCAAAACGCTGGTTTTTGCTATTGGGCTCTATTGAATAATGAATGTTTTCAATTTTCTCCAAAAGTAAAGTAGTTGCAAACTCATCCTTTTAGAAACTTGTTTGGGCTGTTGAGAGGAGTAAAAAACCATCAAAAATTTCAATCCTGCATGATTCTACCAAGAAATGTGATTCTTCATTCAAAACGCTGGTTTTTGCTATTGGGCTCTATTGAATAATGAATGTTTTGAATTTTCTCCAAAAGTAAAGTAGTTGCAAACTCATCCTTTTAGAGACTTGTTTGGGCTCATGAGAGGAGTAGAAAAACATCAAAAATTTCAGTCCTGCACGATTCTACCAAGAAATGTGTGTTCATTCAAACCGCTCGTTTTTGATATTTTGGGCCCTATTGAATAATGAATGTTTTGAATTTTCTCCAAAAGTAAATTAGTTGCAAACTCATCCTTTTAGAAACTTGTTTGGGCTGTTGAGAAGAGTAAAAAACCATCAAAAATTTCAATCCTGCATGATTCTACCAAGAAATGTGATTCTTCATTCAAAACCTGATTTTTGCTATTGGGCTCCATTGAATAATGAATGTTTTGAATTTTCTCCAAAAGTAAAGTAGTTGCAAACTCATGCTTTTAGAGACTTGTTTGGGCTCATGAGAGGAGTAGAAAAACATCAAAAATTTCAGTCCTGCACGATTCTACCAAGAAATGTGTGTTCATTCAAACCGCTGGTTTTTGATATTTTGGGCCCTATTGAATAATGAATGTTTTGAATTTTCTCCAAAAGTAAAGTAGTTGCAAACTCATCCTTTTAGAAACTTGTTTGTGCTGTTGAGAGGAGTAAAAAAACATCAAAAATTTCAATCCTGCATGATTCTACCAAGAAATGTGATTCTTCATTCAAAACCTGATTTTTCCTATTGGGCTCTATTGAATAATGAATGTTTTGAATTTTCTCCAAAAGTAAAGTAGTTGCAAACTCATCCTTTTAGAGACTTGTTTGGGCTCATGAGAGGAGTAGAAAAACATCAAAAATTTCAGTCCTGCATGATTTTACCAAGAAATGTGTGTTCATTCAAACCGCTGGTTTTTGATAGTTTGGGCCCTATTGAATAATGAATGTTTTGAATTTTCTCCAAAAGTAAAGTAGTTGCAAACTCATCCTTTTAGAAACTTGTTTGGGCTGTTGAGAAGAGTAAAAAACCATCAAAAATTACAATCCTGCATGATTCTACCAAGAAATGTGATTCTTCATTCAAAACCTGATTTTTGCTGTTGGGCTCCATTGAATAATGAATGTTTTGAATTTTCTCCAAAAGTAAAGTAGTTGCAAACTCATGCTTTTAGAGACTTGTTTGGGCTCATGAGAGGAGTAGAAAAACATCAAAAATTTCAGTCCTGCACGATTCTACCAAGAAATGTGTGTTCATTCAAACCGCTGGTTTTTGATATTTTGGGCCCTATTGAATAATGAATGTTTTGAATTTTCTCCAAAAGTAAAGTAGTTGCAAACTCATCCTTTTAGAAACTTGTTTGTGCTGTTGAGAGGAGTAAAAAAACATCAAAAATTTCAATCCTGCATGATTCTACCAAGAAATGTGATTCTTCATTCAAAACCTGATTTTTCCTATTGGGCTCTATTGAATAATGAATGTTTTGAATTTTCTCCAAAAGTAAAGTAGTTGCAAACTCATCCTTTTAGAGACTTGTTTGGGCTCATGAGAGGAGTAGAAAAACATCAAAAATTTCAGTCCTGCATGATTCTACCAAGAAATGTGTGTTCATTCAAACCGCTGGTTTTTGATAGTTTGGGCCCTATAGAATAATGAATGTTTTGAATTTTCTCCAAAAGTAAAGTAGTTGCAAACTCATCCTTTTAGAAACTTGTTTGGGCTGTTGAGAGGAGTAAAAAACCATCAAAAATTTCAATCCTGCATGATTCTACCAAGAAATGTGATTCTTCATTCAAAACCTAATTTTTGCTATTGGGCCCTATTGAATAATGAACGTTTTGAATTTTCTCCAAAAGTAAAGTAGTTGCAAACTCATGCTTTTAGAGACTTGTTTGGGCTCATGAGAGTAGAAAAACATCAAAAATTTCAGTCCTGCATGATTCTACCAAGAAATGTGTGTTCATTGAAACCGCTGGTTTTTGATAGTTTGGGCCCTATTGAATAACGAATGTTTTGAATTTTCTCCAAAAGTAAAGTAGTTGCAAACTCATCCTTTTAGAAACTTGTTTGGGCTCTTGAGAGGAGTAAAAAACCATCAAAAATTTCAATCCTGCATGATTCTACCAAGAAATGTGATTCTTCATTCAAAACGCTGGTTTTTGCTATTGGGCTCTATTGAATAATGAATGTTTTGAATTTTCTCCAAAAGTAAAGTAGTTGCAAACTCATCCTTTTAGAAACTTGTTTGGGCTGTTGAGAGGAGTACAAAACCATCAAAAATTTCAATCCTGCATGATTCTACCAAGAAATGTGATTCTTCATTCAAAACGCTGGTTTTTGCTATTGGGCTCTATTGAATAATGAATGTTTTGAATTTTCTCCAAAAGTAAAGTAGTTGCAAGCTCATCCTTTTAGAAACTTGTTTGGGCTGTTGAGAGGAGTAAAAAACCATCAAAAATTTCAATCCTGCATGATTCTACCAAGAAATGTGATTCTTCATTCAAAACGCTGGTTTTTGCTATTGGGCTCTATTGAATAATGAATGTTTTGAATTTTCTCCAAAAGTAAAGTAGTTGCAAACTCATCCTTTTTTCGAGACTTGTTTGGGCTCATGAGAGGAGTAGAAAAACATCAAAAATTTCAGTCCTGCACGATTCTACCAAGAAATGTGTGTTCATTCAAACCGCTGGTTTTTGATATTTTGGGCCCTATTGAATAATGAATGTTTTGAATTTTCTCCAAAAGTAAAGTAGTTGCAAACTCATCCTTTTAGAAACTTGTTTGGGCTGTTGAGAGGAGTAAAAAACCATCAAAAATTTCAATCCTGCATGATTCTACCAAGAAATGTGATTTTTCATTCAAAACCTGATTTTTGCTATTGGGCTCTATTGAATAGTGAATGTTTTGAATTTTCTCCAAAAGTAAAGTAGTTGCAAACTCATGCTTTTAGAGACTTGTTTGGGCTCATGAGAGGAGTAGAAAACCATCAAAAATTTCAGTCCTGCATGATTCTACCAAGAAATGTGTGTTCATTCAAACCGCTGGTTTTTGATAGTTTGGGCCCTATTGAATAACGAATGTTTTGAATTTTCTCCAAAAGTAAAGTAGTTGCAAACTCATCCTTTTAGAAACTTGTTTGGGCTGTTGAGAGGAGTAAAAAACCATCAAAAATTTCAATCCTGCATGATTTTACCAAGAAATGTGATTCTTCATTCAAAACCTGATTTTTGCTATTGGGCTCTATTGAATAATGAATGTTTTGAATTTTCTCCAAAAGTAAAGTAGTTGCAAACTCATCCTTTTAGAGACTTGTTTGGGCTCATGAGAGGAGTAGAAAAAAATCAAAAATTTCAGTCCTGCATGATTCTACCAAGAAATGTGTGTTCATTCAAACCGCTGGTTTTTGATATTTTGGGCTCTATTGAATAATGAATGTTTTGAATTTTCTCCAAAAGTAAAGTAGTTGCAAACTCATCCTTTTAGAGACTTGTTTGGGCTCATGAGAGGAGTAGAAAAACATCAAAAATTTCAGTCCTGCACGATTCTACCTAGAAATGTGTGTTCATTCAAACCGCTGTTTTTTTATATTTTGGGCTCTATTGAATAATGAATGTTTTGAATTTTCTCCAAAAGTAAAGTAGTTGCAAACTCATGCTTTTAGAGACTTGTTTGGGCTCATGAGAGGAGTAGAAAAACATCAAAAATTTCAGTCCTGCATGATTCTACCAAGAAATGTGTGTTCATTCAAACCGCTGGTTTTTGATAGTTTGGGCCCTATTGAATAATGAATGTTTTGAATTTTCTCCAAAAGTAAAGTAGTTGCAAACTCATCCTTTTAGAAACTTGTTTGGGCTGTTGAGAGGAGTAAAAAACCATCAAAAATTTCAATCCTGCATGATTCTACCAAGAAATGTGATTCTTCATTCAAAACGCTGGTTTTTGCTATTGGGCTCTATTGAATAATGAATGTTTTGAATTTTCTCCAAAAGTAAAGTAGTTGCAAACTCATCCTTTTAGAGACTTGTTTGGGCTCATGAGCGGAGTAGAAAAACATCAAAAATTTCAGTCCTGCACGATTCTACCAAGAAATGTGTGTTCATTCAAACCGCTGGTTTTTGATATTTTGGGCCCTATTGAATAATGAATGTTTTGAATTTTCTCCAAAAGTAAAGTAGTTGCAAACTCATCCTTTTAGAAACTTGTTTGTGCTGTTGAGAGGAGTAAAAAAACATCAAAAATTTAAATCCTGCATGATTCTACCAAGAAATGTGATTCTTCATTCAAAACCTGATTTTTGCTATTGGGCTCTAATGAATAATGAATGTTTTGAATTTTCTCCAAAAGTAAAATAGTTGCAAACTCATCCTTTTAGAGACTTGTTTGGGCTCATGAGAGGAGTAGAAAAACATCAAAAATGTCAGTCCTGCATGATTCTACCAAGAAATGTGTGTTCATTCAAACCGCTGGTTTTTTATATTTTGGTCTCTATTGAATAATGAATGTTTTGAATTTTCTCCAAAAGTAAAGTAGTTGCAAACTCATGCTTTTAGAGACTTGTTTGGGCTCATGAGAGGAGTAGAAAAACATCAAAAATTTCAGTCCTGCATGATTCTACCAAGAAATGTGTATTCATTCAAACCGCTGGTTTTTGATAGTTTGGGCCCTATTGAATAATGAATGTTTTGAATTTTCTCCAAAAGTAAAGTCGTTGCAAACTCATCCTTTTAGAAACTTGTTTGGGCTGTTGAGAGGAGTAAAAAACCATCAAAAATTTCAATCCTGCATGATTCTACCAAGAAATGTGATTCTTCATTCAAAACCTGATTTTTGCTATTGGGCTCTATTGAATAATGAATGTTTTGAATTTTCTCCAAAAGTAAAGTAGTTGCAAACTCATGCTTTTAGAGACTTGTTTGGGCTCATGAGAGGAGTAGAAAAACATCAAAAATTTCAGTCCTGCATGATTCTACCAAGAAATGTGTGTTCATTCAAACCGCTGGTTTTTGATAGTTTGGGCCCTATTGAATAATGAATGTTTTGAATTTTCTCCAAAAGTAAAGTAGTTGCAAACTCATCCTTTTAGAAACTTGTTTGGGCTGTTGAGAGGAGTAAAAAACCATCAAAAATTTCAATCCTGCATGATTTTACCAAGAAATGTGATTCTTCATTCAAAACCTGATTTTTGCTATTGGGCTCTATTGAATAATGAATGTTTTGAATTTTCTCCAAAAGTAAAGTAGTTGCAAACTCATGCTTTTAGAGACTTGTTTGGGCTCATGAGAGGAGTAGAAAAACATAAAAAATTTCAGTCCTGCATGATTCTACCAAGAAATGTGTGTTCATTGAAACCGCTGGTTTTTGATAGTTTGGGCCCTATTGAATAATGAATGTTTTGAATTTTCTCCAAAAGTAAAGTAGTTGCAAACTCATCCTTTAAGAAACTTGTTTGGGCTATTGAGAGAAGTAAAAAACCATCAAAAATTTCAATCCTGCATGATTTTACCAAGAAATGTGATTCTTCATTCAAAACCTGATTTTTGCTATTGGGCTCTATTGAATAGTGAATGTTTTGAATTTTCTCCAAAAGTAAAGTAGTTGCAAACTCATGCTTTTAGAGACTTGTTTGGGCTCATGAGAGGAGTAGAAAAACATCAAAAATTTCAGTCCTGCACGATTCTACCAAGAAATGTGTGTTCATTCAAACCGCTGGTTTTTGATATTTTGGGCCCTATTGAATAATGAATGTTTTGAATTTTCTCCAAAAGTAAAGTAGTTGCAAACTCATCCTTTTAGAAACTTGTTTGGGCTGTTGAGAGGAGTAAAAAACCATCAAAAATTTCAATCCTGCATGATTCTACCAAGAAATGTGATTCTTCATTCAAAACCTGATTTTTGCTATTGGGCTCTATTGAATAATGAATGTTTTGAATTTTCTCCAAAAGTAAAGTAGTTGCAAACTCATGCTTTTAGAGACTTGTTTGGGCTCATGAGAGGAGTAGAAAAACATCAAAAATTTCAGTCCTGCATGATTCTACCAAGAAATGTGTGTTCATTGAAACCCCTGGTTTTTGATAGTTTGGGCCCTATTGAATAATGAATGTTTTGAATTTTCTCCAAAAGTAAAGTAGTTGCAAACTCATCCTTTTAGAAACTTGTTTGGGCTGTTGAGAGGAGTAAAAAACCATCAAAAATTTCAATCCTGCATGATTCTACCAAGAAATGTGATTCTTCATTCAAAACCTGATTTTTGCTATTGGGCTCTATTGAATAATGAATGTTTTGAATTTTCTCCAAAAGTAAAGTAGTTGCAAACTCATCCTTTTAGAAACTTGTTTGGGCTGTTGAGAGGAGTAAAAAACCATCAAAAATTTCAGTCCTGCATGATTCTACCAAGAAATGTGTGTTCATTCAAACCGCTGGTTTTTGATAGTTTGGGCCCTATTGAATAATGAATGTTTTGAATTTTCTCCAAAAGTAAAGTAGTTGCAAACTCATCCTTTTAGAAACTTGTTTGGGCTATTGAGAGAAGTAAAAAACCATCAAAAATTTCAATCCTGCATGATTTTACCAAAAAATGTGATTCTTCATTCAAAACCTGATTTTTGCTATTGGGCTCTATTGAATAGTGAATGTTTTGAATTTTCTCCAAAAGTAAAGTAGTTGCAAACTCATGCTTTTAGAGACTTGTTTGGGCTCATGAGAGGAGTAGAAAAACATCAAAAATTTCAGTCCTGCACGATTCTACCAAGAAATGTGTGTTCATTCAAACCGCTGGTTTTTGATATTTTGGGCCCTATTGAATAATGAATGTTTTGAATTTTCTCCAAAAGTAAAGTAGTTGCAAACTCATCCTTTTAGAAACTTGTTTGGGCTGTTGAGAGGAGTAAAAAACCATCAAAAATTTCAATCCTGCATGATTCTACCAAGAAATGTGATTCTTCATTCAAAACCTGATTTTTGCTATTGGGCTCTATTGAATAATGAATGTTTTGAATTTTCTCCAAAAGTAAAGTAGTTGCAAACTCATGCTTTTAGAGACTTGTTTGGGCTCATGAGAGGAGTAGAAAAACATCAAAAATTTCAGTCCTGCATGATTCTACCAAGAAATGTGTGTTCATTGAAACCCCTGGTTTTTGATAGTTTGGGCCCTATTGAATAATGAATGTTTTGAATTTTCTCCAAAAGTAAAGTAGTTGCAAACTCATCCTTTTAGAAACTTGTTTGGGCTGTTGAGAGGAGTAAAAAACCATCAAAAATTTCAATCCTGCATGATTCTACCAAGAAATGTGATTCTTCATTCAAAACCTGATTTTTGCTATTGGGCTCTATTGAATAATGAATGTTTTGAATTTTCTCCAAAAGTAAAGTAGTTGCAAATTCATCCTTTTAGAAACTTGTTTGGGCTGTTGAGAGGAGTAAAAAACCATCAAAAATTTCAGTCCTGCATGATTCTACCAAGAAATGTGTGTTCATTCAAACCGCTGGTTTTTGATAGTTTGGGCCCTATTGAATAATGAATGTTTTGAATTTTCTCCAAAAGTAAAGTAGTTGCAAACTCATCCTTTTAGAAACTTGTTTGGGCTGTTGAGAGGAGTAAAAAAACATCAAAAATTTCAATCCTGCATGATTCTACCAAGAAATGTGATTCTTCATTCAAAACCTGATTTTTGCTATTGGGCTCTATTGAATAATGAATGTTTTGAATTTTCTCCAAAAGTAAAGTAGTTGCAAACTCATGCTTTTAGAGACTTGTTTGGGCTCATGAGAGGAGTAGAAAAACATCAAAAATTTCAGTCCTGCATGATTCTACCAAGAAATGTGTGTTCATTCAAACCGCTGGTTTTTGATAGTTTGGGCCCTATTGAATAATGAATGTTTTGAATTTTCTCCAAAAGTAAAGTAGTTGCAAACTCATCCTTTTAGAATCTTGTTTGGGCTGTTGAGAGGAGTAAAAAACCATCAAAAATTTCAATCCTGCATGATTCTACCAAGAAATGTGATTCTTCATTCAAAACCTTATTTTTGCTATTGGGCTCTATTGAATAATGAATGTTTTGAATTTTCTCCAAAAGTAAAGTAGTTGCAAACTCATGCTTTTAGAGACTTGTTTGGGCTCATGAGAGGAGTAGAAAAACATCAAAAATTTCAGTCCTGCACGATTCTACCAAGAAATGTTTGTTCATTCAAACCGCTAATTTTTGATATTTTTTGCCCTATTGAATAATGAATGTTTTGAATTTTCTCCAAAAGTAAAGTAGTTGCAAACTCATCCTTTTAGAAACTTGTTTGGGCTATTGAGAGGAGTAAAAAACCATCAAAAATTTCAATTCTTCATGATTTTACCAAGAAATGTGATTCTTCATTCAAAACCTGATTTTTGCTATTGGGCTCTATTGAATAGTGAATGTTTTGAATTTTCTCCAAAAGTAAAGTAGTTGCAAACTCATGCTTTTAGACACTTGTTTGGGCTCATGAGAGGAGTAGAAAAACATCAAAAATTTCAGTCCTGCACGATTCTACCAAGAAATGTGTGTTCATTCAAACCGCTGGTTTTTGATATTTTGGGCCCTATTGAATAATGAATGTTTTGAATTTTCTCCAAAAGTAAAGTAGTTGCAAACTCATCCTTTTAGAAACTTGTTTGGGCTGTTGAGAGGAGTTAAAAAACCATCAAAAATTTCAATCCTGCATGATTCTACCAATAAATGTGATTCTTCATTCAAAACCTGATTTTTGCTATTGGGCTCTATTGAATAATGAATGTTTTGAATTTTCTCCAAAAGTAAAGTAGTTGCAAACTCATGCTTTTAGAGACTTGTTTGGGCTCATGAGAGGAGTAGAAAAACATCAAAAATTTCAGTCCTGCATGATTCTACCAAGAAATGTGTGTTCATTGAAACCGCTGGTTTCTGATAGTTTGGGCCCTATTGAATAATGAATGTTTTGAATTTTCTCCAAAAGTAAAGTAGTTGCAAACTCATCCTTTTAGAGACTTGTTTGGGCTCATGAGAGGAGTAGAAAAACATCTAAAATTTAAGTCCTGCACGATTCTACCTAGAAATGTGTGTTCATTCAAACCGCTGTTTTTTTATATTTTGGGCTCTATTGAATAATGAATGTTTTGAATTTTCTCCAAAAGTAAAGTAGTTGCAAACTCATGCTTTTAGAGACTTGTTTGGGCTCATGAGAGGAGTAGAAAAACATCAAAAATTTCAGTCCTGCATGATTCTACCAAGAAATGTGTGTTCATTCAAACCGCTGGTTTTTGATAGTTTGGGCCCTATTGAATAATGAATGTTTTGAATTTTCTCCAAAAGTAAAGTAGTTGCAAACTCATCCTTTTAGAAACTTGTTTGGGCTGTTGAGAGGAGTAAAAAACCATCAAAAATTTCAATCCTGCATGATTCTACCAAGAAATGTGATTCTTCATTCAAAACGCTGGTTTTTGCTATTGGGCTCTATTGAATAATGAATGTTTTGAATTTTCTCCAAAAGTAAAGTAGTTCCAAACTCATCCTTTTAGAGACTTGTTTGGGCTCATGAGAGGAGTAGAAAAACATCAAAAATTTCAGTCCTGCACGATTCTACCAAGATATGTGTGTTCATTCAAACCGCTGGTTTTTGATATTTTGGGCCCTATTGAATAATGAATGTTTTGAATTTTCTCCAAAAGTAAAGTAGTTGCAAACTCATCCTTTTAGAAACTTGTTTGTGCTGTTGAGAGGAGTAAAAAAACATCAAAAATTTCAATCCTGCATGATTCTACCAAGAAATGTGATTCTTCATTCAAATCCTGATTTTTGCTATTGGGCTCTATTGAATAATGAATGTTTTGAATTTTCTCCAAAAGTAAAGTAATTGCAACCTCATGCTTTTATAGACTTGTTTGGGCTCATGAGAGGAGTAGAAAAACATCAAAATTTCAGTCCTGCATGATTCTACCAAGAAATGTGTGTTCATTCAAACCGCTGGTTTTTGATAGTTTGGGCCCTATTGAATAATGAATGTTTTGAATTTTCTCCAAAAGTAAAGTAGTTGCAAACTCATCCTTTTAGAAACTTGTTTGGGCTGTTGAGAGGAGTAAAAAACCATCAAAAATTTCAATCCTGCATGATTCTACCAAGAAATGTGATTCTTCATTCAAAACGCTGGTTTTTGCTATTGGGCTCTATTGAATAATGAATGTTTTGAATTTTCTCCAAAAGTAAAGTAGTTGCAAACTCATCCTTTTAGAAACTTGTTTGGGCTGTTGAGAGGAGTACAAAACCATCAAAAATTTCAATCCTGCATGATTCTACCAAGAAATGTGATTCTTCATTCAAAACGCTGGTTTTTGCTATTGGGCTCTATTGAATAATGAATGTTTTCAATTTTCTCCAAAAGTAAAGTAGTTGCAAACTCATCCTTTTAGAAACTTGTTTGGGCTGTTGAGAGGAGTAAAAAACCATCAAAAATTTCAATCCTGCATGATTCTACCAAGAAATGTGATTCTTCATTCAAAACGCTGGTTTTTGCTATTGGGCTCTATTGAATAATGAATGTTTTGAATTTTCTCCAAAAGTAAAGTAGTTGCAAACTCATCCTTTTAGAGACTTGTTTGGGCTCATGAGAGGAGTAGAAAAACATCAAAAATTTCAGTCCTGCATGATTCTACCAAGAAATGTGTGTTCATTCAAACCGCTCGTTTTTGATATTTTGGGCCCTATTGAATAATGAATGTTTTGAATTTTCTCCAAAAGTAAATTAGTTGCAAACTCATCCTTTTAGAAACTTGTTTGGGCTGTTGAGAAGAGTAAAAAACCATCAAAAATTTCAATCCTGCATGATTCTACCAAGAAATGTGATTCTTCATTCAAAACCTGATTTTTGCTATTGGGCTCCATTGAATAATGAATGTTTTGAATTTTCTCCAAAAGTAAAGTAGTTGCAAACTCATGCTTTTAGAGACTTGTTTGGGCTCATGAGAGGAGTAGAAAAACATCAAAAATTTCAGTCCTGCACGATTCTACCAAGAAATGTGTGTTCATTCAAACCGCTGGTTTTTGATAGTTTGGGCCCTATTGAATAATGAATGTTTTGAATTTTCTCCAAAAGTAAAGTAGTTGCAAACTCATCCTTTTAGAAACTTGTTTGTGCTGTTGAGAGGAGTAAAAAAACATCAAAAATTTCAATCCTGCATGATTCTACCAAGAAATGTGATTCTTCATTCAAAACCTGATTTTTCCTATTGGGCTCTATTGAATAATGAATGTTTTGAATTTTCTCCAAAAGTAAAGTAGTTGCAAACTCATCCTTTTAGAGACTTGTTTGGGCTCATGAGAGGAGTAGAAAAACATCAAAAATTTCAGTCCTGCATGATTCTACCAAGAAATGTGTGTTCATTCAAACCGCTGGTTTTTGATAGTTTGGGCCCTATTGAATAATGAATGTTTTGAATTTTCTCCAAAAGTAAAGTAGTTGCAAACTCATCCTTTTAGAAACTTGTTTGGGCTGTTGAGAAGAGTAAAAAACCATCAAAAATTTCAATCCTGCATGATTCTACCAAGAAATGTGATTCTTCATTCAAAACCTGATTTTTGCTATTGGGCTCCATTGAATAATGAATGTTTTGAATTTTCTCCAAAAGTAAAGTAGTTGCAAACTCATGCTTTTAGAGACTTGTTTGGGCTCATGAGAGGAGTAGAAAAACATCAAAAATTTCAGTCCTGCACGATTCTACCAAGAAATGTGTGTTCATTCAAACCGCTGGTTTTTGATATTTTGGGCCCTATTGAATAATGAATGTTTTGAATTTTCTCCAAAAGTAAAGTAGTTGCAAACTCATCCTTTTAGAAACTTGTTTGTGCTGTTGAGAGGAGTAAAAAAACATCAAAAATTTCAATCCTGCATGATTCTACCAAGAAATGTGATTCTTCATTCAAAACCTGATTTTTCCTATTGGGCTCTATTGAATAATGAATGTTTTGAATTTTCTCCAAAAGTAAAGTAGTTGCAAACTCATCCTTTTAGAGACTTGTTTGGGCTCATGAGAGGAGTAGAAAAACATCAAAAATTTCAGTCCTGCATGATTCTACCAAGAAATGTGTGTTCATTCAAACCGCTGGTTTTTGATAGTTTGGGCCCTATTGAATAATGAATGTTTTGAATTTTCTCCAAAAGTAAAGTAGTTGCAAACTCATCCTTTTAGAAACTTGTTTGGGCTGTTGAGAGGAGTAAAAAACCATCAAAAATTTCAATCCTGCATGATTCTACCAAGAAATGTGATTCTTCATTCAAAACCTAATTTTTGCTATTGGGCCCTATTGAATAATGAACGTTTTGAATTTTCTCCAAAAGTAAAGTAGTTGCAAACTCATGCTTTTAGAGACTTGTTTGGGCTCATGAGAGGAGTAGAAAAACATCAAAAATTTCAGTCCTGCATGATTCTACCAAGAAATGTGTGTTCATTGAAACCGCTGGTTTTTGATAGTTTGGGCCCTATTGAATAACGAATGTTTTGAATTTTCTCCAAAAGTAAAGTAGTTGCAAACTCATCCTTTTAGAAACTTGTTTGGGCTCTTGAGAGGAGTAAAAAACCATCAAAAATTTCAATCCTGCATGATTCTACCAAGAAATGTGATTCTTCATTCAAAACGCTGGTTTTTGCTATTGGGCTCTATTGAATAATGAATGTTTTGAATTTTCTCCAAAAGTAAAGTAGTTGCAAACTCATCCTTTTAGAAACTTGTTTGGGCTGTTGAGAGGAGTACAAAACCATCAAAAATTTCAATCCTGCATGATTCTACCAAGAAATGTGATTCTTCATTCAAAACGCTGGTTTTTGCTATTGGGCTCTATTGAATAATGAATGTTTTGAATTTTCTCCAAAAGTAAAGTAGTTGCAAACTCATCCTTTTAGAAACTTGTTTGGGCTGTTGAGAGGAGTAAAAAACCATCAAAAATTTCAATCCTGCATGATTCTACCAAGAAATGTGATTCTTCATTCAAAACGCTGGTTTTTGCTATTGGGCTCTATTGAATAATGAATGTTTTGAATTTTCTCCAAAAGTAAAGTAGTTGCAAACTCATCCTTTTTTCGAGACTTGTTTGGGCTCATGAGAGGAGTAGAAAAACATCAAAAATTTCAGTCCTGCACGATTCTACCAAGAAATGTGTGTTCATTCAAACCGCTGGTTTTTGATATTTTGGGCCCTATTGAATAATGAATGTTTTGAATTTTCTCCAAAAGTAAAGTAGTTGCAAACTCATCCTTTTAGAAACTTGTTTGGGCTGTTGAGAGGAGTAAAAAACCATCAAAAATTTCAATCCTGCATGATTCTACCAAGAAATGTGATTCTTCATTCAAAACCTGATTTTTGCTATTGGGCTCTATTGAATAGTGAATGTTTTGAATTTTCTCCAAAAGTAAAGTAGTTGCAAACTCATGCTTTTAGAGACTTGTTTGGGCTCATGAGAGGAGAAGAAAACCATCAAAAATTTCAGTCCTGCATGATTCTACCAAGAAATGTGTGTTCATTCAAACCGCTGGTTTTTGATAGTTTGGGCCCTATTGAATAACGAATGTTTTGAATTTTCTCCAAAAGTAAAGTAGTTGCAAACTCATCCTTTTAGAAACTTGTTTGGGCTGTTGAGAGGAGTAAAAAACCATCAAAAATTTCAATCCTGCATGATTTTACCAAGAAATGTGATTCTTCATTCAAAACCTGATTTTTGCTATTGGGCTCTATTGAATAATGAATGTTTTGAATTTTCTCCAAAAGTAAAGTAGTTGCAAACTCATCCTTTTAGAGACTTGTTTGGGCTCATGAGAGGAGTAGAAAAAAATCAAAAATTTCAGTCCTGCATGATTCTACCAAGAAATGTGTGTTCATTCAAACCGCTGGTTTTTGATATTTTGGGCTCTATTGAATAATGAATGTTTTGAATTTTCTCCAAAAGTAAAGTAGTTGCAAACTCATCCTTTTAGAGACTTGTTTGGGCTCATGAGAGGAGTAGAAAAACATCAAAAATTTCAGTCCTGCACGATTCTACCTAGAAATGTGTGTTCATTCAAACCGCTGTTTTTTTATATTTTGGGCTCTATTGAATAATGAATGTTTTGAATTTTCTCCAAAAGTAAAGTAGTTGCAAACTCATGCTTTTAGAGACTTGTTTGGGCTCATGAGAGGAGTAGAAAAACATCAAAAATTTCAGTCCTGCATGATTCTACCAAGAAATGTGTGTTCATTCAAACCGCTGGTTTTTGATAGTTTGGGCCCTATTGAATAATGAATGTTTTGAATTTTCTCCAAAAGTAAAGTAGTTGCAAACTCATCCTTTTAGAAACTTGTTTGGGCTGTTGAGAGGAGTAAAAAACCATCAAAAATTTCAATCCTGCATGATTCTACCAAGAAATGTGATTCTTCATTCAAAACGCTGGTTTTTGCTATTGGGCTCTATTGAATAATGAATGTTTTGAATTTTCTCCAAAAGTAAAGTAGTTGCAAACTCATCCTTTTAGAGACTTGTTTGGGCTCATGAGCGGAGTAGAAAAACATCAAAAATTTCAGTCCTGCACGATTCTACCAAGAAATGTGTGTTCATTCAAACCGCTGGTTTTTGATATTTTGGGCCCTATTGAATAATGAATGTTTTGAATTTTCTCCAAAAGTAAAGTAGTTGCAAACTCATCCTTTTAGAAACTTGTTTGTGCTGTTGAGAGGAGTAAAAAAACATCAAAAATTTAAATCCTGCATGATTCTACCAAGAAATGTGATTCTTCATTCAAAACCTGATTTTTGCTATTGGGCTCTAATGAATAATGAATGTTTTGAATTTTCTCCAAAAGTAAAATAGTTGCAAACTCATCCTTTTAGAGACTTGTTTGGGCTCATGAGAGGAGTAGAAAAACATCAAAAATTTCAGTCCTGCATGATTCTACCAAGAAATGTGTGTTCATTCAAACCGCTGGTTTTTGATAGTTTGGGCCCTATTGAATAATGAATGTTTTGAATTTTCTCCAAAAGTAAAATAGTTGCAAACTCATCCTTTTAGAGACTTGTTTGGGCTCATGAGAGGAGTAGAAAAACATCAAAAATGTCAGTCCTGCATGATTCTACCAAGAAATGTGTGTTCATTCAAACCGCTGGTTTTTTATATTTTGGTCTCTATTGAATAATGAATGTTTTGAATTTTCTCCAAAAGTAAAGTAGTTGCAAACTCATGCTTTTAGAGACTTGTTTGGGCTCATGAGAGGAGTAGAAAAACATCAAAAATTTCAGTCCTGCATGATTCTACCAAGAAATGTGTATTCATTCAAACCGCTGGTTTTTGATAGTTTGGGCCCTATTGAATAATGAATGTTTTGAATTTTCTCCAAAAGTAAAGTCGTTGCAAACTCATCCTTTTAGAAACTTGTTTGGGCTGTTGAGAGGAGTAAAAAACCATCAAAAATTTCAATCCTGCATGATTCTACCAAGAAATGTGATTCTTCATTCAAAACCTGATTTTTGCTATTGGGCTCTATTGAATAATGAATGTTTTGAATTTTCTCCAAAAGTAAAGTAGTTGCAAACTCATGCTTTTAGAGACTTGTTTGGGCTCATGAGAGGAGTAGAAAAACATCAAAAATTTCAGTCCTGCATGATTCTACCAAGAAATGTGTGTTCATTCAAACCGCTGGTTTTTGATAGTTTGGGCCCTATTGAATAATGAATGTTTTGAATTTTCTCCAAAAGTAAAGTAGTTGCAAACTCATCCTTTTAGAAACTTGTTTGGGCTGTTGAGAGGAGTAAAAAACCATCAAAAATTTCAATCCTGCATGATTTTACCAAGAAATGTGATTCTTCATTCAAAACCTGATTTTTGCTATTGGGCTCTATTGAATAATGAATGTTTTGAATTTTCTCCAAAAGTAAAGTAGTTGCAAACTCATGCTTTTAGAGACTTGTTTGGGCTCATGAGAGGAGTAGAAAAACATAAAAAATTTCAGTCCTGCATGATTCTACCAAGAAATGTGTGTTCATTGAAACCGCTGGTTTTTGATAGTTTGGGCCCTATTGAATAATGAATGTTTTGAATTTTCTCCAAAAGTAAAGTAGTTGCAAACTCATCCTTTTAGAAACTTGTTTGGGCTGTTGAGAGGAGTAAAAAACCATCAAAAATTTCAATCCTGCATGATTCTACCAAGAAATGTGATTCTTCATTCAAAACGCTGGTTTTTGCTATTGGGCTCTATTGAATAATGAATGTTTTGAATTTTCTCCAAAAGTAAAGTAGTTGCAAACTCATCCTTTTAGAGACTTGTTTGGGCTCATGAGCGGAGTAGAAAAACATCAAAAATTTCAGTCCTGCACGATTCTACCAAGAAATGTGTGTTCATTCAAACCGCTGGTTTTTGATATTTTGGGCCCTATTGAATAATGAATGTTTTGAATTTTCTCCAAAAGTAAAGTAGTTGCAAACTCATCCTTTTAGAAACTTGTTTGTGCTGTTGAGAGGAGTAAAAAAACATCAAAAATTTAAATCCTGCATGATTCTACCAAGAAATGTGATTCTTCATTCAAAACCTGATTTTTGCTATTGGGCTCTAATGAATAATGAATGTTTTGAATTTTCTCCAAAAGTAAAATAGTTGCAAACTCATCCTTTTAGAGACTTGTTTGGGCTCATGAGAGGAGTAGAAAAACATCAAAAATTTCAGTCCTGCATGATTCTACCAAGAAATGTGTGTTCATTCAAACCGCTGGTTTTTGATAGTTTGGGCCCTATTGAATAATGAATGTTTTGAATTTTCTCCAAAAGTAAAATAGTTGCAAACTCATCCTTTTAGAGACTTGTTTGGGCTCATGAGAGGAGTAGAAAAACATCAAAAATGTCAGTCCTGCATGATTCTACCAAGAAATGTGTGTTCATTCAAACCGCTGGTTTTTTATATTTTGGTCTCTATTGAATAATGAATGTTTTGAATTTTCTCCAAAAGTAAAGTAGTTGCAAACTCATGCTTTTAGAGACTTGTTTGGGCTCATGAGAGGAGTAGAAAAACATCAAAAATTTCAGTCCTGCATGATTCTACCAAGAAATGTGTATTCATTCAAACCGCTGGTTTTTGATAGTTTGGGCCCTATTGAATAATGAATGTTTTGAATTTTCTCCAAAAGTAAAGTCGTTGCAAACTCATCCTTTTAGAAACTTGTTTGGGCTGTTGAGAGGAGTAAAAAACCATCAAAAATTTCAATCCTGCATGATTCTACCAAGAAATGTGATTCTTCATTCAAAACCTGATTTTTGCTATTGGGCTCTATTGAATAATGAATGTTTTGAATTTTCTCCAAAAGTAAAGTAGTTGCAAACTCATGCTTTTAGAGACTTGTTTGGGCTCATGAGAGGAGTAGAAAAACATCAAAAATTTCAGTCCTGCATGATTCTACCAAGAAATGTGTGTTCATTCAAACCGCTGGTTTTTGATAGTTTGGGCCCTATTGAATAATGAATGTTTTGAATTTTCTCCAAAAGTAAAGTAGTTGCAAACTCATCCTTTTAGAAACTTGTTTGGGCTGTTGAGAGGAGTAAAAAACCATCAAAAATTTCAATCCTGCATGATTTTACCAAGAAATGTGATTCTTCATTCAAAACCTGATTTTTGCTATTGGGCTCTATTGAATAATGAATGTTTTGAATTTTCTCCAAAAGTAAAGTAGTTGCAAACTCATGCTTTTAGAGACTTGTTTGGGCTCATGAGAGGAGTAGAAAAACATAAAAAATTTCAGTCCTGCATGATTCTACCAAGAAATGTGTGTTCATTGAAACCGCTGGTTTTTGATAGTTTGGGCCCTATTGAATAATGAATGTTTTGAATTTTCTCCAAAAGTAAAGTAGTTGCAAACTCATCCTTTAAGAAACTTGTTTGGGCTATTGAGAGAAGTAAAAAACCATCAAAAATTTCAATCCTGCATGATTTTACCAAGAAATGTGATTCTTCATTCAAAACCTGATTTTTGCTATTGGGCTCTATTGAATAGTGAATGTTTTGAATTTTCTCCAAAAGTAAAGTAGTTGCAAACTCATCCTTTTAGAAACTTGTTTGGGCTCTTGAGAGGAGTAAAAAACCATCAAAAATTTCAATCCTGCATGATTCTACCAAGAAATGTGATTCTTCATTCAAAACGCTGGTTTTTGCTATTGGGCTCTATTGAATAATGAATGTTTTGAATTTTCTCCAAAAGTAAAGTAGTTGCAAACTCATCCTTTTAGAAACTTGTTTGGGCTGTTGAGAGGAGTACAAAACCATCAAAAATTTCAATCCTGCATGATTCTACCAAGAAATGTGATTCTTCATTCAAAACGCTGGTTTTTGCTATTGGGCTCTATTGAATAATGAATGTTTTGAATTTTCTCCAAAAGTAAAGTAGTTGCAAACTCATCCTTTTAGAAACTTGTTTGGGCTGTTGAGAGGAGTAAAAAACCATCAAAAATTTCAATCCTGCATGATTCTACCAAGAAATGTGATTCTTCATTCAAAACGCTGGTTTTTGCTATTGGGCTCTATTGAATAATGAATGTTTTGAATTTTCTCCAAAAGTAAAGTAGTTGCAAACTCATCCTTTTTTCGAGACTTGTTTGGGCTCATGAGAGGAGTAGAAAAACATCAAAAATTTCAGTCCTGCACGATTCTACCAAGAAATGTGTGTTCATTCAAACCGCTGGTTTTTGATATTTTGGGCCCTATTGAATAATGAATGTTTTGAATTTTCTCCAAAAGTAAAGTAGTTGCAAACTCATCCTTTTAGAAACTTGTTTGGGCTGTTGAGAGGAGTAAAAAACCATCAAAAATTTCAATCCTGCATGATTCTACCAAGAAATGTGATTCTTCATTCAAAACCTGATTTTTGCTATTGGGCTCTATTGAATAGTGAATGTTTTGAATTTTCTCCAAAAGTAAAGTAGTTGCAAACTCATGCTTTTAGAGACTTGTTTGGGCTCATGAGAGGAGAAGAAAACCATCAAAAATTTCAGTCCTGCATGATTCTACCAAGAAATGTGTGTTCATTCAAACCGCTGGTTTTTGATAGTTTGGGCCCTATTGAATAACGAATGTTTTGAATTTTCTCCAAAAGTAAAGTAGTTGCAAACTCATCCTTTTAGAAACTTGTTTGGGCTGTTGAGAGGAGTAAAAAACCATCAAAAATTTCAATCCTGCATGATTTTACCAAGAAATGTGATTCTTCATTCAAAACCTGATTTTTGCTATTGGGCTCTATTGAATAATGAATGTTTTGAATTTTCTCCAAAAGTAAAGTAGTTGCAAACTCATCCTTTTAGAGACTTGTTTGGGCTCATGAGAGGAGTAGAAAAAAATCAAAAATTTCAGTCCTGCATGATTCTACCAAGAAATGTGTGTTCATTCAAACCGCTGGTTTTTGATATTTTGGGCTCTATTGAATAATGAATGTTTTGAATTTTCTCCAAAAGTAAAGTAGTTGCAAACTCATCCTTTTAGAGACTTGTTTGGGCTCATGAGAGGAGTAGAAAAACATCAAAAATTTCAGTCCTGCACGATTCTACCTAGAAATGTGTGTTCATTCAAACCGCTGTTTTTTTATATTTTGGGCTCTATTGAATAATGAATGTTTTGAATTTTCTCCAAAAGTAAAGTAGTTGCAAACTCATGCTTTTAGAGACTTGTTTGGGCTCATGAGAGGAGTAGAAAAACATCAAAAATTTCAGTCCTGCATGATTCTACCAAGAAATGTGTGTTCATTCAAACCGCTGGTTTTTGATAGTTTGGGCCCTATTGAATAATGAATGTTTTGAATTTTCTCCAAAAGTAAAGTAGTTGCAAACTCATCCTTTTAGAAACTTGTTTGGGCTGTTGAGAGGAGTAAAAAACCATCAAAAATTTCAATCCTGCATGATTCTACCAAGAAATGTGATTCTTCATTCAAAACGCTGGTTTTTGCTATTGGGCTCTATTGAATAATGAATGTTTTGAATTTTCTCCAAAAGTAAAGTAGTTGCAAACTCATCCTTTTAGAGACTTGTTTGGGCTCATGAGCGGAGTAGAAAAACATCAAAAATTTCAGTCCTGCACGATTCTACCAAGAAATGTGTGTTCATTCAAACCGCTGGTTTTTGATATTTTGGGCCCTATTGAATAATGAATGTTTTGAATTTTCTCCAAAAGTAAAGTAGTTGCAAACTCATCCTTTTAGAAACTTGTTTGTGCTGTTGAGAGGAGTAAAAAAACATCAAAAATTTAAATCCTGCATGATTCTACCAAGAAATGTGATTCTTCATTCAAAACCTGATTTTTGCTATTGGGCTCTAATGAATAATGAATGTTTTGAATTTTCTCCAAAAGTAAAATAGTTGCAAACTCATCCTTTTAGAGACTTGTTTGGGCTCATGAGAGGAGTAGAAAAACATCAAAAATTTCAGTCCTGCATGATTCTACCAAGAAATGTGTGTTCATTCAAACCGCTGGTTTTTGATAGTTTGGGCCCTATTGAATAATGAATGTTTTGAATTTTCTCCAAAAGTAAAATAGTTGCAAACTCATCCTTTTAGAGACTTGTTTGGGCTCATGAGAGGAGTAGAAAAACATCAAAAATGTCAGTCCTGCATGATTCTACCAAGAAATGTGTGTTCATTCAAACCGCTGGTTTTTTATATTTTGGTCTCTATTGAATAATGAATGTTTTGAATTTTCTCCAAAAGTAAAGTAGTTGCAAACTCATGCTTTTAGAGACTTGTTTGGGCTCATGAGAGGAGTAGAAAAACATCAAAAATTTCAGTCCTGCATGATTCTACCAAGAAATGTGTATTCATTCAAACCGCTGGTTTTTGATAGTTTGGGCCCTATTGAATAATGAATGTTTTGAATTTTCTCCAAAAGTAAAGTCGTTGCAAACTCATCCTTTTAGAAACTTGTTTGGGCTGTTGAGAGGAGTAAAAAACCATCAAAAATTTCAATCCTGCATGATTCTACCAAGAAATGTGATTCTTCATTCAAAACCTGATTTTTGCTATTGGGCTCTATTGAATAATGAATGTTTTGAATTTTCTCCAAAAGTAAAGTAGTTGCAAACTCATGCTTTTAGAGACTTGTTTGGGCTCATGAGAGGAGTAGAAAAACATCAAAAATTTCAGTCCTGCATGATTCTACCAAGAAATGTGTGTTCATTCAAACCGCTGGTTTTTGATAGTTTGGGCCCTATTGAATAATGAATGTTTTGAATTTTCTCCAAAAGTAAAGTAGTTGCAAACTCATCCTTTTAGAAACTTGTTTGGGCTGTTGAGAGGAGTAAAAAACCATCAAAAATTTCAATCCTGCATGATTTTACCAAGAAATGTGATTCTTCATTCAAAACCTGATTTTTGCTATTGGGCTCTATTGAATAATGAATGTTTTGAATTTTCTCCAAAAGTAAAGTAGTTGCAAACTCATGCTTTTAGAGACTTGTTTGGGCTCATGAGAGGAGTAGAAAAACATAAAAAATTTCAGTCCTGCATGATTCTACCAAGAAATGTGTGTTCATTGAAACCGCTGGTTTTTGATAGTTTGGGCCCTATTGAATAATGAATGTTTTGAATTTTCTCCAAAAGTAAAGTAGTTGCAAACTCATCCTTTAAGAAACTTGTTTGGGCTATTGAGAGAAGTAAAAAACCATCAAAAATTTCAATCCTGCATGATTTTACCAAGAAATGTGATTCTTCATTCAAAACCTGATTTTTGCTATTGGGCTCTATTGAATAGTGAATGTTTTGAATTTTCTCCAAAAGTAAAGTAGTTGCAAACTCATGCTTTTAGAGACTTGTTTGGGCTCATGAGAGGAGTAGAAAAACATCAAAAATTTCAGTCCTGCACGATTCTACCAAGAAATGTGTGTTCATTCAAACCGCTGGTTTTTGATATTTTGGGCCCTATTGAATAATGAATGTTTTGAATTTTCTCCAAAAGTAAAGTAGTTGCAAACTCATCCTTTTAGAAACTTGTTTGGGCTGTTGAGAGGAGTAAAAAACCATCAAAAATTTCAATCCTGCATGATTCTACCAAGAAATGTGATTCTTCATTCAAAACCTGATTTTTGCTATTGGGCTCTATTGAATAATGAATGTTTTGAATTTTCTCCAAAAGTAAAGTAGTTGCAAACTCATGCTTTTAGAGACTTGTTTGGGCTCATGAGAGGAGTAGAAAAACATCAAAAATTTCAGTCCTGCATGATTCTACCAAGAAATGTGTGTTCATTGAAACCCCTGGTTTTTGATAGTTTGGGCCCTATTGAATAATGAATGTTTTGAATTTTCTCCAAAAGTAAAGTAGTTGCAAACTCATCCTTTTAGAAACTTGTTTGGGCTGTTGAGAGGAGTAAAAAACCATCAAAAATTTCAATCCTGCATGATTCTACCAAGAAATGTGATTCTTCATTCAAAACCTGATTTTTGCTATTGGGCTCTATTGAATAATGAATGTTTTGAATTTTCTCCAAAAGTAAAGTAGTTGCAAACTCATCCTTTTAGAAACTTGTTTGGGCTGTTGAGAGGAGTAAAAAACCATCAAAAATTTCAGTCCTGCATGATTCTACCAAGAAATGTGTGTTCATTCAAACCGCTGGTTTTTGATAGTTTGGGCCCTATTGAATAATGAATGTTTTGAATTTTCTCCAAAAGTAAAGTAGTTGCAAACTCATCCTTTTAGAAACTTGTTTGGGCTATTGAGAGAAGTAAAAAACCATCAAAAATTTCAATCCTGCATGATTTTACCAAAAAATGTGATTCTTCATTCAAAACCTGATTTTTGCTATTGGGCTCTATTGAATAGTGAATGTTTTGAATTTTCTCCAAAAGTAAAGTTGTTGCAAACTCATGCTTTTAGAGACTTGTTTGGGCTCATGAGAGGAGTAGAAAAACATCAAAAATTTCAGTCCTGCACGATTCTACCAAGAAATGTGTGTTCATTCAAACCGCTGGTTTTTGATATTTTGGGCCCTATTGAATAATGAATGTTTTGAATTTTCTCCAAAAGTAAAGTAGTTGCAAACTCATCCTTTTAGAAACTTGTTTGGGCTGTTGAGAGGAGTAAAAAACCATCAAAAATTTCAATCCTGCATGATTCTACCAAGAAATGTGATTCTTCATTCAAAACCTGATTTTTGCTATTGGGCTCTATTGAATAATGAATGTTTTGAATTTTCTCCAAAAGTAAAGTAGTTGCAAACTCATGCTTTTAGAGACTTGTTTGGGCTCATGAGAGGAGTAGAAAAACATCAAAAATTTCAGTCCTGCATGATTCTACCAAGAAATGTGTGTTCATTGAAACCCCTGGTTTTTGATAGTTTGGGCCCTATTGAATAATGAATGTTTTGAATTTTCTCCAAAAGTAAAGTAGTTGCAAACTCATCCTTTTAGAAACTTGTTTGGGCTGTTGAGAGGAGTAAAAAACCATCAAAAATTTCAATCCTGCATGATTCTACCAAGAAATGTGATTCTTCATTCAAAACCTGATTTTTGCTATTGGGCTCTATTGAATAATGAATGTTTTGAATTTTCTCCAAAAGTAAAGTAGTTGCAAACTCATCCTTTTAGAAACTTGTTTGGGCTGTTGAGAGGAGTAAAAAACCATCAAAAATTTCAGTCCTGCATGATTCTACCAAGAAATGTGTGTTCATTCAAACCGCTGGTTTTTGATAATTTGGGCCCTATTGAATAATGAATGTTTTGAATTTTCTCCAAAAGTAAAGTAGTTGCAAACTCATCCTTTTAGAAACTTGTTTGGGCTGTTGAGAGGAGTAAAAAACCATCAAAAATTTCAATCCTGCATGATTCTACCAAGAAATGTGATTCTTCATTCAAAACCTGATTTTTGCTATTGGGCTCTATTGAATAATGAATGTTTTGAATTTTCTCCAAAAGTAAAGTAGTTGCAAACTCATGCTTTTAGAGACTTGTTTGGGCTCATGAGAGGAGTAGAAAAACATCAAAAATTTCAGTCCTGCATGATTCTACCAAGAAATGTGTGTTCATTCAAACCGCTGGTTTTTGATAGTTTGGGCCCTATTGAATAATGAATGTTTTGAATTTTCTCCAAAAGTAAAGTAGTTGCAAACTCATCCTTTTAGAATCTTGTTTGGGCTGTTGAGAGGAGTAAAAAACCATCAAAAATTTCAATCCTGCATGATTCTACCAAGAAATGTGATTCTTCATTCAAAACCTTATTTTTGCTATTGGGCTCTATTGAATAATGAATGTTTTGAATTTTCTCCAAAAGTAAAGTAGTTGCAAACTCATGCTTTTAGAGACTTGTTTGGGCTCATGAGAGGAGTAGAAAAACATCAAAAATTTCAGTCCTGCACGATTCTACCAAGAAATGTTTGTTCATTCAAACCGCTAATTTTTTATATTTTTTGCCCTATTGAATAATGAATGTTTTGAATTTTCTCCAAAAGTAAAGTAGTTGCAAACTCATCCTTTTAGAAACTTGTTTGGGCTATTGAGAGGAGTAAAAAACCATCAAAAATTTCAATTCTTCATGATTTTACCAAGAAATGTGATTCTTCATTCAAAACCTGATTTTTGCTATTGGGCTCTATTGAATAGTGAATGTTTTGAATTTTCTCCAAAAGTAAAGTAGTTGCAAACTCATGCTTTTAGAGACTTGTTTGGGCTCATGAGAGGAGTAGAAAAACATCAAAAATTTCAGTCCTGCACGATTCTACCAAGAAATGTGTGTTCATTCAAACCGCTGGTTTTTGATATTTTGGGCCCTATTGAATAATGAATGTTTTGAATTTTCTCCAAAAGTAAAGTAGTTGCAAACTCATCCTTTTAGAAACTTGTTTGGGCTGTTGAGAGGAGTAAAAAACCATCAAAAATTTCAATCCTGCATGATTCTACCAATAAATGTGATTCTTCATTCAAAACCTGATTTTTGCTATTGGGCTCTATTGAATAATGAATGTTTTGAATTTTCTCCAAAAGTAAAGTAGTTGCAAACTCATGCTTTTAGAGACTTGTTTGGGCTCATGAGAGGAGTAGAAAAACATCAAAAATTTCAGTCCTGCATGATTCTACCAAGAAATGTGTGTTCATTGAAACCGCTGGTTTCTGATAGTTTGGGCCCTATTGAATAATGAATGTTTTGAATTTTCTCCAAAAGTAAAGTAGTTGCAAACTCATCCTTTTAGAGACTTGTTTGGGCTCATGAGAGGAGTAGAAAAACATCTAAAATTTAAGTCCTGCACGATTCTACCTAGAAATGTGTGTTCATTCAAACCGCTGTTTTTTTATATTTTGGGCTCTATTGAATAATGAATGTTTTGAATTTTCTCCAAAAGTAAAGTAGTTGCAAACTCATGCTTTTAGAGACTTGTTTGGGCTCATGAGAGGAGTAGAAAAACATCAAAAATTTCAGTCCTGCATGATTCTACCAAGAAATGTGTGTTCATTCAAACCGCTGGTTTTTGATAGTTTGGGCCCTATTAAATAATGAATGTTTTGAATTTTCTCCAAAAGTAAAGTAGTTGCAAACTCATCCTTTTAGAAACTTGTTTGGGCTGTTGAGAGGAGTAAAAAACCATCAAAAATTTCAATCCTGCATGATTCTACCAAGAAATGTGATTCTTCATTCAAAACGCTGGTTTTTGCTATTGGGCTCTATTGAATAATGAATGTTTTGAATTTTCTCCAAAAGTAAAGTAGTTCCAAACTCATCCTTTTAGAGACTTGTTTGGGCTCATGAGAGGAGTAGAAAAACATCAAAAATTTCAGTCCTGCACGATTCTACCAAGATATGTGTGTTCATTCAAACCGCTGGTTTTTGATAGTTTGGGCCCTATTGAATAATGAATGTTTTGAATTTTCTCCAAAAGTAAAGTAGTTGCAAACTCATCCTTTTAGAAACTTGTTTGTGCTGTTGAGAGGAGTAAAAAAACATCAAAAATTTCAATCCTGCATGATTCTACCAAGAAATGTGATTCTTCATTCAAATCCTGATTTTTGCTATTGGGCTCTATTGAATAATGAATGTTTTGAATTTTCTCCAAAAGTAAAGTAATTGCAACCTCATGCTTTTATAGACTTGTTTGGGCTCATGAGAGGAGTAGAAAAACATCAAAAATTTCAGTCCTGCATGATTCTACCAAGAAATGTGTGTTCATTCAAACCGCTGGTTTTTGATAGTTTGGGCCCTATTGAATAATGAATGTTTTGAATTTTCTCCAAAAGTAAAGTAGTTGCAAACTCATCCTTTTAGAAACTTGTTTGGGCTGTTGAGAGGAGTAAAAAACCATCAAAAATTTCAATCCTGCATGATTCTACCAAGAAATGTGATTCTTCATTCAAAACGCTGGTTTTTGCTATTGGGCTCTATTGAATAATGAATGTTTTGAATTTTCTCCAAAAGTAAAGTAGTTGCAAACTCATCCTTTTAGAAACTTGTTTGGGCTGTTGAGAGGAGTACAAAACCATCAAAAATTTCAATCCTGCATGATTCTACCAAGAAATGTGATTCTTCATTCAAAACGCTGGTTTTTGCTATTGGGCTCTATTGAATAATGAATGTTTTCAATTTTCTCCAAAAGTAAAGTAGTTGCAAACTCATCCTTTTAGAAACTTGTTTGGGCTGTTGAGAGGAGTAAAAAACCATCAAAAATTTCAATCCTGCATGATTCTACCAAGAAATGTGATTCTTCATTCAAAACGCTGGTTTTTGCTATTGGGCTCTATTGAATAATGAATGTTTTGAATTTTCTCCAAAAGTAAAGTAGTTGCAAACTCATCCTTTTAGAGACTTGTTTGGGCTCATGAGAGGAGTAGAAAAACATCAAAAATTTCAGTCCTGCATGATTCTACCAAGAAATGTGTGTTCATTCAAACCGCTCGTTTTTGATATTTTGGGCCCTATTGAATAATGAATGTTTTGAATTTTCTCCAAAAGTAAATTAGTTGCAAACTCATCCTTTTAGAAACTTGTTTGGGCTGTTGAGAAGAGTAAAAAACCATCAAAAATTTCAATCCTGCATGATTCTACCAAGAAATGTGATTCTTCATTCAAAACCTGATTTTTGCTATTGGGCTCCATTGAATAATGAATGTTTTGAATTTTCTCCAAAAGTAAAGTAGTTGCAAACTCATGCTTTTAGAGACTTGTTTGGGCTCATGAGAGGAGTAGAAAAACATCAAAAATTTCAGTCCTGCACGATTCTACCAAGAAATGTGTGTTCATTCAAACCGCTGGTTTTTGATAGTTTGGGCCCTATTGAATAATGAATGTTTTGAATTTTCTCCAAAAGTAAAGTAGTTGCAAACTCATCCTTTTAGAAACTTGTTTGTGCTGTTGAGAGGAGTAAAAAAACATCAAAAATTTCAATCCTGCATGATTCTACCAAGAAATGTGATTCTTCATTCAAAACCTGATTTTTCCTATTGGGCTCTATTGAATAATGAATGTTTTGAATTTTCTCCAAAAGTAAAGTAGTTGCAAACTCATCCTTTTAGAGACTTGTTTGGGCTCATGAGAGGAGTAGAAAAACATCAAAAATTTCAGTCCTGCATGATTCTACCAAGAAATGTGTGTTCATTCAAACCGCTGGTTTTTGATAGTTTGGGCCCTATTGAATAATGAATGTTTTGAATTTTCTCCAAAAGTAAAGTAGTTGCAAACTCATCCTTTTAGAAACTTGTTTGGGCTGTTGAGAAGAGTAAAAAACCATCAAAAATTTCAATCCTGCATGATTCTACCAAGAAATGTGATTCTTCATTCAAAACCTGATTTTTGCTATTGGGCTCCATTGAATAATGAATGTTTTGAATTTTCTCCAAAAGTAAAGTAGTTGCAAACTCATGCTTTTAGAGACTTGTTTGGGCTCATGAGAGGAGTAGAAAAACATCAAAAATTTCAGTCCTGCATGATTCTACCAAGAAATGTGTGTTCATTGAAACCGCTGGTTTTTGATAGTTTGGGCCCTATTGAATAACGAATGTTTTGAATTTTCTCCAAAAGTAAAGTAGTTGCAAACTCATCCTTTTAGAAACTTGTTTGGGCTCTTGAGAGGAGTAAAAAACCATCAAAAATTTCAATCCTGCATGATTCTACCAAGAAATGTGATTCTTCATTCAAAACGCTGGTTTTTGCTATTGGGCTCTATTGAATAATGAATGTTTTGAATTTTCTCCAAAAGTAAAGTAGTTGCAAACTCATCCTTTTAGAAACTTGTTTGGGCTGTTGAGAGGAGTACAAAACCATCAAAAATTTCAATCCTGCATGATTCTACCAAGAAATGTGATTCTTCATTCAAAACGCTGGTTTTTGCTATTGGGCTCTATTGAATAATGAATGTTTTGAATTTTCTCCAAAAGTAAAGTAGTTGCAAACTCATCCTTTTAGAAACTTGTTTGGGCTGTTGAGAGGAGTAAAAAACCATCAAAAATTTCAATCCTGCATGATTCTACCAAGAAATGTGATTCTTCATTCAAAACGCTGGTTTTTGCAATTGGGCTCTATTGAATAATGAATGTTTTGAATTTTCTCCAAAAGTAAAGTAGTTGCAAACTCATCCTTTTTTCGAGACTTGTTTGGGCTCATGAGAGGAGTAGAAAAACATCAAAAATTTCAGTCCTGCACGATTCTACCAAGAAATGTGTGTTCATTCAAACCGCTGGTTTTTGATATTTTGGGCCCTATTGAATAATGAATGTTTTGAATTTTCTCCAAAAGTAAAGTAGTTGCAAACTCATCCTTTTAGAAACTTGTTTGGGCTGTTGAGAGGAGTAAAAAACCATCAAAAATTTCAATCCTGCATGATTCTACCAAGAAATGTGATTCTTCATTCAAAACCTGATTTTTGCTATTGGGCTCTATTGAATAGTGAATGTTTTGAATTTTCTCCAAAAGTAAAGTAGTTGCAAACTCATGCTTTTAGAGACTTGTTTGGGCTCATGAGAGGAGAAGAAAACCATCAAAAATTTCAGTCCTCCATGATTCTACCAAGAAATGTGTGTTCATTCAAACCGCTGGTTTTTGATAGTTTGGGCCCTATTGAATAACGAATGTTTTGAATTTTCTCCAAAAGTAAAGTAGTTGCAAACTCATCCTTTTAGAAACTTGTTTGGGCTGTTGAGAGGAGTAAAAAACCATCAAAAATTTCAATCCTGCATGATTTTACCAAGAAATGTGATTCTTCATTCAAAACCTGATTTTTGCTATTGGGCTCTATTGAATAATGAATGTTTTGAATTTTCTCCAAAAGTAAAGTAGTTGCAAACTCATCCTTTTAGAGACTTGTTTGGGCTCATGAGAGGAGTAGAAAAAAATCAAAAATTTCAGTCCTGCATGATTCTACCAAGAAATGTGTGTTCATTCAAACCGCTGGTTTTTGATATTTTGGGCTCTATTGAATAATGAATGTTTTGAATTTTCTCCAAAAGTAAAGTAGTTGCAAACTCATCCTTTTAGAGACTTGTTTGGGCTCATGAGAGGAGTAGAAAAACATCAAAAATTTCAGTCCTGCACGATTCTACCTAGAAATGTGTGTTCATTCAAACCGCTGTTTTTTTATATTTTGGGCTCTATTGAATAATGAATGTTTTGAATTTTCTCCAAAAGTAAAGTAGTTGCAAACTCATGCTTTTAGAGACTTGTTTGGGCTCATGAGAGGAGTAGAAAAACATCAAAAATTTCAGTCCTGCATGATTCTACCAAGAAATGTGTGTTCATTCAAACCGCTGGTTTTTGATAGTTTGGGCCCTATTGAATAATGAATGTTTTGAATTTTCTCCAAAAGTAAAGTAGTTGCAAACTCATCCTTTTAGAAACTTGTTTGGGCTGTTGAGAGGAGTAAAAAACCATCAAAAATTTCAATCCTGCATGATTCTACCAAGAAATGTGATTCTTCATTCAAAACGCTGGTTTTTGCTATTGGGCTCTATTGAATAATGAATGTTTTGAATTTTCTCCAAAAGTAAAGTAGTTGCAAACTCATCCTTTTAGAGACTTGTTTGGGCTCATGAGCGGAGTAGAAAAACATCAAAAATTTCAGTCCTGCACGATTCTACCAAGAAATGTGTGTTCATTCAAACCGCTGGTTTTTGATATTTTGGGCCCTATTGAATAATGAATGTTTTGAATTTTCTCCAAAAGTAAAGTAGTTGCAAACTCATCCTTTTAGAAACTTGTTTGTGCTGTTGAGAGGAGTAAAAAAACATCAAAAATTTAAATCCTGCATGATTCTACCAAGAAATGTGATTCTTCATTCAAAACCTGATTTTTGCTATTGGGCTCTAATGAATAATGAATGTTTTGAATTTTCTCCAAAAGTAAAATAGTTGCAAACTCATCCTTTTAGAGACTTGTTTGGGCTCATGAGAGGAGTAGAAAAACATCAAAAATTTCAGTCCTGCATGATTCTACCAAGAAATGTGTGTTCATTCAAACCGCTGGTTTTTGATAGTTTGGGCCCTATTGAATAATGAATGTTTTGAATTTTCTCCAAAAGTAAAGTAGTTGCAAACTCATCCTTTTAGAAACTTGTTTGGGCTGTTGAGAGGAGTAAAAAACCATCAAAAATTTCAATCCTGCATGATTCTACCAAGAAATGTGATTCTTCATTCAAAACCTGATTTTTGCTATTGGGCTCTATTGAATAATGAATGTTTTGAATTTTCTCCAAAAGTAAAGTAGTTGCAAACTCATGCTTTTAGAGACTTGTTTGGGCTCATGAGAGGAGTAGAAAAACATCAAAAATTTCAGTCCTGCATGATTCTACCAAGAAATGTGTGTTCATTCAAACCGCTGGTTTTTGATAGTTTGGGCCCTATTGAATAATGAATGTTTTGAATTTTCTCCAAAAGTAAAGTAGTTGCAAACTCATCCTTTTAGAAACTTGTTTGGGCTGTTGAGAGGAGTAAAAAACCATCAAAAATTTCAATCCTGCATGATTCTACCAAGAAATGTGATTCTTCATTCAAAACCTTATTTTTGCTATTGGGCTCTATTGAATAATGAATGTTTTGAATTTTCTCCAAAAGTAAAGTAGTTGCAAACTCATGCTTTTAGAGACTTGTTTGGGCTCATGAGAGGAGTAGAAAAACATCAAAAATTTCAGTCCTGCATGATTCTACCAAGAAATGTGTGTTCATTGAAACCGCTGGTTTTTGATAGTTTGGGCCCTATTGAATAATGAATGTTTTGAATTTTCTCCAAAAGTAAAGTAGTTGCAAACTCATCCTTTTAGAAACTTGTTTGGGCTGTTGAGAGGAGTAAAAAACCATCAAAAATTTCAATCCTGCATGATTCTACCAAGAAATGTGATTCTTCATTCAAAACTCTGGTTTTTGCTATTGGGCTCTATTGAATAATGAATGTTTTGAATTTTCTCCAAAAGTAAAGTAGTTGCAAACTCATCCTTTTAGAGACTTGTTTGGGCTCATGAGAGGAGTAGAAAAAAATCAAAAATTTCAGTCCTGCATGATTCTACCAAGAAATGTGTGTTCATTCAAACCGCTGGTTTTTGATATTTTGGGCTCTATTGAATAATGAATGTTTTGAATTTTCTCCAAAAGTAAAGTAGTTGCAAACTCATCCTTTTAGAAACTTGTTTGGGCTGTTGAGAGGAGTAAAAAACCATCAAAAATTTCAATCCTGCATGATTCTACCAAGAAATGTGATTCTTCATTCAAAACCTGATTTTTGCTATTGGACTCTATTGAATAATGAATGTTTTGAATTTTCTCCAAAAGTAAAGTAGTTGCAAACTCATGCTTTTAAAGACTTGTTTGGGCTCATGAGAGGAGTAGAAAAACATCAAAAATTTCAGTCCTGCATGATTTTACCAAGAAATGTGTGTTCATTGAAACCGCTGGTTTTTGATAGTTTGGGCCCTATTGAATAATGAATGTTTTGAATTTTCTCCAAAAGTAAAGTAGTTGCAAACTCATCCTTTTAGAGACTTGTTTGGGCTCATAAGAGGAGTAGAAAAACATCAAAAATTTCAGTCCTGCACGATTCTACCAAGAAATGTGTGTTCATTCAAACCGCTGGTTTTTTATATTTTGGTCTCTATTGAATAATGAATGTTTTGAATTTTCTCCAAAAGTAAAGTAGTTGCAAACTCATGCTTTTAGAGACTTGTTTGGGCTCATGAGAGGAGTAGAAAAACATCAAAAATTTCAGTCCTGCATGATTCTACCAAGAAATGTGTATTCATTCAAACCGCTGGTTTTTGATAGTTTGGGCCCTATTGAATAATGAATGTTTTGAATTTTCTCCAAAAGTAAAGTCGTTGCAAACTCATCCTTTTAGAAACTTGTTTGGGCTGTTGAGAGGAGTAAAAAACCATCAAAAATTTCAATCCTGCATGATTCTACCAAGAAATGTGATTCTTCATTCAAAACCTGATTTTTGCTATTGGGCTCTATTGAATAATGAATGTTTTGAATTTTCTCCAAAAGTAAAGTAGTTGCAAACTCATGCTTTTAGAGACTTGTTTGGGCTCATGAGAGGAGTAGAAAAACATCAAAAATTTCAGTCCTGCATGATTCTACCAAGAAACGTGTGTTCATTCAAACCGCTGGTTTTTGATAGTTTGGGCCCTATTGAATAATGAATGTTTTGAATTTTCTCCAAAAGTAAAGTAGTTGCAAACTCATCCTTTTAGAAACTTGTTTGGGCTGTTGAGAGGAGTAAAAAACCATCAAAAATTTCAATCCTGCATGATTTTACCAAGAAATGTGATTCTTCATTCAAAACCTGATTTTTGCTATTGGGCTCTATTGAATAATGAATGTTTTGAATTTTCTCCAAAAGTAAAGTAGTTGCAAGCTCATGCTTTTAGAGACTTGTTTGGGCTCATGAGAGGAGTAGAAAAACGTAAAAAAATTTCAGTCCTGCATGATTCTACCAAGAAATGTGTGTTCATTCAAACCGCTGGTTTTTGATATTTTGGGCCCTATTGAATAATGAATGTTTTGAATTTTCTCCAAAAGTAAAGTAGTTGCAAACTCATCCTTTTAGAAACTTGTTTGGGCTGTTGAGAAGAGTAAAAAACCATCAAAAATTTCAATCCTGCATGATTCTACCAAGAAATGTGATTCTTCATTCAAAACCTGATTTTTGCTATTGGGCTCCATTGAATAATGAATGTTTTGAATTTTCTCCAAAAGTAAAGTAGTTGCAAACTCATGCTTTTAGAGACTTGTTTGGGCTCATGAGAGGAGTAGAAAAACATCAAAAATTTCAGTCCTGCACGATTCTACCAAGAAATGTGTGTTCATTCAAACCGCTGGTTTTTGATATTTTGGGCCCTATTGAATAATGAATGTTTTGAATTTTCTCCAAAAGTAAAGTAGTTGCAAACTCATCCTTTTAGAAACTTGTTTGTGCTGTTGAGAGGAGTAAAAAAACATCAAAAATTTCAATCCTGCATGATTCTACCAAGAAATGTGATTCTTCATTCAAAACCTGATTTTTCCTATTGGGCTCTATTGAATAATGAATGTTTTGAATTTTCTCCAAAAGTAAAGTAGTTGCAAACTCATCCTTTTAGAGACTTGTTTGGGCTCATGAGAGGAGTAGAAAAACATCAAAAATTTCAGTCCTGCATGATTCTACCAAGAAATGTGTGTTCATTCAAACCGCTGGTTTTTGATAGTTTGGGCCCTATTGAATAATGAATGTTTTGAATTTTCTCCAAAAGTAAAGTAGTTGCAAACTCATCCTTTTAGAAACTTGTTTGGGCTGTTGAGAGGAGTAAAAAACCATCAAAAATTTCAATCCTGCATGATTCTACCAAGAAATGTGATTCTTCATTCAAAACCTAATTTTTGCTATTGGGCCCTATTGAATAATGAACGTTTTGAATTTTCTCCAAAAGTAAAGTAGTTGCAAACTCATGCTTTTAGAGACTTGTTTGGGCTCATGAGAGGAGTAGAAAAACATCAAAAATTTCAGTCCTGCATGATTCTACCAAGAAATGTGTGTTCATTGAAACCGCTGGTTTTTGATAGTTTGGGCCCTATTGAATAACGAATGTTTTGAATTTTCTCCAAAAGTAAAGTAGTTGCAAACTCATCCTTTTAGAAACTTGTTTGGGCTCTTGAGAGGAGTAAAAAACCATCAAAAATTTCAATCCTGCATGATTCTACCAAGAAATGTGATTCTTCATTCAAAACGCTGGTTTTTGCTATTGGGCTCTATTGAATAATGAATGTTTTGAATTTTCTCCAAAAGTAAAGTAGTTGCAAACTCATCCTTTTAGAAACTTGTTTGGGCTGTTGAGAGGAGTACAAAACCATCAAAAATTTCAATCCTGCATGATTCTACCAAGAAATGTGATTCTTCATTCAAAACGCTGGTTTTTGCTATTGGGCTCTATTGAATAATGAATGTTTTGAATTTTCTCCAAAAGTAAAGTAGTTGCAAACTCATACTTTTAGAAACTTGTTTGGGCTGTTGAGAGGAGTAAAAAACCATCAAAAATTTCAATCCTGCATGATTCTACCAAGAAATGTGATTCTTCATTCAAAACGCTGGTTTTTGCTATTGGGCTCTATTGAATAATGAATGTTTTGAATTTTCTCCAAAAGTAAAGTAGTTGCAAACTCATCCTTTTTTCGAGACTTGTTTGGGCTCATGAGAGGAGTAGAAAAACATCAAAAATTTCAGTCCTGCACGATTCTACCAAGAAATGTGTGTTCATTCAAACCGCTGGTTTTTGATATTTTGGGCCCTATTGAATAATGAATGTTTTGAATTTTCTCCAAAAGTAAAGTAGTTGCAAACTCATCCTTTTAGAAACTTGTTTGGGCTGTTGAGAGGAGTAAAAAACCATCAAAAATTTCAATCCTGCATGATTCTACCAAGAAATGTGATTCTTCATTCAAAACCTGATTTTTGCTATTGGGCTCTATTGAATAGTGAATGTTTTGAATTTTCTCCAAAAGTAAAGTAGTTGCAAACTCATGCTTTTAGAGACTTGTTTGGGCTCATGAGAGGAGTAGAAAACCATCAAAAATTTCAGTCCTGCATGATTCTACCAAGAAATGTGTGTTCATTCAAACCGCTGGTTTTTGATAGTTTGGGCCCTATTGAATAACGAATGTTTTGAATTTTCTCCAAAAGTAAAGTAGTTGCAAACTCATCCTTTTAGAAACTTGTTTGGGCTGTTGAGAGGAGTAAAAAACCATCAAAAATTTCAATCCTGCATGATTTTACCAAGAAATGTGATTCTTCATTCAAAACCTGATTTTTGCTATTGGGCTCTATTGAATAATGAATGTTTTGAATTTTCTCCAAAAGTAAAGTAGTTGCAAACTCATCCTTTTAGAGACTTGTTTGGGCTCATGAGAGGAGTAGAAAAAAATCAAAAATTTCAGTCCTGCATGATTCTACCAAGAAATGTGTGTTCATTCAAACCGCTGGTTTTTGATATTTTGGGCTCTATTGAATAATGAATGTTTTGAATTTTCTCCAAAAGTAAAGTAGTTGCAAACTCATCCTTTTAGAGACTTGTTTGGGCTCATGAGAGGAGTAGAAAAACATCAAAAATTTCAGTCCTGCACGATTCTACCTAGAAATGTGTGTTCATTCAAACCGCTGTTTTTTTATATTTTGGGCTCTATTGAATAATGAATGTTTTGAATTTTCTCCAAAAGTAAAGTAGTTGCAAACTCATGCTTTTAGAGACTTGTTTGGGCTCATGAGAGGAGTAGAAAAACATCAAAAATTTCAGTCCTGCATGATTCTACCAAGAAATGTGTGTTCATTCAAACCGCTGGTTTTTGATAGTTTGGGCCCTATTGAATAATGAATGTTTTGAATTTTCTCCAAAAGTAAAGTAGTTGCAAACTCATCCTTTTAGAAACTTGTTTGGGCTGTTGAGAGGAGTAAAAAACCATCAAAAATTTCAATCCTGCATGATTCTACCAAGAAATGTGATTCTTCATTCAAAACGCTGGTTTTTGCTATTGGGCTCTATTGAATAATGAATGTTTTGAATTTTCTCCAAAAGTAAAGTAGTTGCAAACTCATCCTTTTAGAGACTTGTTTGGGCTCATGAGCGGAGTAGAAAAACATCAAAAATTTCAGTCCTGCACGATTCTACCAAGAAATGTGTGTTCATTCAAACCGCTGGTTTTTGATATTTTGGGCCCTATTGAATAATGAATGTTTTGAATTTTCTCCAAAAGTAAAGTAGTTGCAAACTCATCCTTTTAGAAACTTGTTTGTGCTGTTGAGAGGAGTAAAAAAACATCAAAAATTTAAATCCTGCATGATTCTACCAAGAAATGTGATTCTTCATTCAAAACCTGATTTTTGCTATTGGGCTCTAATGAATAATGAATGTTTTGAATTTTCTCCAAAAGTAAAATAGTTGCAAACTCATCCTTTTAGAGACTTGTTTGGGCTCATGAGAGGAGTAGAAAAACATCAAAAATTTCAGTCCTGCATGATTCTACCAAGAAATGTGTGTTCATTCAAACCGCTGGTTTTTGATAGTTTGGGCCCTATTGAATAATGAATGTTTTGAATTTTCTCCAAAAGTAAAGTAGTTGCAAACTCATCCTTTTAGAAACTTGTTTGGGCTGTTGAGAGGAGTAAAAAACCATCAAAAATTTCAATCCTGCATGATTCTACCAAGAAATGTGATTCTTCATTCAAAACCTGATTTTTGCTATTGGGCTCTATTGAATAATGAATGTTTTGAATTTTCTCCAAAAGTAAAGTAGTTGCAAACTCATGCTTTTAGAGACTTGTTTGGGCTCATGAGAGGGGTAGAAAAACATCAAAAATTTCAGTCCTGCATGATTCTACCAAGAAATGTGTGTTCATTCAAACCGCTGGTTTTTGATAGTTTGGGCCCTATTGAATAATGAATGTTTTGAATTTTCTCCAAAAGTAAAGTAGTTGCAAACTCATCCTTTTAGAAACTTGTTTGGGCTGTTGAGAGGAGTAAAAAACCATCAAAAATTTCAATCCTGCATGATTCTACCAAGAAATGTGATTCTTCATTCAAAACCTGATTTTTGCTATTGGGCTCTATTGAATAATGAATGTTTTGAATTTTCTCCAAAAGTAAAGTAGTTGCAAACTCATGCTTTTAGAGACTTGTTTGGGCTCATGAGAGGAGTAGAAAAACATCAAAAATTTCAGTCCTGCATGATTCTACCAAGAAATGTGTGTTCATTGAAACCGCTGGTTTTTGATAGTTTGGGCCCTATTGAATAATGAATGTTTTGAATTTTCTCCAAAAGTAAAGTAGTTGCAAACTCATCCTTTTAGAAACTTGTTTGGGCTGTTGAGAGGAGTAAAAAACCATCAAAAATTTCAATCCTGCATGATTCTACCAAGAAATGTGATTCTTCATTCAAAACTCTGGTTTTTGCTATTGGGCTCTATTGAATAATGAATGTTTTGAATTTTCTCCAAAAGTAAAGTAGTTGCAAACTCATCCTTTTAGAGACTTGTTTGGGCTCATGAGAGGAGTAGAAAAAAATCAAAAATTTCAGTCCTGCATGATTCTACCAAGAAATGTGTGTTCATTCAAACCGCTGGTTTTTGATATTTTGGGCTCTATTGAATAATGAATGTTTTGAATTTTCTCCAAAAGTAAAGTAGTTGCAAACTCATCCTTTTAGAAACTTGTTTGGGCTGTTGAGAGGAGTAAAAAACCATCAAAAATTTCAATCCTGCATGATTCTACCAAGAAATGTGATTCTTCATTCAAAACCTGATTTTTGCTATTGGACTCTATTGAATAATGAATGTTTTGAATTTTCTCCAAAAGTAAAGTAGTTGCAAACTCATGCTTTTAGAGACTTGTTTGGGCTCATGAGAGGAGTAGAAAAACATCAAAAATTTCAGTCCTGCATGATTTTACCAAGAAATGTGTGTTCATTGAAACCGCTGGTTTTTGATAGTTTGGGCCCTATTGAATAATGAATGTTTTGAATTTTCTCCAAAAGTAAAGTAGTTGCAAACTCATCCTTTTAGAGACTTGTTTGGGCTCATAAGAGGAGTAGAAAAACATCAAAAATTTCAGTCCTGCACGATTCTACCAAGAAATGTGTGTTCATTCAAACCGCTGGTTTTTTATATTTTGGTCTCTATTGAACAATGAATGTTTTGAATTTTCTCCAAAAGTAAAGTAGTTGCAAACTCATGCTTTTAGAGACTTGTTTGGGCTCATGAGAGGAGTAGAAAAACATCAAAAATTTCAGTCCTGCATGATTCTACCAAGAAATGTGTATTCATTCAAACCGCTGGTTTTTGATAGTTTGGGCCCTATTGAATAATGAATGTTTTGAATTTTCTCCAAAAGTAAAGTCGTTGCAAACTCATCCTTTTAGAAACTTGTTTGGGCTGTTGAGAGGAGTAAAAAACCATCAAAAATTTCAATCCTGCATGATTCTACCAAGAAATGTGATTCTTCATTCAAAACCTGATTTTTGCTATTGGGCTCTATTGAATAATGAATGTTTTGAATTTTCTCCAAAAGTAAAGTAGTTGCAAACTCATGCTTTTAGAGACTTTTTTTGGGCTCATGAGAGGAGTAGAAAAACATCAAAAATTTCAGTCCTGCATGATTCTACCAAGAAATGTGTGTTCATTCAAACCGCTGGTTTTTGATAGTTTGGGCCCTATTGAATAATGAATGTTTTGAATTTTCTCCAAAAGTAAAGTAGTTGCAAACTCATCCTTTTAGAAACTTGTTTGGGCTGTTGAGAGGAGTAAAAAACCATCAAAAATTTCAATCCTGCATGATTTTACCAAGAAATGTGATTCTTCATTCAAAACCTGATTTTTGCTATTGGGCTCTATTGAATAATGAATGTTTTGAATTTTCTCCAAAAGTAAAGTAGTTGCAAACTCATGCTTTTAGAGACTTGTTTGGGCTCATGAGAGGAGTAGAAAAACGTAAAAAAATTTCAGTCCTGCATGATTCTACCAAGAAATATGTGTTCATTGAAACCGCTGGTTTTTGATAGTTTGGGCCCTATTGAATAATGAATGTTTTGAATTTTCTCCAAAAGTAAAGTAGTTGCAAACTCATCCTTTTAGAAACTTGTTTGGGCTATTGAGAGAAGTAAAAAACCATCAAAAATTTCAATCCTGCATGATTTTACCAAAAAATGTGATTCTTCATTCAAAACCTGATTTTTGCTATTGGGCTCTATTGAATAGTGAATGTTTTGAATTTTCTCCAAAAGTAAAGTAGTTGCAAACTCATGCTTTTAGAGACTTGTTTGGGCTCATGAGAGGAGTAGAAAAACATCAAAAATTTCAGTCCTGCACGATTCTACCAAGAAATGTGTGTTCATTCAAACCGCTGGTTTTTGATATTTTGGGCCCTATTGAATAATGAATGTTTTGAATTTTCTCCAAAAGTAAAGTAGTTGCAAACTCATCCTTTTAGAAACTTGTTTGGGCTGTTGAGAGGAGTAAAAAACCATCAAAAATTTCAATCCTGCATGATTCTACCAAGAAATGTGATTCTTCATTCAAAACCTGATTTTTGCTATTGGGCTCTATTGAAAATTAATGAATGTTTTGAATTTTCTCCAAAAGTAAAGTAGTTGCAAACTCATGCTTTTAGAGACTTGTTTGGGCTCATGAGAGGAGTAGAAAAACATCAAAAATTTCAGTCCTGCATGATTCTACCAAGAAATGTGTGTTCATTGAAACCCCTGGTTTTTGATAGTTTGGGCCCTATTGAATAATGAATGTTTTGAATTTTCTCCAAAAGTAAAGTAGTTGCAAACTCATCCTTTTAGAAACTTGTTTGGGCTGTTGAGAGGAGTAAAAAACCATCAAAAATTTCAATCCTGCATGATTCTACCAAGAAATGTGATTCTTCATTCAAAACCTGATTTTTGCTATTGGGCTCTATTGAATAATGAATGTTTTGAATTTTCTCCAAAAGTAAAGTAGTTGCAAACTCATCCTTTTAGAAACTTGTTTGGGCTGTTGAGAGGAGTAAAAAACCATCAAAAATTTCAGTCCTGCATGATTCTACCAAGAAATGTGTGTTCATTCAAACCGCTGGTTTTTGATAGTTTGGGCCCTATTGAATAATGAATGTTTTGAATTTTCTCCAAAAGTAAAGTAGTTGCAAACTCATCCTTTTAGAAACTTGTTTGGGCTGTTGAGAGGAGTAAAAAACCATCAAAAATTTCAATCCTGCATGATTCTACCAAGAAATGTGATTCTTCATTCAAAACCTGATTTTTGCTATTGGGCTCTATTGAATAATGAATGTTTTGAATTTTCTCCAAAAGTAAAGTAGTTGCAAACTCATGCTTTTAGAGACTTGTTTGGGCTCATGAGAGGAGTAGAAAAACATCAAAAATTTCAGTCCTGCATGATTCTACCAAGAAATGTGTGTTCATTCAAACCGCTGGTTTTTGATAGTTTGGGCCCTATTGAATAATGAATGTTTTGAATTTTCTCCAAAAGTAAAGTAGTTGCAAACTCATCCTTTTAGAATCTTGTTTGGGCTGTTGAGAGGAGTAAAAAACCATCAAAAATTTCAATCCTGCATGATTCTACCAAGAAATGTGATTCTTCATTCAAAACCTTATTTTTGCTATTGGGCTCTATTGAATAATGAATGTTTTGAATTTTCTCCAAAAGTAAAGTAGTTGCAAACTCATGCTTTTAGAGACTTGTTTGGGCTCATGAGAGGAGTAGAAAAACATCAAAAATTTCAGTCCTGCACGATTCTACCAAGAAATGTGTGTTCATTCAAACCGCTGGTTTTTGATATTTTTTGCCCTATTGAATAATGAATGTTTTGAATTTTCTCCAAAAGTAAAGTAGTTGCAAACTCATCCTTTTAGAAACTTGTTTGGGCTATTGAGAGGAGTAAAAAACCATCAAAAATTTCAATCCTTCATGATTTTACCAAGAAATGTGATTCTTCATTCAAAACCTGATTTTTGCTATTGGGCTCTATTGAATAGTGAATGTTTTGAATTTTCTCCAAAAGTAAAGTAGTTGCAAACTCATGCTTTTAGAGACTTGTTTGGGCTCATGAGAGGAGTAGAAAAACATCAAAAATTTCAGTCCTGCACGATTCTACCAAGAAATGTGTGTTCATTCAAACCGCTGGTTTTTGATATTTTGGGCCCTATTGAATAATGAATGTTTTGAATTTTCTCCAAAAGTAAAGTAGTTGCAAACTCATCCTTTTAGAAACTTGTTTGGGCTGTTGAGAGGAGTAAAAAACCATCAAAAATTTCAATCCTGCATGATTCTACCAATAAATGTGATTCTTCATTCAAAACCTGATTTTTGCTATTGGGCTTTATTGAATAATGAATGTTTTGAATTTTCTCCAAAAGTAAAGTAGTTGCAAACTCATGCTTTTAGAGACTTGTTTGGGCTCATGAGAGGAGTAGAAAAACATCAAAAATTTCAGTCCTGCATGATTCTACCAAGAAATGTGTGTTCATTGAAACCGCTGGTTTCTGATAGTTTGGGCCCTATTGAATAATGAATGTTTTGAATTTTCTCCAAAAGTAAAGTAGTTGCAAACTCATCCTTTTAGAGACTTGTTTGGGCTCATGAGAGGAGTAGAAAAACATCTAAAATTTAAGTCCTGCACGATTCTACCTAGAAATGTGTGTTCATTCAAACCGCTGTTTTTTTATATTTTGGGCTCTATTGAATAATGAATGTTTTGAATTTTCTCCAAAAGTAAAGTAGTTGCAAACTCATGCTTTTAGAGACTTGTTTGGGCTCATGAGAGGAGTAGAAAAACATCAAAAATTTCAGTCCTGCATGATTCTACCAAGAAATGTGTGTTCATTCAAACCGCTGGTTTTTGATAGTTTGGGCCCTATTGAATAATGAATGTTTTGAATTTTCTCCAAAAGTAAAGTAGTTGCAAACTCATCCTTTTAGAAACTTGTTTGGGCTGTTGAGAGGAGTAAAAAACCATCAAAAATTTCAATCCTGCATGATTCTACCAAGAAATGTGATTCTTCATTCAAAACGCTGGTTTTTGCTATTGGGCTCTATTGAATAATGAATGTTTTCAATTTTCTCCAAAAGTAAAGTAGTTGCAAACTCATCCTTTTAGAAACTTGTTTGGGCTGTTGAGAGGAGTAAAAAACCATCAAAAATTTCAATCCTGCATGATTCTACCAAGAAATGTGATTCTTCATTCAAAACGCTGGTTTTTGCTATTGGGCTCTATTGAATAATGAATGTTTTGAATTTTCTCCAAAAGTAAAGTAGTTGCAAACTCATCCTTTTAGAGACCTTTTTGGGCTCATGAGAGGAGTAGAAAAACATCAAAAATTTCAGTCCTGCACGATTCTACCAAGAAATGTGTGTTCATTCAAACCGCTCGTTTTTGATATTTTGGGCCCTATTGAATAATGAATGTTTTGAATTTTCTCCAAAAGTAAATTAGTTGCAAACTCATCCTTTTAGAAACTTGTTTGGGCTGTTGAGAAGAGTAAAAAACCATCAAAAATTTCAATCCTGCATGATTCTACCAAGAAATGTGATTCTTCATTCAAAACCTGATTTTTGCTATTGGGCTCCATTGAATAATGAATGTTTTGAATTTTCTCCAAAAGTAAAGTAGTTGCAAACTCATGCTTTTAGACACTTGTTTGGGCTCATGAGAGGAGTAGAAAAACATCAAAAATTTCAGTCCTGCACGATTCTACCAAGAAATGTGTGTTCATTCAAACCGCTGGTTTTTGATATTTTGGGCCCTATTGAATAATGAATGTTTTGAATTTTCTCCAAAAGTAAAGTAGTTGCAAACTCATCCTTTTAGAAACTTGTTTGTGCTGTTGAGAGGAGTACAAAAACATCAAAAATTTCAATCCTGCATGATTCTACCAAGAAATGTGATTCTTCATTCAAAACCTGATTTTTCCTATTGGGCTCTATTGAATAATGAATGTTTTGAATTTTCTCCAAAAGTAAAGTAGTTGCAAACTCATCCTTTTAGAGACTTGTTTGGGCTCATGAGAGGAGTAGAAAAACATCAAAAATTTCAGTCCTGCATGATTCTACCAAGAAATGTGTGTTCATTCAAACCGCTGGTTTTTGATAGTTTGGGCCCTATTGAATAATGAATGTTTTGAATTTTCTCCAAAAGTAAAGTAGTTGCAAACTCATCCTTTTAGAAACTTGTTTGGGCTGTTGAGAAGAGTAAAAAACCATCAAAAATTTCAATCCTGCATGATTCTACCAAGAAATGTGATTCTTCATTCAAAACCTGATTTTTGCTATTGGGCTCCATTGAATAATGAATGTTTTGAATTTTCTCCAAAAGTAAAGTAGTTGCAAACTCATGCTTTTAGAGACTTGTTTGGGCTCATGAGAGGAGTAGAAAAACATCAAAAATTTCAGTCCTGCACGATTCTACCAAGAAATGTGTGTTCATTCAAACCGCTGGTTTTTGATATTTTGGGCCCTATTGAATAATGAATGTTTTGAATTTTCTCCAAAAGTAAAGTAGTTGCAAACTCATCCTTTTAGAAACTTGTTTGTGCTGTTGAGAGGAGTAAAAAAACATCAAAAATTTCAATCCTGCATGATTCTACCAAGAAATGTGATTCTTCATTCAAAACCTGATTTTTCCTATTGGGCTCTATTGAATAATGAATGTTTTGAATTTTCTCCAAAAGTAAAGTAGTTGCAAACTCATCCTTTTAGAGACTTGTTTGGGCTCATGAGAGGAGTAGAAAAACATCAAAAATTTCAGTCCTGCATGATTCTACCAAGAAATGTGTGTTCATTCAAACCGCTGGTTTTTGATAGTTTGGGCACTATTGAATAATGAATGTTTTGAATTTTCTCCAAAAGTAAAGTAGTTGCAAACTCATCCTTTTAGAAACTTGTTTGGGCTGTTGAGAGGAGTAAAAAACCATCAAAAATTTCAATCCTGCATGATTCTACCAAGAAATGTGATTCTTCATTCAAAACCTAATTTTTGCTATTGGGCCCTATTGAATAATGAACGTTTTGAATTTTCTCCAAAAGTAAAGTAGTTGCAAACTCATGCTTTTAGAGACTTGTTTGGGCTCATGAGAGGAGTAGAAAAACATCAAAAATTTCAGTCCTGCATGATTCTACCAAGAAATGTGTGTTCATTGAAACCGCTGGTTTTTGATAGTTTGGGCCCTATTGAATAACGAATGTTTTTGAATTTTCTCCAAAAGTAAAGTAGTTGCAAACTCATCCTTTTAGAAACTTGTTTGGGCTCTTGAGAGGAGTAAAAAACCATCAAAAATTTCAATCCTGCATGATTCTACCAAGAAATGTGATTCTTCATTCAAAACGCTGGTTTTTGCTATTGGGCTCTATTGAATAATGAATGTTTTGAATTTTCTCCAAAAGTAAAGTAGTTGCAAACTCATCCTTTTAGAAACTTGTTTGGGCTGTTGAGAGGAGTACAAAACCATCAAAAATTTCAATCCTGCATGATTCTACCAAGAAATGTGATTCTTCATTCAAAACGCTGGTTTTTGCTATTGGGCTCTATTGAATAATGAATGTTTTGAATTTTCTCCAAAAGTAAAGTAGTTGCAAACTCATCCTTTTAGAAACTTGTTTGGGCTGTTGAGAGGAGTAAAAAACCATCAAAAATTTCAATCCTGCATGATTCTACCAAGAAATGTGATTCTTCATTCAAAACGCTGGTTTTTGCTATTGGGCTCTATTGAATAATGAATGTTTTGAATTTTCTCCAAAAGTAAAGTAGTTGCAAACTCATCCTTTTAGAGACTTGTTTGGGCTCATGAGAGGAGTAGAAAAACATCAAAAATTTCAGTCCTGCACGATTCTACCAAGAAATGTGTGTTCATTCAAACCGCTGGTTTTTGATATTTTGGGCCCTATTGAATAATGAATGTTTTGAATTTTCTCCAAAAGTAAAGTAGTTGCAAACTCATCCTTTTAGAAACTTGTTTGGGCTGTTGAGAGGAGTAAAAAACCATCAAAAATTTCAATCCTGCATGATTCTACCAAGAAATGTGATTCTTCATTCAAAACCGTATTTTTGCTATTGGGCTCTATTGAATAGTGAATGTTTTGAATTTTCTCCAAAAGTAAAGTAGTTGCAAACTCATGCTTTTAGAGACTTGTTTGGGCTCATGAGAGGAGTAGAAAACCATCAAAAATTTCAGTCCTGCATGATTCTACCAAGAAATGTGTGTTCATTCAAACCGCTGGTTTTTGATAGTTTGGGCCCTATTGAATAACGAATGTTTTGAATTTTCTCCAAAAGTAAAGTAGTTGCAAACTCATCCTTTTAGAAACTTGTTTGGGCTGTTGAGAGGAGTAAAAAACCATCAAAAATTTCAATCCTGCATGATTTTACCAAGAAATGTGATTCTTCATTCAAAACCTGATTTTTGCTATTGGGCTCTATTGAATAATGAATGTTTTGAATTTTCTCCAAAAGTAAAGTAGTTGCAAACTCATCCTTTTAGAGACTTGTTTGGGCTCATGAGAGGAGTAGAAAAAAATCAAAAATTTCAGTCCTGCATGATTCTACCAAGAAATGTGTGTTCATTCAAACCGCTGGTTTTTGATATTTTGGGCTCTATTGAATAATGAATGTTTTGAATTTTCTCCAAAAGTAAAGTAGTTGCAAACTCATCCTTTTAGAGACTTGTTTGGGCTCATGAGAGGAGTAGAAAAACATCAAAAATTTCAGTCCTGCACGATTCTACCTAGAAATGTGTGTTCATTCAAACCGCTGTTTTTTTATATTTTGGGCTCTATTGAATAATGAATGTTTTGAATTTTCTCCAAAAGTAAAGTAGTTGCAAACTCATGCTTTTAGAGACTTGTTTGGGCTCATGAGAGGAGTAGAAAAACATCAAAAATTTCAGTCCTGCATGATTCTACCAAGAAATGTGTGTTCATTCAAACCGCTGGTTTTTGATAGTTTGGGCCCTATTGAATAATGAATGTTTTGAATTTTCTCCAAAAGTAAAGTAGTTGCAAACTCATCCTTTTAGAAACTTGTTTGGGCTGTTGAGAGGAGTAAAAAACCATCAAAAATTTCAATCCTGCATGATTCTACCAAGAAATGTGATTCTTCATTCAAAACGCTGGTTTTTGCTATTGGGCTCTATTGAATAAAGAATGTTTTGAATTTTCTCCAAAAGTAAAGTAGTTGCAAACTCATCCTTTTAGAGACTTGTTTGGGCTCATGAGCGGAGTAGAAAAACATCAAAAATTTCAGTCCTGCACGATTCTACCAAGAAATGTGTGTTCATTCAAACCGCTGGTTTTTGATATTTTGGGCCCTATTGAATAATGAATGTTTTGAATTTTCTCCAAAAGTAAAGTAGTTGCAAACTCATCCTTTTAGAAACTTGTTTGTGCTGTTGAGAGGAGTAAAAAAACATCAAAAATTTAAATCCTGCATGATTCTACCAAGAAATGTGATTCTTCATTCAAAACCTGATTTTTGCTATTGGGCTCTATTGAATAATGAATGTTTTGAATTTTCTCCAAAAGTAAAATAGTTGCAAACTCATCCTTTTAGAGACTTGTTTGGGCTCATGAGAGGAGTAGAAAAACATCAAAAATTTCAGTCCTGCATGATTCTACCAAGAAATGTGTGTTCATTCAAACCGCTGGTTTTTGATAGTTTGGGCCCTATTGAATAATGAATGTTTTGAATTTTCTCCAAAAGTAAAGTAGTTGCAAACTCATCCTTTTAGAAACTTGTTTGGGCTGTTGAGAGGAGTAAAAAACCATCAAAAATTTCAATCCTGCATGATTCTACCAAGAAATGTGATTCTTCATTCAAAACCTGATTTTTGCTATTGGGCTCTATTGAATAATGAATATTTTGAATTTTCTCCAAAAGTAAAGTAGTTGCAAACTCATGCTTTTAGAGACTTGTTTGGGCTCATGAGAGGAGTAGAAAAACATCAAAAATTTCAGTCCTGCATGATTCTACCAAGAAATGTGTGTTCATTGAAACCGCTGGTTTTTGATAGTTTGGGCCCTATTGAATAATGAATGTTTTGAATTTTCTCCAAAAGTAAAGTAGTTGCAAACTCATCCTTTTAGAAACTTGTTTGGGCTGTTGAGAGGAGTAAAAAACCATCAAAAATTTCAATCCTGCATGATTCTACCAAGAAATGTGATTCTTCATTCAAAACGCTGGTTTTTGCTATTGGGCTCTATTGAATAATGAATGTTTTGAATTTTCTCCAAAAGTAAAGTAGTTGCAAACTCATCCTTTTAGAAACTTGTTTGGGCTGTTGACAGGAGTAAAAAACCATCAAAAATTTCAATCCTGCATGATTCTACCAAGAAATGTGATTCTTCATTCAAAACGCTGGTTTTTGCTATTGGGCTCTATTGAATAATGAATGTTTTCAATTTTCTCCAAAAGTAAAGTAGTTGCAAACTCATCCTTTTAGAAACTTGTTTGGGCTGTTGAGAGGAGTAAAAAACCATCAAAAATTTCAATCCTGCATGATTCTACCAAGAAATGTGATTCTTCATTCAAAACGCTGGTTTTTGCTATTGGGCTCTATTGAATAATGAATGTTTTGAATTTTCTCCAAAAGTAAAGTAGTTGCAAACTCATCCTTTTAGAGACTTGTTTGGGCTCATGAGAGGAGTAGAAAAACATCAAAAATTTCAGTCCTGCACGATTCTACCAAGAAATGTGTGTTCATTCAAACCGCTGGTTTTTGATATTTTGGGCCCTATTGAATAATGAATGTTTTGAATTTTCTCCAAAAGTAAAGTAGTTGCAAACTCATCCTTTTAGAAACTTGTTTGGGCTGTTGAGAGGAGTAAAAAACCATCAAAAATTTCAATCCTGCATGATTCTACCAAGAAATGTGATTCTTCATTCAAAACCTGATTTTTGCTATTGGGCTCTATTGAATAGTGAATGTTTTGAATTTTCTCCAAAAGTAAAGTAGTTGCAAACTCATGCTTTTAGAGACTTGTTTGGGCTCATGAGAGGAGTAGAAAACCATCAAAAATTTCAGTCCTGCATGATTCTACCAAGAAATGTGTGTTCATTCAAACCGCTGGTTTTTGATAGTTTGGGCCCTATTGAATAACGAATGTTTTGAATTTTCTCCAAAAGTAAAGTAGTTGCAAACTCATCCTTTTAGAAACTTGTTTGGGCTGTTGAGAGGAGTAAAAAACCATCAAAAATTTCAATCCTGCATGATTTTACCAAGAAATGTGATTCTTCATTCAAAACCTGATTTTTGCTATTGGGCTCTATTGAATAATGAATGTTTTGAATTTTCTCCAAAAGTAAAGTAGTTGCAAACTCATCCTTTTAGAGACTTGTTTGGGCTCATGAGAGGAGTAGAAAAAAATCAAAAATTTCAGTCCTGCATGATTCTACCAAGAAATGTGTGTTCATTCAAACCGCTGGTTTTTGATATTTTGGGCTCTATTGAATAATGAATGTTTTGAATTTTCTCCAAAAGTAAAGTAGTTGCAAACTCATCCTTTTAGAGACTTGTTTGGGCTCATGAGAGGAGTAGAAAAACATCAAAAATTTCAGTCCTGCACGATTCTACCTAGAAATGTGTGTTCATTCAAACCGCTGTTTTTTTATATTTTGGGCTCTATTGAATAATGAATGTTTTGAATTTTCTCCAAAAGTAAAGTAGTTGCAAACTCATGCTTTTAGAGACTTGTTTGGGCTCATGAGAGGAGTAGAAAAACATCAAAAATTTCAGTCCTGCATGATTCTACCAAGAAATGTGTGTTCATTCAAACCGCTGGTTTTTGATAGTTTGGGCCCTATTGAATAATGAATGTTTTGAATTTTCTCCAAAAGTAAAGTAGTTGCAAACTCATCCTTTTAGAAACTTGTTTGGGCTGTTGAGAGGAGTAAAAAACCATCAAAAATTTCAATCCTGCATGATTCTACCAAGAAATGTGATTCTTCATTCAAAACGCTGGTTTTTGCTATTGGGCTCTATTGAATAATGAATGTTTTGAATTTTCTCCAAAAGTAAAGTAGTTGCAAACTCATCCTTTTAGAGACTTGTTTGGGCTCATGAGCGGAGTAGAAAAACATCAAAAATTTCAGTCCTGCACGATTCTACCAAGAAATGTGTGTTCATTCAAACCGCTGGTTTTTGATATTTTGGGCCCTATTGAATAATGAATGTTTTGAATTTTCTCCAAAAGTAAAGTAGTTGCAAACTCATCCTTTTAGAAACTTGTTTGTGCTGTTGAGAGGAGTAAAAAAACATCAAAAATTTAAATCCTGCATGATTCTACCAAGAAATGTGATTCTTCATTCAAAACCTGATTTTTGCTATTGGGCTCTAATGAATAATGAATGTTTTGAATTTTCTCCAAAAGTAAAATAGTTGCAAACTCATCCTTTTAGAGACTTGTTTGGGCTCATGAGAGGAGTAGAAAAACATCAAAAATTTCAGTCCTGCATGATTCTACCAAGAAATGTGTGTTCATTCAAACCGCTGGTTTTTGATAGTTTGGGCCCTATTGAATAATGAATGTTTTGAATTTTCTCCAAAAGTAAAGTAGTTGCAAACTCATCCTTTTAGAAACTTGTTTGGGCTGTTGAGAGGAGTAAAAAACCATCAAAAATTTCAATCCTGCATGATTCTACCAAGAAATGTGATTCTTCATTCAAAACCTGATTTTTGCTATTGGGCTCTATTGAATAATGAATGTTTTGAATTTTCTCCAAAAGTAAAGTAGTTGCAAACTCATGCTTTTAGAGACTTGTTTGGGCTCATGAGAGGAGTAGAAAAACATCAAAAATTTCAGTCCTGCATGATTCTACCAAGAAATGTGTGTTCATTCAAACCGCTGGTTTTTGATAGTTTGGGCCCTATTGAATAATGAATGTTTTGAATTTTCTCCAAAAGTAAAGTAGTTGCAAACTCATCCTTTTAGAAACTTGTTTGGGCTGTTGAGAGGAGTAAAAAACCATCAAAAATTTCAATCCTGCATGATTCTACCAAGAAATGTGATTCTTCATTCAAAACCTTATTTTTGCTATTGGGCTCTATTGAATAATGAATGTTTTGAATTTTCTCCAAAAGTAAAGTAGTTGCAAACTCATGCTTTTAGAGACTTGTTTGGGCTCATGAGAGAAGTAGAAAAACATCAAAAATTTCAGTCCTGCATGATTCTACCAAGAAATGTGTGTTCATTGAAACCGCTGGTTTTTGATAGTTTGGGCCCTATTGAATAATGAATGTTTTGAATTTTCTCCAAAAGTAAAGTAGTTGCAAACTCATCCTTTTAGAAACTTGTTTGGGCTGTTGAGAGGAGTAAAAAACCATCAAAAATTTCAATCCTGCATGATTCTACCAAGAAATGTGATTCTTCATTCAAAACTCTGGTTTTTGCTATTGGGCTCTATTGAATAATGAATGTTTTGAATTTTCTCCAAAAGTAAAGTAGTTGCAAACTCATCCTTTTAGAGACTTGTTTGGGCTCATGAGAGGAGTAGAAAAAAATCAAAAATTTCAGTCCTGCATGATTCTACCAAGAAATGTGTGTTCATTCAAACCGCTGGTTTTTGATATTTTGGGCTCTATTGAATAATGAATGTTTTGAATTTTCTCCAAAAGTAAAGTAGTTGCAAACTCATCCTTTTAGAAACTTGTTTGGGCTGTTGAGAGGAGTAAAAAACCATCAAAAATTTCAATCCTGCATGATTCTACCAAGAAATGTGATTCTTCATTCAAAACCTGATTTTTGCTATTGGACTCTATTGAATAATGAATGTTTTGAATTTTCTCCAAAAGTAAAGTAGTTGCAAACTCATGCTTTTAAAGACTTGTTTGGGCTCATGAGAGGAGTAGAAAAACATCAAAAATTTCAGTCCTGCATGATTTTACCAAGAAATGTGTGTTCATTGAAACCGCTGGTTTTTGATAGTTTGGGCCCTATTGAATAATGAATGTTTTGAATTTTCTCCAAAAGTAAAGTAGTTGCAAACTCATCCTTTTAGAGACTTGTTTGGGCTCATAAGAGGAGTAGAAAAACATCAAAAATTTCAGTCCTGCACGATTCTACCAAGAAATGTGTGTTCATTCAAACCGCTGGTTTTTTATATTTTGGTCTCTATTGAATAATGAATGTTTTGAATTTTCTCCAAAAGTAAAGTAGTTGCAAACTCATGCTTTTAGAGACTTGTTTGGGCTCATGAGAGGAGTAGAAAAACATCAAAAATTTCAGTCCTGCATGATTCTACCAAGAAATGTGTATTCATTCAAACCGCTGGTTTTTGATAGTTTGGGCCCTATTGAATAATGAATGTTTTGAATTTTCTCCAAAAGTAAAGTCGTTGCAAACTCATCCTTTTAGAAACTTGTTTGGGCTGTTGAGAGGAGTAAAAAACCATCAAAAATTTCAATCCTGCATGATTCTACCAAGAAATGTGATTCTTCATTCAAAACCTTATTTTTGCTATTGGGCTCTATTGAATAATGAATGTTTTGAATTTTCTCCAAAAGTAAAGTAGTTGCAAACTCATGCTTTTAGAGACTTGTTTGGGCTCATGAGAGGAGTAGAAAAACATCAAAAATTTCAGTCCTGCATGATTCTACCAAGAAATGTGTGTTCATTGAAACCGCTGGTTTTTGATAGTTTGGGCCCTATTGAATAATGAATGTTTTGAATTTTCTCCAAAAGTAAAGTAGTTGCAAACTCATCCTTTTAGAAACTTGTTTGGGCTGTTGAGAGGAGTAAAAAACCATCAAAAATTTCAATCCTGCATGATTCTACCAAGAAATGTGATTCTTCATTCAAAACTCTGGTTTTTGCTATTGGGCTCTATTGAATAATGAATGTTTTGAATTTTCTCCAAAAGTAAAGTAGTTGCAAACTCATCCTTTTAGAGACTTGTTTGGGCTCATGAGAGGAGTAGAAAAAAATCAAAAATTTCAGTCCTGCATGATTCTACCAAGAAATGTGTGTTCATTCAAACCGCTGGTTTTTGATATTTTGGGCTCTATTGAATAATGAATGTTTTGAATTTTCTCCAAAAGTAAAGTAGTTGCAAACTCATCCTTTTAGAAACTTGTTTGGGCTGTTGAGAGGAGTAAAAAACCATCAAAAATTTCAATCCTGCATGATTCTACCAAGAAATGTGATTCTTCATTCAAAACCTGATTTTTGCTATTGGACTCTATTGAATAATGAATGTTTTGAATTTTCTCCAAAAGTAAAGTAGTTGCAAACTCATGCTTTTAAAGACTTGTTTGGGCTCATGAGAGGAGTAGAAAAACATCAAAAATTTCAGTCCTGCATGATTTTACCAAGAAATGTGTGTTCATTGAAACCGCTGGTTTTTGATAGTTTGGGCCCTATTGAATAATGAATGTTTTGAATTTTCTCCAAAAGTAAAGTAGTTGCAAACTCATCCTTTTAGAGACTTGTTTGGGCTCATAAGAGGAGTAGAAAAACATCAAAAATTTCAGTCCTGCACGATTCTACCAAGAAATGTGTGTTCATTCAAACCGCTGGTTTTTTATATTTTGGTCTCTATTGAATAATGAATGTTTTGAATTTTCTCCAAAAGTAAAGTAGTTGCAAACTCATGCTTTTAGAGACTTGTTTGGGCTCATGAGAGGAGTAGAAAAACATCAAAAATTTCAGTCCTGCATGATTCTACCAAGAAATGTGTATTCATTCAAACCGCTGGTTTTTGATAGTTTGGGCCCTATTGAATAATGAATGTTTTGAATTTTCTCCAAAAGTAAAGTCGTTGCAAACTCATCCTTTTAGAAACTTGTTTGGGCTGTTGAGAGGAGTAAAAAACCATCAAAAATTTCAATCCTGCATGATTCTACCAAGAAATGTGATTCTTCATTCAAAACCTGATTTTTGCTATTGGGCTCTATTGAATAATGAATGTTTTGAATTTTCTCCAAAAGTAAAGTAGTTGCAAACTCATGCTTTTAGAGACTTGTTTGGGCTCATGAGAGGAGTAGAAAAACATCAAAAATTTCAGTCCTGCATGATTCTACCAAGAAATGTGTGTTCATTCAAACCGCTGGTTTTTGATAGTTTGGGCCCTATTGAATAATGAATGTTTTGAATTTTCTCCAAAAGTAAAGTAGTTGCAAACTCATCCTTTTAGAAACTTGTTTGGGCTGTTGAGAGGAGTAAAAAACCATCAAAAATTTCAATCCTGCATGATTCTACCAAGAAATGTGATTCTTCATTCAAAACCTTATTTTTGCTATTGGGCTCTATTGAATAATGAATGTTTTGAATTTTCTCCAAAAGTAAAGTAGTTGCAAACTCATGCTTTTAGAGACTTGTTTGGGCTCATGAGAGGAGTAGAAAAACATCAAAAATTTCAGTCCTGCATGATTCTACCAAGAAATGTGTGTTCATTGAAACCGCTGGTTTTTGATAGTTTGGGCCCTATTGAATAATGAATGTTTTGAATTTTCTCCAAAAGTAAAGTAGTTGCAAACTCATCCTTTTAGAAACTTGTTTGGGCTGTTGAGAGGAGTAAAAAACCATCAAAAATTTCAATCCTGCATGATTCTACCAAGAAATGTGATTCTTCATTCAAAACTCTGGTTTTTGCTATTGGGCTCTATTGAATAATGAATGTTTTGAATTTTCTCCAAAAGTAAAGTAGTTGCAAACTCATCCTTTTAGAGACTTGTTTGGGCTCATGAGAGGAGTAGAAAAAAATCAAAAATTTCAGTCCTGCATGATTCTACCAAGAAATGTGTGTTCATTCAAACCGCTGGTTTTTGATATTTTGGGCTCTATTGAATAATGAATGTTTTGAATTTTCTCCAAAAGTAAAGTAGTTGCAAACTCATCCTTTTAGAAACTTGTTTGGGCTGTTGAGAGGAGTAAAAAACCATCAAAAATTTCAATCCTGCATGATTCTACCAAGAAATGTGATTCTTCATTCAAAACCTGATTTTTGCTATTGGACTCTATTGAATAATGAATGTTTTGAATTTTCTCCAAAAGTAAAGTAGTTGCAAACTCATGCTTTTAAAGACTTGTTTGGGCTCATGAGAGGAGTAGAAAAACATCAAAAATTTCAGTCCTGCATGATTTTACCAAGAAATGTGTGTTCATTCAAACCGCTGGTTTTTGATAGTTTGGGCCCTATTGAATAATGAATGTTTTGAATTTTCTCCAAAAGTAAAGTAGTTGCAAACTCATCCTTTTAGAGACTTGTTTGGGCTCATAAGAGGAGTAGAAAAACATCAAAAATTTCAGTCCTGCACGATTCTACCAAGAAATGTGTGTTCATTCAAACCGCTGGTTTTTTATATTTTGGTCTCTATTGAATAATGAATGTTTTGAATTTTCTCCAAAAGTAAAGTAGTTGCAAACTCATGCTTTTAGAGACTTGTTTGGGCTCATGAGAGGAGTAGAAAAACATCAAAAATTTCAGTCCTGCATGATTCTACCAAGAAATGTGTATTCATTCAAACCGCTGGTTTTTGATAGTTTGGGCCCTATTGAATAATGAATGTTTTGAATTTTCTCCAAAAGTAAAGTCGTTGCAAACTCATCCTTTTAGAAACTTGTTTGGGCTGTTGAGAGGAGTAAAAAACCATCAAAAATTTCAATCCTGCATGATTCTACCAAGAAATGTGATTCTTCATTCAAAACCTGATTTTTGCTATTGGGCTCTGTTGAATAATGAATGTTTTGAATTTTCTCCAAAAGTAAAGTAGTTGCAAACTCATGCTTTTAGAGACTTGTTTGGGCTCATGAGAGGAGTAGAAAAACATCAAAAATTTCAGTCCTGCATGATTCTACCAAGAAATGTGTGTTCATTCAAACCGCTGGTTTTTGATAGTTTGGGCCCTATTGAATAATGAATGTTTTGAATTTTCTCCAAAAGTAAAGTAGTTGCAAACTCATCCTTTTAGAAACTTGTTTGGGCTGTTGAGAGGAGTAAAAAACCATCAAAAATTTCAATCCTGCATGATTTTACCAAGAAATGTGATTCTTCATTCAAAACCTGATTTTTGCTATTGGGCTCTATTGAATAATGAATGTTTTGAATTTTCTCCAAAAGTAAAGTAGTTGCAAACTCATGCTTTTAGAGACTTGTTTGGGCTCATGAGAGGAGTAGAAAAACGTAAAAAAATTTCAGTCCTGCATGATTCTACCAAGAAATGTGTGTTCATTCAAACCGCTGGTTTTTGATATTTTGGGCCCTATTGAATAATGAATGTTTTGAATTTTCTCCAAAAGTAAAGTAGTTGCAAACTCATCCTTTTAGAAACTTGTTTGGGCTGTTGAGAAGAGTAAAAAACCATCAAAAATTTCAATCCTGCATGATTCTACCAAGAAATGTGATTCTTCATTCAAAACCTGATTTTTGCTATTGGGCTCCATTGAATAATGAATGTTTTGAATTTTCTCCAAAAGTAAAGTAGTTGCAAACTCATGCTTTTAGAGACTTGTTTGGGCTCATGAGAGGAGTAGAAAAACATCAAAAATTTCAGTCCTGCACGATTCTACCAAGAAATGTGTGTTCATTCAAACCGCTGGTTTTTGATATTTTGGGCCCTATTGAATAATGAATGTTTTGAATTTTCTCCAAAAGTAAAGTAGTTGCAAACTCATCCTTTTAGAAACTTGTTTGTGCTGTTGAGAGGAGTAAAAAAACATCAAAAATTTCAATCCTGCATGATTCTACCAAGAAATGTGATTCTTCATTCAAAACCTGATTTTTCCTATTGGGCTCTATTGAATAATGAATGTTTTGAATTTTCTCCAAAAGTAAAGTAGTTGCAAACTCATCCTTTTAGAGACTTGTTTGGGCTCATGAGAGGAGTAGAAAAACATCAAAAATTTCAGTCCTGCATGATTCTACCAAGAAATGTGTGTTCATTCAAACCGCTGGTTTTTGATAGTTTGGGCCCTATTGAATAATGAATGTTTTGAATTTTCTCCAAAAGTAAAGTAGTTGCAAACTCATCCTTTTAGAAACTTGTTTGGGCTGTTGAGAGGAGTAAAAAACCATCAAAAATTTCAATCCTGCATGATTCTACCAAGAAATGTGATTCTTCATTCAAAACCTGATTTTTGCTATTGGGCTCTATTGAATAGTGAATGTTTTGAATTTTCTCCAAAAGTAAAGTAGTTGCAAACTCATGCTTTTAGAGACTTGTTTGGGCTCATGAGAGGAGTAGAAAAACATCAAAAATTTCAGTCCTGCACGATTCTACCAAGAAATGTGTGTTCATTCAAACCGCTGGTTTTTGATATTTTGGGCCCTATTGAATAATGAATGTTTTGAATTTTCTCCAAAAGTAAAGTAGTTGCAAACTCATCCTTTTAGAAACTTGTTTGGGCTGTTGAGAGGAGTAAAAAACCATCAAAAATTTCAATCCTGCATGATTCTACCAAGAAATGTGATTCTTCATTCAAAACCTGATTTTTGCTATTGGGCTCTATTGAAAATTAATGAATGTTTTGAATTTTCTCCAAAAGTAAAGTAGTTGCAAACTCATGCTTTTAGAGACTTGTTTGGGCTCATGAGAGGAGTAGAAAAACATCAAAAATTTCAGTCCTGCATGATTCTACCAAGAAATGTGTGTTCATTGAAACCCCTGGTTTTTGATAGTTTGGGCCCTATTGAATAATGAATGTTTTGAATTTTCTCCAAAAGTAAAGTAGTTGCAAACTCATCCTTTTAGAAACTTGTTTGGGCTGTTGAGAGGAGTAAAAAACCATCAAAAATTTCAATCCTGCATGATTCTACCAAGAAATGTGATTCTTCATTCAAAACCTGATTTTTGCTATTGGGCTCTATTGAATAATGAATGTTTTGAATTTTCTCCAAAAGTAAAGTAGTTGCAAACTCATCCTTTTAGAAACTTGTTTGGGCTGTTGAGAGGAGTAAAAAACCATCAAAAATTTCAGTCCTGCATGATTCTACCAAGAAATGTGTGTTCATTCAAACCGCTGGTTTTTGATAGTTTGGGCCCTATTGAATAATGAATGTTTTGAATTTTCTCCAAAAGTAAAGTAGTTGCAAACTCATCCTTTTAGAAACTTGTTTGGGCTGTTGAGAGGAGTAAAAAACCATCAAAAATTTCAATCCTGCATGATTCTACCAAGAAATGTGATTCTTCATTCAAAACCTGATTTTTGCTATTGGGCTCTATTGAATAATGAATGTTTTGAATTTTCTCCAAAAGTAAAGTAGTTGCAAACTCATGCTTTTAGAGACTTGTTTGGGCTCATGAGAGGAGTAGAAAAACATCAAAAATTTCAGTCCTGCATGATTCTACCAAGAAATGTGTGTTCATTCAAACCGCTGGTTTTTGATAGTTTGGGCCCTATTGAATAATGAATGTTTTGAATTTTCTCCAAAAGTAAAGTAGTTGCAAACTCATCCTTTTAGAATCTTGTTTGGGCTGTTGAGAGGAGTAAAAAACCATCAAAAATTTCAATCCTGCATGATTCCACCAAGAAATGTGATTCTTCATTCAAAACCTTATTTTTGCTATTGGGCTCTATTGAATAATGAATGTTTTGAATTTTCTCCAAAAGTAAAGTAGTTGCAAACTCATGCTTTTAGAGACTTGTTTGGGCTCATGAGAGGAGTAGAAAAACATCAAAAATTTCAGTCCTGCACGATTCTACCAAGAAATGTGTGTTCATTCAAACCGCTGGTTTTTGATATTTTTTGCCCTATTGAATAATGAATGTTTTGAATTTTCTCCAAAAGTAAAGTAGTTGCAAACTCATCCTTTTAGAAACTTGTTTGGGCTATTGAGAGGAGTAAAAAACCATCAAAAATTTCAATCCTTCATGATTTTACCAAGAAATGTGATTCTTCATTCAAAACCTGATTTTTGCTATTGGGCTCTATTGAATAGTGAATGTTTTGAATTTTCTCCAAAAGTAAAGTAGTTGCAAACTCATGCTTTTAGAGACTTGTTTGGGCTCATGAGAGGAGTAGAAAAACATCAAAAATTTCAGTCCTGCACGATTCTACCAAGAAATGTGTGTTCATTCAAACCGCTGGTTTTTGATATTTTGGGCCCTATTGAATAATGAATGTTTTGAATTTTCTCCAAAAGTAAAGTAGTTGCAAACTCATCCTTTTAGAAACTTGTTTGGGCTGTTGAGAGGAGTAAAAAACCATCAAAAATTTCAATCCTGCATGATTCTACCAATAAATGTGATTCTTCATTCAAAACCTGATTTTTGCTATTGGGCTCTATTGAATAATGAATGTTTTGAATTTTCTCCAAAAGTAAAGTAGTTGCAAACTCATGCTTTTAGAGACTTGTTTGGGCTCATGAGAGGAGTAGAAAAACATCAAAAATTTCAGTCCTGCATGATTCTACCAAGAAATGTGTGTTCATTGAAACCGCTGGTTTCTGATAGTTTGGGCCCTATTGAATAATGAATGTTTTGAATTTTCTCCAAAAGTAAAGTAGTTGCAAACTCATCCTTTTAGAGACTTGTTTGGGCTCATGAGAGGAGTAGAAAAACATCTAAAATTTAAGTCCTGCACGATTCTACCTAGAAATGTGTGTTCATTCAAACCGCTGTTTTTTTATATTTTGGGCTCTATTGAATAATGAATGTTTTGAATTTTCTCCAAAAGTAAAGTAGTTGCAAACTCATGCTTTTAGAGACTTGTTTGGGCTCATGAGAGGAGTAGAAAAACATCAAAAATTTCAGTCCTGCATGATTCTACCAAGAAATGTGTGTTCATTCAAACCGCTGGTTTTTGATAGTTTGGGCCCTATTGAATAATGAATGTTTTGAATTTTCTCCAAAAGTAAAGTAGTTGCAAACTCATCCTTTTAGAAACTTGTTTGGGCTGTTGAGAGGAGTAAAAAACCATCAAAAATTTCAATCCTGCATGATTCTACCAAGAAATGTGATTCTTCATTCAAAACGCTGGTTTTTGCTATTGGGCTCTATTGAATAATGAATGTTTTCAATTTTCTCCAAAAGTAAAGTAGTTGCAAACTCATCCTTTTAGAAACTTGTTTGGGCTGTTGAGAGGAGTAAAAAACCATCAAAAATTTCAATCCTGCATGATTCTACCAAGAAATGTGATTCTTCATTCAAAACGCTGGTTTTTGCTATTGGGCTCTATTGAATAATGAATGTTTTGAATTTTCTCCAAAAGTAAAGTAGTTGCAAACTCATCCTTTTAGAGACTTTTTTGGGCTCATGAGAGGAGTAGAAAAACATCAAAAATTTCAGTCCTGCACGATTCTACCAAGAAATGTGTGTTCATTCAAACCGCTCGTTTTTGATATTTTGGGCCCTATTGAATAATGAATGTTTTGAATTTTCTCCAAAAGTAAATTAGTTGCAAACTCATCCTTTTAGAAACTTGTTTGGGCTGTTGAGAAGAGTAAAAAACCATCAAAAATTTCAATCCTGCATGATTCTACCAAGAAATGTGACTCTTCATTCAAAACCTGATTTTTGCTATTGGGCTCCATTGAATAATGAATGTTTTGAATTTTCTCCAAAAGTAAAGTAGTTGCAAACTCATGCTTTTAGAGACTTGTTTGGGCTCATGAGAGGAGTAGAAAAATATCAAAAATTTCAGTCCTGCACGATTCTACCAAGAAATGTGTGTTCATTCAAACCGCTGGTTTTTGATATTTTGGGCCCTATTGAATAATGAATGTTTTGAATTTTCTCCAAAAGTAAAGTAGTTGCAAACTCATCCTTTTAGAAACTTGTTTGTGCTGTTGAGAGGAGTACAAAAACATCAAAAATTTCAATCCTGCATGATTCTACCAAGAAATGTGATTCTTCATTCAAAACCTGATTTTTCCTATTGGGCTCTATTGAATAATGAATGTTTTGAATTTTCTCCAAAAGTAAAGTAGTTGCAAACTCATCCTTTTAGAGACTTGTTTGGGCTCATGAGAGGAGTAGAAAAACATCAAAAATTTCAGTCCTGCATGATTCTACCAAGAAATGTGTGTTCATTCAAACCGCTGGTTTTTGATAGTTTGGGCCCTATTGAATAATGAATGTTTTGAATTTTCTCCAAAAGTAAAGTAGTTGCAAACTCATCCTTTTAGAAACTTGTTTGGGCTGTTGAGAAGAGTAAAAAACCATCAAAAATTTCAATCCTGCATGATTCTACCAAGAAATGTGATTCTTCATTCAAAACCTGATTTTTGCTATTGGGCTCCATTGAATAATGAATGTTTTGAATTTTCTCCAAAAGTAAAGTAGTTGCAAACTCATGCTTTTAGAGACTTGTTTGGGCTCATGAGAGGAGTAGAAAAACATCAAAAATTTCAGTCCTGCACGATTCTACCAAGAAATGTGTGTTCATTCAAACCGCTGGTTTTTGATATTTTGGGCCCTATTGAATAATGAATGTTTTGAATTTTCTCCAAAAGTAAAGTAGTTGCAAACTCATCCTTTTAGAAACTTGTTTGTGCTGTTGAGAGGAGTAAAAAAACATCAAAAATTTCAATCCTGCATGATTCTACCAAGAAATGTGATTCTTCATTCAAAACCTGATTTTTCCTATTGGGCTCTATTGAATAATGAATGTTTTGAATTTTCTCCAAAAGTAAAGTAGTTGCAAACTCATCCTTTTAGAGACTTGTTTGGGCTCATGAGAGGAGTAGAAAAACATCAAAAATTTCAGTCCTGCATGATTCTACCAAGAAATGTGTGTTCATTCAAACCGCTGGTTTTTGATAGTTTGGGCCCTATTGAATAATGAATGTTTTGAATTTTCTCCAAAAGTAAAGTAGTTGCAAACTCATCCTTTTAGAAACTTGTTTGGGCTGTTGAGAGGAGTAAAAAACCATCAAAAATTTCAATCCTGCATGATTCTACCAAGAAATGTGATTCTTCATTCAAAACCTAATTTTTGCTATTGGGCCCTATTGAATAATGAACGTTTTGAATTTTCTCCAAAAGTAAAGTAGTTGCAAACTCATGCTTTTAGAGACTTGTTTGGGCTCATGAGAGGAGTAGAAAAACATCAAAAATTTCAGTCCTGCATGATTCTACCAAGAAATGTGTGTTCATTGAAACCGCTGGTTTTTGATAGTTTGGGCCCTATTGAATAACGAATGTTTTGAATTTTCTCCAAAAGTAAAGTAGTTGCAAACTCATCCTTTTAGAAACTTGTTTGGGCTCTTGAGAGGAGTAAAAAACCATCAAAAATTTCAATCCTGCATGATTCTACCAAGAAATGTGATTCTTCATTCAAAACGCTGGTTTTTGCTATTGGGCTCTATTGAATAATGAATGTTTTGAATTTTCTCCAAAAGTAAAGTAGTTGCAAACTCATCCTTTTAGAAACTTGTTTGGGCTGTTGAGAGGAGTACAAAACCATCAAAAATTTCAATCCTGCATGATTCTACCAAGAAATGTGATTCTTCATTCAAAACGCTGGTTTTTGCTATTGGGCTCTATTGAATAATGAATGTTTTGAATTTTCTCCAAAAGTAAAGTAGTTGCAAACTCATCCTTTTAGAAACTTGTTTGGGCTGTTGAGAGGAGTAAAAAACCATCAAAAATTTCAATCCTGCATGATTCTACCAAGAAATGTGATTCTTCATTCAAAACGCTGGTTTTTGCTATTGGGCTCTATTGAATAATGAATGTTTTGAATTTTCTCCAAAAGTAAAGTAGTTGCAAACTCATCCTTTTAGAGACTTGTTTGGGCTCATGAGAGGAGTAGAAAAACATCAAAAATTTCAGTCCTGCACGATTCTACCAAGAAATGTGTGTTCATTCAAACCGCTGGTTTTTGATATTTTGGGCCCTATTGAATAATGAATGTTTTGAATTTTCTCCAAAAGTAAAGTAGTTGCAAACGCATCCTTTTAGAAACTTGTTTGGGCTGTTGAGAGGAGTAAAAAACCATCAAAAATTTCAATCCTGCATGATTCTACCAAGAAATGTGATTCTTCATTCAAAACCGTATTTTTGCTATTGGGCTCTATTGAATAGTGAATGTTTTGAATTTTCTCCAAAAGTAAAGTAGCTGCAAACTCATGCTTTTAGAGACTTGTTTGGGCTCATGAGAGGAGTAGAAAACCATCAAAAATTTCAGTCCTGCATGATTCTACCAAGAAATGTGTGTTCATTCAAACCGCTGGTTTTTGATAGTTTGGGCCCTATTGAATAACGAATGTTTTGAATTTTCTCCAAAAGTAAAGTAGTTGCAAACTCATCCTTTTAGAAACTTGTTTGGGCTGTTGAGAGGAGTAAAAAACCATCAAAAATTTCAATCCTGCATGATTTTACCAAGAAATGTGATTCTTCATTCAAAACCTGATTTTTGCTATTGGGCTCTATTGAATAATGAATGTTTTGAATTTTCTCCAAAAGTAAAGTAGTTGCAAACTCATCCTTTTAGAGACTTGTTTGGGCTCATGAGAGGAGTAGAAAAAAATCAAAAATTTCAGTCCTGCATGATTCTACCAAGAAATGTGTGTTCATTCAAACCGCTGGTTTTTGATATTTTGGGCTCTATTGAATAATGAATGTTTTGAATTTTCTTCAAAAGTAAAGTAGTTGCAAACTCATCCTTTTAGAGACTTGTTTGGGCTCATGAGAGGAGTAGAAAAACATCAAAAATTTCAGTCCTGCACGATTCTACCTAGAAATGTGTGTTCATTCAAACCGCTGTTTTTTTATATTTTGGGCTCTATTGAATAATGAATGTTTTGAATTTTCTCCAAAAGTAAAGTAGTTGCAAACTCATGCTTTTAGAGACTTGTTTGGGCTCATGAGAGGAGTAGAAAAACATCAAAAATTTCAGTCCTGCATGATTCTACCAAGAAATGTGTGTTCATTCAAACCGCTGGTTTTTGATAGTTTGGGCCCTATTGAATAATGAATGTTTTGAATTTTCTCCAAAAGTAAAGTAGTTGCAAACTCATCCTTTTAGAAACTTGTTTGGGCTGTTGAGAGGAGTAAAAAACCATCAAAAATTTCAATCCTGCATGATTCTACCAAGAAATGTGATTCTTCATTCAAAACGCTGGTTTTTGCTATTGGGCTCTATTGAATAATGAATGTTTTGAATTTTCTCCAAAAGTAAAGTAGTTGCAAACTCATCCTTTTAGAGACTTGTTTGGGCTCATGAGCGGAGTAGAAAAACATCAAAAATTTCAGTCCTGCACGATTCTACCAAGAAATGTGTGTTCATTCAAACCGCTGGTTTTTGATATTTTGGGCCCTATTGAATAATGAATGTTTTGAATTTTCTCCAAAAGTAAAGTAGTTGCAAACTCATCCTTTTAGAAACTTGTTTGTGCTGTTGAGAGGAGTAAAAAAACATCAAAAATTTAAATCCTGCATGATTCTACCAAGAAATGTGATTCTTCATTCAAAACCTGATTTTTGCTATTGGGCTCTATTGAATAATGAATGTTTTGAATTTTCTCCAAAAGTAAAATAGTTGCAAACTCATCCTTTTAGAGACTTGTTTGGGCTCATGAGAGGAGTAGAAAAACATCAAAAATTTCAGTCCTGCATGATTCTACCAAGAAATGTGTGTTCATTCAAACCGCTGGTTTTTGATAGTTTGGGCCCTATTGAATAATGAATGTTTTGAATTTTCTCCAAAAGTAAAGTAGTTGCAAACTCATCCTTTTAGAAACTTGTTTGGGCTGTTGAGAGGAGTAAAAAACCATCAAAAATTTCAATCCTGCATGATTCTACCAAGAAATGTGATTCTTCATTCAAAACCTGATTTTTGCTATTGGGCTCTATTGAATAATGAATGTTTTGAATTTTCTCCAAAAGTAAAGTAGTTGCAAACTCATGCTTTTAGAGACTTGTTTGGGCTCATGAGAGGAGTAGAAAAACATCAAAAATTTCAGTCCTGCATGATTCTACCAAGAAATGTGTGTTCATTGAAACCGCTGGTTTTTGATAGTTTGGGCCCTATTGAATAATGAATGTTTTGAATTTTCTCCAAAAGTAAAGTAGTTGCAAACTCATCCTTTTAGAAACTTGTTTGGGCTGTTGAGAGGAGTAAAAAACCATCAAAAATTTCAATCCTGCATGATTCTACCAAGAAATGTGATTCTTCATTCAAAACGCTGGTTTTTGCTATTGGGCTCTATTGAATAATGAATGTTTTGAATTTTCTCCAAAAGTAAAGTAGTTGCAAACTCATCCTTTTAGAAACTTGTTTGGGCTGTTGACAGGAGTAAAAAACCATCAAAAATTTCAATCCTGCATGATTCTACCAAGAAATGTGATTCTTCATTCAAAACGCTGGTTTTTGCTATTGGGCTCTATTGAATAATGAATGTTTTCAATTTTCTCCAAAAGTAAAGTAGTTGCAAACTCATCCTTTTAGAAACTTGTTTGGGCTGTTGAGAGGAGTAAAAAACCATCAAAAATTTCAATCCTGCATGATTCTACCAAGAAATGTGATTCTTCATTCAAAACGCTGGTTTTTGCTATTGGGCTCTATTGAATAATGAATGTTTTGAATTTTCTCCAAAAGTAAAGTAGTTGCAAACTCATCCTTTTAGAGACTTGTTTGGGCTCATGAGAGGAGTAGAAAAACATCAAAAATTTCAGTCCTGCACGATTCTACCAAGAAATGTGTGTTCATTCAAACCGCTGGTTTTTGATATTTTGGGCCCTATTGAATAATGAATGTTTTGAATTTTCTCCAAAAGTAAAGTAGTTGCAAACTCATCCTTTTAGAAACTTGTTTGGGCTGTTGAGAGGAGTAAAAAACCATCAAAAATTTCAATCCTGCATGATTCTACCAAGAAATGTGATTCTTCATTCAAAACCTGATTTTTGCTATTGGGCTCTATTGAATAGTGAATGTTTTGAATTTTCTCCAAAAGTAAAGTAGTTGCAAACTCATGCTTTTAGAGACTTGTTTGGGCTCATGAGAGGAGTAGAAAACCATCAAAAATTTCAGTCCTGCATGATTCTACCAAGAAATGTGTGTTCATTCAAACCGCTGGTTTTTGATAGTTTGGGCCCTATTGAATAACGAATGTTTTGAATTTTCTCCAAAAGTAAAGTAGTTGCAAACTCATCCTTTTAGAAACTTGTTTGGGCTGTTGAGAGGAGTAAAAAACCATCAAAAATTTCAATCCTGCATGATTTTACCAAGAAATGTGATTCTTCATTCAAAACCTGATTTTTGCTATTGGGCTCTATTGAATAATGAATGTTTTGAATTTTCTCCAAAAGTAAAGTAGTTGCAAACTCATCCTTTTAGAGACTTGTTTGGGCTCATGAGAGGAGTAGACAAAAATCAAAAATTTCAGTCCTGCATGATTCTACCAAGAAATGTGTGTTCATTCAAACCGCTGGTTTTTGATATTTTGGGCTCTATTGAATAATGAATGTTTTGAATTTTCTCCAAAAGTAAAGTAGTTGCAAACTCATCCTTTTAGAGACTTGTTTGGGCTCATGAGAGGAGTAGAAAAACATCAAAAATTTCAGTCCTGCACGATTCTACCTAGAAATGTGTGTTCATTCAAACCGCTGTTTTTTTATATTTTGGGCTCTATTGAATAATGAATGTTTTGAATTTTCTCCAAAAGTAAAGTAGTTGCAAACTCATGCTTTTAGAGACTTGTTTGGGCTCATGAGAGGAGTAGAAAAACATCAAAAATTTCAGTCCTGCATGATTCTACCAAGAAATGTGTGTTCATTCAAACCGCTGGTTTTTGATAGTTTGGGCCCTATTGAATAATGAATGTTTTGAATTTTCTCCAAAAGTAAAGTAGTTGCAAACTCATCCTTTTAGAAACTTGTTTGGGCTGTTGAGAGGAGTAAAAAACCATCAAAAATTTCAATCCTGCATGATTCTACCAAGAAATGTGATTCTTCATTCAAAACGCTGGTTTTTGCTATTGGGCTCTATTGAATAATGAATGTTTTGAATTTTCTCCAAAAGTAAAGTAGTTGCAAACTCATCCTTTTAGAGACTTGTTTGGGCTCATGAGCGGAGTAGAAAAACATCAAAAATTTCAGTCCTGCACGATTCTACCAAGAAATGTGTGTTCATTCAAACCGCTGGTTTTTGATATTTTGGGCCCTATTGAATAATGAATGTTTTGAATTTTCTCCAAAAGTAAAGTAGTTGCAAACTCATCCTTTTAGAAACTTGTTTGTGCTGTTGAGAGGAGTAAAAAAACATCAAAAATTTAAATCCTGCATGATTCTACCAAGAAATGTGATTCTTCATTCAAAACCTGATTTTTGCTATTGGGCTCTAATGAATAATGAATGTTTTGAATTTTCTCCAAAAGTAAAATAGTTGCAAACTCATCCTTTTAGAGACTTGTTTGGGCTCATGAGAGGAGTAGAAAAACATCAAAAATTTCAGTCCTGCATGATTTTACCAAGAAATGTGTGTTCATTCAAACCGCTGGTTTTTGATAGTTTGGGCCCTATTGAATAATGAATGTTTTGAATTTTCTCCAAAAGTAAAGTAGTTGCAAACTCATCCTTTTAGAAACTTGTTTGGGCTGTTGAGAGGAGTAAAAAACCATCAAAAATTTCAATCCTGCATGATTCTACCAAGAAATGTGATTCTTCATTCAAAACCTGATTTTTGCTATTGGGCTCTATTGAATAATGAATGTTTTGAATTTTCTCCAAAAGTAAAGTAGTTGCAAACTCATGCTTTTAGAGACTTGTTTGGGCTCATGAGAGGAGTAGAAAAACATCAAAAATTTCAGTCCTGCATGATTCTACCAAGAAATGTGTGTTCATTCAAACCGCTGGTTTTTGATAGTTTGGGCCCTATTGAATAATGAATGTTTTGAATTTTCTCCAAAAGTAAAGTAGTTGCAAACTCATCCTTTTAGAAACTTGTTTGGGCTGTTGAGAGGAGTAAAAAACCATCAAAAATTTCAATCCTGCATGATTCTACCAAGAAATGTGATTCTTCATTCAAAACCTTATTTTTGCTATTGGGCTCTATTGAATAATGAATGTTTTGAATTTTCTCCAAAAGTAAAGTAGTTGCAAACTCATGCTTTTAGAGACTTGTTTGGGCTCATGAGAGGAGTAGAAAAACATCAAAAATTTCAGTCCTGCATGATTCTACCAAGAAATGTGTGTTCATTGAAACCGCTGGTTTTTGATAGTTTGGGCCCTATTGAATAATGAATGTTTTGAATTTTCTCCAAAAGTAAAGTAGTTGCAAACTCATCCTTTTAGAAACTTGTTTGGGCTGTTGAGAGGAGTAAAAAACCATCAAAAATTTCAATCCTGCATGATTCTACCAAGAAATGTGATTCTTCATTCAAAACTCTGGTTTTTGCTATTGGGCTCTATTGAATAATGAATGTTTTGAATTTTCTCCAAAAGTAAAGTAGTTGCAAACTCATCCTTTTAGAGACTTGTTTGGGCTCATGAGAGGAGTAGAAAAAAATCAAAAATTTCAGTCCTGCATGATTCTACCAAGAAATGTGTGTTCATTCAAACCGCTGGTTTTTGATATTTTGGGCTCTATTGAATAATGAATGTTTTGAATTTTCTCCAAAAGTAAAGTAGTTGCAAACTCATCCTTTTAGAAACTTGTTTGGGCTGTTGAGTGGAGTAAAAAACCATCAAAAATTTCAATCCTGCATGATTCTACCAAGAAATGTGATTCTTCATTCAAAACCTGATTTTTGCTATTGGACTCTATTGAATAATGAATGTTTTGAATTTTCTCCAAAAGTAAAGTAGTTGCAAACTCATGCTTTTAAAGACTTGTTTGGGCTCATGAGAGGAGTAGAAAAACATCAAAAATTTCAGTCCTGCATGATTTTACCAAGAAATGTGTGTTCATTGAAACCGCTGGTTTTTGATAGTTTGGGCCCTATTGAATAATGAATGTTTTGAATTTTCTCCAAAAGTAAAGTAGTTGCAAACTCATCCTTTTAGAGACTTGTTTGGGCTCATAAGAGGAGTAGAAAAACATCAAAAATTTCAGTCCTGCACGATTCTACCAAGAAATGTGTGTTCATTCAAACCGCTGTTTTTTTATATTTTGGTCTCTATTGAATAATGAATGTTTTGAATTTTCTCCAAAAGTAAAGTAGTTGCAAACTCATGCTTTTAGAGACTTGTTTGGGCTCATGAGAGGAGTAGAAAAACATCAAAAATTTCAGTCCTGCATGATTCTACCAAGAAATGTGTATTCATTCAAACCGCTGGTTTTTGATAGTTTGGGCCCTATTGAATAATGAATGTTTTGAATTTTCTCCAAAAGTAAAGTCGTTGCAAACTCATCCTTTTAGAAACTTGTTTGGGCTGTTGAGAGGAGTAAAAAACCATCAAAAATTTCAATCCTGCATGATTCTACCAAGAAATGTGATTCTTCATTCAAAACCTGATTTTTGCTATTGGGCTCTATTGAATAATGAATGTTTTGAATTTTCTCCAAAAGTAAAGTAGTTGCAAACTCATGCTTTTAGAGACTTGTTTGGGCTCATGAGAGGAGTAGAAAAACATCAAAAATTTCAGTCCTGCATGATTCTACCAAGAAATGTGTGTTCATTCAAACCGCTGGTTTTTGATAGTTTGGGCCCTATTGAATAATGAATGTTTTGAATTTTCTCCAAAAGTAAAGTAGTTGCAAACTCATCCTTTTAGAAACTTGTTTGGGCTGTTGAGAGGAGTAAAAAACCATCAAAAATTTCAATCCTGCATGATTTTACCAAGAAATGTGATTCTTCATTCAAAACCTGATTTTTGCTATTGGGCTCTATTGAATAATGAATGTTTTGAATTTTCTCCAAAAGTAAAGTAGTTGCAAACTCATGCTTTTAGAGACTTGTTTGGGCTCATGAGAGGAGTAGAAAAACGTAAAAAAATTTCAGTCCTGCATGATTCTACCAAGAAATGTGTGTTCATTCAAACCGCTGGTTTTTGATATTTTGGGCCCTATTGAATAATGAATGTTTTGAATTTTCTCCAAAAGTAAAGTAGTTGCAAACTCATCCTTTTAGAAACTTGTTTGGGCTGTTGAGAAGAGTAAAAAACCATCAAAAATTTCAATCCTGCATGATTCTACCAAGAAATGTGATTCTTCATTCAAAACCTGATTTTTGCTATTGGGCTCCATTGAATAATGAATGTTTTGAATTTTCTCCAAAAGTAAAGTAGTTGCAAACTCATGCTTTTAGAGACTTGTTTGGGCTCATGAGAGGAGTAGAAAAACATCAAAAATTTCAGTCCTGCACGATTCTACCAAGAAATGTGTGTTCATTCAAACCGCTGGTTTTTGATATTTTGGGCCCTATTGAATAATGAATGTTTTGAATTTTCTCCAAAAGTAAAGTAGTTGCAAACTCATCCTTTTAGAAACTTGTTTGTGCTGTTGAGAGGAGTAAAAAAACATCAAAAATTTCAATCCTGCATGATTCTACCAAGAAATGTGATTCTTCATTCAAAACCTGATTTTTCCTATTGGGCTCTATTGAATAATGAATGTTTTGAATTTTCTCCAAAAGTAAAGTAGTTGCAAACTCATCCTTTTAGAGACTTGTTTGGGCTCATGAGAGGAGTAGAAAAACATCAAAAATTTCAGTCCTGCATGATTCTACCAAGAAATGTGTGTTCATTCAAACCGCTGGTTTTTGATAGTTTGGGCCCTATTGAATAATGAATGTTTTGAATTTTCTCCAAAAGTAAAGTAGTTGCAAACTCATCCTTTTAGAAACTTGTTTGGGCTGTTGAGAGGAGTAAAAAACCATCAAAAATTTCAATCCTGCATGATTCTACCAAGAAATGTGATTCTTCATTCAAAACCTAATTTTTGCTATTGGGCCCTATTGAATAATGAACGTTTTGAATTTTCTACAAAAGTAAAGTAGTTGCAAACTCATGCTTTTAGAGACTTGTTTGGGCTCATGAGAGGAGTAGAAAAACATCAAAAATTTCAGTCCTGCATGATTCTACCAAGAAATGTGTGTTCATTGAAACCGCTGGTTTTTGATAGTTTGGGCCCTATTGAATAACGAATGTTTTGAATTTTCTCCAAAAGTAAAGTAGTTGCAAACTCATCCTTTTAGAAACTTGTTTGGGCTCTTGAGAGGAGTAAAAAACCATCCAAAATTTCAATCCTGCATGATTCTACCAAGAAATGTGATTCTTCATTCAAAACGCTGGTTTTTGCTATTGGGCTCTATTGAATAATGAATGTTTTGAATTTTCTCCAAAAGTAAAGTAGTTGCAAACTCATCCTTTTAGAAACTTGTTTGGGCTGTTGAGAGGAGTACAAAACCATCAAAAATTTCAATCCTGCATGATTCTACCAAGAAATGTGATTCTTCATTCAAAACGCTGGTTTTTGCTATTGGGCTCTATTGAATAATGAATGTTTTGAATTTTCTCCAAAAGTAAAGTAGTTGCAAACTCATAATTTTAGAAACTTGTTTGGGCTGTTGAGAGGAGTAAAAAACCATCAAAAATTTCAATCCTGCATGATTCTACCAAGAAATGTGATTCTTCATTCAAAACGCTGGTTTTTGCTATTGGGCTCTATTGAATAATGAATGTTTTGAATTTTCTCCAAAAGTAAAGTAGTTGCAAACTCATCCTTTTTTCGAGACTTGTTTGGGCTCATGAGAGGAGTAGAAAAACATCAAAAATTTCAGTCCTGCACGATTCTACCAAGAAATGTGTGTTCATTCAAACCGCTGGTTTTTGATATTTTGGGCCCTATTGAATAATGAATGTTTTGAATTTTCTCCAAAAGTAAAGTAGTTGCAAACTCATCCTTTTAGAAACTTGTTTGGGCTGTTGAGAGGAGTAAAAAACCATCAAAAATTTCAATCCTGCATGATTCTACCAAGAAATGTGATTCTTCATTCAAAACCTGATTTTTGCTATTGGGCTCTATTGAATAGTGAATGTTTTGAATTTTCTCCAAAAGTAAAGTAGTTGCAAACTCATGCTTTTAGAGACTTGTTTGGGCTCATGAGAGGAGTAGAAAACCATCAAAAATTTCAGTCCTGCATGATTCTACCAAGAAATGTGTGTTCATTCAAACCGCTGGTTTTTGATAGTTTGGGCCCTATTGAATAACGAATGTTTTGAATTTTCTCCAAAAGTAAAGTAGTTGCAAACTCATCCTTTTAGAAACTTGTTTGGGCTGTTGAGAGGAGTAAAAAACCATCAAAAATTTCAATCCTGCATGATTTTACCAAGAAATGTGATTCTTCATTCAAAACCTGATTTTTGCTATTGGGCTCTATTGAATAATGAATGTTTTGAATTTTCTCCAAAAGTAAAGTAGTTGCAAACTCATCCTTTTAGAGACTTGTTTGGGCTCATGAGAGGAGTAGAAAAACATCAAAAATTTCAGTCCTGCACGATTCTACCTAGAAATGTGTGTTCATTCAAACCGCTGTTTTTTTATATTTTGGGCTCTATTGAATAATGAATGTTTTGAATTTTCTCCAAAAGTAAAGTAGTTGCAAACTCATGCTTTTAGAGACTTGTTTGGGCTCATGAGAGGAGTAGAAAAACATCAAAAATTTCAGTCCTGCATGATTCTACCAAGAAATGTGTGTTCATTCAAACCGCTGGTTTTTGATAGTTTGGGCCCTATTGAATAATGAATGTTTTGAATTTTCTCCAAAAGTAAAGTAGTTGCAAACTCATCCTTTTAGAAACTTGTTTGGGCTGTTGAGAGGAGTAAAAAACCATCAAAAATTTCAATCCTGCATGATTCTACCAAGAAATGTGATTCTTCATTCAAAACGCTGGTTTTTGCTATTGGGCTCTATTGAATAATGAATGTTTTGAATTTTCTCCAAAAGTAAAGTAGTTGCAAACTCATCCTTTTAGAGACTTGTTTGGGCTCATGAGCGGAGTAGAAAAACATCAAAAATTTCAGTCCTGCACGATTCTACCAAGAAATGTGTGTTCATTCAAACCGCTGGTTTTTGATATTTTGGGCCCTATTGAATAATGAATGTTTTGAATTTTCTCCAAAAGTAAAGTAGTTGCAAACTCATCCTTTTAGAAACTTGTTTGTGCTGTTGAGAGGAGTAAAAAAACATCAAAAATTTAAATCCTGCATGATTCTACCAAGAAATGTGATTCTTCATTCAAAACCTGATTTTTGCTATTGGGCTCTAATGAATAATGAATGTTTTGAATTTTCTCCAAAAGTAAAATAGTTGCAAACTCATCCTTTTAGAGACTTGTTTGGGCTCATGAGAGGAGTAGAAAAACATCAAAAATTTCAGTCCTGCATGATTCTACCAAGAAATGTGTGTTCATTCAAACCGCTGGTTTTTGATAGTTTGGGCCCTATTGAATAATGAATGTTTTGAATTTTCTCCAAAAGTAAAGTAGTTGCAAACTCATCCTTTTAGAAACTTGTTTGGGCTGTTGAGAGGAGTAAAAAACCATCAAAAATTTCAATCCTGCATGATTCTACCAAGAAATGTGATTCTTCATTCAAAACCTGATTTTTGCTATTGGGCTCTATTGAATAATGAATGTTTTGAATTTTCTCCAAAAGTAAAGTAGTTGCAAACTCATGCTTTTAGAGACTTGTTTGGGCTCATGAGAGGAGTAGAAAAACATCAAAAATTTCAGTCCTGCATGATTCTACCAAGAAATGTGTGTTCATTCAAACCGCTGGTTTTTGATAGTTTGGGCCCTATTGAATAATGAATGTTTTGAATTTTCTCCAAAAGTAAAGTAGTTGCAAACTCATCCTTTTAGAAACTTGTTTGGGCTGTTGAGAGGAGTAAAAAACCATCAAAAATTTCAATCCTGCATGATTCTACCAAGAAATGTGATTCTTCATTCAAAACCTGATTTTTGCTATTGGGCTCTATTGAATAATGAATGTTTTGAATTTTCTCCAAAAGTAAAGTAGTTGCAAACTCATGCTTTTAGAGACTTGTTTGGGCTCATGAGAGGAGTAGAAAAACATCAAAAATTTCAGTCCTGCATGATTCTACCAAGAAATGTGTGTTCATTGAAACCGCTGGTTTTTGATAGTTTGGGCCCTATTGAATAATGAATGTTTTGAATTTTCTCCAAAAGTAAAGTAGTTGCAAACTCATCCTTTTAGAAACTTGTTTGGGCTGTTGAGAGGAGTAAAAAACCATCAAAAATTTCAATCCTGCATGATTCTACCAAGAAATGTGATTCTTCATTCAAAACTCTGGTTTTTGCTATTGGGCTCTATTGAATAATGAATGTTTTGAATTTTCTCCAAAAGTAAAGTAGTTGCAAACTCATCCTTTTAGAGACTTGTTTGGGCTCATGAGAGGAGTAGAAAAAAATCAAAAATTTCAGTCCTGCATGATTCTACCAAGAAATGTGTGTTCATTCAAACCTCTGGTTTTTGATATTTTGGGCTCTATTGAATAATGAATGTTTTGAATTTTCTCCAAAAGTAAAGTAGTTGCAAACTCATCCTTTTAGAAACTTGTTTGGGCTGTTGAGAGGAGTAAAAAACCATCAAAAATTTCAATCTTGCATGATTCTACCAAGAAATGTGATTCTTCATTCAAAACCTGATTTTTGCTATTGGACTCTATTGAATAATGAATGTTTTGAATTTTCTCCAAAAGTAAAGTAGTTGCAAACTCATGCTTTTAGAGACTTGTTTGGGCTCATGAGAGGAGTAGAAAAACATCAAAAATTTCAGTCCTGCATGATTTTACCAAGAAATGTGTGTTCATTGAAACCGCTGGTTTTTGATAGTTTGGGCCCTATTGAATAATGAATGTTTTGAATTTTCTCCAAAAGTAAAGTAGTTGCAAACTCATCCTTTTAGAGACTTGTTTGGGCTCATAAGAGGAGTAGAAAAACATCAAAAATTTCAGTCCTGCACGATTCTACCAAGAAATGTGTGTTCATTCAAACCGCTGGTTTTTTATATTTTGGTCTCTATTGAATAATGAATGTTTTGAATTTTCTCCAAAAGTAAAGTAGTTGCAAACTCATGCTTTTAGAGACTTGTTTGGGCTCATGAGAGGAGTAGAAAAACATCAAAAATTTCAGTCCTGCATGATTCTACCAAGAAATGTGTATTCATTCAAACCGCTGGTTTTTGATAGTTTGGGCCCTATTGAATAATGAATGTTTTGAATTTTCTCCAAAAGTAAAGTCGTTGCAAACTCATCCTTTTAGAAACTTGTTTGGGCTGTTGAGAGGAGTAAAAAACCATCAAAAATTTCAATCCTGCATGATTCTACCAAGAAATGTGATTCTTCATTCAAAACCTGATTTTTGCTATTGGGCTCTATTGAATAATGAATGTTTTGAATTTTCTCCAAAAGTAAAGTAGTTGCAAACTCATGCTTTTAGAGACTTGTTTGGGCTCATGAGAGGAGTAGAAAAACATCAAAAATTTCAGTCCTGCATGATTCTACCAAGAAATGTGTGTTCATTCAAACCGCTGGTTTTTGATAGTTTGGGCCCTATTGAATAATGAATGTTTTGAATTTTCTCCAAAAGTAAAGTAGTTGCAAACTCATCCTTTTAGAAACTTGTTTGGGCTGTTGAGAGGAGTAAAAAACCATCAAAAATTTCAATCCTGCATGATTTTACCAAGAAATGTGATTCTTCATTCAAAACCTGATTTTTGCTATTGGGCTCTATTGAATAATGAATGTTTTGAATTTTCTCCAAAAGTAAAGTAGTTGCAAACTCATGCTTTTAGAGACTTGTTTGGGCTCATGAGAGGAGTAGAAAAACGTAAAAAAATTTCAGTCCTGCATGATTCTACCAAGAAATGTGTGTTCATTGAAACCGCTGGTTTTTGATAGTTTGGGCCCTATTGAATAATGAATGTTTTGAATTTTCTCCAAAAGTAAAGTAGTTGCAAACTCATCCTTTTAGAAACTTGTTTGGGCTATTGAGAGAAGTAAAAAACCATCAAAAATTTCAATCCTGCATGATTTTACCAAAAAATGTGATTCTTCATTCAAAACCTGATTTTTGCTATTGGGCTCTATTGAATAGTGAATGTTTTGAATTTTCTCCAAAAGTAAAGTAGTTGCAAACTCATGCTTTTAGAGACTTGTTTGGGCTCATGAGAGGAGTAGAAAAACATCAAAAATTTCAGTCCTGCACGATTCTACCAAGAAATGTGTGTTCATTCAAACCGCTGGTTTTTGATATTTTGGGCCCTATTGAATAATGAATGTTTTGAATTTTCTCCAAAAGTAAAGTAGTTGCAAACTCATCCTTTTAGAAACTTGTTTGGGCTGTTGAGAGGAGTAAAAAACCATCAAAAATTTCAATCCTGCATGATTCTACCAAGAAATGTGATTCTTCATTCAAAACCTGATTTTTGCTATTGGGCTCTATTGAAAATTAATGAATGTTTTGAATTTTCTCCAAAAGTAAAGTAGTTGCAAACTCATGCTTTTAGAGACTTGTTTGGGCTCATGAGAGGAGTAGAAAAACATCAAAAATTTCAGTCCTGCATGATTCTACCAAGAAATGTGTGTTCATTGAAACCCCTGGTTTTTGATAGTTTGGGCCCTATTGAATAATGAATGTTTTGAATTTTCTCCAAAAGTAAAGTAGTTGCAAACTCATCCTTTTAGAAACTTGTTTGGGCTGTTGAGAGGAGTAAAAAACCATCAAAAATTTCAATCCTGCATGATTCTACCAAGAAATGTGATTCTTCATTCAAAACCTGATTTTTGCTATTGGGCTCTATTGAATAATGAATGTTTTGAATTTTCTCCAAAAGTAAAGTAGTTGCAAACTCATCCTTTTAGAAACTTGTTTGGGCTGTTGAGAGGAGTAAAAAACCATCAAAAATTTCAGTCCTGCATGATTCTACCAAGAAATGTGTGTTCATTCAAACCGCTGGTTTTTGATAGTTTGGGCCCTATTGAATAATGAATGTTTTGAATTTTCTCCAAAAGTAAAGTAGTTGCAAACTCATCCTTTTAGAAACTTGTTTGGGCTGTTGAGAGGAGTAAAAAACCATCAAAAATTTCAATCCTGCATGATTCTACCAAGAAATGTGATTCTTCATTCAAAACCTGATTTTTGCTATTGGGCTCTATTGAATAATGAATGTTTTGAATTTTCTCCAAAAGTAAAGTAGTTGCAAACTCATGCTTTTAGAGACTTGTTTGGGCTCATGAGAGGAGTAGAAAAACATCAAAAATTTCAGTCCTGCATGATTCTACCAAGAAATGTGTGTTCATTCAAACCGCTGGTTTTTGATAGTTTGGGCCCTATTGAATAATGAATGTTTTGAATTTTCTCCAAAAGTAAAGTAGTTGCAAACTCATCCTTTTAGAATCTTGTTTGGGCTGTTGAGAGGAGTAAAAAACCATCAAAAATTTCAATCCTGCATGATTCTACCAAGAAATGTGATTCTTCATTCAAAACCTTATTTTTGCTATTGGGCTCTATTGAATAATGAATGTTTTGAATTTTCTCCAAAAGTAAAGTAGTTGCAAACTCATGCTTTTAGAGACTTGTTTGGGCTCATGAGAGGAGTAGAAAAACATCAAAAATTTCAGTCCTGCACGATTCTACCAAGAAATGTGTGTTCATTCAAACCGCTGGTTTTTGATATTTTTTGCCCTATTGAATAATGAATGTTTTGAATTTTCTCCAAAAGTAAAGTAGTTGCAAACTCATCCTTTTAGAAACTTGTTTGGGCTATTGAGAGGAGTAAAAAACCATCAAAAATTTCAATCCTTCATGATTTTACCAAGAAATGTGATTCTTCATTCAAAACCTGATTTTTGCTATTGGGCTCTATTGAATAGTGAATGTTTTGAATTTTCTCCAAAAGTAAAGTAGTTGCAAACTCATGCTTTTAGAGACTTGTTTGGGCTCATGAGAGGAGTAGAAAAACATCAAAAATTTCAGTCCTGCACGATTCTACCAAGAAATGTGTGTTCATTCAAACCGCTGGTTTTTGATATTTTGGGCCCTATTGAATAATGAATGTTTTGAATTTTCTCCAAAAGTAAAGTAGTTGCAAACTCATCCATTTAGAAACTTGTTTGGGCTGTTGAGAGGAGTAAAAAACCATCAAAAATTTCAATCCTGCATGATTCTACCAATAAATGTGATTCTTCATTCAAAACCTGATTTTTGCTATTGGGCTCTATTGAATAATGAATGTTTTGAATTTTCTCCAAAAGTAAAGTAGTTGCAAACTCATGCTTTTAGAGACTTGTTTGGGCTCATGAGAGGAGTAGAAAAACATCAAAAATTTCAGTCCTGCATGATTCTACCAAGAAATGTGTGTTCATTGAAACCGCTGGTTTCTGATAGTTTGGGCCCTATTGAATAATGAATGTTTTGAATTTTCTCCAAAAGTAAAGTAGTTGCAAACTCATCCTTTTAGAGACTTGTTTGGGCTCATGAGAGGAGTAGAAAAACATCTAAAATTTAAGTCCTGCACGATTCTACCTAGAAATGTGTGTTCATTCAAACCGCTGTTTTTTTATATTTTGGGCTCTATTGAATAATGAATGTTTTGAATTTTCTCCAAAAGTAAAGTAGTTGCAAACTCATGCTTTTAGAGACTTGTTTGGGCTCATGAGAGGAGTAGAAAAACATCAAAAATTTCAGTCCTGCATGATTCTACCAAGAAATGTGTGTTCATTCAAACCGCTGGTTTTTGATAGTTTGGGCCCTATTGAATAATGAATGTTTTGAATTTTCTCCAAAAGTAAAGTAGTTGCAAACTCATCCTTTTAGAAACTTGTTTGGGCTGTTGAGAGGAGTAAAAAACCATCAAAAATTTCAATCCTGCATGATTCTACCAAGAAATGTGATTCTTCATTCAAAACGCTGGTTTTTGCTATTGGGCTCTATTGAATAATGAATGTTTTGAATTTTCTCCAAAAGTAAAGTAGTTCCAAACTCATCCTTTTAGGGACTTGTTTGGGCTCATGAGAGGAGTAGAAAAACATCAAAAATTTCAGTCCTGCACGATTCTACCAAGATATGTGTGTTCATTCAAACCGCTGGTTTTTGATATTTTGGGCCCTATTGAATAATGAATGTTTTGAATTTTCTCCAAAAGTAAAGTAGTTGCAAACTCATCCTTTTAGAAACTTGTTTGTGCTGTTGAGAGGAGTAAAAAAACATCAAAAATTTCAATCCTGCATGATTCTACCAAGAAATGTGATTCTTCATTCAAAACCTGATTTTTGCTATTGGGCTCTATTGAATAATGAATGTTTTGAATTTTCTCCAAAAGTAAAGTAGTTGCAAACTCATCCTTTTAGAGACTTGTTTGGGCTCATGAGAGGAGTAGAAAAACATCAAAAATTTCAGTCCTGCATGATTCTACCAAGAAATGTGTGTTCATTCAAACCGCTGGTTTTTGATAGTTTGGGCCCTATTGAATAATGAATGTTTTCAATTTTCTCCAAAAGTAAAGTAGTTGCAAACTCATCCTTTTAGAAACTTGTTTGGGCTGTTGAGAGGAGTAAAAAACCATCAAAAATTTCAATCCTGCATGATTCTACCAAGAAATGTGATTCTTCATTCAAATCCTGATTTTTGCTATTGGGCTCTATTGAATAATGAATGTTTTGAATTTTCTCCAAAAGTAAAGTAATTGCAACCTCATGCTTTTAGAGACTTGTTTGGGCTCATGAGAGGAGTAGAAAAACATCAAAAATTTCAGTCCTGCATGATTCTACCAAGAAATGTGTGTTCATTGAAACCGCTGGTTTTTGATAGTTTGGGCCCTATTGAATAATGAATGTTTTGAATTTTCTCCAAAAGTAAAGTAGTTGCAAACTCATCCTTTTAGAAACTTGTTTGGGCTGTTGAGAGGAGTAAAAAACCATCAACAATTTCAATCCTGCATGATTCTACCAAGAAATGTGATTCTTCATTCAAAACGCTGGTTTTTGCTATTGGGCTCTATTGAATAATGAATGTTTTGAATTTTCTCCAAAAGTAAAGTAGTTGCAAACTCATCCTTTTAGAAACTTGTTTGGGCTGTTGAGAGGAGTAAAAAACCATCAAAAATTTCAATCCTGCATGATTCTACCAAGAAATGTGATTCTTCATTCAAAACGCTGGTTTTTGCTATTGGGCTCTATTGAATAATGAATGTTTTCAATTTTCTCCAAAAGTAAAGTAGTTGCAAACTCATCCTTTTAGAAACTTGTTTGGGCTGTTGAGAGGAGTAAAAAACCATCAAAAATTTCAATCCTGCATGATTCTACCAAGAAATGTGATTCTTCATTCAAAACGCTGGTTTTTGCTATTGGGCTCTATTGAATAATGAATGTTTTGAATTTTCTCCAAAAGTAAAGTAGTTGCAAACTCATTCTTTTAGAGACTTTTTTGGGCTCATGAGAGGAGTAGAAAAACATCAAAAATTTCAGTCCTGCACGATTCTACCAAGAAATGTGTGTTCATTCAAACCGCTCGTTTTTGATATTTTGGGCCCTATTGAATAATGAATGTTTTGAATTTTCTCCAAAAGTAAATTAGTTGCAAACTCATCCTTTTAGAAACTTGTTTGGGCTGTTGAGAAGAGTAAAAAACCATCAAAAATTTCAATCCTGCATGATTCTACCAAGAAATGTGATTCTTCATTCAAAACCTGATTTTTGCTATTGGGCTCCATTGAATAATGAATGTTTTGAATTTTCTCCAAAAGTAAAGTAGTTGCAAACTCATGCTTTTAGAGACTTGTTTGGGCTCATGAGAGGAGTAGAAAAACATCAAAAATTTCAGTCCTGCACGATTCTACCAAGAAATGTGTGTTCATTCAAACCGCTGGTTTTTGATATTTTGGGCCCTATTGAATAATGAATGTTTTGAATTTTCTCCAAAAGTAAAGTAGTTGCAAACTCATCCTTTTAGAAACTTGTTTGTGCTGTTGAGAGGAGTACAAAAACATCAAAAATTTCAATCCTGCATGATTCTACCAAGAAATGTGATTCTTCATTCAAAACCTGATTTTTCCTATTGGGCTCTATTGAATAATGAATGTTTTGAATTTTCTCCAAAAGTAAAGTAGTTGCAAACTCATCCTTTTAGAGACTTGTTTGGGCTCATGAGAGGAGTAGAAAAACATCAAAAATTTCAGTCCTGCATGATTCTACCAAGAAATGTGTGTTCATTCAAACCGCTGGTTTTTGATAGTTTGGGCCCTATTGAATAATGAATGTTTTGAATTTTCTCCAAAAGTAAAGTAGTTGCAAACTCATCCTTTTAGAAACTTGTTTGGGCTGTTGAGAAGAGTAAAAAAACCATCAAAAATTTCAATCCTGCATGATTCTACCAAGAAATGTGATTCTTCATTCAAAACCTGATTTTTGCTATTGGGCTCCATTGAATAATGAATGTTTTGAATTTTCTCCAAAAGTAAAGTAGTTGCAAACTCATGCTTTTAGAGACTTGTTTGGGCTCATGAGAGGAGTAGAAAAACATCAAAAATTTCAGTCCTGCACGATTCTACCAAGAAATGTGTGTTCATTCAAACCGCTGGTTTTTGATATTTTGGGCCCTATTGAATAATGAATGTTTTGAATTTTCTCCAAAAGTAAAGTAGTTGCAAACTCATCCTTTTAGAAACTTGTTTGTGCTGTTGAGAGGAGTAAAAAAACATCAAAAATTTCAATCCTGCATGATTCTACCAAGAAATGTGATTCTTCATTCAAAACCTGATTTTTCCTATTGGGCTCTATTGAATAATGAATGTTTTGAATTTTCTCCAAAAGTAAAGTAGTTGCAAACTCATCCTTTTAGAGACTTGTTTGGGCTCATGAGAGGAGTAGAAAAACATCAAAAATTTCAGTCCTGCATGATTCTACCAAGAAATGTGTGTTCATTCAAACCGCTGGTTTTTGATAGTTTGGGCCCTATTGAATAATGAATGTTTTGAATTTTCTCCAAAAGTAAAGTAGTTGCAAACTCATCCTTTTAGAAACTTGTTTGGGCTGTTGAGAGGAGTAAAAAACCATCAAAAATTTCAATCCTGCATGATTCTACCAAGAAATGTGATTCTTCATTCAAAACCTAATTTTTGCTATTGGGCCCTATTGAATAATGAACGTTTTGAATTTTCTCCAAAAGTAAAGTAGTTGCAAACTCATGCTTTTAGAGACTTGTTTGGGCTCATGAGAGGAGTAGAAAAACATCAAAAATTTCAGTCCTGCATGATTCTACCAAGAAATGTGTGTTCATTGAAACCGCTGGTTTTTGATAGTTTGGGCCCTATTGAATAACGAATGTTTTGAATTTTCTCCAAAAGTAAAGTAGTTGCAAACTCATCCTTTTAGAAACTTGTTTGGGCTCTTGAGAGGAGTAAAAAACCATCAAAAATTTCAATCCTGCATGATTCTACCAAGAAATGTGATTCTTCATTCAAAACGCTGGTTTTTGCTATTGGGCTCTATTGAATAATGAATGTTTTGAATTTTCTCCAAAAGTAAAGTAGTTGCAAACTCATGCTTTTAGAGACTTGTTTGGGCTCATGAGAGGAGTAGAAAAACATCAAAAATTTCAGTCCTGCATGATTCTACCAAGAAATGTGTGTTCATTGAAACCGCTGGTTTTTGATAGTTTGGGCCCTATTGAATAATGAATGTTTTGAATTTTCTCCAAAAGTAAAGTAGTTGCAAACTCATCCTTTTAGAAACTTGTTTGGGCTGTTGAGAGGAGTAAAAAACCATCAAAAATTTCAATCCTGCATGATTCTACCAAGAAATGTGATTCTTCATTCAAAACTCTGGTTTTTGCTATTGGGCTCTATTGAATAATGAATGTTTTGAATTTTCTCCAAAAGTAAAGTAGTTGCAAACTCATCCTTTTAGAGACTTGTTTGGGCTCATGAGAGGAGTAGAAAAAAATCAAAAATTTCAGTCCTGCATGATTCTACCAAGAAATGTGTGTTCATTCAAACCGCTGGTTTTTGATATTTTGGGCTCTATTGAATAATGAATGTTTTGAATTTTCTCCAAAAGTAAAGTAGTTGCAAACTCATCCTTTTAGAAACTTGTTTGGGCTGTTGAGAGGAGTAAAAAACCATCAAAAATTTCAATCCTGCATGATTCTACCAAGAAATGTGATTCTTCATTCAAAACCTGATTTTTGCTATTGGACTCTATTGAATAATGAATGTTTTGAATTTTCTCCAAAAGTAAAGTAGTTGCAAACTCATGCTTTTAGAGACTTGTTTGGGCTCATGAGAGGAGTAGAAAAACATCAAAAATTTCAGTCCTGCATGATTTTACCAAGAAATGTGTGTTCATTGAAACCGCTGGTTTTTGATAGTTTGGGCCCTATTGAATAATGAATGTTTTGAATTTTCTCCAAAAGTAAAGTAGTTGCAAACTCATCCTTTTAGAGACTTGTTTGGGCTCATAAGAGGAGTAGAAAAACATCAAAAATTTCAGTCCTGCACGATTCTACCAAGAAATGTGTGTTCATTCAAACCGCTGGTTTTTTATATTTTGGTCTCTATTGAATAATGAATGTTTTGAATTTTCTCCAAAAGTAAAGTAGTTGCAAACTCATGCTTTTAGAGACTTGTTTGGGCTCATGAGAGGAGTAGAAAAACATCAAAAATTTCAGTCCTGCATGATTCTACCAAGAAATGTGTGTTCATTCAAACCGCTGGTTTTTGATAGTTTGGGCCCTATTGAATAATGAATGTTTTGAATTTTCTCCAAAAGTAAAGTCGTTGCAAACTCATCCTTTTAGAAACTTGTTTGGGCTGTTGAGAGGAGTAAAAAACCATCAAAAATTTCAATCCTGCATGATTCTACCAAGAAATGTGATTCTTCATTCAAAACCTGATTTTTGCTATTGGGCTCTATTGAATAATGAATGTTTTGAATTTTCTCCAAAAGTAAAGTAGTTGCAAACTCATGCTTTTAGAGACTTGTTTGGGCTCATGAGAGGAGTAGAAAAACATCAAAAATTTCAGTCCTGCATGATTCTACCAAGAAATGTGTGTTCATTCAAACCGCTGGTTTTTGATAGTTTGGGCCCTATTGAATAATGAATGTTTTGAATTTTCTCCAAAAGTAAAGTAGTTGCAAACTCATCCTTTTAGAAACTTGTTTGGGCTGTTGAGAGGAGTAAAAAACCATCAAAAATTTCAATCCTGCATGATTTTACCAAGAAATGTGATTCTTCATTCAAAACCTGATTTTTGCTATTGGGCTCTATTGAATAATGAATGTTTTGAATTTTCTCCAAAAGTAAAGTAGTTGCAAACTCATGCTTTTAGAGACTTGTTTGGGCTCATGAGAGGAGTAGAAAAACGTAAAAAAATTTCAGTCCTGCATGATTCTACCAAGAAATGTGTGTTCATTGAAACCGCTGGTTTTTGATAGTTTGGGCCCTATTGAATAATGAATGTTTTGAATTTTCTCCAAAAGTAAAGTAGTTGCAAACTCATCCTTTTAGAAACTTGTTTGGGCTATTGAGAGAAGTAAAAAACCATCAAAAATTTCAATCCTGCATGATTTTACCAAAAAATGTGATTCTTCATTCAAAACCTGATTTTTGCTATTGGGCTCTATTGAATAGTGAATGTTTTGAATTTTCTCCAAAAGTAAAGTAGTTGCAAACTCATGCTTTTAGAGACTTGTTTGGGCTCATGAGAGGAGTAGAAAAACATCAAAAATTTCAGTCCTGCACGATTCTACCAAGAAATGTGTGTTCATTCAAACCGCTGGTTTTTGATATTTTGGGCCCTATTGAATAATGAATGTTTTGAATTTTCTCCAAAAGTAAAGTAGTTGCAAACTCATCCTTTTAGAAACTTGTTTGGGCTGTTGAGAGGAGTAAAAAACCATCAAAAATTTCAATCCTGCATGATTCTACCAAGAAATGTGATTCTTCATTCAAAACCTGATTTTTGCTATTGGGCTCTATTGAAAATTAATGAATGTTTTGAATTTTCTCCAAAAGTAAAGTAGTTGCAAACTCATGCTTTTAGAGACTTGTTTGGGCTCATGAGAGGAGTAGAAAAACATCAAAAATTTCAGTCCTGCATGATTCTACCAAGAAATGTGTGTTCATTGAAACCCCTGGTTTTTGATAGTTTGGGCCCTATTGAATAATGAATGTTTTGAATTTTCTCCAAAAGTAAAGTAGTTGCAAACTCATCCTTTTAGAAACTTGTTTGGGCTGTTGAGAGGAGTAAAAAACCATCAAAAATTTCAATCCTGCATGATTCTACCAAGAAATGTGATTCTTCATTCAAAACCTGATTTTTGCTATTGGGCTCTATTGAATAATGAATGTTTTGAATTTTCTCCAAAAGTAAAGTAGTTGCAAACTCATCCTTTTAGAAACTTGTTTGGGCTGTTGAGAGGAGTAAAAAACCATCAAAAATTTCAGTCCTGCATGATTCTACCAAGAAATGTGTGTTCATTCAAACCGCTGGTTTTTGATAGTTTGGGCCCTATTGAATAATGAATGTTTTGAATTTTCTCCAAAAGTAAAGTAGTTGCAAACTCATCCTTTTAGAAACTTGTTTGGGCTGTTGAGAGGAGTAAAAAACCATCAAAAATTTCAATCCTGCATGATTCTACCAAGAAATGTGATTCTTCATTCAAAACCTGATTTTTGCTATTGGGCTCTATTGAATAATGAATGTTTTGAATTTTCTCCAAAAGTAAAGTAGTTGCAAACTCATGCTTTTAGAGACTTGTTTGGGCTCATGAGAGGAGTAGAAAAACATCAAAAATTTCAGTCCTGCATGATTCTACCAAGAAATGTGTGTTCATTCAAACCGCTGGTTTTTGATAGTTTGGGCCCTATTGAATAATGAATGTTTTGAATTTTCTCCAAAAGTAAAGTAGTTGCAAACTCATCCTTTTAGAAACTTGTTTGGGCTGTTGAGAGGAGTAAAAAACCATCAAAAATTTCAATCCTGCATGATTTTACCAAGAAATGTGATTCTTCATTCAAAACCTGATTTTTGCTATTGGGCTCTATTGAATAATGAATGTTTTGAATTTTCTCCAAAAGTAAAGTAGTTGCAAACTCATGCTTTTAGAGACTTGTTTGGGCTCATGAGAGGAGTAGAAAAACGTAAAAAAATTTCAGTCCTGCATGATTCTACCAAGAAATGTGTGTTCATTGAAACCGCTGGTTTTTGATAGTTTGGGCCCTATTGAATAATGAATGTTTTGAATTTTCTCCAAAAGTAAAGTAGTTGCAAACTCATCCTTTTAGAAACTTGTTTGGGCTATTGAGAGAAGTAAAAAACCATCAAAAATTTCAATCCTGCATGATTTTACCAAAAAATGTGATTCTTCATTCAAAACCTGATTTTTGCTATTGGGCTCTATTGAATAGTGAATGTTTTGAATTTTCTCCAAAAGTAAAGTAGTTGCAAACTCATGCTTTTAGAGACTTGTTTGGGCTCATGAGAGGAGTAGAAAAACATCAAAAATTTCAGTCCTGCACGATTCTACCAAGAAATGTGTGTTCATTCAAACCGCTGGTTTTTGATATTTTGGGCCCTATTGAATAATGAATGTTTTGAATTTTCTCCAAAAGTAAAGTAGTTGCAAACTCATCCTTTTAGAAACTTGTTTGGGCTGTTGAGAGGAGTAAAAAACCATCAAAAATTTCAATCCTGCATGATTCTACCAAGAAATGTGATTCTTCATTCAAAACCTGATTTTTGCTATTGGGCTCTATTGAAAATTAATGAATGTTTTGAATTTTCTCCAAAAGTAAAGTAGTTGCAAACTCATGCTTTTAGAGACTTGTTTGGGCTCATGAGAGGAGTAGAAAAACATCAAAAATTTCAGTCCTGCATGATTCTACCAAGAAATGTGTGTTCATTGAAACCCCTGGTTTTTGATAGTTTGGGCCCTATTGAATAATGAATGTTTTGAATTTTCTCCAAAAGTAAAGTAGTTGCAAACTCATCCTTTTAGAAACTTGTTTGGGCTGTTGAGAGGAGTAAAAAACCATCAAAAATTTCAATCCTGCATGATTCTACCAAGAAATGTGATTCTTCATTCAAAACCTGATTTTTGCTATTGGGCTCTATTGAATAATGAATGTTTTGAATTTTCTCCAAAAGTAAAGTAGTTGCAAACTCATCCTTTTAGAAACTTGTTTGGGCTGTTGAGAGGAGTAAAAAACCATCAAAAATTTCAGTCCTGCATGATTCTACCAAGAAATGTGTGTTCATTCAAACCGCTGGTTTTTGATAGTTTGGGCCCTATTGAATAATGAATGTTTTGAATTTTCTCCAAAAGTAAAGTAGTTGCAAACTCATCCTTTTAGAAACTTGTTTGGGCTGTTGAGAGGAGTAAAAAACCATCAAAAATTTCAATCCTGCATGATTCTACCAAGAAATGTGATTCTTCATTCAAAACCTGATTTTTGCTATTGGGCTCTATTGAATAATGAATGTTTTGAATTTTCTCCAAAAGTAAATTAGTTGCAAACTCATGCTTTTAGAGACTTGTTTGGGCTCATGAGAGGAGTAGAAAAACATCAAAAATTTCAGTCCTGCATGATTCTACCAAGAAATGTGTGTTCATTCAAACCGCTGGTTTTTGATAGTTTGGGCCCTATTGAATAATGAATGTTTTGAATTTTCTCCAAAAGTAAAGTAGTTGCAAACTCATCCTTTTAGAATCTTGTTTGGGCTGTTGAGAGGAGTAAAAAACCATCAAAAATTTCAATCCTGCATGATTCTACCAAGAAATGTGATTCTTCATTCAAAACCTTATTTTTGCTATTGGGCTCTATTGAATAATGAATGTTTTGAATTTTCTCCAAAAGTAAAGTAGTTGCAAACTCATGCTTTTAGAGACTTGTTTGGGCTCATGAGAGGAGTAGAAAAACATCAAAAATTTCAGTCCTGCACGATTCTACCAAGAAATGTGTGTTCATTCAAACCGCTGGTTTTTGATATTTTTTGCCCTATTGAATAATGAATGTTTTGAATTTTCTCCAAAAGTAAAGTAGTTGCAAACTCATCCTTTTAGAAACTTGTTTGGGCTATTGAGAGGAGTAAAAAACCATCAAAAATTTCAATCCTTCATGATTTTACCAAGAAATGTGATTCTTCATTCAAAACCTGATTTTTGCTATTGGGCTCTATTGAATAGTGAATGTTTTGAATTTTCTCCAAAAGTAAAGTAGTTGCAAACTCATGCTTTTAGAGACTTGTTTGGGCTCATGAGAGGAGTAGAAAAACATCAAAAATTTCAGTCCTGCACGATTCTACCAAGAAATGTGTGTTCATTCAAACCGCTGGTTTTTGATATTTTGGGCCCTATTGAATAATGAATGTTTTGAATTTTCTCCAAAAGTAAAGTAGTTGCAAACTCATCCATTTAGAAACTTGTTTGGGCTGTTGAGAGGAGTAAAAAACCATCAAAAATTTCAATCCTGCATGATTCTACCAATAAATGTGATTCTTCATTCAAAACCTGATTTTTGCTATTGGGCTCTATTGAATAATGAATGTTTTGAATTTTCTCCAAAAGTAAAGTAGTTGCAAACTCATGCTTTTAGAGACTTGTTTGGGCTCATGAGAGGAGTAGAAAAACATCAAAAATTTCAGTCCTGCATGATTCTACCAAGAAATGTGTGTTCATTGAAACCGCTGGTTTCTGATAGTTTGGGCCCTATTGAATAATGAATGTTTTGAATTTTCTCCAAAAGTAAAGTAGTTGCAAACTCATCCTTTTAGAGACTTGTTTGGGCTCATGAGAGGAGTAGAAAAACATCTAAAATTTAAGTCCTGCACGATTCTACCTAGAAATGTGTGTTCATTCAAACCGCTGTTTTTTTATATTTTGGGCTCTATTGAATAATGAATGTTTTGAATTTTCTCCAAAAGTAAAGTAGTTGCAAACTCATGCTTTTAGAGACTTGTTTGGGCTCATGAGAGGAGTAGAAAAACATCAAAAATTTCAGTCCTGCATGATTCTACCAAGAAATGTGTGTTCATTCAAACCGCTGGTTTTTGATAGTTTGGGCCCTATTGAATAATGAATGTTTTGAATTTTCTCCAAAAGTAAAGTAGTTGCAAACTCATCCTTTTAGAAACTTGTTTGGGCTGTTGAGAGGAGTAAAAAACCATCAAAAATTTCAATCCTGCATGATTCTACCAAGAAATGTGATTCTTCATTCAAAACGCTGGTTTTTGCTATTGGGCTCTATTGAATAATGAATGTTTTGAATTTTCTCCAAAAGTAAAGTAGTTCCAAACTCATCCTTTTAGAGACTTGTTTGGGCTCATGAGAGGAGTAGAAAAACATCAAAAATTTCAGTCCTGCACGATTCTACCAAGATATGTGTGTTCATTCAAACCGCTGGTTTTTGATATTTTGGGCCCTATTGAATAATGAATGTTTTGAATTTTCTCCAAAAGTAAAGTAGTTGCAAACTCATCCTTTTAGAAACTTGTTTGTGCTGTTGAGAGGAGTAAAAAAACATCAAAAATTTCAATCCTGCATGATTCTACCAAGAAATGTGATTCTTCATTCAAAACCTGATTTTTGCTATTGGGCTCTATTGAATAATGAATGTTTTGAATTTTCTCCAAAAGTAAAGTAGTTGCAAACTCATCCTTTTAGAGACTTGTTTGGGCTCATGAGAGGAGTAGAAAAACATCAAAAATTTCAGTCCTGCATGATTCTACCAAGAAATGTGTGTTCATTCAAACCGCTGGTTTTTGATAGTTTGGGCCCTATTGAATAATGAATGTTTTCAATTTTCTCCAAAAGTAAAGTAGTTGCAAACTCATCCTTTTAGAAACTTGTTTGGGCTGTTGAGAGGAGTAAAAAACCATCAAAAATTTCAATCCTGCATGATTCTACCAAGAAATGTGATTCTTCATTCAAATCCTGATTTTTGCTATTGGGCTCTATTGAATAATGAATGTTTTGAATTTTCTCCAAAAGTAAAGTAATTGCAACCTCATGCTTTTAGAGACTTGTTTGGGCTCATGAGAGGAGTAGAAAAACATCAAAAATTTCAGTCCTGCATGATTCTACCAAGAAATGTGTGTTCATTGAAACCGCTGGTTTTTGATAGTTTGGGCCCTATTGAATAATGAATGTTTTGAATTTTCTCCAAAAGTAAAGTAGTTGCAAACTCATCCTTTTAGAAACTTGTTTGGGCTGTTGAGAGGAGTAAAAAACCATCAACAATTTCAATCCTGCATGATTCTACCAAGAAATGTGATTCTTCATTCAAAACGCTGGTTTTTGCTATTGGGCTCTATTGAATAATGAATGTTTTGAATTTTCTCCAAAAGTAAAGTAGTTGCAAACTCATCCTTTTAGAAACTTGTTTGGGCTGTTGAGAGGAGTAAAAAACCATCAAAAATTTCAATCCTGCATGATTCTACCAAGAAATGTGATTCTTCATTCAAAACCTGATTTTTGCTATTGGGCTCTATTGAATAATGAATGTTTTGAATTTTCTCCAAAAGTAAAGTAGTTGCAAACTCATCCTTTTAGAAACTTGTTTGGGCTGTTGAGAGGAGTAAAAAACCATCAAAAATTTCAGTCCTGCATGATTCTACCAAGAAATGTGTGTTCATTCAAACCGCTGGTTTTTGATAGTTTGGGCCCTATTGAATAATGAATGTTTTGAATTTTCTCCAAAAGTAAAGTAGTTGCAAACTCATCCTTTTAGAAACTTGTTTGGGCTGTTGAGAGGAGTAAAAAACCATCAAAAATTTCAATCCTGCATGATTCTACCAAGAAATGTGATTCTTCATTCAAAACCTGATTTTTGCTATTGGGCTCTATTGAATAATGAATGTTTTGAATTTTCTCCAAAAGTAAATTAGTTGCAAACTCATGCTTTTAGAGACTTGTTTGGGCTCATGAGAGGAGTAGAAAAACATCAAAAATTTCAGTCCTGCATGATTCTACCAAGAAATGTGTGTTCATTCAAACCGCTGGTTTTTGATAGTTTGGGCCCTATTGAATAATGAATGTTTTGAATTTTCTCCAAAAGTAAAGTAGTTGCAAACTCATCCTTTTAGAATCTTGTTTGGGCTGTTGAGAGGAGTAAAAAACCATCAAAAATTTCAATCCTGCATGATTCTACCAAGAAATGTGATTCTTCATTCAAAACCTTATTTTTGCTATTGGGCTCTATTGAATAATGAATGTTTTGAATTTTCTCCAAAAGTAAAGTAGTTGCAAACTCATGCTTTTAGAGACTTGTTTGGGCTCATGAGAGGAGTAGAAAAACATCAAAAATTTCAGTCCTGCACGATTCTACCAAGAAATGTGTGTTCATTCAAACCGCTGGTTTTTGATATTTTTTGCCCTATTGAATAATGAATGTTTTGAATTTTCTCCAAAAGTAAAGTAGTTGCAAACTCATCCTTTTAGAAACTTGTTTGGGCTATTGAGAGGAGTAAAAAACCATCAAAAATTTCAATCCTTCATGATTTTACCAAGAAATGTGATTCTTCATTCAAAACCTGATTTTTGCTATTGGGCTCTATTGAATAGTGAATGTTTTGAATTTTCTCCAAAAGTAAAGTAGTTGCAAACTCATGCTTTTAGAGACTTGTTTGGGCTCATGAGAGGAGTAGAAAAACATCAAAAATTTCAGTCCTGCACGATTCTACCAAGAAATGTGTGTTCATTCAAACCGCTGGTTTTTGATATTTTGGGCCCTATTGAATAATGAATGTTTTGAATTTTCTCCAAAAGTAAAGTAGTTGCAAACTCATCCATTTAGAAACTTGTTTGGGCTGTTGAGAGGAGTAAAAAACCATCAAAAATTTCAATCCTGCATGATTCTACCAATAAATGTGATTCTTCATTCAAAACCTGATTTTTGCTATTGGGCTCTATTGAATAATGAATGTTTTGAATTTTCTCCAAAAGTAAAGTAGTTGCAAACTCATGCTTTTAGAGACTTGTTTGGGCTCATGAGAGGAGTAGAAAAACATCAAAAATTTCAGTCCTGCATGATTCTACCAAGAAATGTGTGTTCATTGAAACCGCTGGTTTCTGATAGTTTGGGCCCTATTGAATAATGAATGTTTTGAATTTTCTCCAAAAGTAAAGTAGTTGCAAACTCATCCTTTTAGAGACTTGTTTGGGCTCATGAGAGGAGTAGAAAAACATCTAAAATTTAAGTCCTGCACGATTCTACCTAGAAATGTGTGTTCATTCAAACCGCTGTTTTTTTATATTTTGGGCTCTATTGAATAATGAATGTTTTGAATTTTCTCCAAAAGTAAAGTAGTTGCAAACTCATGCTTTTAGAGACTTGTTTGGGCTCATGAGAGGAGTAGAAAAACATCAAAAATTTCAGTCCTGCATGATTCTACCAAGAAATGTGTGTTCATTCAAACCGCTGGTTTTTGATAGTTTGGGCCCTATTGAATAATGAATGTTTTGAATTTTCTCCAAAAGTAAAGTAGTTGCAAACTCATCCTTTTAGAAACTTGTTTGGGCTGTTGAGAGGAGTAAAAAACCATCAAAAATTTCAATCCTGCATGATTCTACCAAGAAATGTGATTCTTCATTCAAAACGCTGGTTTTTGCTATTGGGCTCTATTGAATAATGAATGTTTTGAATTTTCTCCAAAAGTAAAGTAGTTCCAAACTCATCCTTTTAGAGACTTGTTTGGGCTCATGAGAGGAGTAGAAAAACATCAAAAATTTCAGTCCTGCACGATTCTACCAAGATATGTGTGTTCATTCAAACCGCTGGTTTTTGATATTTTGGGCCCTATTGAATAATGAATGTTTTGAATTTTCTCCAAAAGTAAAGTAGTTGCAAACTCATCCTTTTAGAAACTTGTTTGTGCTGTTGAGAGGAGTAAAAAAACATCAAAAATTTCAATCCTGCATGATTCTACCAAGAAATGTGATTCTTCATTCAAAACCTGATTTTTGCTATTGGGCTCTATTGAATAATGAATGTTTTGAATTTTCTCCAAAAGTAAAGTAGTTGCAAACTCATCCTTTTAGAGACTTGTTTGGGCTCATGAGAGGAGTAGAAAAACATCAAAAATTTCAGTCCTGCATGATTCTACCAAGAAATGTGTGTTCATTCAAACCGCTGGTTTTTGATAGTTTGGGCCCTATTGAATAATGAATGTTTTCAATTTTCTCCAAAAGTAAAGTAGTTGCAAACTCATCCTTTTAGAAACTTGTTTGGGCTGTTGAGAGGAGTAAAAAACCATCAAAAATTTCAATCCTGCATGATTCTACCAAGAAATGTGATTCTTCATTCAAATCCTGATTTTTGCTATTGGGCTCTATTGAATAATGAATGTTTTGAATTTTCTCCAAAAGTAAAGTAATTGCAACCTCATGCTTTTAGAGACTTGTTTGGGCTCATGAGAGGAGTAGAAAAACATCAAAAATTTCAGTCCTGCATGATTCTACCAAGAAATGTGTGTTCATTGAAACCGCTGGTTTTTGATAGTTTGGGCCCTATTGAATAATGAATGTTTTGAATTTTCTCCAAAAGTAAAGTAGTTGCAAACTCATCCTTTTAGAAACTTGTTTGGGCTGTTGAGAGGAGTAAAAAACCATCAACAATTTCAATCCTGCATGATTCTACCAAGAAATGTGATTCTTCATTCAAAACGCTGGTTTTTGCTATTGGGCTCTATTGAATAATGAATGTTTTGAATTTTCTCCAAAAGTAAAGTAGTTGCAAACTCATCCTTTTAGAAACTTGTTTGGGCTGTTGAGAGGAGTAAAAAACCATCAAAAATTTCAATCCTGCATGATTCTACCAAGAAATGTGATTCTTCATTCAAAACGCTGGTTTTTGCTATTGGGCTCTATTGAATAATGAATGTTTTCAATTTTCTCCAAAAGTAAAGTAGTTGCAAACTCATCCTTTTAGAAACTTGTTTGGGCTGTTGAGAGGAGTAAAAAACCATCAAAAATTTCAATCCTGCATGATTCTACCAAGAAATGTGATTCTTCATTCAAAACGCTGGTTTTTGCTATTGGGCTCTATTGAATAATGAATGTTTTGAATTTTCTCCAAAAGTAAAGTAGTTGCAAACTCATTCTTTTAGAGACTTTTTTGGGCTCATGAGAGGAGTAGAAAAACATCAAAAATTTCAGTCCTGCACGATTCTACCAAGAAATGTGTGTTCATTCAAACCGCTCGTTTTTGATATTTTGGGCCCTATTGAATAATGAATGTTTTGAATTTTCTCCAAAAGTAAATTAGTTGCAAACTCATCCTTTTAGAAACTTGTTTGGGCTGTTGAGAAGAGTAAAAAACCATCAAAAATTTCAATCCTGCATGATTCTACCAAGAAATGTGATTCTTCATTCAAAACCTGATTTTTGCTATTGGGCTCCATTGAATAATGAATGTTTTGAATTTTCTCCAAAAGTAAAGTAGTTGCAAACTCATGCTTTTAGAGACTTGTTTGGGCTCATGAGAGGAGTAGAAAAACATCAAAAATTTCAGTCCTGCACAATTCTACCAAGAAATGTGTGTTCATTCAAACCGCTGGTTTTTGATATTTTGGGCCCTATTGAATAATGAATGTTTTGAATTTTCTCCAAAAGTAAAGTAGTTGCAAACTCATCCTTTTAGAAACTTGTTTGTGCTGTTGAGAGGAGTACAAAAACATCAAAAATTTCAATCCTGCATGATTCTACCAAGAAATGTGATTCTTCATTCAAAACCTGATTTTTCCTATTGGGCTCTATTGAATAATGAATGTTTTGAATTTTCTCCAAAAGTAAAGTAGTTGCAAACTCATCCTTTTAGAGACTTGTTTGGGCTCATGAGAGGAGTAGAAAAACATCAAAAATTTCAGTCCTGCATGATTCTACCAAGAAATGTGTGTTCATTCAAACCGCTGGTTTTTGATAGTTTGGGCCCTATTGAATAATGAATGTTTTGAATTTTCTCCAAAAGTAAAGTAGTTGCAAACTCATCCTTTTAGAAACTTGTTTGGGCTGTTGAGAAGAGTAAAAAAACCATCAAAAATTTCAATCCTGCATGATTCTACCAAGAAATGTGATTCTTCATTCAAAACCTGATTTTTGCTATTGGGCTCCATTGAATAATGAATGTTTTGAATTTTCTCCAAAAGTAAAGTAGTTGCAAACTCATGCTTTTAGAGACTTGTTTGGGCTCATGAGAGGAGTAGAAAAACATCAAAAATTTCAGTCCTGCACGATTCTACCAAGAAATGTGTGTTCATTCAAACCGCTGGTTTTTGATATTTTGGGCCCTATTGAATAATGAATGTTTTGAATTTTCTCCAAAAGTAAAGTAGTTGCAAACTCATCCTTTTAGAAACTTGTTTGTGCTGTTGAGAGGAGTAAAAAAACATCAAAAATTTCAATCCTGCATGATTCTACCAAGAAATGTGATTCTTCATTCAAAACCTGATTTTTCCTATTGGGCTCTATTGAATAATGAATGTTTTGAATTTTCTCCAAAAGTAAAGTAGTTGCAAACTCATCCTTTTAGAGACTTGTTTGGGCTCATGAGAGGAGTAGAAAAACATCAAAAATTTCAGTCCTGCATGATTCTACCAAGAAATGTGTGTTCATTCAAACCGCTGGTTTTTGATAGTTTGGGCCCTATTGAATAATGAATGTTTTGAATTTTCTCCAAAAGTAAAGTAGTTGCAAACTCATCCTTTTAGAAACTTGTTTGGGCTGTTGAGAGGAGTAAAAAACCATCAAAAATTTCAATCCTGCATGATTCTACCAAGAAATGTGATTCTTCATTCAAAACCTAATTTTTGCTATTGGGCCCTATTGAATAATGAACGTTTTGAATTTTCTCCAAAAGTAAAGTAGTTGCAAACTCATGCTTTTAGAGACTTGTTTGGGCTCATGAGAGGAGTAGAAAAACATCAAAAATTTCAGTCCTGCATGATTCTACCAAGAAATGTGTGTTCATTGAAACCGCTGGTTTTTGATAGTTTGGGCCCTATTGAATAACGAATGTTTTGAATTTTCTCCAAAAGTAAAGTAGTTGCAAACTCATCCTTTTAGAAACTTGTTTGGGCTCTTGAGAGGAGTAAAAAACCATCAAAAATTTCAATCCTGCATGATTCTACCAAGAAATGTGATTCTTCATTCAAAACGCTGGTTTTTGCTATTGGGCTCTATTGAATAATGAATGTTTTGAATTTTCTCCAAAAGTAAAGTAGTTGCAAACTCATCCTTTTAGAAACTTGTTTGGGCTGTTGAGAGGAGTACAAAACCATCAAAAATTTCAATCCTGCATGATTCTACCAAGAAATGTGATTCTTCATTCAAAACGCTGGTTTTTGCTATTGGGCTCTATTGAATAATGAATGTTTTGAATTTTCTCCAAAAGTAAAGTAGTTGCAAACTCATCCTTTTAGAAACTTGTTTGGGCTGTTGAGAGGAGTAAAAAACCATCAAAAATTTCAATCCTGCATGATTCTACCAAGAAATGTGATTCTTCATTCAAAACGCTGGTTTTTGCTATTGGGCTCTATTGAATAATGAATGTTTTGAATTTTCTCCAAAAGTAAAGTAGTTGCAAACTCATCCTTTTAGAGACTTGTTTGGGCTCATGAGAGGAGTAGAAAAACATCAAAAATTTCAGTCCTGCACGATTCTACCAAGAAATGTGTGTTCATTCAAACCGCTGGTTTTTGATATTTTGGGCCCTATTGAATAATGAATGTTTTGAATTTTCTCCAAAAGTAAAGTAGTTGCAAACTCATCCTTTTAGAAACTTGTTTGGGCTGTTGAGAGGAGTAAAAAACCATCAAAAATTTCAATCCTGCATGATTCTACCAAGAAATGTGATTCTTCATTCAAAACCGTATTTTTGCTATTGGGCTCTATTGAATAGTGAATGTTTTGAATTTTCTCCAAAAGTAAAGTAGTTGCAAACTCATGCTTTTAGAGACTTGTTTGGGCTCATGAGAGGAGTAGAAAACCATCAAAAATTTCAGTCCTGCATGATTCTACCAAGAAATGTGTGTTCATTCAAACCGCTGGTTTTTGATAGTTTGGGCCCTATTGAATAACGAATGTTTTGAATTTTCTCCAAAAGTAAAGTAGTTGCAAACTCATCCTTTTAGAAACTTGTTTGGGCTGTTGAGAGGAGTAAAAAACCATCAAAAATTTCAATCCTGCATGATTTTACCAAGAAATGTGATTCTTCATTCAAAACCTGATTTTTGCTATTGGGCTCTATTGAATAATGAATGTTTTGAATTTTCTCCAAAAGTAAAGTAGTTGCAAACTCATCCTTTTAGAGACTTGTTTGGGCTCATGAGAGGAGTAGAAAAAAATCAAAAATTTCAGTCCTGCATGATTCTACCAAGAAATGTGTGTTCATTCAAACCGCTGGTTTTTGATATTTTGGGCTCTATTGAATAATGAATGTTTTGAATTTTCTCCAAAAGTAAAGTAGTTGCAAACTCATCCTTTTAGAGACTTGTTTGGGCTCATGAGAGGAGTAGAAAAACATCAAAAATTTCAGTCCTGCACGATTCTACCTAGAAATGTGTGTTCATTCAAACCGCTGTTTTTTTATATTTTGGGCTCTATTGAATAATGAATGTTTTGAATTTTCTCCAAAAGTAAAGTAGTTGCAAACTCATGCTTTTAGAGACTTGTTTGGGCTCATGAGAGGAGTAGAAAAACATCAAAAATTTCAGTCCTGCATGATTCTACCAAGAAATGTGTGTTCATTCAAACCGCTGGTTTTTGATAGTTTGGGCCCTATTGAATAATGAATGTTTTGAATTTTCTCCAAAAGTAAAGTAGTTGCAAACTCATCCTTTTAGAAACTTGTTTGGGCTGTTGAGAGGAGTAAAAAACCATCAAAAATTTCAATCCTGCATGATTCTACCAAGAAATGTGATTCTTCATTCAAAACGCTGGTTTTTGCTATTGGGCTCTATTGAATAATGAATGTTTTGAATTTTCTCCAAAAGTAAAGTAGTTGCAAACTCATCCTTTTAGAGACTTGTTTGGGCTCATGAGCGGAGTAGAAAAACATCAAAAATTTCAGTCCTGCACGATTCTACCAAGAAATGTGTGTTCATTCAAACCGCTGGTTTTTGATATTTTGGGCCCTATTGAATAATGAATGTTTTGAATTTTCTCCAAAAGTAAAGTAGTTGCAAACTCATCCTTTTAGAAACTTGTTTGTGCTGTTGAGAGGAGTAAAAAAACATCAAAAATTTAAATCCTGCATGATTCTACCAAGAAATGTGATTCTTCATTCAAAACCTGATTTTTGCTATTGGGCTCTATTGAATAATGAATGTTTTGAATTTTCTCCAAAAGTAAAATAGTTGCAAACTCATCCTTTTAGAGACTTGTTTGGGCTCATGAGAGGAGTAGAAAAACATCAAAAATTTCAGTCCTGCATGATTCTACCAAGAAATGTGTGTTCATTCAAACCGCTGGTTTTTGATAGTTTGGGCCCTATTGAATAATGAATGTTTTGAATTTTCTCCAAAAGTAAAGTAGTTGCAAACTCATCCTTTTAGAAACTTGTTTGGGCTGTTGAGAGGAGTAAAAAACCATCAAAAATTTCAATCCTGCATGATTCTACCAAGAAATGTGATTCTTCATTCAAAACCTGATTTTTGCTATTGGGCTCTATTGAATAATGAATGTTTTGAATTTTCTCCAAAAGTAAAGTAGTTGCAAACTCATGCTTTTAGAGACTTGTTTGGGCTCATGAGAGGAGTAGAAAAACATCAAAAATTTCAGTCCTGCATGATTCTACCAAGAAATGTGTGTTCATTGAAACCGCTGGTTTTTGATAGTTTGGGCCCTATTGAATAATGAATGTTTTGAATTTTCTCCAAAAGTAAAGTAGTTGCAAACTCATCCTTTTAGAAACTTGTTTGGGCTGTTGAGAGGAGTAAAAAAACATCAAAAATTTCAATCCTGCATGATTCTACCAAGAAATGTGATTCTTCATTCAAAACGCTGGTTTTTGCTATTGGGCTCTATTGAATAATGAATGTTTTGAATTTTCTCCAAAAGTAAAGTAGTTGCAAACTCATCCTTTTAGAAACTTGTTTGGGCTGTTGACAGGAGTAAAAAACCATCAAAAATTTCAATCCTGCATGATTCTACCAAGAAATGTGATTCTTCATTCAAAACGCTGGTTTTTGCTATTGGGCTCTATTGAATAATGAATGTTTTCAATTTTCTCCAAAAGTAAAGTAGTTGCAAACTCATCCTTTTAGAAACTTGTTTGGGCTGTTGAGAGGAGTAAAAAACCATCAAAAATTTCAATCCTGCATGATTCTACCAAGAAATGTGATTCTTCATTCAAAACGCTGGTTTTTGCTATTGGGCTCTATTGAATAATGAATGTTTTGAATTTTCTCCAAAAGTAAAGTAGTTGCAAACTCATCCTTTTAGAGACTTGTTTGGGCTCATGAGAGGAGTAGAAAAACATCAAAAATTTCAGTCCTGCACGATTCTACCAAGAAATGTGTGTTCATTCAAACCGCTGGTTTTTGATATTTTGGGCCCTATTGAATAATGAATGTTTTGAATTTTCTCCAAAAGTAAAGTAGTTGCAAACTCATCCTTTTAGAAACTTGTTTGGGCTGTTGAGAGGAGTAAAAAACCATCAAAAATTTCAATCCTGCATGATTTTACCAAGAAATGTGATTCTTCATTCAAAACCTGATTTTTGCTATTGGGCTCTATTGAATAATGAATGTTTTGAATTTTCTCCAAAAGTAAAGTAGTTGCAAACTCATGCTTTTAGAGACTTGTTTGGGCTCATGAGAGGAGTAGAAAAACATCAAAAATTTCAGTCCTGCATGATTCTACCAAGAAATGTGTGTTCATTGAAACCGCTGGTTTTTTATAGTTTGGGCCCTATTGAATAATGAATGTTTTGAATTTTCTCCAAAAGTAAAGTAGTTGCAAACTCATCCTTTTAGAGACTTGTTTGGGCTCATGAGAGGAGTAGAAAAACATCAAAAATTTCAGTCCTGCACGATTCTACCAAGAAATGTGTGTTCATTCAAACCGCTGGTTTTTTATATTTTGGACTCTATTGAATAATGAATGTTTTGAATTTTCTCCAAAAGTAAAGTAGTTGCAAACTCATGCTTTTAGAGACTTGTTTGGGCTCATGAGAGGAGTAGAAAAACATCCAAAATTTCAGTCCTGCATGATTCTACCAAGAAATGTGTATTCATTCAAACCGCTGGTTTTTGATAGTTTGGGCCCTATTGAATAATGAATGTTTTGAATTTTCTCCAAAAGTAAAGTAGTTGCAAACTCATCCTTTTAGAAACTTGTTTGGGCTGTTGAGAGGAGTAAAAAACCATCAAAAATTTCAATCCTGCATGATTCTACCAAGAAATGTGATTCTACATTCAAAACGCTGGTTTTTGCTATTGGGCTCTATTGAATAATGAATGTTTTGAATTTTCTCCAAAAGTAAAGTAGTTGCAAACTCATCCTTTTAGAGACTTGTTTGGGCTCATGAGAGGAGTAGAAAAAAATCAAAAATTTCAGTCCTGCATGATTCTACCAAGAAATGTGTGTTCATTCAAACCGCTGGTTTTTGATATTTTGGGCTCTATTGAATAATGAATGTTTTGAATTTTCTCCAAAAGTAAAGTAGTTGCAAACTCATCCTTTTAGAGACTTGTTTGGGCTCATGAGAGGAGTAGAAAAACATCAAAAATTTCAGTCCTGCACGATTCTACCTAGAAATGTGTGTTCATTCAAACCGCTGTTTTTTTATATTTTGGGCTCTATTGAATAATGAATGTTTTGAATTTTCTCCAAAAGTAAAGTAGTTGCAAACTCATGCTTTTAGAGACTTGTTTGGGCTCATGAGAGGAGTAGAAAAACATCAAAAATTTCAGTCCTGCATGATTCTACCAAGAAATGTGTGTTCATTCAAACCGCTGGTTTTTGATAGTTTGGGCCCTATTGAATAATGAATGTTTTGAATTTTCTCCAAAAGTAAAGTAGTTGCAAACTCATCCTTTTAGAAACTTGTTTGGGCTGTTGAGAGGAGTAAAAAACCATCAAAAATATCAATCCTGCATGATTCTACCAAGAAATGTGATTCTTCATTCAAAACGCTGGTTTTTGCTATTGGGCTCTATTGAATAATGAATGTTTTGAATTTTCTCCAAAAGTAAAGTAGTTGCAAACTCATCCTTTTAGAGACTTGTTTGGGCTCATGAGCGGAGTAGAAAAACATCAAAAATTTCAGTCCTGCACGATTCTACCAAGAAATGTGTGTTCATTCAAACCGCTGGTTTTTGATATTTTGGGCCCTATTGAATAATGAATGTTTTGAATTTTCTCCAAAAGTAAAGTAGTTGCAAACTCATCCTTTTAGAAACTTGTTTGTGCTGTTGAGAGGAGTAAAAAAACATCAAAAATTTAAATCCTGCATGATTCTACCAAGAAATGTGATTCTTCATTCAAAACCTGATTTTTGCTATTGGGCTCTATTGAATAATGAATGTTTTGAATTTTCTCCAAAAGTAAAATAGTTGCAAACTCATCCTTTTAGAGACTTGTTTGGGCTCATGAGAGGAGTAGAAAAACATCAAAAATTTCAGTCCTGCATGATTCTACCAAGAAATGTGTGTTCATTCAAACCGCTGGTTTTTGATAGTTTGGGCCCTATTGAATAATGAATGTTTTGAATTTTCTCCAAAAGTAAAGTAGTTGCAAACTCATCCTTTTAGAAACTTGTTTGGGCTGTTGAGAGGAGTAAAAAACCATCAAAAATTTCAATCCTGCATGATTCTACCAAGAAATGTGATTCTTCATTCAAAACCTGATTTTTGCTATTGGGCTCTATTGAATAATGAATGTTTTGAATTTTCTCCAAAAGTAAAGTAGTTGCAAACTCATGCTTTTAGAGACTTGTTTGGGCTCATGAGAGGAGTAGAAAAACATCAAAAATTTCAGTCCTGCATGATTCTACCAAGAAATGTGTGTTCATTGAAACCGCTGGTTTTTGATAGTTTGGGCCCTATTGAATAATGAATGTTTTGAATTTTCTCCAAAAGTAAAGTAGTTGCAAACTCATCCTTTTAGAAACTTGTTTGGGCTGTTGAGAGGAGTAAAAAACCATCAAAAATTTCAATCCTGCATGATTCTACCAAGAAATGTGATTCTTCATTCAAAACGCTGGTTTTTGCTATTGGGCTCTATTGAATAATGAATGTTTTGAATTTTCTCCAAAAGTAAAGTAGTTGCAAACTCATCCTTTTAGAAACTTGTTTGGGCTGTTGAGAGGAGTAAAAAACCATCAAAAATTTCAATCCTGTATGATTTTACCAAGAAATGTGATTCTTCATTCAAAACCTGATTTTTGCTATTGGGCTCTATTGAATAATGAATGTTTTGAATTTTCTCCAAAAGTAAAGTAGTTGCAAACTCATGCTTTTAGAGACTTGTTTGGGCTCATGAGAGGAGTAGAAAAACATCAAAAATTTCAGTCCTGCACGATTCTACCAAGAAATGTGTGTTCATTCAAACCGCTGGTTTTTGATATTTTGGGCCCTATTGAATAATGAATGTTTTGAATTTTCTCCAAAAGTAAAGTAGTTGCAAACTCATCCTTTTAGAAACTTGTTTGGGCTGTTGAGAGGAGTAAAAAACCATCAAAAATTTCAATCCTGCATGATTTTACCAAGAAATGTGATTCTTCATTCAAAACCTGATTTTTGCTATTGGGCTCTATTGAATAATGAATGTTTTGAATTTTCTCCAAAAGTAAAGTAGTTGCAAACTCATGCTTTTAGAGACTTGTTTGGGCTCATGAGAGGAGTAGAAAAACATCAAAAATTTCAGTCCTGCATGATTCTACCAAGAAATGTGTGTTCATTGAAACCGCTGGTTTTTGATAGTTTGGGCCCTATTGAATAATGAATGTTTTGAATTTTCTCCAAAAGTAAAGTAGTTGCAAACTCATCCTTTTAGAGACTTGTTTGGGCTCATGAGAGGAGTAGAAAAACATCAAAAATTTCAGTCCTGCACGATTCTACCAAGAAATGTGTGTTCATTCAAACCGCTGGTTTTTTATATTTTGGACTCTATTGAATAATGAATGTTTTGAATTTTCTCCAAAAGTAAAGTAGTTGCAAACTCATGCTTTTAGAGACTTGTTTGGGCTCATGAGAGGAGTAGAAAAACATCCAAAATTTCAGTCCTGCATGATTCTACCAAGAAATGTGTATTCATTCAAACCGCTGGTTTTTGATAGTTTGGGCCCTATTGAATAATGAATGTTTTGAATTTTCTCCAAAAGTAAAGTAGTTGCAAACTCATCCTTTTAGAAACTTGTTTGGGCTGTTGAGAGGAGTAAAAAACCATCAAAAATTTCAATCCTGCATGATTCTACCAAGAAATGTGATTCTACATTCAAAACGCTGGTTTTTGCTATTGGGCTCTATTGAATAATGAATGTTTTGAATTTTCTCCAAAAGTAAAGTAGTTGCAAACTCATCCTTTTAGAGACTTGTTTGGGCTCATGAGAGGAGTAGAAAAAAATCAAAAATTTCAGTCCTGCATGATTCTACCAAGTAATGTGTGTTCATTCAAACCGCTGGTTTTTGATATTTTGGGCTCTATTGAATAATGAATGTTTTGAATTTTCTCCAAAAGTAAAGTAGTTGCAAACTCATCCTTTTAGAGACTTGTTTGGGCTCATGAGAGGAGTAGAAAAACATCAAAAATTTCAGTCCTGCACGATTCTACCTAGAAATGTGTGTTCATTCAAACCGCTGTTTTTTTATATTTTGGGCTCTATTGAATAATGAATGTTTTGAATTTTCTCCAAAAGTAAAGTAGTTGCAAACTCATGCTTTTAGAGACTTGTTTGGGCTCATGAGAGGAGTAGAAAAACATCAAAAATTTCAGTCCTGCATGATTCTACCAAGAAATGTGTGTTCATTCAAACCGCTGGTTTTTGATAGTTTGGGCCCTATTGAATAATGAATGTTTTGAATTTTCTCCAAAAGTAAAGTAGTTGCAAACTCATCCTTTTAGAAACTTGTTTGGGCTGTTGAGAGGAGTAAAAAACCATCAAAAATTTCAATCCTGCATGATTCTACCAAGAAATGTGATTCTTCATTCAAAACGCTGGTTTTTGCTATTGGGCTCTATTGAATAATGAATGTTTTGAATTTTCTCCAAAAGTAAAATAGTTGCAAACTCATCCTTTTAGAGACTTGTTTGGGCTCATGAGCGGAGTAGAAAAACATCAAAAATTTCAGTCCTGCACGATTCTACCAAGAAATGTGTGTTCATTCAAACCGCTGGTTTTTGATATTTTGGGCCCTATTGAATAATGAATGTTTTGAATTTTCTCCAAAAGTAAAGTAGTTGCAAACTCATCCTTTTAGAAACTTGTTTGTGCTGTTGAGAGGAGTAAAAAAACATCAAAAATTTAAATCCTGCATGATTCTACCAAGAAATGTGATTCTTCATTCAAAACCTGATTTTTGCTATTGGGCTCTATTGAATAATGAATGTTTTGAATTTTCTCCAAAAGTAAAATAGTTGCAAACTCATCCTTTTAGAGACTTGTTTGGGCTCATGAGAGGAGTAGAAAAACATCAAAAATTTCAGTTCTGCATGATTCTACCAAGAAATGTGTGTTCATTCAAACCGCTGGTTTTTGATAGTTTGGGCCCTATTGAATAATGAATGTTTTGAATTTTCTCCAAAAGTAAAGTAGTTGCAAACTCATCCTTTTAGAAACTTGTTTGGGCTGTTGAGAGGAGTAAAAAACCATCAAAAATTTCAATCCTGCATGATTCTACCAAGAAATGTGATTCTTCATTCAAAACCTGATTTTTGCTATTGGGCTCTATTGAATAATGAATGTTTTGAATTTTCTCCAAAAGTAAAGTAGTTGCAAACTCATGCTTTTAGAGACTTGTTTGGGCTCATGAGAGGAGTAGAAAAACATCAAAAATTTCAGTCCTGCATGATTCTACCAAGAAATGTGTGTTCATTGAAACCGCTGGTTTTTGATAGTTTGGGCCCTATTGAATAATGAATGTTTTGAATTTTCTCCAAAAGTAAAGTAGTTGCAAACTCATCCTTTTAGAAACTTGTTTGGGCTGTTGAGAGGAGTAAAAAACCATCAAAAATTTCAATCCTGCATGATTCTACCAAGAAATGTGATTCTTCATTCAAAACGCTGGTTTTTGCTATTGGGCTCTATTGAATAATGAATGTTTTGAATTTTCTCCAAAAGTAAAGTAGTTGCAAACTCATCCTTTTAGAAACTTGTTTGGGCTGTTGACAGGAGTAAAAAACCATCAAAAATTTCAATCCTGCATGATTCTACCAAGAAATGTGATTCTTCATTCAAAACGCTGGTTTTTGCTATTGGGCTCTATTGAATAATGAATGTTTTCAATTTTCTCCAAAAGTAAAGTAGTTGCAAACTCATCCTTTTAGAAACTTGTTTGGGCTGTTGAGAGGAGTAAAAAACCATCAAAAATTTCAATCCTGCATGATTCTACCAAGAAATGTGATTCTTCATTCAAAACGCTGGTTTTTGCTATTGGGCTCTATTGAATAATGAATGTTTTGAATTTTCTCCAAAAGTAAAGTAGTTGCAAACTCATCCTTTTAGAGACTTGTTTGGGCTCATGAGAGGAGTAGAAAAACATCAAAAATTTCAGTCCTGCACGATTCTACCAAGAAATGTGTGTTCATTCAAACCGCTGGTTTTTGATATTTTGGGCCCTATTGAATAATGAATGTTTTGAATTTTCTCCAAAAGTAAAGTAGTTGCAAACTCATCCTTTTAGAAACTTGTTTGGGCTGTTGAGAGGAGTAAAAAACCATCAAAAATTTCAATCCTGCATGATTTTACCAAGAAATGTGATTCTTCATTCAAAACCTGATTTTTGCTATTGGGCTCTATTGAATAATGAATGTTTTGAATTTTCTCCAAAAGTAAAGTAGTTGCAAACTCATGCTTTTAGAGACTTGTTTGGGCTCATGAGAGGAGTAGAAAAACATCAAAAATTTCAGTCCTGCATGATTCTACCAAGAAATGTGTGTTCATTGAAACCGCTGGTTTTTGATAGTTTGGGCCCTATTGAATAATGAATGTTTTGAATTTTCTCCAAAAGTAAAGTAGTTGCAAACTCATCCTTTTAGAGACTTGTTTGGGCTCATGAGAGGAGTAGAAAAACATCAAAAATTTCAGTCCTGCACGATTCTACCAAGAAATGTGTGTTCATTCAAACCGCTGGTTTTTTATATTTTGGACTCTATTGAATAATGAATGTTTTGAATTTTCTCCAAAAGTAAAGTAGTTGCAAACTCATGCTTTTAGAGACTTGTTTGGGCTCATGAGAGGAGTAGAAAAACATCCAAAATTTCAGTCCTGCATGATTCTACCAAGAAATGTGTATTCATTCAAACCGCTGGTTTTTGATAGTTTGGGCCCTATTGAATAATGAATGTTTTGAATTTTCTCCAAAAGTAAAGTAGTTGCAAACTCATCCTTTTAGAAACTTGTTTGGGCTGTTGAGAGGAGTAAAAAACCATCAAAAATTTCAATCCTGCATGATTCTACCAAGAAATGTGATTCTACATTCAAAACGCTGGTTTTTGCTATTGGGCTCTATTGAATAATGAATGTTTTGAATTTTCTCCAAAAGTAAAGTAGTTGCAAACTCATCCTTTTAGAGACTTTTTTGGGCTCATGAGAGGAGTAGAAAAACATCAAAAATTTCAGTCCTGCAAGATTCTACCAAGAAATGTGTGTTCATTGAAACCGCTGGTTTTTGATAGTTTGGGCCCTATTGAATAATGAATGTTTTGAATTTTCTCCAAAAGTAAAGTAGTTGCAAACTCATCCTTTTAGAAACTTGTTTGGGCTGTTGAGAGGAGTAAAAAACCATCAAAAATTTCAATCCTGCATGATTCTACCAAGAAATGTGATTCTTCATTCAAAACGCTGGTTTTTGCTATTGGGCTCTATTGAATAATGAATGTTTTGAATTTTCTCCAAAAGTAAAGTAGTTGCAAACTCATCCTTTTAGAAACTTGTTTGGGCTGTTGAGAGGAGTAAAAAACCATCAAAAATTTCAATCCTGCATGATTCTACCAAGAAATGTGATTCTTCATTCAAAACGCTGGTTTTTGCTATTGGGCTCTATTGAATAATGAATGTTTTCAATTTTCTCCAAAAGTAAAGTAGTTGCAAACTCATCCTTTTAGAAACTTGTTTGGGCTGTTGAGAGGAGTAAAAAACCATCAAAAATTTCAATCCTGCATGATTCTACCAAGAAATGTGATTCTTCATTCAAAACCTGATTTTTGCTATTGGGCTCTATTGAATAATGAATGTTTTGAATTTTCTCCAAAAGTAAAGTAGTTGCAAACTCATGCTTTTAGAGACTTGTTTGGGCTCATGAGAGGAGTAGAAAAACATCAAAAATTTCAGTCCTGCATGATTCTACCAAGAAATGTGTGTTCATTGAAACCGCTGGTTTTTGATAGTTTGGGCCCTATTGAATAATGAATGTTTTGAATTTTCTTCAAAAGTAAAGTAGTTGCAAACTCATCCTTTTAGAGACTTGTTTGGGCTCATGAGAGGAGTAGAAAAACATCTAAAATTTCAGTCCTGCACGATTCTACCAAGAAATGTGTGTTCATTCAAACCGCTGTTTTTTTATATTTTGGGCTCTATTGAATAATGAATGTTTTGAATTTTCTCCAAAAGTAAAGTAGTTGCAAACTCATGCTTTTAGAGACTTGTTTGGGCTCATGAGAGGAGTAGAAAAACATCAAAAATTTCACTCCTGCACGATTCTACCAAGAAATGTGTGTTCATTCAAACCGCTGGTTTTTGATATTTTGGGCCCTATTGAATAATGAATGTTTTGAATTTTCTCCAAAAGTAAAGTAGTTGCAAACTCATCCTTTTAGAAACTTGTTTGTGCTGTTGAGAGGAGTAAAAAAACATCAAAAATTTCAATCCTGCATGATTCTACCAAGAAATGTGATTCTTCATTCAAAACCTGATTTTTGCTATTGGGCTCTATTGAATAATGAATGTTTTGAATTTTCTCCAAAAGTAAAGTAGTTGCAAACTCATCCTTTTAGAGACTTGTTTGGGCTCATGAGAGGAGTAGAAAAACATCAAAAATTTCAGTCCTGCATGATTCTACCAAGAAATGTGTGTTCATTCAAACCGCTGGTTTTTGATAGTTTGGGCCCTATTGAATAATGAATGTTTTGAATTTTCTCCAAAAGTAAAGTAGTTGCAAACTCATCCTTTTAGAAACTTGTTTGGGCTGTTGAGAGGAGTAAAAAACCATCAAAAATTTCAATCCTGCATGATTCTACCAAGAAATGTGATTCTTCATTCAAAACGCTGGTTTTTGCTATTGGGCTCTATTGAATAATGAATGTTTTGAATTTTCTCCAAAAGTAAAGTAGTTGCAAACTCATCCTTTTAGAAACTTGTTTGGGCTGTTGAGAGGAGTAAAAAACCATCAAAAATTTCAATCCTGCATGATTCTACCAAGAAATGTGATTCTTCATTCAAAACGCTGGTTTTTGCTATTGGGCTCTATTGAATGATGAATGTTTTGAATTTTCTCCAAAAGTAAAGTAGTTGCAAACTCATCCTTTTAGAGACTTGTTTGGGCTCATGAGAGGAGTAGAAAAACATCAAAAATTTCAGTCCTGCACGATTCTACCAAGAAATGTGTGTTCATTCAAACCGCTGGTTTTTGATATTTTGGGCCCTATTGAATAATGAATGTTTTGAATTTTCTCCAAAAGTAAAGTAGTTGCAAACTCATCCTTTTAGAAACTTGTTTGGGCTGTTGACAGGAGGAAAAAACCATCAAAAATTTCAATCCTGCATGATTCTACCAAGAAATGTGATTCCTCATTCAAAACCTGATTTTTGCTATTGGGCTCTATTGAATAATGAATGTTTTGAATTTTCTCCAAAAGTAAAGTAGTTGCAAACTCATCCTTTTAGAGACTTGTTTGGGCTCATGAGAGGAGTAGAAAAACATCAAAAATTTCAGTCCTGCACGATTCTACCTAGAAATGTGTGTTCATTCAAACCGCTGTTTTTTTATATTTTGGGCTCTATTGAATAATGAATGTTTTGAATTTTCTCCAAAAGTAAAGTAGTTGCAAACTCATGCTTTTAGAGACTTGTTTGGGCTCATGAGAGGAGTAGAAAAACATCAAAAATTTCAGTCCTGCATGATTCTACCAAGAAATGTGTGTTCATTCAAACCGCTGGTTTTTGATAGTTTGGGCCCTATTGAATAATGAATGTTTTGAATTTTCTCCAAAAGTAAAGTAGTTGCAAACTCATCCTTTTAGAAACTTGTTTGGGCTGTTGAGGGGAGTAAAAAACCATCAAAAATTTCAATCCTGCATGATTCTACCAAGAAATGTGATTCTTCATTCAAAACGCTGGTTTTTGCTATTGGGCTCTATTGAATAATGAATGTTTTGAATTTTCTCCAAAAGTAAAGTAGTTGCAAACTCATCCTTTTAGAGACTTGTTTGGGCTCATGAGAGGAGTAGAAAAACATCAAAAATTTCAGTCCTGCATGATTCTACCAAGAAATGTGTGTTCATTCAAACCGCTGGTTTTTGATAGTTTGGGCCCTATTGAATAATGAATGTTTTGAATTTTCTCCAAAAGTAAAGTAGTTGCAAACTCATCCTTTTAGAAACTTGTTTGGGCTGTTGAGAGGAGTAAAAAACCATCAAAAATTTCAATCCTGCATGATTCTACCAAGAAATGTGATTCTTCATTCAAAACGCTGGTTTTTGCTATTGGGCTCTATTGAATAATGAATGTTTTGAATTTTCTCCAAAAGTAAAGTAGTTGCAAACTCATCCTTTTAGAAACTTGTTTGGGCTGTTGAGAGGAGTAAAAAACCATCAAAAATTTCAATCCTGCATGATTCTACCAAGAAATGTGATTCTTCATTCAAAACGCTGGTTTTTGCTATTGGGCTCTATTGAATAATGAATGTTTTCAATTTTCTCCAAAAGTAAAGTAGTTGCAAACTCATCCTTTTAGAAACTTGTTTGGGCTGTTGAGAGGAGTAAAAAACCATCAGAAATTTCAATCCTGCATGATTCTACCAAGAAATGTGATTCTTCATTCAAAACGCTGGTTTTTGCTATTGGGCTCTATTGAATAATGAATGTTTTGAATTTTCTCCAAAAGTAAAGTAGTTGCAAACTCATCCTTTTAGAGACTTGTTTGGGCTCATGAGAGGAGTAGAAAAACATCAAAAATTTCAGTCCTGCACGATTCTACCAAGAAATGTGTGTTCATTCAAACCGCTGGTTTTTGATATTTTGGGCCCTATTGAATAATGAATGTTTTGAATTTTCTCCAAAAGTAAAGTAGTTGCAAACTCATCCTTTTAGAAACTTGTTTGGGCTGTTGAGAGGAGTAAAAAACCATCAAAAATTTCAATCCTGCATGATTCTACCAAGAAATGTGATTCTTCATTCAAAACCTGATTTTTGCTATTGGGCTCTATTGAATAATGAATGTTTTGAATTTTTTCCAAAAGTAAAGTAGTTGCAAACTCATGCTTTTAGAGACTTGTTTGGGCTCATGAGAGGAGTAGAAAAACATCAAAAATTTCAGTCCTGCATGATTCTACCAAGAAATGTGTGTTCATTCAAACCGCTGGTTTTTGATAGTTTGGGCCCTATTGAATAATGAATGTTTTGAATTTTCTCCAAAAGTAAAGTAGTTGCAAACTCATCCTTTTAGAAACTTGTTTGGGCTGTTGAGAGGAGTAAAAAACCATCAAAAATTTCAATCCTGCATGATTCTACCAAGAAATGTGATTCTTCATTCAAAACGCTGGTTTTTGCTATTGGGCTCTATTGAATAATGAATGTTTTGAATTTTCTCCAAAAGTAAAGTAGTTGCAAACTCATCCTTTTAGAAACTTGTTTGGGCTGTTGAGAGGAGTAAAAAACCATCAAAAATTTCAATCCTGCATGATTCTACCAAGAAATGTGATTCTTCATTCAAAACGCTGGTTTTTGCTATTGGGCTCTATTGAATAATGAATGTTTTGAATTTTCTCCAAAAGTAAAGTAGTTGCAAACTCATCCTTTTAGAAACTTGTTTGGGCTGTTGAGAGGAGTAAAAAACCATCAGAAATTTCAATCCTGCATGATTCTACCAAGAAATGTGATTCTTCATTCAAAACGCTGGTTTTTGCTATTGGGCTCTATTGAATAATGAATGTTTTGAATTTTCTCCAAAAGTAAAGTAGTTGCAAACTCATCCTTTTAGAGACTTGTTTGGGCTCATGAGAGGAGTAGAAAAACATCAAAAATTTCAGTCCTGCACGATTCTACCAAGAAATGTGTGTTCATTCAAACTGCTGGTTTTTGATATTTTGGGCCCTATTGAATAATGAATGTTTTGAATTTTCTCCAAAAGTAAAGTAGTTGCAAACTCATCCTTTTAGAAACTTGTTTGGGCTGTTGAGAGGAGTAAAAAACCATCAAAAATTTCAATCCTGCATGATTCTACCAAGAAATGTGATTCTTCATTCAAAACCTGATTTTTGCTATTGGGCTCTATTGAATAATGAATGTTTTGAATTTTTTCCAAAAGTAAAGTAGTTGCAAACTCATGCTTTTAGAGACTTGTTTGGGCTCATGAGAGGAGTAGAAAAACTTCAAAAATTTCAGTCCTGCATGATTCTACCAAGAAATGTGTGTTCATTCAAACCGCTGGTTTTTGATAGTTTGGGCCCTATTGAATAATGAATGTTTTGAATTTTCTCCAAAAGTAAAGTAGTTGCAAACTCATCCTTTTAGAAACTTGTTTGGGCTGTTGAGAGGAGTAAAAAAACATCAAAAATTTCAATCCTGCATGATTTTACCAAGAAATGTGATTCTTCATTCAAATCCTGATTTTTGCTATTGGGCTCTATTGAATAGTGAATGTTTTGAATTTTCTCCAAAAGTAAAGTAGTTGCAAACTCATGCTTTTAGAGACTTGTTTGGGCTCATGAGACGAGTAGAAAAACATCAAAAATTTCAGTCCTGCATGATTCTACCAAGAAATGTGTGTTCATTCAAACCGCTGGTTTTTGATAGTTTGGGCCCTATTGAATAATGAATGTTTTGAATTTTCTCCAAAAGTAAAGTAGTTGCAAACTCATCCTTTTAGAAACTTGTTTGGGCTGTTGAGAGGAGTAAAAAACCATCAAAAATTTCAATCCTGCATGATTTTACCAAGAAATGTGATTCTTCATTCAAAACCTGATTTTTGCTATTGGGCTCTATTGAATAATGAATGTTTTGAATTTTCTCCAAAAGTAAAGTAGTTGCAAACTCATGCTTTTAGAGACTTGTTTGGGCTCATGAGAGGAGTAGAAAAACATCAAAAATTTCAGTCCTGCATGATTCTACCAAGAAATGTGTGTTCATTGAAACCGCTGGTTTTTGATAGTTTGGGCCCTATTGAATAATGAATGTTTTGAATTTTCTCCAAAAGTAAAGTAGTTGCAAACTCATCCTTTTAGAAACTTGTTTGGGCTGTTGAGAGGAGTAAAAAACCATCAAAAATTTCAATCCTGCATGATTCTACCAAGAAATGTGATTCTTCATTCAAAACGCTGGTTTCTGCTATTGGGCTCTATTGAATAATGAATGTTTTGAATTTTCTCCAAAAGTAAAGTAGTTGCAAACTCATCCTTTTAGAGACTTGTTTGGGCTCATGAGAGGAGTAGAAAAAAATCAAAAATTTCAGTCCTGCATGATTCTACCAAGAAATGTGTGTTCATTCAAACCGTTGGTTTTTGATATTTTGGGCTCTATTGAATAATGAATGTTTTGAATTTTCTCCAAAAGTAAAGTAGTTGCAAACTCATCCTTTTAGAAACTTGTTTGGGCTGTTGAGAGGAGTAAAAAACCATCAAAAATTTCAATCCTGCATGATTCTACCAAGAAATGTGATTCTTCATTCAAAACGCTGGTTTTTGCTATTGGGCTCTATTGAATAATGAATGTTTTGAATTTTCTCCAAAAGTAAAGTAGTTGCAAACTCATGCTTTTAGAGACTTGTTTGGGCTCATGAGAGGAGTAGAAAAACATCAAAAATTTCAGTCCTGCATGATTTTACCAAGAAATGTGTGTTCATTGAAACCGCTGGTTTTTGATAGTTTGGGCCCTATTGAATAATGAATGTTTTGAATTTTCTCCAAAAGTAAAGTAGTTGCAAACTCATCCTTTTAGAGACTTGTTTGGGCTCATGAGAGGAGTAGAAAAACATCAAAAATTTCAGTCCTGCACGATTCTACCAAGAAATGTGTGTTCATTCAAACCGCTGGTTTTTTATATTTTGGGCTCTATTGAATAATGAATGTTTTGAATTTTCTCCAAAAGTAAAGTAGTTGCAAACTCATGCTTTTAGAGACTTGTTTGGGCTCATGAGAGGAGTAGAAAAACATCAAAAATTTCAGTCCTGCATGATTCTTCCAAGAAATGTGTGTTCATTGAAACCGCTGGTTTTTGATAGTTTGGGCCCTATTGAATAATGAATGTTTTGAATTTTCTCCAAAAGTAAAGTAGTTGCAAACTCATCCTTTTAGAAACTTGTTTGGGCTGTTGAGAGGAGTAAAAAACCATCAAAAATTTCAATCCTGCAAGATTTTACCAAGAAATGTGATTCTTCATTCAAAACCTGATTTTTGCTATTGGGCTCTATTGAATAATGAATGTTTTGAATTTTCTCCAAAAGTAAAGAAGTTGCAAACTCATGCTTTTAGAGACTTGTTTGGGCTCATGAGAGGAGTAGAAAAACATCAAAAATTTCAGTCCTGCATGATTCTACCAAGAAATGTGTGTTCATTGAAACCGCTGGTTTTTGATAGTTTGGGCCCTATTGAATAATGAATGTTTTGAATTTTCTCCAAAAGTAAAGTAGTTGCAAACTCATCCTTTTAGAAACTTGTTTGGGCTGTTGAGAGGAGTAAAAAACCATCAAAAATTTCAATCCTGCATGATTCTACCAAGAAATGTGATTCTTCATTCAAAACGCTGGTTTTTGCTATTGGGCTCTATTGAATAATGAATGTTTTGAATTTTCTCCAAAAGTAAAGTAGTTGCAAACTCATCCTTTTAGAGACTTGTTTGGGCTCATGAGAGGAGTAGAAAAACATCAAAAATTTCAGTCCTGCACGATTCTACCAAGAAATGTGTGTTCATTCAAACCGCTGGTTTTTGATATTTTGGGCCCTATTGAATAATGAATGTTTTGAATTTTCTCCAAAAGTAAAGTAGTTGCAAACTCATCCTTTTAGAAACTTGTTTGGGCTGTTGAGAGGAGTAAAACACCCTCAAAAATTTCAATCCTGCATGATTCTACCCAGAAATGTGATTCTTCATTCAAAACCTGATTTTTGCTATTGGGCTCTATTGAATAATGAATGTTTTGAATTTTCTCCAAAAGTAAAGTAGTTGCAAACTCATGCTTTTAGAGACTTGTTTGGGCTCATGAGAGGAGTAGAAAAACATCAAAAATTTCAGTTCTGCATGAATCTACCAAGAAATGTGTGTTCATTGAAACCGCTGGTTTTTGATAGTTTTGGCCCTATTGAATAATGAATGTTTTGAATTTTCTCCAAAAGTAAAGTAGTTGCAAACTCATCCTTTTATAAACTTGTTTGTGCTGTTGAGAGGAGTAAAAAAACATCAAAAATTTCAATCCTGCATGATTCTACCAAGAAATGTGATTCTTCATTCAAAACCTGATTTTTGCTATTGGGCTCTATTGAATAATGAATGTTTTGAATTTTCTCCAAAAGTAAAGTAGTTGCAAACTCATCCTTTTAGAGACTTGTTTGGGCTCATGAGAGGAGTAGAAAAACATCAAAAATTTCAGTCCTGCATGATTCTACCAAGAAATGTGTGTTCATTCAAACCGCTGGTTTTTGATAGTTTGGGCCCTATTGAATAATGAATGTTTTGAATTTTCTCCAAAAGTAAAGTAGTTGCAAACTCATCCTTTTAGAAACTTGTTTGGGCTGTTGAGAGGAGTAAAAAACCATCAAAAATTTCAATCCTGCATGATTCTACCAAGAAATGTGATTCTTCATTCAAAACCTGATTTTTGCTATTGGGCTCTATTGAATAATGAATGTTTTGAATTTTCTCCAAAAGTAATGTAGTTGCAAACTCATGCTTTTAGAGACTTGTTTGGGCTCATGAGAGGAGTAGAAAAACATCAAAAATTTCAGTCCTGCATGATTCTACCAAGAAATGTGTGTTCATTGAAACCGCTGGTTTTTGATAGTTTGGGCCCTATTGAATAATGAATGTTTTGAATTTTCTCCAAAAGTAAAGTAGTTGCAAACTCATCCTTTTAGAAACTTGTTTGGGCTGTTGAGAGGAGTAAAAAACCATCAAAAATTTCAATCCTGCATGATTCTACCAAGAAATGTGATTCTTCATTCAAAACGCTGGTTTTTGCTATTGGGCTCTATTGAATAATGAATGTTTTGAATTTTCTCCAAAAGTAAAGTAGTTGCAAACTCATCCTTTTAGAAACTTGTTTGGGCTGTTGAGAGGAGTAAAAAACCATCAAAAATTTCAATCCTGCATGATTCTACCAAGAAATGTGATTCTTCATTCAAAACGCTGGTTTTTGCTATTGGGCTCTATTGAATAATGAATGTTTTCAATTTTCTCCAAAAGTAAAGTAGTTGCAAACTCATCCTTTTAGAAACTTGTTTGGGCTGTTGAGAGGAGTAAAAAACCATCAGAAATTTCAATCCTGCATGATTCTACCAAGAAATGTGATTCTTCATTCAAAACCTGATTTTTGCTATTGGGCTCTATTGAATAATGAATGTTTTGAATTTTTTCCAAAAGTAAAGTAGTTGCAAACTCATGCTTTTAGAGACTTGTTTGGGCTCATGAGAGGAGTAGAAAAACATCAAAAATTTCAGTCCTGCATGATTCTACCAAGAAATGTGTGTTCATTGAAACCGCTGGTTTTTGATAGTTTGGGCCCTATTGAATAATGAATGTTTTGAATTTTCTCCAAAAGTAAAGTAGTTGCAAACTCATCCTTTTAGAGACTTGTTTGGGCTCATGAGAGGAGTAGAAAAACATCAAAAATTTCAGTCCTGCACGATTCTACCAAGAAATGTGTGTTCATTCAAACCGCTGGTTTTTTATATTTTGGACTCTATTGAATAATGAATGTTTTGAATTTTCTCCAAAAGTAAAGTAGTTGCAAACTCATGCTTTTAGAGACTTGTTTGGGCTCATGAGAGGAGTAGAAAAACATCCAAAATTTCAGTCCTGCATGATTCTACCAAGAAATGTGTATTCATTCAAACCGCTGGTTTTTGATAGTTTGGGCCCTATTGAATAATGAATGTTTTGAATTTTCTCCAAAAGTAAAGTAGTTGCAAACTCATCCTTTTAGAAACTTGTTTGGGCTGTTGAGAGGAGTAAAAAACCATCAAAAATTTCAATCCTGCATGATTCTACCAAGAAATGTGATTCTACATTCAAAACGCTGGTTTTTGCTATTGGGCTCTATTGAATAATGAATGTTTTGAATTTTCTCCAAAAGTAAAGTAGTTGCAAACTCATCCTTTTAGAGACTTTTTTGGGCTCATGAGAGGAGTAGAAAAACATCAAAAATTTCAGTCCTGCAAGATTCTACCAAGAAATGTGTGTTCATTGAAACCGCTGGTTTTTGATAGTTTGGGCCCTATTGAATAATGAATGTTTTGAATTTTCTCCAAAAGTAAAGTAGTTGCAAACTCATCCTTTTAGAAACTTGTTTGGGCTGTTGAGAGGAGTAAAAAACCATCAAAAATTTCAATCCTGCATGATTCTACCAAGAAATGTGATTCTTCATTCAAAACGCTGGTTTTTGCTATTGGGCTCTATTGAATAATGAATGTTTTGAATTTTCTCCAAAAGTAAAGTAGTTGCAAACTCATCCTTTTAGAAACTTGTTTGGGCTGTTGAGAGGAGTAAAAAACCATCAAAAATTTCAATCCTGCATGATTCTACCAAGAAATGTGATTCTTCATTCAAAACGCTGGTTTTTGCTATTGGGCTCTATTGAATAATGAATGTTTTCAATTTTCTCCAAAAGTAAAGTAGTTGCAAACTCATCCTTTTAGAAACTTGTTTGGGCTGTTGAGAGGAGTAAAAAACCATCAAAAATTTCAATCCTGCATGATTCTACCAAGAAATGTGATTCTTCATTCAAAACCTGATTTTTGCTATTGGGCTCTATTGAATAATGAATGTTTTGAATTTTCTCCAAAAGTAAAGTAGTTGCAAACTCATGCTTTTAGAGACTTGTTTGGGCTCATGAGAGGAGTAGAAAAACATCAAAAATTTCAGTCCTGCATGATTCTACCAAGAAATGTGTGTTCATTGAAACCGCTGGTTTTTGATAGTTTGGGCCCTATTGAATAATGAATGTTTTGAATTTTCTCCAAAAGTAAAGTAGTTGCAAACTCATCCTTTTAGAGACTTGTTTGGGCTCATGAGAGGAGTAGAAAAACATCTAAAATTTCAGTCCTGCACGATTCTACCAAGAAATGTGTGTTCATTCAAACCGCTGTTTTTTTATATTTTGGGCTCTATTGAATAATGAATGTTTTGAATTTTCTCCAAAAGTAAAGTAGTTGCAAACTCATGCTTTTAGAGACTTGTTTGGGCTCATGAGAGGAGTAGAAAAACATCAAAAATTTCACTCAAGCACGATTCTACCAAGAAATGTGTGTTCATTCAAACCGCTGGTTTTTGATATTTTGGGCCCTATTGAATAATGAATGTTTTGAATTTTCTCCAAAAGTAAAGTAGTTGCAAACTCATCCTTTTAGAAACTTGTTTGTGCTGTTGAGAGGAGTAAAAAAACATCAAAAATTTCAATCCTGCATGATTCTACCAAGAAATGTGATTCTTCATTCAAAACCTGATTTTTGCTATTGGGCTCTATTGAATAATGAATGTTTTGAATTTTCTCCAAAAGTAAAGTAGTTGCAAACTCATCCTTTTAGAGACTTGTTTGGGCTCATGAGAGGAGTAGAAAAACATCAAAAATTTCAGTCCTGCATGATTCTACCAAGAAATGTGTGTTCATTCAAACCGCTGGTTTTTGATAGTTTGGGCCCTATTGAATAATGAATGTTTTGAATTTTCTCCAAAAGTAAAGTAGTTGCAAACTCATCCTTTTAGAAACTTGTTTGGGCTGTTGAGAGGAGTAAAAAACCATCAAAAATTTCAATCCTGCATGATTCTACCAAGAAATGTGATTCTTCATTCAAAACGCTGGTTTTTGCTATTGGGCTCTATTGAATAATGAATGTTTTGAATTTTCTCCAAAAGTAAAGTAGTTGCAAACTCATCCTTTTAGAAACTTGTTTGGGCTGTTGAGAGGAGTAAAAAACCATCAAAAATTTCAATCCTGCATGATTCTACCAAGAAATGTGATTCTTCATTCAAAACGCTGGTTTTTGCTATTGGGCTCTATTGAATGATGAATGTTTTGAATTTTCTCCAAAAGTAAAGTAGTTGCAAACTCATCCTTTTAGAGACTTGTTTGGGCTCATGAGAGGAGTAGAAAAACATCAAAAATTTCAGTCCTGCACGATTCTACCAAGAAATGTGTGTTCATTCAAACCGCTGGTTTTTGATATTTTGGGCCCTATTGAATAATGAATGTTTTGAATTTTCTCCAAAAGTAAAGTAGTTGCAAACTCATCCTTTTAGAAACTTGTTTGGGCTGTTGACAGGAGGAAAAAACCATCAAAAATTTCAATCCTGCATGATTCTACCAAGAAATGTGATTCTTCATTCAAAACCTGATTTTTGCTATTGGGCTCTATTGAATAATGAATGTTTTGAATTTTCTCCAAAAGTAAAGTAGTTGCAAACTCATCCTTTTAGAGACTTGTTTGGGCTCATGAGAGGAGTAGAAAAACATCAAAAATTTCAGTCCTCCACGATTCTACCTAGAAATGTGTGTTCATTCAAACCGCTGTTTTTTTATATTTTGGGCTCTATTGAATAATGAATGTTTTGAATTTTCTCCAAAAGTAAAGTAGTTGCAAACTCATGCTTTTAGAGACTTGTTTGGGCTCATGAGAGGAGTAGAAAAACATCAAAAATTTCAGTCCTGCATGATTCTACCAAGAAATGTGTGTTCATTCAAACCGCTGGTTTTTGATAGTTTGGGCCCTATTGAATAATGAATGTTTTGAATTTTCTCCAAAAGTAAAGTAGTTGCAAACTCATCCTTTTAGAAACTTGTTTGGGCTGTTGAGGGGAGTAAAAAACCATCAAAAATTTCAATCCTGCATGATTCTACCAAGAAATGTGATTCTTCATTCAAAACGCTGGTTTTTGCTATTGGGCTCTATTGAATAATGAATGTTTTGAATTTTCTCCAAAAGTAAAGTAGTTGCAAACTCATCCTTTTAGAGACTTGTTTGGGCTCATGAGAGGAGTAGAAAAACATCAAAAATTTCAGTCCTGCACGATTCTACCAAGAAATGTGTGTTCATTGAAACCGCTGGTTTTTGATATTTTGGGCCCTATTGAATAATGAATGTTTTGAATTTTCTCCAAAAGTAAAGTAGTTGCAAACTCATCCTTTTAGAAACTTGTTTGTGCTGTTGAGAGGAGTAAAAAAACATCAAAAATTTCAATCCTGCATGATTCTACCAAGAAATGTGATTCTTCATTCAAAACCTGATTTTTGCTATTGGGCTCTATTGAATAATGAATGTTTTGAATTTTCTCCAAAAGTAAAGTAGTTGCAAACTCATCCTTTTAGAGACTTGTTTGGGCTCATGAGAGGAGTAGAAAAACATCAAAAATTTCAGTCCTGCATGATTCTACCAAGAAATGTGTGTTCATTCAAACCGCTGGTTTTTGATAGTTTGGGCCCTATTGAATAATGAATGTTTTGAATTTTCTCCAAAAGTAAAGTAGTTGCAAACTCATCCTTTTAGAAACTTGTTTGGGCTGTTGAGAGGAGTAAAAAACCATCAAAAATTTCAATCCTGCATGATTCTACCAAGAAATGTGATTCTTCATTCAAAACGCTGGTTTTTGCTATTGGGCTCTATTGAATAATGAATGTTTTGAATTTTCTCCAAAAGTAAAGTAGTTGCAAACTCATCCTTTTAGAAACTTGTTTGGGCTGTTCAGAGGAGTAAAAAACCATCAAAAATTTCAATCCTGCATGATTCTACCAAGAAATGTGATTCTTCATTCAAAACGCTGGTTTTTGCTATTGGGCTCTATTGAATAATGAATGTTTTCAATTTTCTCCAAAAGTAAAGTAGTTGCAAACTCATCCTTTTAGAAACTTGTTTGGGCTGTTGAGAGGAGTAAAAAACCATCAGAAATTTCAATCCTGCATGATTCTACCAAGAAATGTGATTCTTCATTCAAAACGCTGGTTTTTGCTATTGGGCTCTATTGAATAATGAATGTTTTGAATTTTCTCCAAAAGTAAAGTAGTTGCAAACTCATCCTTTTAGAGACTTGTTTGGGCTCATGAGAGGAGTAGAAAAACATCAAAAATTTCAGTCCTGCACGATTCTACCAAGAAATGTGTGTTCATTCAAACCGCTGGTTTTTGATATTTTGGGCCCTATTGAATAATGAATGTTTTGAATTTTCTCCAAAAGTAAAGTAGTTGCAAACTCATCCTTTTAGAAACTTGTTTGGGCTGTTGAGAGGAGTAAAAAACCATCAAAAATTTCAATCCTGCATGATTCTACCAAGAAATGTGATTCTTCATTCAAAACCTGATTTTTGCTATTGGGCTCTATTGAATAATGAATGTTTTGAATTTTTTCCAAAAGTAAAGTAGTTGCAAACTCATGCTTTTAGAGACTTGTTTGGGCTCATGAGAGGAGTAGAAAAACATCAAAAATTTCAGTCCTGCATGATTCTACCAAGAAATGTGTGTTCATTCAAACCGCTGGTTTTTGATAGTTTGGGCCCTATTGAATAATGAATGTTTTGAATTTTCTCCAAAAGTAAAGTAGTTGCAAACTCATCCTTTTAGAAACTTGTTTGGGCTGTTGAGAGGAGTAAAAAACCATCAAAAATTTCAATCCTGCATGATTCTACCAAGAAATGTGATTCTTCATTCAAAACGCTGGTTTTTGCTATTGGGCTCTATTGAATAATGAATGTTTTGAATTTTCTCCAAAAGTAAAGTAGTTGCAAACTCATCCTTTTAGAAACTTGTTTGGGCTGTTGAGAGGAGTAAAAAACCATCAAAAATTTCAATCCTGCATGATTCTACCAAGAAATGTGATTCTTCATTCAAAACGCTGGTTTTTGCTATTGGGCTCTATTGAATAATGAATGTTTTCAATTTTCTCCAAAAGTAAAGTAGTTGCAAACTCATCCTTTTAGAAACTTGTTTGGGCTGTTGAGAGGAGTAAAAAACCATCAGAAATTTCAATCCTGCATGATTCTACCAAGAAATGTGATTCTTCATTCAAAACGCTGGTTTTTGCTATTGGGCTCTATTGAATAATGAATGTTTTGAATTTTCTCCAAAAGTAAAGTAGTTGCAAACTCATCCTTTTAGAGACTTGTTTGGGCTCATGAGAGGAGTAGAAAAACATCAAAAATTTCAGTCCTGCACGATTCTACCAAGAAATGTGTGTTCATTCAAACCGCTGGTTTTTGATATTTTGGGCCCTATTGAATAAAGAATGTTTTGAATTTTCTCCAAAAGTAAAGTAGTTGCAAACTCATCCTTTTAGAAACTTGTTTGGGCTGTTGAGAGGAGTAAAAAACCATCAAAAATTTCAATCCTGCATGATTCTACCAAGAAATGTGATTCTTCATTCAAAACCTGATTTTTGCTATTGGGCTCTATTGAATAATGAATGTTTTGAATTTTTTCCAAAAGTAAAGTAGTTGCAAACTCATGCTTTTAGAGACTTGTTTGGGCTCATGAGAGGAGTAGAAAAACTTCAAAAATTTCAGTCCTGCATGATTCTACCAAGAAATGTGTGTTCATTCAAACCGCTGGTTTTTGATAGTTTGGGCCCTATTGAATAATGAATGTTTTGAATTTTCTCCAAAAGTAAAGTAGTTGCAAACTCATCCTTTTAGAAACTTGTTTGGGCTGTTGAGAGGAGTAAAAAAACATCAAAAATTTCAATCCTGCATGATTTTACCAAGAAATGTGATTCTTCATTCAAATCCTGATTTTTGCTATTGGGCTCTATTGAATAGTGAATGTTTTGAATTTTCTCCAAAAGTAAAGTAGTTGCAAACTCATGCTTTTAGAGACTTGTTTGGGCTCATGAGAGGAGTAGAAAAACATCAAAAATTTCAGTCCTGCATGATTCTACCAAGAAATGTGTGTTCATTCAAACCGCTGGTTTTTGATAGTTTGGGCCCTATTGAATAATGAATGTTTTGAATTTTCTCCAAAAGTAAAGTAGTTGCAAACTCATCCTTTTAGAAACTTGTTTGGGCTGTTGAGAGGAGTAAAAAACCATCAAAAATTTCAATCCTGCATGATTTTACCAAGAAATGTGATTCTTCATTCAAAACCTGATTTTTGCTATTGGGCTCTATTGAATAATGAATGTTTTGAATTTTCTCCAAAAGTAAAGTAGTTGCAAACTCATGCTTTTAGAGACTTGTTTGGGCTCATGAGAGGAGTAGAAAAACATCAAAAATTTCAGTCCTGCATGATTCTACCAAGAAATGTGTGTTCATTGAAACCGCTGGTTTTTGATAGTTTGGGCCCTATTGAATAATGAATGTTTTGAATTTTCTCCAAAAGTAAAGTAGTTGCAAACTCATCCTTTTAGAAACTTGTTTGGGCTGTTGAGAGGAGTAAAAAACCATCAAAAATTTCAATCCTGCATGATTCTACCAAGAAATGTGATTCTTCATTCAAAACGCTGGTTTTTGCTATTGGGCTCTATTGAATAATGAATGTTTTGAATTTTCTCCAAAAGTAAAGTAGTTGCAAACTCATCCTTTTAGAGACTTGTTTGGGCTCATGAGAGGAGTAGAAAAAAATCAAAAATTTCAGTCCTGCATGATTCTACCAAGAAATGTGTGTTCATTCAAACCGCTGGTTTTTGATATTTTGGGCTCTATTGAATAATGAATGTTTTGAATTTTCTCCAAAAGTAAAGTAGTTGCAAACTCATCCTTTTAGAAACTTGTTTGGGCTGTTGAGAGGAGTAAAAAACCATCAAAAATTTCAATCCTGCATGATTCTACCAAGAAATGTGATTCTTCATTCAAAACGCTGGTTTTTGCTATTGGGCTCTATTGAATAATGAATGTTTTGAATTTTCTCCAAAAGTAAAGTAGTTGCAAACTCATGCTTTTAGAGACTTGTTTGGGCTCATGAGAGGAGTAGAAAAACATCAAAAATTTCAGTCCTGCATGATTTTACCAAGAAATGTGTGTTCATTGAAACCGCTGGTTTTTGATAGTTTGGGCCCTATTGAATAATGAATGTTTTGAATTTTCTCCAAAAGTAAAGTAGTTGCAAACTCATCCTTTTAGAGACTTGTTTGGGCTCATGAGAGGAGTAGAAAAACATCAAAAATTTCAGTCCTGCACGATTCTACCAAGAAATGTGTGTTCATTCAAACCGCTGGTTTTTTATATTTTGGGCTCTATTGAATAATGAATGTTTTGAATTTTCTCCAAAAGTAAAGTAGTTGCAAACTCATGCTTTTAGAGACTTGTTTGGGCTCATGAGAGGAGTAGAAAAACATCAAAAATTTCAGTCCTGCATGATTCTACCAAGAAATGTGTGTTCATTGAAACCGCTGGTTTTTGATAGTTTGGGCCCTATTGAATAATGAATGTTTTGAATTTTCTCCAAAAGTAAAGTAGTTGCAAACTCATCCTTTTAGAAACTTGTTTGGGCTGTTGAGAGGAGGAAAAAACCATCAAAAATTTCAATCCTGCATGATTTTACCAAGAAATGTGATTCTTCATTCAAAACCTGATTTTTGCTATTGGGCTCTATTGAATAATGAATGTTTTGAATTTTCTCCAAAAGTAAAGAAGTTGCAAACTCATGCTTTTAGAGACTTGTTTGGGCTCATGAGAGGAGTAGAAAAACATCAAAAATTTCAGTCCTGCATGATTCTACCAAGAAATGTGTGTTCATTGAAACCGCTGGTTTTTGATAGTTTGGGCCCTATTGAATAATGAATGTTTTGAATTTTCTCCAAAAGTAAAGTAGTTGCAAACTCATCCTTTTAGAAACTTGTTTGGGCTGTTGAGAGGAGTAAAAAACCATCAAAAATTTCAATCCTGCATGATTCTACCAAGAAATGTGATTCTTCATTCAAAACCTGATTTTTGCTATTGGGCTCTATTGAATAATGAATGTTTTGAATTTTTTCCAAAAGTAAAGTAGTTGCAAACTCATGCTTTTAGAGACTTGTTTGGGCTCATGAGAGGAGTAGAAAAACATCAAAAATTTCAGTCCTGCATGATTCTACCAAGAAATGTGTGTTCATTGAAACCGCTGGTTTTTGATAGTTTGGGCCCTATTGAATAATGAATGTTTTGAATTTTCTCCAAAAGTAAAGTAGTTGCAAACTCATCCTTTTAGAGACTTGTTTGGGCTCATGAGAGGACTAGAAAAACATCAAAAATTTCAGTCCTGCACGATTCTACCAAGAAATGTGTGTTCATTCAAACCGCTGGTTTTTTATATTTTGGACTCTATTGAATAATGAATGTTTTGAATTTTCTCCAAAAGTAAAGTAGTTGCAAACTCATGCTTTTAGAGACTTGTTTGGGCTCATGAGAGGAGTAGAAAAACATCCAAAATTTCAGTCCTGCATGATTCTACCAAGAAATGTGTATTCATTCAAACCGCTGGTTTTTGATAGTTTGGGCCCTATTGAATAATGAATGTTTTGAATTTTCTCCAAAAGTAAAGTAGTTGCAAACTCATCCTTTTAGAAACTTGTTTGGGCTGTTGAGAGGAGTAAAAAACCATCAAAAATTTCAATCCTGCATGATTCTACCAAGAAATGTGATTCTACATTCAAAACGCTGGTTTTTGCTATTGGGCTCTATTGAATAATGAATGTTTTGAATTTTCTCCAAAAGTAAAGTAGTTGCAAACTCATCCTTTTAGAAACTTGTTTGGGCTGTTGAGAGGAGTAAAAAACCATCAAAAATTTCAATCCTGCATGATTCTACCAAGAAATGTGATTCTTCATTCAAAACGCTGGTTTTTGCTATTGGGCTCTATTGAATAATGAATGTTTTCAATTTTCTCCAAAAGTAAAGTAGTTGCAAACTCATCCTTTTAGAAACTTGTTTGGGCTGTTGAGAGGAGTAAAAAACCATCAGAAATTTCAATCCTGCATGATTCTACCAAGAAATGTGATTCTTCATTCAAAACGCTGGTTTTTGCTATTGGGCTCTATTGAATAATGAATGTTTTGAATTTTCTCCAAAAGTAAAGTAGTTGCAAACTCATCCTTTTAGAGACTTGTTTGGGCTCATGAGAGGAGTAGAAAAACATCAAAAATTTCAGTCCTGCACGATTCTACCAAGAAATGTGTGTTCATTCAAACCGCTGGTTTTTGATATTTTGGGCCCTATTGAATAAAGAATGTTTTGAATTTTCTCCAAAAGTAAAGTAGTTGCAAACTCATCCTTTTAGAAACTTGTTTGGGCTGTTGAGAGGAGTAAAAAACCATCAAAAATTTCAATCCTGCATGATTCTACCAAGAAATGTGATTCTTCATTCAAAACCTGATTTTTGCTATTGGGCTCTATTGAATAATGAATGTTTTGAATTTTTTCCAAAAGTAAAGTAGTTGCAAACTCATGCTTTTAGAGACTTGTTTGGGCTCATGAGAGGAGTAGAAAAACTTCAAAAATTTCAGTCCTGCATGATTCTACCAAGAAATGTGTGTTCATTCAAACCGCTGGTTTTTGATAGTTTGGGCCCTATTGAATAATGAATGTTTTGAATTTTCTCCAAAAGTAAAGTAGTTGCAAACTCATCCTTTTAGAAACTTGTTTGGGCTGTTGAGAGGAGTAAAAAAACATCAAAAATTTCAATCCTGCATGATTTTACCAAGAAATGTGATTCTTCATTCAAATCCTGATTTTTGCTATTGGGCTCTATTGAATAGTGAATGTTTTGAATTTTCTCCAAAAGTAAAGTAGTTGCAAACTCATGCTTTTAGAGACTTGTTTGGGCTCATGAGAGGAGTAGAAAAACATCAAAAATTTCAGTCCTGCATGATTCTACCAAGAAATGTGTGTTCATTCAAACCGCTGGTTTTTGATAGTTTGGGCCCTATTGAATAATGAATGTTTTGAATTTTCTCCAAAAGTAAAGTAGTTGCAAACTCATCCTTTTAGAAACTTGTTTGGGCTGTTGAGAGGAGTAAAATACCATCAAAAATTTCAATCCTGCATGATTTTACCAAGAAATGTGATTCTTCATTCAAAACCTGATTTTTGCTATTGGGCTCTATTGAATAATGAATGTTTTGAATTTTCTCCAAAAGTAAAGTAGTTGCAAACTCATGCTTTTAGAGACTTGTTTGGGCTCATGAGAGGAGTAGAAAAACATCAAAAATTTCAGTCCTGCATGATTCTACCAAGAAATGTGTGTTCATTGAAACCGCTGGTTTTTGATAGTTTGGGCCCTATTGAATAATGAATGTTTTGAATTTTCTCCAAAAGTAAAGTAGTTGCAAACTCATCCTTTTAGAAACTTGTTTGGGCTGTTGAGAGGAGTAAAAAACCATCAAAAATTTCAATCCTGCATGATTCTACCAAGAAATGTGATTCTTCATTCAAAACGCTGGTTTTTGCTATTGGGCTCTATTGAATAATGAATGTTTTGAATTTTCTCCAAAAGTAAAGTAGTTGCAAACTCATCCTTTTAGAGACTTGTTTGGGCTCATGAGAGGAGTAGAAAAAAATCAAAAATTTCAGTCCTGCATGATTCTACCAAGAAATGTGTGTTCATTCAAACCGCTGGTTTTTGATATTTTGGGCTCTATTGAATAATGAATGTTTTGAATTTTCTCCAAAAGTAAAGTAGTTGCAAACTCATCCTTTTAGAAACTTGTTTGGGCTGTTGAGAGGAGTAAAAAACCATCAAAAATTTCAATCCTGCATGATTCTACCAAGAAATGTGATTCTTCATTCAAAACGCTGGTTTTTGCTATTGGGCTCTATTGAATAATGAATGTTTTGAATTTTCTCCAAAAGTAAAGTAGTTGCAAACTCATGCTTTTAGAGACTTGTTTGGGCTCATGAGAGGAGTAGAAAAACATCAAAAATTTCAGTCCTGCATGATTTTACCAAGAAATGTGTGTTCATTGAAACCGCTGGTTTTTGATAGTTTGGGCCCTATTGAATAATGAATGTTTTGAATTTTCTCCAAAAGTAAAGTAGTTGCAAACTCATCCTTTTAGAGACTTGTTTGGGCTCATGAGAGGAGTAGAAAAACATCAAAAATTTCAGTCCTGCACGATTCTACCAAGAAATGTGTGTTCATTCAAACCGCTGGTTTTTTATATTTTGGGCTCTATTGAATAATGAATGTTTTGAATTTTCTCCAAAAGTAAAGTAGTTGCAAACTCATGCTTTTAGAGACTTGTTTGGGCTCATGAGAGGAGTAGAAAAACATCAAAAATTTCAGTCCTGCATGATTCTACCAAGAAATGTGTGTTCATTGAAACCGCTGGTTTTTGATAGTTTGGGCCCTATTGAATAATGAATGTTTTGAATTTTCTCCAAAAGTAAAGTAGTTGCAAACTCATCCTTTTAGAAACTTGTTTGGGCTGTTGAGAGGAGTAAAAAACCATCAAAAATTTCAATCCTGCATGATTTTACCAAGAAATGTGATTCTTCATTCAAAACCTGATTTTTGCTATTGGGCTCTATTGAATAATGAATGTTTTGAATTTTCTCCAAAAGTAAAGAAGTTGCAAACTCATGCTTTTAGAGACTTGTTTGGGCTCATGAGAGGAGTAGAAAAACATCAAAAATTTCAGTCCTGCATGATTCTACCAAGAAATGTGTGTTCATTGAAACCGATGGTTTTTGATAGTTTGGGCCCTATTGAATAATGAATGTTTTGAATTTTCTCCAAAAGTAAAGTAGTTGCAAACTCATCCTTTTAGAAACTTGTTTGGGCTGTTGAGAGGAGTAAAAAACCATCAAAAATTTCAATCCTGCATGATTCTACCAAGAAATGTGATTCTTCATTCAAAACCTGATTTTTGCTATTGGGCTCTATTGAATAATGAATGTTTTGAATTTTTTCCAAAAGTAAAGTAGTTGCAAACTCATGCTTTTAGAGACTTGTTTGGGCTCATGAGAGGAGTAGAAAAACATCAAAAATTTCAGTCCTGCATGATTCTACCAAGAAATGTGTGTTCATTGAAACCGCTGGTTTTTGATAGTTTGGGCCCTATTGAATAATGAATGTTTTGAATTTTCTCCAAAAGTAAAGTAGTTGCAAACTCATCCTTTTAGAGACTTGTTTGGGCTCATGAGAGGAGTAGAAAAACATCAAAAATTTCAGTCCTGCACGATTCTACCAAGAAATGTGTGTTCATTCAAACCGCTGGTTTTTTATATTTTGGACTCTATTGAATAATGAATGTTTTGAATTTTCTCCAAAAGTAAAGTAGTTGCAAACTCATGCTTTTAGAGACTTGTTTGGGCTCATGAGAGGAGTAGAAAAACATCCAAAATTTCAGTCCTGCATGATTCTACCAAGAAATGTGTATTCATTCAAACCGCTGGTTTTTGATAGTTTGGGCCCTATTGAATAATGAATGTTTTGAATTTTCTCCAAAAGTAAAGTAGTTGCAAACTCATCCTTTTAGAAACTTGTTTGGGCTGTTGAGAGGAGTAAAAAACCATCAAAAATTTCAATCCTGCATGATTCTACCAAGAAATGTGATTCTACATTCAAAACGCTGGTTTTTGCTATTGGGCTCTATTGAATAATGAATGTTTTGAATTTTCTCCAAAAGTAAAGTAGTTGCAAACTCATCCTTTTAGAGACTTTTTTGGGCTCATGAGAGGAGTAGAAAAACATCAAAAATTTCAGTCCTGCAAGATTCTACCAAGAAATGTGTGTTCATTGAAACCGCTGGTTTTTGATAGTTTGGGCCCTATTGAATAATGAATGTTTTGAATTTTCTCCAAAAGTAAAGTAGTTGCAAACTCATCCTTTTAGAAACTTGTTTGGGCTGTTGAGAGGAGTAAAAAACCATCAAAAATTTCAATCCTGCATGATTCTACCAAGAAATGTGATTCTTCATTCAAAACGCTGGTTTTTGCTATTGGGCTCTATTGAATAATGAATGTTTTGAATTTTCTCCAAAAGTAAAGTAGTTGCAAACTCATCCTTTTAGAAACTTGTTTGGGCTGTTGAGAGGAGTAAAAAACCATCAAAAATTTCAATCCTGCATGATTCTACCAAGAAATGTGATTCTTCATTCAAAACGCTGGTTTTTGCTATTGGGCTCTATTGAATAATGAATGTTTTCAATTTTCTCCAAAAGTAAAGTAGTTGCAAACTCATCCTTTTAGAAACTTGTTTGGGCTGTTGAGAGGAGTAAAAAACCATCAAAAATTTCAATCCTGCATGATTCTACCAAGAAATGTGATTCTTCATTCAAAACCTGATTTTTGCTATTGGGCTCTATTGAATAATGAATGTTTTGAATTTTCTCCAAAAGTAAAGTAGTTGCAAACTCATGCTTTTAGAGACTTGTTTGGGCTCATGAGAGGAGTAGAAAAACATCAAAAATTTCAGTCCTGCATGATTCTACCAAGAAATGTGTGTTCATTGAAACCGCTGGTTTTTGATAGTTTGGGCCCTATTGAATAATGAATGTTTTGAATTTTCTCCAAAAGTAAAGTAGTTGCAAACTCATCCTTTTAGAGACTTGTTTGGGCTCATGAGAGGAGTAGAAAAACATCTAAAATTTCAGTCCTGCACGATTCTACCAAGAAATGTGTGTTCATTCAAACCGCTGTTTTTTTATATTTTGGGCTCTATTGAATAATGAATGTTTTGAATTTTCTCCAAAAGTAAAGTAGTTGCAAACTCATGCTTTTAGAGACTTGTTTGGGCTCATGAGAGGAGTAGAAAAACATCAAAAATTTCACTCCTGCACGATTCTACCAAGAAATGTGTGTTCATTCAAACCGCTGGTTTTTGATATTTTGGGCCCTATTGAATAATGAATGTTTTGAATTTTCTCCAAAAGTAAAGTAGTTGCAAACTCATCCTTTTAGAAACTTGTTTGTGCTGTTGAGAGGAGTAAAAAAACATCAAAAATTTCAATCCTGCATGATTCTACCAAGAAATGTGATTCTTCATTCAAAACCTGATTTTTGCTATTGGGCTCTATTGAATAATGAATGTTTTGAATTTTCTCCAAAAGTAAAGTAGTTGCAAGCTCATCCTTTTAGAGACTTGTTTGGGCTCATGAGAGGAGTAGAAAAACATCAAAAATTTCAGTCCTGCATGATTCTACCAAGAAATGTGTGTTCATTCAAACCGCTGGTTTTTGATAGTTTGGGCCCTATTGAATAATGAATGTTTTGAATTTTCTCCAAAAGTAAAGTAGTTGCAAACTCATCCTTTTAGAAACTTGTTTGGGCTGTTGAGAGGAGTAAAAAACCATCAAAAATTTCAATCCTGCATGATTCTACCAAGAAATGTGATTCTTCATTCAAAACGCTGGTTTTTGCTATTGGGCTCTATTGAATAATGAATGTTTTGAATTTTCTCCAAAAGTAAAGTAGTTGCAAACTCATCCTTTTAGAAACTTGTTTGGGCTGTTGAGAGGAGTAAAAAACCATCAAAAATTTCAATCCTGCATGATTCTACCAAGAAATGTGATTCTTCATTCAAAACGCTGGTTTTTGCTATTGGGCTCTATTGAATGATGAATGTTTTGAATTTTCTCCAAAAGTAAAGTAGTTGCAAACTCATCCTTTTAGAGACTTGTTTGGGCTCATGAGAGGAGTAGAAAAACATCAAAAATTTCAGTCCTGCACGATTCTACCAAGAAATGTGTGTTCATTCAAACCGCTGGTTTTTGATATTTTGGGCCCTATTGAATAATGAATGTTTTGAATTTTCTCCAAAAGTAAAGTAGTTGCAAACTCATCCTTTTAGAAACTTGTTTGGGCTGTTGACAGGAGGAAAAAACCATCAAAAATTTCAATCCTGCATGATTCTACCAAGAAATGTGATTCTTCATTCAAAACCTGATTTTTGCTATTGGGCTCTATTGAATAATGAATGTTTTGAATTTTCTCCAAAAGTAAAGTAGTTGCAAACTCATCCTTTTAGAGACTTGTTTGGGCTCATGAGAGGAGTAGAAAAACATCAAAAATTTCAGTCCTGCACGATTCTACCTAGAAATGTGTGTTCATTCAAACCGCTGTTTTTTTATATTTTGGGCTCTATTGAATAATGAATGTTTTGAATTTTCTCCAAAAGTAAAGTAGTTGCAAACTCATGCTTTTAGAGACTTGTTTGGGCTCATGAGAGGAGTAGAAAAACATCAAAAATTTCAGTCCTGCATGATTCTACCAAGAAATGTGTGTTCATTCAAACCGCTGGTTTTTGATAGTTTGGGCCCTATTGAATAATGAATGTTTTGAATTTTCTCCAAAAGTAAAGTAGTTGCAAACTCATCCTTTTAGAAACTTGTTTGGGCTGTTGAGGGGAGTAAAAAACCATCAAAAATTTCAATCCTGCATGATTCTACCAAGAAATGTGATTCTTCATTCAAAACGCTGGTTTTTGCTATTGGGCTCTATTGAATAATGAATGTTTTGAATTTTCTCCAAAAGTAAAGTAGTTGCAAACTCATCCTTTTAGAGACTTGTTTGGGCTCATGAGAGGAGTAGAAAAACATCAAAAATTTCAGTCCTGCACGATTCTACCAAGAAATGTGTGTTCATTGAAACCGCTGGTTTTTGATATTTTGGGCCCTATTGAATAATGAATGTTTTGAATTTTCTCCAAAAGTAAAGTAGTTGCAAACTCATCCTTTTAGAAACTTGTTTGTGCTGTTGAGAGGAGTAAAAAAACATCAAAAATTTCAATCCTGCATGATTCTACCAAGAAATGTGATTCTTCATTCAAAACCTGATTTTTGCTATTGGGCTCTATTGAATAATGAATGTTTTGAATTTTCTCCAAAAGTAAAGTAGTTGCAAACTCATCCTTTTAGAGACTTGTTTGGGCTCATGAGAGGAGTAGAAAAACATCAAAAATTTCAGTCCTGCATGATTCTACCAAGAAATGTGTGTTCATTCAAACCGCTGGTTTTTGATAGTTTGGGCCCTATTGAATAATGAATGTTTTGAATTTTCTCCAAAAGTAAAGTAGTTGCAAACTCATCCTTTTAGAAACTTGTTTGGGCTGTTGAGAGGAGTAAAAAACCATCAAAAATTTCAATCCTGCATGATTCTACCAAGAAATGTGATTCTTCATTCAAAACGCTGGTTTTTGCTATTGGGCTCTATTGAATAATGAATGTTTTGAATTTTCTCCAAAAGTAAAGTAGTTGCAAACTCATCCTTTTAGAAACTTGTTTGGGCTGTTGAGAGGAGTAAAAAACCATCAAAAATTTCAATCCTGCATGATTCTACCAAGAAATGTGATTCTTCATTCAAAACGCTGGTTTTTGCTATTGGGCTCTATTGAATAATGAATGTTTTCAATTTTCTCCAAAAGTAAAGTAGTTGCAAACTCATCCTTTTAGAAACTTGTTTGGGCTGTTGAGAGGAGTAAAAAACCATCAAAAATTTCAATCCTGCATGATTCTACCAAGAAATGTGATTCTTCATTCAAAACGCTGGTTTTTGCTATTGGGCTCTATTGAATAATGAATGTTTTGAATTTTCTCCAAAAGTAAAGTAGTTGCAAACTCATCCTTTTAGAGACTTGTTTGGGCTCATGAGAGGAGTAGAAAAACATCAAAAATTTCAGTCCTGCACGATTCTACCAAGAAATGTGTGTTCATTCAAACCGCTGGTTTTTGATATTTTGGGCCCTATTGAATAATGAATGTTTTGAATTTTCTCCAAAAGTAAAGTAGTTGCAAACTCATCCTTTTAGAAACTTGTTTGGGCTGTTGAGAGGAGTAAAAAACCATCAAAAATTTCAATCCTGCATGATTCTACCAAGAAATGTGATTCTTCATTCAAAACCTGATTTTTGCTATTGGGCTCTATTGAATAATGAATGTTTTGAATTTTTTCCAAAAGTAAAGTAGTTGCAAACTCATGCTTTTAGAGACTTGTTTGGGCTCATGAGAGGAGTAGAAAAACATCAAAAATTTCAGTCCTGCATGATTCTACCAAGAAATGTGTGTTCATTCAAACCGCTGGTTTTTGATAGTTTGGGCCCTATTGAATAATGAATGTTTTGAATTTTCTCCAAAAGTAAAGTAGTTGCAAACTCATCCTTTTAGAAACTTGTTTGGGCTGTTGAGAGGAGTAAAAAACCATCAAAAATTTCAATCCTGCATGATTCTACCAAGAAATGTGATTCTACATTCAAAACGCTGGTTTTTGCTATTGGGCTCTATTGAATAATGAATGTTTTGAATTTTCTCCAAAAGTAAAGTAGTTGCAAACTCATCCTTTTAGAGACTTTTTTGGGCTCATGAGAGGAGTAGAAAAACATCAAAAATTTCAGTCCTGCAAGATTCTACCAAGAAATGTGTGTTCATTGAAACCGCTGGTTTTTGATAGTTTGGGCCCTATTGAATAATGAATGTTTTGAATTTTCTCCAAAAGTAAAGTAGTTGCAAACTCATCCTTTTAGAAACTTGTTTGGGCTGTTGAGAGGAGTAAAAAACCATCAAAAATTTCAATCCTGCATGATTCTACCAAGAAATGTGATTCTTCATTCAAAACGCTGGTTTTTGCTATTGGGCTCTATTGAATAATGAATGTTTTGAATTTTCTCCAAAAGTAAAGTAGTTGCAAACTCATCCTTTTAGAAACTTGTTTGGGCTGTTGAGAGGAGTAAAAAACCATCAAAAATTTCAATCCTGCATGATTCTACCAAGAAATGTGATTCTTCATTCAAAACGCTGGTTTTTGCTATTGGGCTCTTTTGAATAATGAATGTTTTCAATTTTCTCCAAAAGTAAAGTAGTTGCAAACTCATCCTTTTAGAAACTTGTTTGGGCTGTTGAGAGGAGTAAAAAACCATCAAAAATTTCAATCCTGCATGATTCTACCAAGAAATGTGATTCTTCATTCAAAACCTGATTTTTGCTATTGGGCTCTATTGAATAATGAATGTTTTGAATTTTCTCCAAAAGTAAAGTAGTTGCAAACTCATGCTTTTAGAGACTTGTTTGGGCTCATGAGAGGAGTAGAAAAACATCAAAAATTTCAGTCCTGCATGATTCTACCAAGAAATGTGTGTTCATTGAAACCGCTGGTTTTTGATAGTTTGGGCCCTATTGAATAATGAATGTTTTGAATTTTCTCCAAAAGTAAAGTAGTTGCAAACTCATCCTTTTAGAGACTTGTTTGGGCTCATGAGAGGAGTAGAAAAACATCTAAAATTTCAGTCCTGCACGATTCTACCAAGAAATGTGTGTTCATTCAAACCGCTGTTTTTTTATATTTTGGGCTCTATTGAATAATGAATGTTTTGAATTTTCTCCAAAAGTAAAGTAGTTGCAAACTCATGCTTTTAGAGACTTGTTTGGGCTCATGAGAGGAGTAGAAAAACATCAAAAATTTCACTCCTGCACGATTCTACCAAGAAATGTGTGTTCATTCAAACCGCTGGTTTTTGATATTTTGGGCCCTATTGAATAATGAATGTTTTGAATTTTCTCCAAAAGTAAAGTAGTTGCAAACTCATCCTTTTAGAAACTTGTTTGTGCTGTTGAGAGGAGTAAAAAAACATCAAAAATTTCAATCCTGCATGATTCTACCAAGAAATGTGATTCTTCATTCAAAACCTGATTTTTGCTATTGGGCTCTATTGAATAATGAATGTTTTGAATTTTCTCCAAAAGTAAAGTAGTTGCAAACTCATCCTTTTAGAGACTTGTTTGGGCTCATGAGAGGAGTAGAAAAACATCAAAAATTTCAGTCCTGCATGATTCTACCAAGAAATGTGTGTTCATTCAAACCGCTGGTTTTTGATAGTTTGGGCCCTATTGAATAATGAATGTTTTGAATTTTCTCCAAAAGTAAAGTAGTTGCAAACTCATCCTTTTAGAAACTTGTTTGGGCTGTTGAGAGGAGTAAAAAACCATCAAAAATTTCAATCCTGCATGATTCTACCAAGAAATGTGATTCTTCATTCAAAACGCTGGTTTTTGCTATTGGGCTCTATTGAATAATGAATGTTTTGAATTTTCTCCAAAAGTAAAGTAGTTGCAAACTCATCCTTTTAGAAACTTGTTTGGGCTGTTGAGAGGAGTAAAAAACCATCAAAAATTTCAATCCTGCATGATTCTACCAAGAAATGTGATTCTTCATTCAAAACGCTGGTTTTTGCTATTGGGCTCTATTGAATGATGAATGTTTTGAATTTTCTCCAAAAGTAAAGTAGTTGCAAACTCATCCTTTTAGAGACTTGTTTGGGCTCATGAGAGGAGTAGAAAAACATCAAAAATTTCAGTCCTGCACGATTCTACCAAGAAATGTGTGTTCATTCAAACCGCTGGTTTTTGATATTTTGGGCCCTATTGAATAATGAATGTTTTGAATTTTCTCCAAAAGTAAAGTAGTTGCAAACTCATCCTTTTAGAAACTTGTTTGGGCTGTTGACAGGAGGAAAAAACCATCAAAAATTTCAATCCTGCATGATTCTACCAAGAAATGTGATTCCTCATTCAAAACCTGATTTTTGCTATTGGGCTCTATTGAATAATGAATGTTTTGAATTTTCTCCAAAAGTAAAGTAGTTGCAAACTCATCCTTTTAGAGACTTGTTTGGGCTCATGAGAGGAGTAGAAAAACATCAAAAATTTCAGTCCTGCACGATTCTACCTAGAAATGTGTGTTCATTCAAACCGCTGTTTTTTTATATTTTGGGCTCTATTGAATAATGAATGTTTTGAATTTTCTCCAAAAGTAAAGTAGTTGCAAACTCATGCTTTTAGAGACTTGTTTGGGCTCATGAGAGGAGTAGAAAAACATCAAAAATTTCAGTCCTGCATGATTCTACCAAGAAATGTGTGTTCATTCAAACCGCTGGTTTTTGATAGTTTGGGCCCTATTGAATAATGAATGTTTTGAATTTTCTCCAAAAGTAAAGTAGTTGCAAACTCATCCTTTTAGAAACTTGTTTGGGCTGTTGAGGGGAGTAAAAAACCATCAAAAATTTCAATCCTGCATGATTCTACCAAGAAATGTGATTCTTCATTCAAAACGCTGGTTTTTGCTATTGGGCTCTATTGAATAATGAATGTTTTGAATTTTCTCCAAAAGTAAAGTAGTTGCAAACTCATCCTTTTAGAGACTTGTTTGGGCTCATGAGAGGAGTAGAAAAACATCAAAAATTTCAGTCCTGCATGATTCTACCAAGAAATGTGTGTTCATTCAAACCGCTGGTTTTTGATAGTTTGGGCCCTATTGAATAATGAATGTTTTGAATTTTCTCCAAAAGTAAAGTAGTTGCAAACTCATCCTTTTAGAAACTTGTTTGGGCTGTTGAGAGGAGTAAAAAACCATCAAAAATTTCAATCCTGCATGATTCTACCAAGAAATGTGATTCTTCATTCAAAACGCTGGTTTTTGCTATTGGGCTCTATTGAATAATGAATGTTTTGAATTTTCTCCAAAAGTAAAGTAGTTGCAAACTCATCCTTTTAGAAACTTGTTTGGGCTGTTGAGAGGAGTAAAAAACCATCAAAAATTTCAATCCTGCATGATTCTACCAAGAAATGTGATTCTTCATTCAAAACGCTGGTTTTTGCTATTGGGCTCTATTGAATAATGAATGTTTTCAATTTTCTCCAAAAGTAAAGTAGTTGCAAACTCATCCTTTTAGAAACTTGTTTGGGCTGTTGAGAGGAGTAAAAAACCATCAGAAATTTCAATCCTGCATGATTCTACCAAGAAATGTGATTCTTCATTCAAAACGCTGGTTTTTGCTATTGGGCTCTATTGAATAATGAATGTTTTGAATTTTCTCCAAAAGTAAAGTAGTTGCAAACTCATCCTTTTAGAGACTTGTTTGGGCTCATGAGAGGAGTAGAAAAACATCAAAAATTTCAGTCCTGCACGATTCTACCAAGAAATGTGTGTTCATTCAAACCGCTGGTTTTTGATATTTTGGGCCCTATTGAATAATGAATGTTTTGAATTTTCTCCAAAAGTAAAGTAGTTGCAAACTCATCCTTTTAGAAACTTGTTTGGGCTGTTGAGAGGAGTAAAAAACCATCAAAAATTTCAATCCTGCATGATTCTACCAAGAAATGTGATTCTTCATTCAAAACCTGATTTTTGCTATTGGGCTCTATTGAATAATGAATGTTTTGAATTTTTTCCAAAAGTAAAGTAGTTGCAAACTCATGCTTTTAGAGACTTGTTTGGGCTCATGAGAGGAGTAGAAAAACATCAAAAATTTCAGTCCTGCATGATTCTACCAAGAAATGTGTGTTCATTCAAACCGCTGGTTTTTGATAGTTTGGGCCCTATTGAATAATGAATGTTTTGAATTTTCTCCAAAAGTAAAGTAGTTGCAAACTCATCCTTTTAGAAACTTGTTTGGGCTGTTGAGAGGAGTAAAAAACCATCAAAAATTTCAATCCTGCATGATTCTACCAAGAAATGTGATTCTTCATTCAAAACGCTGGTTTTTGCTATTGGGCTCTATTGAATAATGAATGTTTTGAATTTTCTCCAAAAGTAAAGTAGTTGCAAACTCATCCTTTTAGAAACTTGTTTGGGCTGTTGAGAGGAGTAAAAAACCATCAAAAATTTCAATCCTGCATGATTCTACCAAGAAATGTGATTCTTCATTCAAAACGCTGGTTTTTGCTATTGGGCTCTATTGAATAATGAATGTTTTGAATTTTCTCCAAAAGTAAAGTAGTTGCAAACTCATCCTTTTAGAAACTTGTTTGGGCTGTTGAGAGGAGTAAAAAACCATCAGAAATTTCAATCCTGCATGATTCTACCAAGAAATGTGATTCTTCATTCAAAACGCTGGTTTTTGCTATTGGGCTCTATTGAATAATGAATGTTTTGAATTTTCTCCAAAAGTAAAGTAGTTGCAAACTCATCCTTTTAGAGACTTGTTTGGGCTCATGAGAGGAGTAGAAAAACATCAAAAATTTCAGTCCTGCACGATTCTACCAAGAAATGTGTGTTCATTCAAACTGCTGGTTTTTGATATTTTGGGCCCTATTGAATAATGAATGTTTTGAATTTTCTCCAAAAGTAAAGTAGTTGCAAACTCATCCTTTTAGAAACTTGTTTGGGCTGTTGAGAGGAGTAAAAAACCATCAAAAATTTCAATCCTGCATGATTCTACCAAGAAATGTGATTCTTCATTCAAAACCTGATTTTTGCTATTGGGCTCTATTGAATAATGAATGTTTTGAATTTTTTCCAAAAGTAAAGTAGTTGCAAACTCATGCTTTTAGAGACTTGTTTGGGCTCATGAGAGGAGTAGAAAAACTTCAAAAATTTCAGTCCTGCATGATTCTACCAAGAAATGTGTGTTCATTCAAACCGCTGGTTTTTGATAGTTTGGGCCCTATTGAATAATGAATGTTTTGAATTTTCTCCAAAAGTAAAGTAGTTGCAAACTCATCCTTTTAGAAACTTGTTTGGGCTGTTGAGAGGAGTAAAAAAACATCAAAAATTTCAATCCTGCATGATTTTACCAAGAAATGTGATTCTTCATTCAAATCCTGATTTTTGCTATTGGGCTCTATTGAATAGTGAATGTTTTGAATTTTCTCCAAAAGTAAAGTAGTTGCAAACTCATGCTTTTAGAGACTTGTTTGGGCTCATGAGACGAGTAGAAAAACATCAAAAATTTCAGTCCTGCATGATTCTACCAAGAAATGTGTGTTCATTCAAACCGCTGGTTTTTGATAGTTTGGGCCCTATTGAATAATGAATGTTTTGAATTTTCTCCAAAAGTAAAGTAGTTGCAAACTCATCCTTTTAGAAACTTGTTTGGGCTGTTGAGAGGAGTAAAAAACCATCAAAAATTTCAATCCTGCATGATTCTACCAAGAAATGTGATTCTTCATTCAAAACGCTGGTTTTTGCTATTGGGCTCTATTGAATAATGAATGTTTTGAATTTTCTCCAAAAGTAAAGTAGTTGCAAACTCATCCTTTTAGAGACTTGTTTGGGCTCATGAGAGGAGTAGAAAAAAATCAAAAATTTCAGTCCTGCATGATTCTACCAAGAAATGTGTGTTCATTCAAACCGCTGGTTTTTGATATTTTGGGCTCTATTGAATAATGAATGTTTTGAATTTTCTCCAAAAGTAAAGTAGTTGCAAACTCATCCTTTTAGAAACTTGTTTGGGCTGTTGAGAGGAGTAAAAAACCATCAAAAATTTCAATCCTGCATGATTCTACCAAGAAATGTGATTCTTCATTCAAAACGCTGGTTTTTGCTATTGGGCTCTATTGAATAATGAATGTTTTGAATTTTCTCCAAAAGTAAAGTAGTTGCAAACTCATGCTTTTAGAGACTTGTTTGGGCTCATGAGAGGAGTAGAAAAACATCAAAAATTTCAGTCCTGCATGATTTTACCAAGAAATGTGTGTTCATTGAAACCGCTGGTTTTTGATAGTTTGGGCCCTATTGAATAATGAATGTTTTGAATTTTCTCCAAAAGTAAAGTAGTTGCAAACTCATCCTTTTAGAGACTTGTTTGGGCTCATGAGAGGAGTAGAAAAACATCAAAAATTTCAGTCCTGCACGATTCTACCAAGAAATGTGTGTTCATTCAAACCGCTGGTTTTTTATATTTTGGGCTCTATTGAATAATGAATGTTTTGAATTTTCTCCAAAAGTAAAGTAGTTGCAAACTCATGCTTTTAGAGACTTGTTTGGGCTCATGAGAGGAGTAGAAAAACATCAAAAATTTCAGTCCTGCATGATTCTACCAAGAAATGTGTGTTCATTCAAACCGCTGGTTTTTGATAGTTTGGGCCCTATTGAATAATGAATGTTTTGAATTTTCTCCAAAAGTAAAGTAGTTGCAAACTCATCCTTTTAGAAACTTGTTTGGGCTGTTGAGAGGAGTAAAAAACCATCAAAAATTTCAATCCTGCATGATTTTACCAAGAAATGTGATTCTTCATTCAAAACCTGATTTTTGCTATTGGGCTCTATTGAATAATGAATGTTTTGAATTTTCTCCAAAAGTAAAGAAGTTGCAAACTCATGCTTTTAGAGACTTGTTTGGGCTCATGAGAGGAGTAGAAAAACATCAAAAATTTCAGTCCTGCATGATTCTACCAAGAAATGTGTGTTCATTGAAACCGCTGGTTTTTGATAGTTTGGGCCCTATTGAATAATGAATGTTTTGAATTTTCTCCAAAAGTAAAGTAGTTGCAAACTCATCCTTTTAGAAACTTGTTTGGGCTGTTGAGAGGAGTAAAAAACCATCAAAAATTTCAATCCTGCATGATTCTACCAAGAAATGTGATTCTTCATTCAAAACGCTGGTTTTTGCTATTGGGCTCTATTGAATAATGAATGTTTTGAATTTTCTCCAAAAGTAAAGTAGTTGCAAACTCATCCTTTTAGAGACTTGTTTGGGCTCATGAGAGGAGTAGAAAAACATCAAAAATTTCAGTCCTGCACGATTCTACCAAGAAATGTGTGTTCATTCAAACCGCTGGTTTTTGATATTTTGGGCCCTATTGAATAATGAATGTTTTGAATTTTCTCCAAAAGTAAAGTAGTTGCAAACTCATCCTTTTAGAAACTTGTTTGGGCTGTTGAGAGGAGTAAAACACCCTCAAAAATTTCAATCCTGCATGATTCTACCCAGAAATGTGATTCTTCATTCAAAACCTGATTTTTGCTATTGGGCTCTATTGAATAATGAATGTTTTGAATTTTCTCCAAAAGTAAAGTAGTTGCAAACTCATGCTTTTAGAGACTTGTTTGGGCTCATGAGAGGAGTAGAAAAACATCAAAAATTTCAGTTCTGCATGAATCTACCAAGAAATGTGTGTTCATTGAAACCGCTGGTTTTTGATAGTTTTGGCCCTATTGAATAATGAATGTTTTGAATTTTCTCCAAAAGTAAAGTAGTTGCAAACTCATCCTTTTAGAAACTTGTTTGTGCTGTTGAGAGGAGTAAAAAAACATCAAAAATTTCAATCCTGCATGATTCTACCAAGAAATGTGATTCTTCATTCAAAACCTGATTTTTGCTATTGGGCTCTATTGAATAATGAATGTTTTGAATTTTCTCCAAAAGTAAAGTAGTTGCAAACTCATCCTTTTAGAGACTTGTTTGGGCTCATGAGAGGAGTAGAAAAACATCAAAAATTTCAGTCCTGCATGATTCTACCAAGAAATGTGTGTTCATTCAAACCGCTGGTTTTTGATAGTTTGGGCCCTATTGAATAATGAATGTTTTGAATTTTCTCCAAAAGTAAAGTAGTTGCAAACTCATCCTTTTAGAAACTTGTTTGGGCTGTTGAGAGGAGTAAAAAACCATCAAAAATTTCAATCCTGCATGATTCTACCAAGAAATGTGATTCTTCATTCAAAACCTGATTTTTGCTATTGGGCTCTATTGAATAATGAATGTTTTGAATTTTCTCCAAAAGTAATGTAGTTGCAAACTCATGCTTTTAGAGACTTGTTTGGGCTCATGAGAGGAGTAGAAAAACATCAAAAATTTCAGTCCTGCATGATTCTACCAAGAAATGTGTGTTCATTGAAACCGCTGGTTTTTGATAGTTTGGGCCCTATTGAATAATGAATGTTTTGAATTTTCTCCAAAAGTAAAGTAGTTGCAAACTCATCCTTTTAGAAACTTGTTTGGGCTGTTGAGAGGAGTAAAAAACCATCAAAAATTTCAATCCTGCATGATTCTACCAAGAAATGTGATTCTTCATTCAAAACGCTGGTTTTTGCTATTGGGCTCTATTGAATAATGAATGTTTTGAATTTTCTCCAAAAGTAAAGTAGTTGCAAACTCATCCTTTTAGAAACTTGTTTGGGCTGTTGAGAGGAGTAAAAAACCATCAAAAATTTCAATCCTGCATGATTCTACCAAGAAATGTGATTCTTCATTCAAAACGCTGGTTTTTGCTATTGGGCTCTATTGAATAATGAATGTTTTCAATTTTCTCCAAAAGTAAAGTAGTTGCAAACTCATCCTTTTAGAAACTTGTTTGGGCTGTTGAGAGGAGTAAAAAACCATCAGAAATTTCAATCCTGCATGATTCTACCAAGAAATGTGATTCTTCATTCAAAACGCTGGTTTTTGCTATTGGGCTCTATTGAATAATGAATGTTTTGAATTTTCTCCAAAAGTAAAGTAGTTGCAAACTCATCCTTTTAGAGACTTGTTTGGGCTCATGAGAGGAGTAGAAAAACATCAAAAATTTCAGTCCTGCACGATTCTACCAAGAAATGTGTGTTCATTCAAACCGCTGGTTTTTGATATTTTGGGCCCTATTGAATAATGAATGTTTTGAATTTTCTCCAAAAGTAAAGTAGTTGCAAACTCATCCTTTTAGAAACTTGTTTGGGCTGTTGAGAGGAGTAAAAAACCATCAAAAATTTCAATCCTGCATGATTCTACCAAGAAATGTGATTCTTCATTCAAAACCTGATTTTTGCTATTGGGCTCTATTGAATAATGAATGTTTTGAATTTTTTCCAAAAGTAAAGTAGTTGCAAACTCATGCTTTTAGAGACTTGTTTGGGCTCATGAGAGGAGTAGAAAAACATCAAAAATTTCAGTCCTGCATGATTCTACCAAGAAATGTGTGTTCATTGAAACCGCTGGTTTTTGATAGTTTGGGCCCTATTGAATAATGAATGTTTTGAATTTTCTCCAAAAGTAAAGTAGTTGCAAACTCATCCTTTTAGAGACTTGTTTGGGCTCATGAGAGGAGTAGAAAAACATCAAAAATTTCAGTCCTGCACGATTCTACCAAGAAATGTGTGTTCATTCAAACCGCTGGTTTTTTATATTTTGGACTCTATTGAATAATGAATGTTTTGAATTTTCTCCAAAAGTAAAGTAGTTGCAAACTCATGCTTTTAGAGACTTGTTTGGGCTCATGAGAGGAGTAGAAAAACATCCAAAATTTCAGTCCTGCATGATTCTACCAAGAAATGTGTATTCATTCAAACCGCTGGTTTTTGATAGTTTGGGCCCTATTGAATAATGAATGTTTTGAATTTTCTCCAAAAGTAAAGTAGTTGCAAACTCATCCTTTTAGAAACTTGTTTGGGCTGTTGAGAGGAGTAAAAAACCATCAAAAATTTCAATCCTGCATGATTCTACCAAGAAATGTGATTCTACATTCAAAACGCTGGTTTTTGCTATTGGGCTCTATTGAATAATGAATGTTTTGAATTTTCTCCAAAAGTAAAGTAGTTGCAAACTCATCCTTTTAGAGACTTTTTTGGGCTCATGAGAGGAGTAGAAAAACATCAAAAATTTCAGTCCTGCAAGATTCTACCAAGAAATGTGTGTTCATTGAAACCGCTGGTTTTTGATAGTTTGGGCCCTATTGAATAATGAATGTTTTGAATTTTCTCCAAAAGTAAAGTAGTTGCAAACTCATCCTTTTAGAAACTTGTTTGGGCTGTTGAGAGGAGTAAAAAACCATCAAAAATTTCAATCCTGCATGATTCTACCAAGAAATGTGATTCTTCATTCAAAACGCTGGTTTTTGCTATTGGGCTCTATTGAATAATGAATGTTTTGAATTTTCTCCAAAAGTAAAGTAGTTGCAAACTCATCCTTTTAGAAACTTGTTTGGGCTGTTGAGAGGAGTAAAAAACCATCAAAAATTTCAATCCTGCATGATTCTACCAAGAAATGTGATTCTTCATTCAAAACGCTGGTTTTTGCTATTGGGCTCTATTGAATAATGAATGTTTTCAATTTTCTCCAAAAGTAAAGTAGTTGCAAACTCATCCTTTTAGAAACTTGTTTGGGCTGTTGAGAGGAGTAAAAAACCATCAAAAATTTCAATCCTGCATGATTCTACCAAGAAATGTGATTCTTCATTCAAAACCTGATTTTTGCTATTGGGCTCTATTGAATAATGAATGTTTTGAATTTTCTCCAAAAGTAAAGTAGTTGCAAACTCATGCTTTTAGAGACTTGTTTGGGCTCATGAGAGGAGTAGAAAAACATCAAAAATTTCAGTCCTGCATGATTCTACCAAGAAATGTGTGTTCATTGAAACCGCTGGTTTTTGATAGTTTGGGCCCTATTGAATAATGAATGTTTTGAATTTTCTCCAAAAGTAAAGTAGTTGCAAACTCATCCTTTTAGAGACTTGTTTGGGCTCATGAGAGGAGTAGAAAAACATCTAAAATTTCAGTCCTGCACGATTCTACCAAGAAATGTGTGTTCATTCAAACCGCTGTTTTTTTATATTTTGGGCTCTATTGAATAATGAATGTTTTGAATTTTCTCCAAAAGTAAAGTAGTTGCAAACTCATGCTTTTAGAGACTTGTTTGGGCTCATGAGAGGAGTAGAAAAACATCAAAAATTTCACTCCTGCACGATTCTACCAAGAAATGTGTGTTCATTCAAACCGCTGGTTTTTGATATTTTGGGCCCTATTGAATAATGAATGTTTTGAATTTTCTCCAAAAGTAAAGTAGTTGCAAACTCATCCTTTTAGAAACTTGTTTGTGCTGTTGAGAGGAGTAAAAAAACATCAAAAATTTCAATCCTGCATGATTCTACCAAGAAATGTGATTCTTCATTCAAAACCTGATTTTTGCTATTGGGCTCTATTGAATAATGAATGTTTTGAATTTTCTCCAAAAGTAAAGTAGTTGCAAACTCATCCTTTTAGAGACTTGTTTGGGCTCATGAGAGGAGTAGAAAAACATCAAAAATTTCAGTCCTGCATGATTCTACCAAGAAATGTGTGTTCATTCAAACCGCTGGTTTTTGATAGTTTGGGCCCTATTGAATAATGAATGTTTTGAATTTTCTCCAAAAGTAAAGTAGTTGCAAACTCATCCTTTTAGAAACTTGTTTGGGCTGTTGAGAGGAGTAAAAAACCATCAAAAATTTCAATCCTGCATGATTCTACCAAGAAATGTGATTCTTCATTCAAAACGCTGGTTTTTGCTATTGGGCTCTATTGAATAATGAATGTTTTGAATTTTCTCCAAAAGTAAAGTAGTTGCAAACTCATCCTTTTAGAAACTTGTTTGGGCTGTTGAGAGGAGTAAAAAACCATCAAAAATTTCAATCCTGCATGATTCTACCAAGAAATGTGATTCTTCATTCAAAACGCTGGTTTTTGCTATTGGGCTCTATTGAATGATGAATGTTTTGAATTTTCTCCAAAAGTAAAGTAGTTGCAAACTCATCCTTTTAGAGACTTGTTTGGGCTCATGAGAGGAGTAGAAAAACATCAAAAATTTCAGTCCTGCACGATTCTACCAAGAAATGTGTGTTCATTCAAACCGCTGGTTTTTGATATTTTGGGCCCTATTGAATAATGAATGTTTTGAATTTTCTCCAAAAGTAAAGTAGTTGCAAACTCATCCTTTTAGAAACTTGTTTGGGCTGTTGACAGGAGGAAAAAACCATCAAAAATTTCAATCCTGCATGATTCTACCAAGAAATGTGATTCTTCATTCAAAACCTGATTTTTGCTATTGGGCTCTATTGAATAATGAATGTTTTGAATTTTCTCCAAAAGTAAAGTAGTTGCAAACTCATCCTTTTAGAGACTTGTTTGGGCTCATGAGAGGAGTAGAAAAACATCAAAAATTTCAGTCCTGCACGATTCTACCTAGAAATGTGTGTTCATTCAAACCGCTGTTTTTTTATATTTTGGGCTCTATTGAATAATGAATGTTTTGAATTTTCTCCAAAAGTAAAGTAGTTGCAAACTCATGCTTTTAGAGACTTGTTTGGGCTCATGAGAGGAGTAGAAAAACATCAAAAATTTCAGTCCTGCATGATTCTACCAAGAAATGTGTGTTCATTCAAACCGCTGGTTTTTGATAGTTTGGGCCCTATTGAATAATGAATGTTTTGAATTTTCTCCAAAAGTAAAGTAGTTGCAAACTCATCCTTTTAGAAACTTGTTTGGGCTGTTGAGGGGAGTAAAAAACCATCAAAAATTTCAATCCTGCATGATTCTACCAAGAAATGTGATTCTTCATTCAAAACGCTGGTTTTTGCTATTGGGCTCTATTGAATAATGAATGTTTTGAATTTTCTCCAAAAGTAAAGTAGTTGCAAACTCATCCTTTTAGAGACTTGTTTGGGCTCATGAGAGGAGTAGAAAAACATCAAAAATTTCAGTCCGGCACGATTCTACCAAGAAATGTGTGTTCATTGAAACCGCTGGTTTTTGATATTTTGGGCCCTATTGAATAATGAATGTTTTGAATTTTCTCCAAAAGTAAAGTAGTTGCAAACTCATCCTTTTAGAAACTTGTTTGTGCTGTTGAGAGGAGTAAAAAAACATCAAAAATTTCAATCCTGCATGATTCTACCAAGAAATGTGATTCTTCATTCAAAACCTGATTTTTGCTATTGGGCTCTATTGAATAATGAATGTTTTGAATTTTCTCCAAAAGTAAAGTAGTTGCAAACTCATCCTTTTAGAGACTTGTTTGGGCTCATGAGAGGAGTAGAAAAACATCAAAAATTTCAGTCCTGCATGATTCTACCAAGAAATGTGTGTTCATTCAAACCGCTGGTTTTTGATAGTTTGGGCCCTATTGAATAATGAATGTTTTGAATTTTCTCCAAAAGTAAAGTAGTTGCAAACTCATCCTTTTAGAAACTTGTTTGGGCTGTTGAGAGGAGTAAAAAACCATCAAAAATTTCAATACTGCATGATTCTACCAAGAAATGTGATTCTTCATTCAAAACGCTGGTTTTTGCTATTGGGCTCTATTGAATAATGAATGTTTTGAATTTTCTCCAAAAGTAAAGTAGTTGCAAACTCATCCTTTTAGAAACTTGTTTGGGCTGTTGAGAGGAGTAAAAAACCATCAAAAATTTCAATCCTGCATGATTCTACCAAGAAATGTGATTCTTCATTCAAAACGCTGGTTTTTGCTATTGGGCTCTATTGAATAATGAATGTTTTCAATTTTCTCCAAAAGTAAAGTAGTTGCAAACTCATCCTTTTAGAAACTTGTTTGGGCTGTTGAGAGGAGTAAAAAACCATCAGAAATTTCAATCCTGCATGATTCTACCAAGAAATGTGATTCTTCATTCAAAACGCTGGTTTTTGCTATTGGGCTCTATTGAATAATGAATGTTTTGAATTTTCTCCAAAAGTAAAGTAGTTGCAAACTCATCCTTTTAGAGACTTGTTTGGGCTCATGAGAGGAGTAGAAAAACATCAAAAATTTCAGTCCTGCACGATTCTACCAAGAAATGTGTGTTCATTCAAACCGCTGGTTTTTGATATTTTGGGCCCTATTGAATAATGAATGTTTTGAATTTTCTCCAAAAGTAAAGTAGTTGCAAACTCATCCTTTTAGAAACTTGTTTGGGCTGTTGAGAGGAGTAAAAAACCATCAAAAATTTCAATCCTGCATGATTCTACCAAGAAATGTGATTCTTCATTCAAAACCTGATTTTTGCTATTGGGCTCTATTGAATAATGAATGTTTTGAATTTTTTCCAAAAGTAAAGTAGTTGCAAACTCATGCTTTTAGAGACTTGTTTGGGCTCATGAGAGGAGTAGAAAAACATCAAAAATTTCAGTCCTGCATGATTCTACCAAGAAATGTGTGTTCATTCAAACCGCTGGTTTTTGATAGTTTGGGCCCTATTGAATAATGAATGTTTTGAATTTTCTCCAAAAGTAAAGTAGTTGCAAACTCATCCTTTTAGAAACTTGTTTGGGCTGTTGAGAGGAGTAAAAAACCATCAAAAATTTCAATCCTGCATGATTCTACCAAGAAATGTGATTCTTCATTCAAAACGCTGGTTTTTGCTATTGGGCTCTATTGAATAATGAATGTTTTGAATTTTCTCCAAAAGTAAAGTAGTTGCAAACTCATCCTTTTAGAAACTTGTTTGGGCTGTTGAGAGGAGTAAAAAACCATCAAAAATTTCAATCCTGCATGATTCTACCAAGAAATGTGATTCTTCATTCAAAACGCTGGTTTTTGCTATTGGGCTCTATTGAATAATGAATGTTTTCAATTTTCTCCAAAAGTAAAGTAGTTGCAAACTCATCCTTTTAGAAACTTGTTTGGGCTGTTGAGAGGAGTAAAAAACCATCAGAAATTTCAATCCTGCATGATTCTACCAAGAAATGTGATTCTTCATTCAAAACGCTGGTTTTTGCTATTGGGCTCTATTGAATAATGAATGATTTGAATTTTCTCCAAAAGTAAAGTAGTTGCAAACTCATCCTTTTAGAGACTTGTTTGGGCTCATGAGAGGAGTAGAAAAACATCAAAAATTTCAGTCCTGCACGATTCTACCAAGAAATGTGTGTTCATTCAAACCGCTGGTTTTTGATATTTTGGGCCCTATTGAATAAAGAATGTTTTGAATTTTCTCCAAAAGTAAAGTAGTTGCAAACTCATCCTTTTAGAAACTTGTTTGGGCTGTTGAGAGGAGTAAAAAACCATCAAAAATTTCAATCCTGCATGATTCTACCAAGAAATGTGATTCTTCATTCAAAACCTGATTTTTGCTATTGGGCTCTATTGAATAATGAATGTTTTGAATTTTTTCCAAAAGTAAAGTAGTTGCAAACTCATGCTTTTAGAGACTTGTTTGGGCTCATGAGAGGAGTAGAAAAACTTCAAAAATTTCAGTCCTGCATGATTCTACCAAGAAATGTGTGTTCATTCAAACCGCTGGTTTTTGATAGTTTGGGCCCTATTGAATAATGAATGTTTTGAATTTTCTCCAAAAGTAAAGTAGTTGCAAACTCATCCTTTTAGAAACTTGTTTGGGCTGTTGAGAGGAGTAAAAAAACATCAAAAATTTCAATCCTGCATGATTTTACCAAGAAATGTGATTCTTCATTCAAATCCTGATTTTTGCTATTGTGCTCTATTGAATAGTGAATGTTTTGAATTTTCTCCAAAAGTAAAGTAGTTGCAAACTCATGCTTTTAGAGACTTGTTTGGGCTCATGAGAGGAGTAGAAAAACATCAAAAATTTCAGTCCTGCATGATTCTACCAAGAAATGTGTGTTCATTCAAACCGCTGGTTTTTGATAGTTTGGGCCCTATTGAATAATGAATGTTTTGAATTTTCTCCAAAAGTAAAGTAGTTGCAAACTCATCCTTTTAGAAACTTGTTTGGGCTGTTGAGAGGAGTAAAAAACCATCAAAAATTTCAATCCTGCATGATTTTACCAAGAAATGTGATTCTTCATTCAAAACCTGATTTTTGCTATTGGGCTCTATTGAATAATGAATGTTTTGAATTTTCTCCAAAAGTAAAGTAGTTGCAAACTCATGCTTTTAGAGACTTGTTTGGGCTCATGAGAGGAGTAGAAAAACATCAAAAATTTCAGTCCTGCATGATTCTACCAAGAAATGTGTGTTCATTGAAACCGCTGGTTTTTGATAGTTTGGGCCCTATTGAATAATGAATGTTTTGAATTTTCTCCAAAAGTAAAGTAGTTGCAAACTCATCCTTTTAGAAACTTGTTTGGGCTGTTGAGAGGAGTAAAAAACCATCAAAAATTTCAATCCTGCATGATTCTACCAAGAAATGTGATTCTTCATTCAAAACGCTGGTTTTTGCTATTGGGCTCTATTGAATAATGAATGTTTTGAATTTTCTCCAAAAGTAAAGTAGTTGCAAACTCATCCTTTTAGAGACTTGTTTGGGCTCATGAGAGGAGTAGAAAAAAATCAAAAATTTCAGTCCTGCATGATTCTACCAAGAAATGTGTGTTCATTCAAACCGCTGGTTTTTGATATTTTGGGCTCTATTGAATAATGAATGTTTTGAATTTTCTCCAAAAGTAAAGTAGTTGCAAACTCATCCTTTTAGAAACTTGTTTGGGCTGTTGAGAGGAGTAAAAAACCATCAAAAATTTCAATCCTGCATGATTCTACCAAGAAATGTGATTCTTCATTCAAAACGCTGGTTTTTGCTATTGGGCTCTATTGAATAATGAATGTTTTGAATTTTCTCCAAAAGTAAAGTAGTTGCAAACTCATGCTTTTAGAGACTTGTTTGGGCTCATGAGAGGAGTAGAAAAACATCAAAAATTTCAGTCCTGCATGATTTTACCAAGAAATGTGTGTTCATTGAAACCGCTGGTTTTTGATAGTTTGGGCCCTATTGAATAATGAATGTTTTGAATTTTCTCCAAAAGTAAAGTAGTTGCAAACTCATCCTTTTAGAGACTTGTTTGGGCTCATGAGAGGAGTAGAAAAACATCAAAAATTTCAGTCCTGCACGATTCTACCAAGAAATGTGTGTTCATTCAAACCGCTGGTTTTTTATATTTTGGGCTCTATTGAATAATGAATGTTTTGAATTTTCTCCAAAAGTAAAGTAGTTGCAAACTCATGCTTTTAGAGACTTGTTTGGGCTCATGAGAGGAGTAGAAAAACATCAAAAATTTCAGTCCTGCATGATTCTACCAAGAAATGTGTGTTCATTGAAACCGCTGGTTTTTGATAGTTTGGGCCCTATTGAATAATGAATGTTTTGAATTTTCTCCAAAAGTAAAGTAGTTGCAAACTCATCCTTTTAGAAACTTGTTTGGGCTGTTGAGAGGAGTAAAAAACCATCAAAAATTTCAATCCTGCATGATTTTACCAAGAAATGTGATTCTTCATTCAAAACCTGATTTTTGCTATTGGGCTCTATTGAATAATGAATGTTTTGAATTTTCTCCAAAAGTAAAGAAGTTGCAAACTCATGCTTTTAGAGACTTGTTTGGGCTCATGAGAGGAGTAGAAAAACATCAAAAATTTCAGTCCTGCATGATTCTACCAAGAAATGTGTGTTCATTGAAACCGCTGGTTTTTGATAGTTTGGGCCCTATTGAATAATGAATGTTTTGAATTTTCTCCAAAAGTAAAGTAGTTGCAAACTCATCCTTTTAGAAACTTGTTTGGGCTGTTGAGAGGAGTAAAAAACCATCAAAAATTTCAATCCTGCATGATTCTACCAAGAAATGTGATTCTTCATTCAAAACCTGATTTTTGCTATTGGGCTCTATTGAATAATGAATGTTTTGAATTTTTTCCAAAAGTAAAGTAGTTGCAAACTCATGCTTTTAGAGACTTGTTTGGGCTCATGAGAGGAGTAGAAAAACATCAAAAATTTCAGTCCTGCATGATTCTACCAAGAAATGTGTGTTCATTGAAACCGCTGGTTTTTGATAGTTTGGGCCCTATTGAATAATGAATGTTTTGAATTTTCTCCAAAAGTAAAGTAGTTGCAAACTCATCCTTTTAGAGACTTGTTTGGGCTCATGAGAGGAGTAGAAAAACATCAAAAATTTCAGTCCTGCACGATTCTACCAAGAAATGTGTGTTCATTCAAACCGCTGGTTTTTTATATTTTGGACTCTATTGAATAATGAATGTTTTGAATTTTCTCCAAAAGTAAAGTAGTTGCAAACTCATGCTTTTAGAGACTTGTTTGGGCTCATGAGAGGAGTAGAAAAACATCCAAAATTTCAGTCCTGCATGATTCTACCAAGAAATGTGTATTCATTCAAACCGCTGGTTTTTGATAGTTTGGGCCCTATTGAATAATGAATGTTTTGAATTTTCTCCAAAAGTAAAGTAGTTGCAAACTCATCCTTTTAGAAACTTGTTTGGGCTGTTGAGAGGAGTAAAAAACCATCAAAAATTTCAATCCTGCATGATTCTACCAAGAAATGTGATTCTACATTCAAAACGCTGGTTTTTGCTATTGGGCTCTATTGAATAATGAATGTTTTGAATTTTCTCCAAAAGTAAAGTAGTTGCAAACTCATCCTTTTAGAAACTTGTTTGGGCTGTTGAGAGGAGTAAAAAACCATCAAAAATTTCAATCCTGCATGATTCTACCAAGAAATGTGATTCTTCATTCAAAACGCTGGTTTTTGCTATTGGGCTCTATTGAATAATGAATGTTTTCAATTTTCTCCAAAAGTAAAGTAGTTGCAAACTCATCCTTTTAGAAACTTGTTTGGGCTGTTGAGAGGAGTAAAAAACCATCAAAAATTTCAATCCTGCATGATTCTACCAAGAAATGTGATTCTTCATTCAAAACCTGATTTTTGCTATTGGGCTCTATTGAATAATGAATGTTTTGAATTTTTTCCAAAAGTAAAGTAGTTGCAAACTCATGCTTTTAGAGACTTGTTTGGGCTCATGAGAGGAGTAGAAAAACTTCAAAAATTTCAGTCCTGCATGATTCTACCAAGAAATGTGTGTTCATTCAAACCGCTGGTTTTTGATAGTTTGGGCCCTATTGAATAATGAATGTTTTGAATTTTCTCCAAAAGTAAAGTAGTTGCAAACTCATCCTTTTAGAAACTTGTTTGGGCTGTTGAGAGGAGTAAAAAAACATCAAAAATTTCAATCCTGCATGATTTTACCAAGAAATGTGATTCTTCATTCAAATCCTGATTTTTGCTATTGGGCTCTATTGAATAGTGAATGTTTTGAATTTTCTCCAAAAGTAAAGTAGTTGCAAACTCATGCTTTTAGAGACTTGTTTGGGCTCATGAGAGGAGTAGAAAAACATCAAAAATTTCAGTCCTGCATGATTCTACCAAGAAATGTGTGTTCATTCAAACCGCTGGTTTTTGATAGTTTGGGCCCTATTGAATAATGAATGTTTTGAATTTTCTCCAAAAGTAAAGTAGTTGCAAACTCATCCTTTTAGAAACTTGTTTGGGCTGTTGAGAGGAGTAAAAAACCATCAAAAATTTCAATCCTGCATGATTTTACCAAGAAATGTGATTCTTCATTCAAAACCTGATTTTTGCTATTGGGCTCTATTGAATAATGAATGTTTTGAATTTTCTCCAAAAGTAAAGTAGTTGCAAACTCATGCTTTTAGAGACTTGTTTGGGCTCATGAGAGGAGTAGAAAAACATCAAAAATTTCAGTCCTGCATGATTCTACCAAGAAATGTGTGTTCATTGAAACCGCTGGTTTTTGATAGTTTGGGCCCTATTGAATAATGAATGTTTTGAATTTTCTCCAAAAGTAAAGTAGTTGCAAACTCATCCTTTTAGAAACTTGTTTGGGCTGTTGAGAGGAGTAAAAAACCATCAAAAATTTCAATCCTGCATGATTCTACCAAGAAATGTGATTCTTCATTCAAAACGCTGGTTTTTGCTATTGGGCTCTATTGAATAATGAATGTTTTGAATTTTCTCCAAAAGTAAAGTAGTTGCAAACTCATCCTTTTAGAGACTTGTTTGGGCTCATGAGAGGAGTAGAAAAAAATCAAAAATTTCAGTCCTGCATGATTCTACCAAGAAATGTGTGTTCATTCAAACCGCTGGTTTTTGATATTTTGGGCTCTATTGAATAATGAATGTTTTGAATTTTCTCCAAAAGTAAAGTAGTTGCAAACTCATCCTTTTAGAAACTTGTTTGGGCTGTTGAGAGGAGTAAAAAACCATCAAAAATTTCAATCCTGCATGATTCTACCAAGAAATGTGATTCTTCATTCAAAACGCTGGTTTTTGCTATTGGGCTCTATTGAATAATGAATGTTTTGAATTTTCTCCAAAAGTAAAGTAGTTGCAAACTCATGCTTTTAGAGACTTGTTTGGGCTCATGAGAGGAGTAGAAAAACATCAAAAATTTCAGTCCTGCATGATTTTACCAAGAAATGTGTGTTCATTGAAACCGCTGGTTTTTGATAGTTTGGGCCCTATTGAATAATGAATGTTTTGAATTTTCTCCAAAAGTAAAGTAGTTGCAAACTCATCCTTTTAGAGACTTGTTTGGGCTCATGAGAGGAGTAGAAAAACATCAAAAATTTCAGTCCTGCACGATTCTACCAAGAAATGTGTGTTCATTCAAACCGCTGGTTTTTTATATTTTGGGCTCTATTGAATAATGAATGTTTTGAATTTTCTCCAAAAGTAAAGTAGTTGCAAACTCATGCTTTTAGAGACTTGTTTGGGCTCATGAGAGGAGTAGAAAAACATCAAAAATTTCAGTCCTGCATGATTCTACCAAGAAATGTGTGTTCATTGAAACCGCTGGTTTTTGATAGTTTGGGCCCTATTGAATAATGAATGTTTTGAATTTTCTCCAAAAGTAAAGTAGTTGCAAACTCATCCTTTTAGAAACTTGTTTGGGCTGTTGAGAGGAGTAAAAAACCATCAAAAATTTCAATCCTGCATGATTTTACCAAGAAATGTGATTCTTCATTCAAAACCTGATTTTTGCTATTGGGCTCTATTGAATAATGAATGTTTTGAATTTTCTCCAAAAGTAAAGAAGTTGCAAACTCATGCTTTTAGAGACTTGTTTGGGCTCATGAGAGGAGTAGAAAAACATCAAAAATTTCAGTCCTGCATGATTCTACCAAGAAATGTGTGTTCATTGAAACCGATGGTTTTTGATAGTTTGGGCCCTATTGAATAATGAATGTTTTGAATTTTCTCCAAAAGTAAAGTAGTTGCAAACTCATCCTTTTAGAAACTTGTTTGGGCTGTTGAGAGGAGTAAAAAACCATCAAAAATTTCAATCCTGCATGATTCTACCAAGAAATGTGATTCTTCATTCAAAACCTGATTTTTGCTATTGGGCTCTATTGAATAATGAATGTTTTGAATTTTTTCCAAAAGTAAAGTAGTTGCAAACTCATGCTTTTAGAGACTTGTTTGGGCTCATGAGAGGAGTAGAAAAACATCAAAAATTTCAGTCCTGCATGATTCTACCAAGAAATGTGTGTTCATTGAAACCGCTGGTTTTTGATAGTTTGGGCCCTATTGAATAATGAATGTTTTGAATTTTCTCCAAAAGTAAAGTAGTTGCAAACTCATCCTTTTAGAGACTTGTTTGGGCTCATGAGAGGAGTAGAAAAACATCAAAAATTTCAGTCCTGCACGATTCTACCAAGAAATGTGTGTTCATTCAAACCGCTGGTTTTTTATATTTTGGACTCTATTGAATAATGAATGTTTTGAATTTTCTCCAAAAGTAAAGTAGTTGCAAACTCATGCTTTTAGAGACTTGTTTGGGCTCATGAGAGGAGTAGAAAAACATCCAAAATTTCAGTCCTGCATGATTCTACCAAGAAATGTGTATTCATTCAAACCGCTGGTTTTTGATAGTTTGGGCCCTATTGAATAATGAATGTTTTGAATTTTCTCCAAAAGTAAAGTAGTTGCAAACTCATCCTTTTAGAAACTTGTTTGGGCTGTTGAGAGGAGTAAAAAACCATCAAAAATTTCAATCCTGCATGATTCTACCAAGAAATGTGATTCTACATTCAAAACGCTGGTTTTTGCTATTGGGCTCTATTGAATAATGAATGTTTTGAATTTTCTCCAAAAGTAAAGTAGTTGCAAACTCATCCTTTTAGAGACTTTTTTGGGCTCATGAGAGGAGTAGAAACACATCAAAAATTTCAGTCCTGCAAGATTCTACCAAGAAATGTGTGTTCATTGAAACCGCTGGTTTTTGATAGTTTGGGCCCTATTGAATAATGAATGTTTTGAATTTTCTCCAAAAGTAAAGTAGTTGCAAACTCATCCTTTTAGAAACTTGTTTGGGCTGTTGAGAGGAGTAAAAAACCATCAAAAATTTCAATCCTGCATGATTCTACCAAGAAATGTGATTCTTCATTCAAAACGCTGGTTTTTGCTATTGGGCTCTATTGAATAATGAATGTTTTGAATTTTCTCCAAAAGTAAAGTAGTTGCAAACTCATCCTTTTAGAAACTTGTTTGGGCTGTTGAGAGGAGTAAAAAACCATCAAAAATTTCAATCCTGCATGATTCTACCAAGAAATGTGATTCTTCATTCAAAACGCTGGTTTTTGCTATTGGGCTCTATTGAATAATGAATGTTTTCAATTTTCTCCAAAAGTAAAGTAGTTGCAAACTCATCCTTTTAGAAACTTGTTTGGGCTGTTGAGAGGAGTAAAAAACCATCAAAAATTTCAATCCTGCATGATTCTACCAAGAAATGTGATTCTTCATTCAAAACCTGATTTTTGCTATTGGGCTCTATTGAATAATGAATGTTTTGAATTTTCTCCAAAAGTAAAGTAGTTGCAAACTCATGCTTTTAGAGACTTGTTTGGGCTCATGAGAGGAGTAGAAAAACATCAAAAATTTCAGTCCTGCATGATTCTACCAAGAAATGTGTGTTCATTGAAACCGCTGGTTTTTGATAGTTTGGGCCCTATTGAATAATGAATGTTTTGAATTTTCTCCAAAAGTAAAGTAGTTGCAAACTCATCCTTTTAGAGACTTGTTTGGGCTCATGAGAGGAGTAGAAAAACATCTAAAATTTCAGTCCTGCACGATTCTACCAAGAAATGTGTGTTCATTCAAACCGCTGTTTTTTTATATTTTGGGCTCTATTGAATAATGAATGTTTTGAATTTTCTCCAAAAGTAAAGTAGTTGCAAACTCATGCTTTTAGAGACTTGTTTGGGCTCATGAGAGGAGTAGAAAAACATCAAAAATTTCACTCCTGCACGATTCTACCAAGAAATGTGTGTTCATTCAAACCGCTGGTTTTTGATATTTTGGGCCCTATTGAATAATGAATGTTTTGAATTTTCTCCAAAAGTAAAGTAGTTGCAAACTCATCCTTTTAGAAACTTGTTTGTGCTGTTGAGAGGAGTAAAAAAACATCAAAAATTTCAATCCTGCATGATTCTACCAAGAAATGTGATTCTTCATTCAAAACCTGATTTTTGCTATTGGGCTCTATTGAATAATGAATGTTTTGAATTTTCTCCAAAAGTAAAGTAGTTGCAAACTCATCCTTTTAGAGACTTGTTTGGGCTCATGAGAGGAGTAGAAAAACATCAAAAATTTCAGTCCTGCATGATTCTACCAAGAAATGTGTGTTCATTCAAACCGCTGGTTTTTGATAGTTTGGGCCCTATTGAATAATGAATGTTTTGAATTTTCTCCAAAAGTAAAGTAGTTGCAAACTCATCCTTTTAGAAACTTGTTTGGGCTGTTGAGAGGAGTAAAAAACCATCAAAAATTTCAATCCTGCATGATTCTACCAAGAAATGTGATTCTTCATTCAAAACGCTGGTTTTTGCTATTGGGCTCTATTGAATAATGAATGTTTTGAATTTTCTCCAAAAGTAAAGTAGTTGCAAACTCATCCTTTTAGAAACTTGTTTGGGCTGTTGAGAGGAGTAAAAAACCATCAAAAATTTCAATCCTGCATGATTCTACCAAGAAATGTGATTCTTCATTCAAAACGCTGGTTTTTGCTATTGGGCTCTATTGAATGATGAATGTTTTGAATTTTCTCCAAAAGTAAAGTAGTTGCAAACTCATCCTTTTAGAGACTTGTTTGGGCTCATGAGAGGAGTAGAAAAACATCAAAAATTTCAGTCCTGCACGATTCTACCAAGAAATGTGTGTTCATTCAAACCGCTGGTTTTTGATATTTTGGGCCCTATTGAATAATGAATGTTTTGAATTTTCTCCAAAAGTAAAGTAGTTGCAAACTCATCCTTTTAGAAACTTGTTTGGGCTGTTGACAGGAGGAAAAAACCATCAAAAATTTCAATCCTGCATGATTCTACCAAGAAATGTGATTCTTCATTCAAAACCTGATTTTTGCTATTGGGCTCTATTGAATAATGAATGTTTTGAATTTTCTCCAAAAGTAAAGTAGTTGCAAACTCATCCTTTTAGAGACTTGTTTGGGCTCATGAGAGGAGTAGAAAAACATCAAAAATTTCAGTCCTGCACGATTCTACCTAGAAATGTGTGTTCATTCAAACCGCTGTTTTTTTATATTTTGGGCTCTATTGAATAATGAATGTTTTGAATTTTCTCCAAAAGTAAAGTAGTTGCAAACTCATGCTTTTAGAGACTTGTTTGGGCTCATGAGAGGAGTAGAAAAACATCAAAAATTTCAGTCCTGCATGATTCTACCAAGAAATGTGTGTTCATTCAAACCGCTGGTTTTTGATAGTTTGGGCCCTATTGAATAATGAATGTTTTGAATTTTCTCCAAAAGTAAAGTAGTTGCAAACTCATCCTTTTAGAAACTTGTTTGGGCTGTTGAGGGGAGTAAAAAACCATCAAAAATTTCAATCCTGCATGATTCTACCAAGAAATGTGATTCTTCATTCAAAACGCTGGTTTTTGCTATTGGGCTCTATTGAATAATGAATGTTTTGAATTTTCTCCAAAAGTAAAGTAGTTGCAAACTCATCCTTTTAGAGACTTGTTTGGGCTCATGAGAGGAGTAGAAAAACATCAAAAATTTCAGTCCTGCACGATTCTACCAAGAAATGTGTGTTCATTGAAACCGCTGGTTTTTGATATTTTGGGCCCTATTGAATAATGAATGTTTTGAATTTTCTCCAAAAGTAAAGTAGTTGCAAACTCATCCTTTTAGAAACTTGTTTGTGCTGTTGAGAGGAGTAAAAAAACATCAAAAATTTCAATCCTGCATGATTCTACCAAGAAATGTGATTCTTCATTCAAAACCTGATTTTTGCTATTGGGCTCTATTGAATAATGAATGTTTTGAATTTTCTCCAAAAGTAAAGTAGTTGCAAACTCATCCTTTTAGAGACTTGTTTGGGCTCATGAGAGGAGTAGAAAAACATCAAAAATTTCAGTCCTGCATGATTCTACCAAGAAATGTGTGTTCATTCAAACCGCTGGTTTTTGATAGTTTGGGCCCTATTGAATAATGAATGTTTTGAATTTTCTCCAAAAGTAAAGTAGTTGCAAACTCATCCTTTTAGAAACTTGTTTGGGCTGTTGAGAGGAGTAAAAAACCATCAAAAATTTCAATCCTGCATGATTCTACCAAGAAATGTGATTCTTCATTCAAAACGCTGGTTTTTGCTATTGGGCTCTATTGAATAATGAATGTTTTGAATTTTCTCCAAAAGTAAAGTAGTTGCAAACTCATCCTTTTAGAAACTTGTTTGGGCTGTTGAGAGGAGTAAAAAACCATCAAAAATTTCAATCCTGCATGATTCTACCAAGAAATGTGATTCTTCATTCAAAACGCTGGTTTTTGCTATTGGGCTCTATTGAATAATGAATGTTTTCAATTTTCTCCAAAAGTAAAGTAGTTGCAAACTCATCCTTTTAGAAACTTGTTTGGGCTGTTGAGAGGAGTAAAAAACCATCAGAAATTTCAATCCTGCATGATTCTACCAAGAAATGTGATTCTTCATTCAAAACGCTGGTTTTTGCTATTGGGCTCTATTGAATAATGAATGTTTTGAATTTTCTCCAAAAGTAAAGTAGTTGCAAACTCATCCTTTTAGAGACTTGTTTGGGCTCATGAGAGGAGTAGAAAAACATCAAAAATTTCAGTCCTGCACGATTCTACCAAGAAATGTGTGTTCATTCAAACCGCTGGTTTTTGATATTTTGGGCCCTATTGAATAATGAATGTTTTGAATTTTCTCCAAAAGTAAAGTAGTTGCAAACTCATACTTTTAGAAACTTGTTTGGGCTGTTGAGAGGAGTAAAAAACCATCAAAAATTTCAATCCTGCATGATTCTACCAAGAAATGTGATTCTTCATTCAAAACCTGATTTTTGCTATTGGGCTCTATTGAATAATGAATGTTTTGAATTTTTTCCAAAAGTAAAGTAGTTGCAAACTCATGCTTTTAGAGACTTGTTTGGGCTCATGAGAGGAGTAGAAAAACATCAAAAATTTCAGTCCTGCATGATTCTACCAAGAAATGTGTGTTCATTCAAACCGCTGGTTTTTGATAGTTTGGGCCCTATTGAATAATGAATGTTTTGAATTTTCTCCAAAAGTAAAGTAGTTGCAAACTCATCCTTTTAGAAACTTGTTTGGGCTGTTGAGAGGAGTAAAAAACCATCAAAAATTTCAATCCTGCATGATTCTACCAAGAAATGTGATTCTTCATTCAAAACGCTGGTTTTTGCTATTGGGCTCTATTGAATAATGAATGTTTTGAATTTTCTCCAAAAGTAAAGTAGTTGCAAACTCATCCTTTTAGAAACTTGTTTGGGCTGTTGAGAGGAGTAAAAAACCATCAAAAATTTCAATCCTGCATGATTCTACCAAGAAATGTGATTCTTCATTCAAAACGCTGGTTTTTGCTATTGGGCTCTATTGAATAATGAATGTTTTCAATTTTCTCCAAAAGTAAAGTAGTTGCAAACTCATCCTTTTAGAAACTTGTTTGGGCTGTTGAGAGGAGTAAAAAACCATCAGAAATTTCAATCCTGCATGATTCTACCAAGAAATGTGATTCTTCATTCAAAACGCTGGTTTTTGCTATTGGGCTCTATTGAATAATGAATGTTTTGAATTTTCTCCAAAAGTAAAGTAGTTGCAAACTCATCCTTTTAGAGACTTGTTTGGGCTCATGAGAGGAGTAGAAAAACATCAAAAATTTCGGTCCTGCACGATTCTACCAAGAAATGTGTGTTCATTCAAACCGCTGGTTTTTGATATTTTGGGCCCTATTGAATAAAGAATGTTTTGAATTTTCTCCAAAAGTAAAGTAGTTGCAAACTCATCCTTTTAGAAACTTGTTTGGGCTGTTGAGAGGAGTAAAAAACCATCAAAAATTTCAATCCTGCATGATTCTACCAAGAAATGTGATTCTTCATTCAAAACCTGATTTTTGCTATTGGGCTCTATTGAATAATGAATGTTTTGAATTTTTTCCAAAAGTAAAGTAGTTGCAAACTCATGCTTTTAGAGACTTGTTTGGGCTCATGAGAGGAGTAGAAAAACTTCAAAAATTTCAGTCCTGCATGATTCTACCAAGAAATGTGTGTTCATTCAAACCGCTGGTTTTTGATAGTTTGGGCCCTATTGAATAATGAATGTTTTGAATTTTCTCCAAAAGTAAAGTAGTTGCAAACTCATCCTTTTAGAAACTTGTTTGGGCTGTTGAGAGGAGTAAAAAAACATCAAAAATTTCAATCCTGCATGATTTTACCAAGAAATGTGATTCTTCATTCAAAACCTGATTTTTGCTATTGGGCTCTATTGAATAATGAATGTTTTGAATTTTCTCCAAAAGTAAAGTAGTTGCAAACTCATGCTTTTAGAGACTTGTTTGGGCTCATGAGAGGAGTAGAAAAACATCAAAAATTTCAGTCCTGCATGATTCTACCAAGAAATGTGTGTTCATTGAAACCGCTGGTTTTTGATAGTTTGGGCCCTATTGAATAATGAATGTTTTGAATTTTCTCCAAAAGTAAAGTAGTTGCAAACTCATCCTTTTAGAAACTTGTTTGGGCTGTTGAGAGGAGTAAAAAACCATCAAAAATTTCAATCCTGCATGATTCTACCAAGAAATGTGATTCTTCATTCAAAACGCTGGTTTTTGCTATTGGGCTCTATTGAATAATGAATGTTTTGAATTTTCTCCAAAAGTAAAGTAGTTGCAAACTCATCCTTTTAGAGACTTGTTTGGGCTCATGAGAGGAGTAGAAAAAAATCAAAAATTTCAGTCCTGCATGATTCTACCAAGAAATGTGTGTTCATTCAAACCGCTGGTTTTTGATATTTTGGGCTCTATTGAATAATGAATGTTTTGAATTTTCTCCAAAAGTAAAGTAGTTGCAAACTCATCCTTTTAGAAACTTGTTTGGGCTGTTGAGAGGAGTAAAAAACCATCAAAAATTTCAATCCTGCATGATTCTACCAAGAAATGTGATTCTTCATTCAAAACGCTGGTTTTTGCTATTGGGCTCTATTGAATAATGAATGTTTTGAATTTTCTCCAAAAGTAAAGTAGTTGCAAACTCATGCTTTTAGAGACTTGTTTGGGCTCATGAGAGGAGTAGAAAAACATCAAAAATTTCAGTCCTGCATGATTTTACCAAGAAATGTGTGTTCATTGAAACCGCTGGTTTTTGATAGTTTGGGCCCTATTGAATAATGAATGTTTTGAATTTTCTCCAAAAGTAAAGTAGTTGCAAACTCATCCTTTTAGAGACTTGTTTGGGCTCATGAGAGGAGTAGAAAAACATCAAAAATTTCAGTCCTGCACGATTCTACCAAGAAATGTGTGTTCATTCAAACCGCTGGTTTTTTATATTTTGGGCTCTATTGAATAATGAATGTTTTGAATTTTCTCCAAAAGTAAAGTAGTTGCAAACTCATGCTTTTAGAGACTTGTTTGGGCTCATGAGAGGAGTAGAAAAACATCAAAAATTTCAGTCCTGCATGATTCTACCAAGAAATGTGTGTTCATTGAAACCGCTGGTTTTTGATAGTTTGGGCCCTATTGAATAATGAATGTTTTGAATTTTCTCCAAAAGTAAAGTAGTTGCAAACTCATCCTTTTAGAAACTTGTTTGGGCTGTTGAGAGGAGTAAAAAACCATCAAAAATTTCAATCCTGCATGATTTTACCAAGAAATGTGATTCTTCATTCAAAACCTGATTTTTGCTATTGGGCTCTATTGAATAATGAATGTTTTGAATTTTCTCCAAAAGTAAAGAAGTTGCAAACTCATGCTTTTAGAGACTTGTTTGGGCTCATGAGAGGAGTAGAAAAACATCAAAAATTTCAGTCCTGCATGATTCTACCAAGAAATGTGTGTTCATTGAAACCGCTGGTTTTTGATAGTTTGGGCCCTATTGAATAATGAATGTTTTGAATTTTCTCCAAAAGTAAAGTAGTTGCAAACTCATCCTTTTAGAAACTTGTTTGGGCTGTTGAGAGGAGTAAAAAACCATCAAAAATTTCAATCCTGCATGATTCTACCAAGAAATGTGATTCTTCATTCAAAACGCTGGTTTTTGCTATTGGGCTCTATTGAATAATGAATGTTTTGAATTTTCTCCAAAAGTAAAGTAGTTGCAAACTCATCCTTTTAGAGACTTGTTTGGGCTCATGAGAGGAGTAGAAAAACATCAAAAATTTCAGTCCTGCACGATTCTACCAAGAAATGTGTGTTCATTCAAACCGCTGGTTTTTGATATTTTGGGCCCTATTGAATAATGAATGTTTTGAATTTTCTCCAAAAGTAAAGTAGTTGCAAACTCATCCTTTTAGAAACTTGTTTGGGCTGTTGAGAGGAGTAAAACACCCTCAAAAATTTCAATCCTGCATGATTCTACCCAGAAATGTGATTCTTCATTCAAAACCTGATTTTTGCTATTGGGCTCTATTGAATAATGAATGTTTTGAATTTTCTCCAAAAGTAAAGTAGTTGCAAACTCATGCTTTTAGAGACTTGTTTGGGCTCATGAGAGGAGTAGAAAAACATCAAAAATTTCAGTTCTGCATGAATCTACCAAGAAATGTGTGTTCATTGAAACCGCTGGTTTTTGATAGTTTTGGCCCTATTGAATAATGAATGTTTTGAATTTTCTCCAAAAGTAAAGTAGTTGCAAACTCATCCTTTTAGAAACTTGTTTGTGCTGTTGAGAGGAGTAAAAAAACATCAAAAATTTCAATCCTGCATGATTCTACCAAGAAATGTGATTCTTCATTCAAAACCTGATTTTTGCTATTGGGCTCTATTGAATAATGAATGTTTTGAATTTTCTCCAAAAGTAAAGTAGTTGCAAACTCATCCTTTTAGAGACTTGTTTGGGCTCATGAGAGGAGTAGAAAAACATCAAAAATTTCAGTCCTGCATGATTCTACCAAGAAATGTGTGTTCATTCAAACCGCTGGTTTTTGATAGTTTGGGCCCTATTGAATAATGAATGTTTTGAATTTTCTCCAAAAGTAAAGTAGTTGCAAACTCATCCTTTTAGAAACTTGTTTGGGCTGTTGAGAGGAGTAAAAAACCATCAAAAATTTCAATCCTGCATGATTCTACCAAGAAATGTGATTCTTCATTCAAAACGCTGGTTTTTGCTAATGGGCTCTATTGAATAATGAATGTTTTGAATTTTCTCCAAAAGTAAAGTAGTTGCAAACTCATCCTTTTAGAAACTTGTTTGGGCTGTTGAGAGGAGTAAAAAACCATCAAAAATTTCAATCCTGCATGATTCTACCAAGAAATGTGATTCTTCATTCAAAACGCTGGTTTTTGCTATTGGGCTCTATTGAATAATGAATGTTTTCAATTTTCTCCAAAAGTAAAGTAGTTGCAAACTCATCCTTTTAGAAACTTGTTTGGGCTGTTGAGAGGAGTAAAAAACCATCAGAAATTTCAATCCTGCATGATTCTACCAAGAAATGTGATTCTTCATTCAAAACGCTGGTTTTTGCTATTGGGCTCTATTGAATAATGAATGTTTTGAATTTTCTCCAAAAGTAAAGTAGTTGCAAACTCATCCTTTTAGAGACTTGTTTGGGCTCATGAGAGGAGTAGAAAAACATCAAAAATTTCAGTCCTGCACGATTCTACCAAGAAATGTGTGTTCATTCAAACCGCTGGTTTTTGATATTTTGGGCCCTATTGAATAATGAATGTTTTGAATTTTCTCCAAAAGTAAAGTAGTTGCAAACTCATCCTTTTAGAAACTTGTTTGGGCTGTTGAGAGGAGTAAAAAACCATCAAAAATTTCAATCCTGCATGATTCTACCAAGAAATGTGATTCTTCATTCAAAACCTGATTTTTGCTATTGGGCTCTATTGAATAATGAATGTTTTGAATTTTTTCCAAAAGTAAAGTAGTTGCAAACTCATGCTTTTAGAGACTTGTTTGGGCTCATGAGAGGAGTAGAAAAACATCAAAAATTTCAGTCCTGCATGATTCTACCAAGAAATGTGTGTTCATTCAAACCGCTGGTTTTTGATAGTTTGGGCCCTATTGAATAATGAATGTTTTGAATTTTCTCCAAAAGTAAAGTAGTTGCAAACTCATCCTTTTAGAAACTTGTTTGGGCTGTTGAGAGGAGTAAAAAACCATCAAAAATTTCAATCCTGCATGATTCTACCAAGAAATGTGATTCTTCATTCAAAACGCTGGTTTTTGCTATTGGGCTCTATTGAATAATGAATGTTTTGAATTTTCTCCAAAAGTAAAGTAGTTGCAAACTCATCCTTTTAGAAACTTGTTTGGGCTGTTGAGAGGAGTAAAAAACCATCAAAAATTTCAATCCTGCATGATTCTACCAAGAAATGTGATTCTTCATTCAAAACGCTGGTTTTTGCTATTGGGCTCTATTGAATAATGAATGTTTTCAATTTTCTCCAAAAGTAAAGTAGTTGCAAACTCATCCTTTTAGAAACTTGTTTGGGCTGTTGAGAGGAGTAAAAAACCATCAGAAATTTCAATCCTGCATGATTCTACCAAGAAATGTGATTCTTCATTCAAAACGCTGGTTTTTGCTATTGGGCTCTATTGAATAATGAATGTTTTGAATTTTCTCCAAAAGTAAAGTAGTTGCAAACTCATCCTTTTAGAGACTTGTTTGGGCTCATGAGAGGAGTAGAAAAACATCAAAAATTTCAGTCCTGCACGATTCTACCAAGAAATGTGTGTTCATTCAAACCGCTGGTTTTTGATATTTTGGGCCCTATTGAATAAAGAATGTTTTGAATTTTCTCCAAAAGTAAAGTAGTTGCAAACTCATCCTTTTAGAAACTTGTTTGGGCTGTTGAGAGGAGTAAAAAACCATCAAAAATTTCAATCCTGCATGATTCTACCAAGAAATGTGATTCTTCATTCAAAACCTGATTTTTGCTATTGGGCTCTATTGAATAATGAATGTTTTGAATTTTTTCCAAAAGTAAAGTAGTTGCAAACTCATGCTTTTAGAGACTTGTTTGGGCTCATGAGAGGAGTAGAAAAACTTCAAAAATTTCAGTCCTGCATGATTCTACCAAGAAATGTGTGTTCATTCAAACCGCTGGTTTTTGATAGTTTGGGCCCTATTGAATAATGAATGTTTTGAATTTTCTCCAAAAGTAAAGTAGTTGCAAACTCATCCTTTTAGAAACTTGTTTGGGCTGTTGAGAGGAGTAAAAAAACATCAAAAATTTCAATCCTGCATGATTTTACCAAGAAATGTGATTCTTCATTCAAATCCTGATTTTTGCTATTGGGCTCTATTGAATAGTGAATGTTTTGAATTTTCTCCAAAAGTAAAGTAGTTGCAAACTCATGCTTTTAGAGACTTGTTTGGGCTCATGAGAGGAGTAGAAAAACATCAAAAATTTCAGTCCTGCATGATTCTACCAAGAAATGTGTGTTCATTCAAACCGCTGGTTTTTGATAGTTTGGGCCCTATTGAATAATGAATGTTTTGAATTTTCTCCAAAAGTAAAGTAGTTGCAAACTCATCCTTTTAGAAACTTGTTTGGGCTGTTGAGAGGAGTAAAAAACCATCAAAAATTTCAATCCTGCATGATTTTACCAAGAAATGTGATTCTTCATTCAAAACCTGATTTTTGCTATTGGGCTCTATTGAATAATGAATGTTTTGAATTTTCTCCAAAAGTAAAGTAGTTGCAAACTCATGCTTTTAGAGACTTGTTTGGGCTCATGAGAGGAGTAGAAAAACATCAAAAATTTCAGTCCTGCATGATTCTACCAAGAAATGTGTGTTCATTGAAACCGCTGGTTTTTGATAGTTTGGGCCCTATTGAATAATGAATGTTTTGAATTTTCTCCAAAAGTAAAGTAGTTGCAAACTCATCCTTTTAGAAACTTGTTTGGGCTGTTGAGAGGAGTAAAAAACCATCAAAAATTTCAATCCTGCATGATTCTACCAAGAAATGTGATTCTTCATTCAAAACGCTGGTTTTTGCTATTGGGCTCTATTGAATAATGAATGTTTTGAATTTTCTCCAAAAGTAAAGTAGTTGCAAACTCATCCTTTTAGAGACTTGTTTGGGCTCATGAGAGGAGTAGAAAAAAATCAAAAATTTCAGTCCTGCATGATTCTACCAAGAAATGTGTGTTCATTCAAACCGCTGGTTTTTGATATTTTGGGCTCTATTGAATAATGAATGTTTTGAATTTTCTCCAAAAGTAAAGTAGTTGCAAACTCATCCTTTTAGAAACTTGTTTGGGCTGTTGAGAGGAGTAAAAAACCATCAAAAATTTCAATCCTGCATGATTCTACCAAGAAATGTGATTCTTCATTCAAAACGCTGGTTTTTGCTATTGGGCTCTATTGAATAATGAATGTTTTGAATTTTCTCCAAAAGTAAAGTAGTTGCAAACTCATGCTTTTAGAGACTTGTTTGGGCTCATGAGAGGAGTAGAAAAACATCAAAAATTTCAGTCCTGCATGATTTTACCAAGAAATGTGTGTTCATTGAAACCGCTGGTTTTTGATAGTTTGGGCCCTATTGAATAATGAATGTTTTGAATTTTCTCCAAAAGTAAAGTAGTTGCAAACTCATCCTTTTAGAGACTTGTTTGGGCTCATGAGAGGAGTAGAAAAACATCAAAAATTTCAGTCCTGCACGATTCTACCAAGAAATGTGTGTTCATTCAAACCGCTGGTTTTTTATATTTTGGGCTCTATTGAATAATGAATGTTTTGAATTTTCTCCAAAAGTAAAGTAGTTGCAAACTCATGCTTTTAGAGACTTGTTTGGGCTCATGAGAGGAGTAGAAAAACATCAAAAATTTCAGTCCTGCATGATTCTACCAAGAAATGTGTGTTCATTGAAACCGCTGGTTTTTGATAGTTTGGGCCCTATTGAATAATGAATGTTTTGAATTTTCTCCAAAAGTAAAGTAGTTGCAAACTCATCCTTTTAGAAACTTGTTTGGGCTGTTGAGAGGAGTAAAAAACCATCAAAAATTTCAATCCTGCATGATTTTACCAAGAAATGTGATTCTTCATTCAAAACCTGATTTTTGCTATTGGGCTCTATTGAATAATGAATGTTTTGAATTTTCTCCAAAAGTAAAGAAGTTGCAAACTCATGCTTTTAGAGACTTGTTTGGGCTCATGAGAGGAGTAGAAAAACATCAAAAATTTCAGTCCTGCATGATTCTACCAAGAAATGTGTGTTCATTGAAACCGCTGGTTTTTGATAGTTTGGGCCCTATTGAATAATGAATGTTTTGAATTTTCTCCAAAAGTAAAGTAGTTGCAAACTCATCCTTTTAGAAACTTGTTTGGGCTGTTGAGAGGAGTAAAAAACCATCAAAAATTTCAATCCTGCATGATTCTACCAAGAAATGTGATTCTTCATTCAAAACGCTGGTTTTTGCTATTGGGCTCTATTGAATAATGAATGTTTTGAATTTTCTCCAAAAGTAAAGTAGTTGCAAACGCATCCTTTTAGAGACTTGTTTGGGCTCATGAGAGGAGTAGAAAAACATCAAAAATTTCAGTCCTGCACGATTCTACCAAGAAATGTGTGTTCATTCAAACCGCTGGTTTTTGATATTTTGGGCCCTATTGAATAATGAATGTTTTGAATTTTCTCCAAAAGTAAAGTAGTTGCAAACTCATCCTTTTAGAAACTTGTTTGGGCTGTTGAGAGGAGTAAAACACCCTCAAAAATTTCAATTCTGCATGATTCTACCCAGAAATGTGATTCTTCATTCAAAACCTGATTTTTGCTATTGGGCTCTATTGAATAATGAATGTTTTGAATTTTCTCCAAAAGTAAAGTAGTTGCAAACTCATGCTTTTAGAGACTTGTTTGGGCTCATGAGAGGAGTAGAAAAACATCAAAAATTTCAGTTCTGCATGAATCTACCAAGAAATGTGTGTTCATTGAAACCGCTGGTTTTTGATAGTTTTGGCCCTATTGAATAATGAATGTTTTGAATTTTCTCCAAAAGTAAAGTAGTTGCAAACTCATCCTTTTAGAAACTTGTTTGTGCTGTTGAGAGGAGTAAAAAAACATCAAAAATTTCAATCCTGCATGATTCTACCAAGAAATGTGATTCTTCATTCAAAACCTGATTTTTGCTATTGGGCTCTATTGAATAATGAATGTTTTGAATTTTCTCCAAAAGTAAAGTAGTTGCAAACTCATCCTTTTAGAGACTTGTTTGGGCTCATGAGAGGAGTAGAAAAACATCAAAAATTTCAGTCCTGCATGATTCTACCAAGAAATGTGTGTTCATTCAAACCGCTGGTTTTTGATAGTTTGGGCCCTATTGAATAATGAATGTTTTGAATTTTCTCCAAAAGTAAAGTAGTTGCAAACTCATCCTTTTAGAAACTTGTTTGGGCTGTTGAGAGGAGTAAAAAACCATCAAAAATTTCAATCCTGCATGATTCTATCAAGAAATGTGATTCTTCATTCAAAACCTGATTTTTGCTATTGGGCTCTATTGAATAATGAATGTTTTGAATTTTCTCCAAAAGTAATGTAGTTGCAAACTCATGCTTTTAGAGACTTGTTTGGGCTCATGAGAGGAGTAGAAAAACATCAAAAATTTCAGTCCTGCATGATTCTACCAAGAAATGTGTGTTCATTGAAACCGCTGGTTTTTGATAGTTTGGGCCCTATTGAATAATGAATGTTTTGAATTTTCTCCAAAAGTAAAGTAGTTGCAAACTCATCCTTTTAGAAACTTGTTTGGGCTGTTGAGAGGAGTAAAAAACCATCAAAAATTTCAATCCTGCATGATTCTACCAAGAAATGTGATTCTTCATTCAAAACGCTGGTTTTTGCTATTGGGCTCTATTGAATAATGAATGTTTTGAATTTTCTCCAAAAGTAAAGTAGTTGCAAACTCATCCTTTTAGAAACTTGTTTGGGCTGTTGAGAGGAGTAAAAAACCATCAAAAATTTCAATCCTGCATGATTCTACCAAGAAATGTGATTCTTCATTCAAAACGCTGGTTTTTGCTATTGGGCTCTATTGAATAATGAATGTTTTCAATTTTCTCCAAAAGTAAAGTAGTTGCAAACTCATCCTTTTAGAAACTTGTTTGGGCTGTTGAGAGGAGTAAAAAACCATCAGAAATTTCAATCCTGCATGATTCTACCAAGAAATGTGATTCTTCATTCAAAACGCTGGTTTTTGCTATTGGGCTCTATTGAATAATGAATGTTTTGAATTTTCTCCAAAAGTAAAGTAGTTGCAAACTCATCCTTTTAGAGACTTGTTTGGGCTCATGAGAGGAGTAGAAAAACATCAAAAATTTCAGTCCTGCACGATTCTACCAAGAAATGTGTGTTCATTCAAACCGCTGGTTTTTGATATTTTGGACCCTATTGAATAATGAATGTTTTGAATTTTCTCCAAAAGTAAAGTAGTTGCAAACTCATCCTTTTAGAAACTTGTTTGGGCTGTTGAGAGGAGTAAAAAACCATCAAAAATTTCAATCCTGCATGATTCTACCAAGAAATGTGATTCTTCATTCAAAACCTGATTTTTGCTATTGGGCTCTATTGAATAATGAATGTTTTGAATTTTTTCCAAAAGTAAAGTAGTTGCAAACTCATGCTTTTAGAGACTTGTTTGGGCTCATGAGAGGAGTAGAAAAACATCAAAAATTTCAGTCCTGCATGATTCTACCAAGAAATGTGTGTTCATTCAAACCGCTGGTTTTTGATAGTTTGGGCCCTATTGAATAATGAATGTTTTGAATTTTCTCCAAAAGTAAAGTAGTTGCAAACTCATCCTTTTAGAAACTTGTTGGGCTGTTGAGAGGAGTAAAAAAACATCAAAAATTTCAATCCTGCATGATTTTACCAAGAAATGTGATTCTTCATTCAAATCCTGATTTTTGCTATTGGGCTCTATTGAATAGTGAATGTTTTGAATTTTCTCCAAAAGTAAAGTAGTTGCAAACTCATGCTTTTAGAGACTTGTTTGGGCTCATGAGAGGAGTAGAAAAACATCAAAAATTTCAGTCCTGCATGATTCTACCAAGAAATGTGTGTTCATTCAAACCGCTGGTTTTTGATAGTTTGGGCCCTATTGAATAATGAATGTTTTGAATTTTCTCCAAAAGTAAAGTAGTTGCAAACTCATCCTTTTAGAAACTTGTTTGGGCTGTTGAGAGGAGTAAAAAACCATCAAAAATTTCAATCCTGCATGATTTTACCAAGAAATGTGATTCTTCATTCAAAACCTGATTTTTGCTATTGGGCTCTATTGAATAATGAATGTTTTGAATTTTCTCCAAAAGTAAAGTAGTTGCAAACTCATGCTTTTAGAGACTTGTTTGGGCTCATGAGAGGAGTAGAAAAACATCAAAAATTTCAGTCCTGCATGATTCTACCAAGAAATGTGTGTTCATTGAAACCGCTGGTTTTTGATAGTTTGGGCCCTATTGAATAATGAATGTTTTGAATTTTCTCCAAAAGTAAAGTAGTTGCAAACTCATCCTTTTAGAAACTTGTTTGGGCTGTTGAGAGGAGTAAAAAACCATCAAAAATTTCAATCCTGCATGATTCTACCAAGAAATGTGATTCTTCATTCAAAACGCTGGTTTTTGCTATTGGGCTCTATTGAATAATGAATGTTTTCAATTTTCTCCAAAAGTAAAGTAGTTGCAAACTCATCCTTTTAGAGACTTGTTTGGGCTCATGAGAGGAGTAGAAAAACATCAAAAATTTCAGTCCTGCACGATTCTACCAAGAAATGTGTGTTCATTCAAACCGCTGGTTTTTTATATTTTGGGCTCTATTGAATAATGAATGTTTTGAATTTTCTCCAAAAGTAAAGTAGTTGCAAACTCATGCTTTTAGAGACTTGTTTGGGCTCATGAGAGGAGTAGAAAAACATCAAAAATTTCAGTCCTGCATGATTCTACCAAGAAATGTGTGTTCATTGAAACCGCTGGTTTTTGATAGTTTGGGCCCTATTGAATAATGAATGTTTTGAATTTTCTCCAAAAGTAAAGTAGTTGCAAACTCATCCTTTTAGAAACTTGTTTGGGCTGTTGAGAGGAGTAAAAAACCATCAAAAATTTCAATCCTGCATGATTTTACCAAGAAATGTGATTCTTCATTCAAAACCTGATTTTTGCTATTGGGCTCTATTGAATAATGAATGTTTTGAATTTTCTCCAAAAGTAAAGAAGTTGCAAACTCATGCTTTTAGAGACTTGTTTGGGCTCATGAGAGGAGTAGAAAAACATCAAAAATTTCAGTCCTGCACGATTCTACCAAGAAATGTGTGTTCATTCAAACCGCTGGTTTTTGATATTTTGGGCCCTATTGAATAATGAATGTTTTGAATTTTCTCCAAAAGTAAAGTAGTTGCAAACTCATCCTTTTAGAAACTTGTTTGGGCTGTTGAGAGGAGTAAAACACCCTCAAAAATTTCAATCCTGCATGATTCTACCCAGAAATGTGATTCTTCATTCAAAACCTGATTTTTGCTATTGGGCTCTATTGAATAATGAATGTTTTGAATTTTCTCCAAAAGTAAAGTAGTTGCAAACTTATGCTTTTAGGGACTTGTTTGGGCTCATGAGAGGAGTAGAAAAACATCAAAAATTTCAGTCCTGCATGAATCTACCAAGAAATGTGTGTTCATTGAAACCGCTGGTTTTTGATAGTTTTGGCCCTATTGAATAATGAATGTTTTGAATTTTCTCCAAAAGTAAAGTAGTTGCAAACTCATCCTTTTAGAGACTTGTTTGGGCTCATGAGAGGAGTAGAAAAACATCAAAAATTTCAGTCCTGCACGATTCTACCTAGAAATGTGTGTTCATTCAAACCGCTGTTTTTTTATATTTTGGGCTCTATTGAATAATGAATGTTTTGAATTTTCTCCAAAAGTAAAGTAGTTGCAAACTCATGCTTTTAGAGACTTGTTTGGACTCATGAGAGGAGTAGAAAAACATCAAAAATTTCAGTCCTGCATGATTCTACCAAGAAATGTGTGTTCATTCAAACCGCTGGTTTTTGATAGTTTGGGCCCTATTGAATAATGAATGTTTTGAATTTTCTCCAAAAGTAAAGTAGTTGCAAACTCATCCTTTTAGAAACTTGTTTGGGCTGTTGAGAGGAGTAAAAAACCATCAAAAATTTCAATCCTGCATGATTCTACCAAGAAATGTGATTCTTCATTCAAAACGCTGGTTTTTGCTATTGGGCTCTATTGAATAATGAATGTTTTGAATTTTCTCCAAAAGTAAAGTAGTTGCAATCTCATCCTTTTAGAGACTTGTTTGGGCTCATGAGAGGAGTAGAAAAACATCAAAAATTTCAGTCCTGCACGATTCTACCAAGAAATGTGTGTTCATTCAAACCGCTGGTTTTTGATATTTTGGGCCCTATTGAATAATGAATGTTTTGAATTTTCTCCAAAAGTAAAGTAGTTGCAAACTCATCCTTTTAGAAACTTGTTTGTGCTGTTGAGAGGAGTAAAAAAACATCAAAAATTTCAATCCTGCATGATTCTACCAAGAAATGTGATTCTTCATTCAAAACCTGATTTTTGCTATTGGGCTCTATTGAATAATGAATGTTTTGAATTTTCTCCAAAAGTAAAGTAGTTGCAAACTCATCCTTTTAGAGACTTGTTTGGGCTCATGAGAGGAGTAGAAAAACATCAAAAATTTCAGTCCTGCATGATTCTACCAAGAAATGTGTGTTCATTCAAACCGCTGGTTTTTGATAGTTTGGGCCCTATTGAATAATGAATGTTTTGAATTTTCTCCAAAAGTGAAGTAGTTGCAAACTCATCCTTTTAGAAACTTGTTTGGGCTGTTGAGAGGAGTAAAAAACCATCAAAAATTTCAATCCTGCATGATTCTACCAAGAAATGTGATTCTTCATTCAAAACCTGATTTTTGCTATTGGGCTCTATTGAATAATGAATGTTTTGAATTTTCTCCAAAAGTAAAGTAGTTGCAAACTCATGCTTTTATAGACTTGTTTGGGCTCATGAGAGGAGTAGAAAAACATCAAAAATTTCAGTCCTGCATGATTCTACCAAGAAATGTGTGTTCATTGAAACCGCTGGTTTTTGATAGTTTGGGCCCTATTGAATAATGAATGTTTTGAATTTTCTCCAAAAGTAAAGTAGTTGCAAACTCATCCTTTTAGAAACTTGTTTGGGCTGTTGAGAGGAGTAAAAAACCATCAAAAATTTCAATCCTGCATGATTCTACCAAGAAATGTGATTCTTCATTCAAAACGCTGGTTTTTCCTATTGGGCTCTATTGAATAATGAATGTTTTGAATTTTCTCCAAAAGTAAAGTAGTTGCAAACTCATCCTTTTAGAAACTTGTTTGGGCTGTTGAGAGGAGTAAAAAACCATCAAAAATTTCAATCCTGCATGATTCTACCAAGAAATGTGATTCTTCATTCAAAACGCTGGTTTTTGCTATTGGGCTCTATTGAATAATGAATGTTTTCAATTTTCTCCAAAAGTAAAGTAGTTGCAAACTCATCCTTTTAGAAACTTGTTTGGGCTGTTGAGAGGACTAAACAACCATCAAAAATTTCAATCCTGCATGATTCTACCAAGAAATGTGATTCTTCATTCAAAACGCTGGTTTTTGCTATTGGGCTCTATTGAATAATGAATGTTTTGAATTTTCTCCAAAAGTAAAGTAGTTGCAAACTCATCCTTTTAGAGACTTGTTTGGGCTCATGAGAGGAGTAGAAAAACATCAAAAATTTCAGTCCTGCACGATTCTACCAAGAAATGTGTGTTCATTCAAACCGCTGGTTTTTGATATTTTGGGCCCTATTGAATAATGAATGTTTTGAATTTTCTCCAAAAGTAAAGTAGTTGCAAACTCATCCTTTTAGAGACTTGTTTGGGCTCATGAGAGGAGTAGAAAAACATCAAAAATTTCAGTCCTGCACGATTCTACGTAGAAATGTGTGTTCATTCAAACCGCTGTTTTTTTATATTTTGGGCTCTATTGAATAATGAATGTTTTGAATTTTCTCCAAAAGTAAAGTAGTTGCAAACTCATGCTTTTAGAGACTTGTTTGGGCACATGAGAGGAGTAGAAAAACATCAAAAATTTCAGTCCTGCATGATTCTACCAAGAAATGTGATTCTTCATTCAAAACCTGATTTTTGCTATTGGGCTCTATTGAATAATGAATGTTTTGAATTTTCTCCAAAAGTAAAGTAGTTGCAAACTCATCCTTTTAGAGACTTGTTTGGGCTCATGAAAGGAGTAGAAAAACATCAAAAATTTCAGTCCTGCATGATTCTACCTAGAAATGTGTGTTCATTCAAACCGCTGGTTTTTGATAGTTTGGGCTCTATTGAATAATGAATGTTTTCAATTTTCTCCAAAAGAAAAGTAGTTGCAAACTCATCCTTTTAGAAACTTGTTTGGGCTGTTGAGAGGAGTAAAAAACCATCAAAAATTTCAATCCTGCATGATTCTACCAAGAAATGTGATTCTTCATTCAAAACGCTGGTTTTTGCTATTGGGCTCTATTGAATAATGAATGTTTTGAATTTTCTCCAAAAGTAAAGTAGTTGCAAACTCATCCTTTTAGAGACTTGTTTGGGCTCATGAGAGGAGTAGAAAAACATCAAAAATTTCAGTCCTGCACGATTCTACCAAGAAATGTGTGTTCATTCAAACCGCTGGTTTTTGATATTTTGGGCCCTATTGAATAATGAATGTTTTGAATTTTCTCCAAAGTAAAGTAGTTGCAAACTCATCCTTTTAGAAACTTGTTTGGGCTGTTGAGAGGAGTAAAAAACCATCCAAAATTTCAATCCTGCATGATTTTACCAAGAAATGTGATTCTTCATTCAAAACCTGATTTTTGCTATTGGGCTCTATTGAATAATGAATGTTTTGAATTTTCTCCAAAAGTAAAGAAGTTGCAAACTCATGCTTTTAGAGACTTGTTTGGGCTCATGAGAGGAGTAGAAAAACATCAAAAATTTCAGTCCTGCATGATTCTACCAAGAAATGTGTGTTCATTGAAACCGCTGGTTTTTGATAGTTTGGGCCCTATTGAATAATGAATGTTTTGAATTTTCTCCAAAAGTAAAGTAGTTGCAAACTCATCCTTTTAGAGACTTGTTTGGGCTCATGAGAGGAGTAGAAAAACATCAAAAATTTCAGTCCTGCACGATTCTACCTAGAAATGTGTGTTCATTCAAACCGCTGTTTTTTTATATTTTGGGCTCTATTGAATAATGAATGTTTTGAATTTTCTCCAAAAGTTAAGTAGTTGCAAACTCATCCTTTTAGAAACTTGTTTGGGCTGTTGAGAGGAGTAAAAAACCATCAAAAATTTCAATCCTGCATGATTCTACCAAGAAATGTGATTCTTCATTCAAAACGCTGGTTTTTGCTATTGGGCTCTATTGAATAATGAATGTTTTGAATTTTCTCCAAAAGTAAAGTAGTTGCAAACTCATCCTTTTAGAAACTTGTTTGGGCTGTTGAGAGGAGTAAAAAACCATCAAAAATTTCAATCCTGCATGATTTTACCAAGAAATGTGATTCTTCATTCAAAACCTGATTTTTGCTATTGGGCTCTATTGAATAATGAATGTTTTGAATTTTCTCCAAAAGTAAAGTAGTTGCAAACTCATGCTTTTAGAGACTTGTTTGGGCTCATGAGAGGAGTAGAAAAACATCAAAAATTTCAGTCCTGCATGATTCTACCAAGAAATGTGTGTTCATTGAAACCGCTGGTTTTTGATAGTTTGGGCCCTATTGAATAATGAATGTTTTGAATTTTCTCCAAAAGTAAAGTAGTTGCAAACTCATCCTTTTAGAAACTTGTTTGGGCTGTTGAGAGGAGTAAAAAACCATCAAAAATTTCAATCCTGCATGATTCTACCAAGAAATGTGATTCTTCATTCAAAACGCTGGTTTTTGCTATTGGGCTCTATTGAATAATGAATGTTTTGAATTTTCTCCAAAAGTAAAGTAGTTGCAAACTCATCCTTTTAGAGACTTGTTTGGGCTCATGAGAGGAGTAGAAAAAAATCAAAAATTTCAGTCCTGCATGATTCTACCAAGAAATGTGTGTTCATTCAAACTGCTGATTTTTGATATTTTGGGCTCTATTGAATAATCAATGTTTTGAATTTTCTCCAAAAGTAAAGTAGTTGCAAACTCATCCTTTTAGAAACTTGTTTGGGCTGTTGAGAGGAGTAAAAAACCATCAAAAATTTCAATCCTGCATGATTCTACCAAGAAATGTGATTCTTCATTCAAAACGCTGGTTTTTGCTATTGGGCTCTATTGAATAATGAATGTTTTGAATTTTCTCCAAAAGTAAAGTAGTTGCAAACTCATGCTTTTAGAGACTTGTTTGGGCTCATGAGAGGAGGAGAAAAACATCAAAAATTTCAGTCCTGCATGATTTTACCAAGAAATGTGTGTTCAATGAAACCGCTGGTTTTTGATAGTTTGGGCCCTATTGAATAATGAATGTTTTGAATTTTCTCCAAAAGTAAAGTAGTTGCAAACTCATCCTTTTAGAGACTTGTTTGGGCTCATGAGAGGAGTAGAAAAACATCAAAAATTTCAGTCCTGCACGATTCTACCAAGAAATGTGTGTTCATTCAAACCGCTGTTTTTTTATATTTTGGGCTCTATTGAATAATGAATGTTTTGAATTTTCTCCAAAAGTAAAGTAGTTGCAAACTCATGCTTTTAGAGACTTGTTTGGGCTCATGAGAGGAGTAGAAAAACATCAAAAATTTCAGTCCTGCATGATTCTACCAAGAAATGTGTGTTCATTGAAACCGCTGGTTTTTGATAGTTTGGGCCCTATTGAATAATGAATGTTTTGAATTTTCTCCAAAAGTAAAGTAGTTGCAAACTCATCCTTTTAGAAACTTGTTTGGGCTGTTGAGAGGAGTAAAAAACCATCAAAAATTTCAATCCTGCATGATTTTACCAAGAAATGTGATTCTTCATTCAAAACCTGATTTTTGCTATTGGGCTCTATTGAATAATGAATGTTTTGAATTTTCTCCAAAAGTAAAGAAGTTGCAAACTCATGCTTTTAGAGACTTGTTTGGGCTCATGAGAGGAGTAGAAAAACATCAAAAATTTCAGTCCTGCATGATTCTACCAAGAAATGTGTGTTCATTGAAACCGCTGGTTTTTGATAGTTTGGGCCCTATTGAATAATGAATGTTTTGAATTTTCTCCAAAAGTAAAGTAGTTGCAAACTCATCCTTTTAGAAACTTGTTTGGGCTGTTGAGAGGAGTAAAAAACCATCAAAAATTTCAATCCTGCATGATTCTACCAAGAAATGTGATTCTTCATTCAAAACGCTGGTTTTTGCTATTGGGCTCTATTGAATAATGAATGTTTTGAATTTTCTCCAAAAGTAAAGTAGTTGCAAACTCATCCTTTTAGAGACTTGTTTGGGCTCATGAGAGGAGTAGAAAAACATCAAAAATTTCAGTCCTGCACGATTCTACCAAGAAATGTGTGTTCATTCAAACCGCTGGTTTTTGATATTTTGGGCCCTATTGAATAATGAATGTTTTGAATTTTCTCCAAAAGTAAAGTAGTTGCAAACTCATCCTTTTAGAAACTTGTTTGGGCTGTTGAGAGGAGTAAAACACCCTCAAAAATTTCAATCCTGCATGATTCTACCCAGAAATGTGATTCTTCATTCAAAACCTGATTTTTGCTATTGGGCTCTATTGAATAATGAATGTTTTGAATTTTCTCCAAAAGTAAAGTAGTTGCAAACTCATGCTTTTAGAGACTTGTTTGGGCTCATGAGAGGAGTAGAAAAACATCAAAAATTTCAGTCCTGCATGAATCTACCAAGAAATGTGTGTTCATTGAAACCGCTGGTTTTTGATAGTTTTGGCCCTATTGAATAATGAATGTTTTGAATTTTCTCCAAAAGTAAAGTAGTTGCAAACTCATCCTTTTAGAGACTTGTTTGGGCTCATGAGAGGAGTAGAAAAACATCAAAAATTTCAGTCCTGCACGATTCTACCTAGAAATGTGTGTTCATTCAAACCGCTGTTTTTTTATATTTTGGGCTCTATTGAATAATGAATGTTTTGAATTTTCTCCAAAAGTAAAGTAGTTGCAAACTCATGCTTTTAGAGACTTGTTTGGACTCATGAGAGGAGTAGAAAAACATCAAAAATTTCAGTCCTGCATGATTCTACCAAGAAATGTGTGTTCATTCAAACCGCTGGTTTTTGATAGTTTGGGCCCTATTGAATAATGAATGTTTTGAATTTTCTCCAAAAGTAAAGTAGTTGCAAACTCATCCTTTTAGAAACTTGTTTGGGCTGTTGAGAGGAGTAAAAAACCATCAAAAATTTCAATCCTGCATGATTCTACCAAGAAATGTGATTCTTCATTCAAAACGCTGGTTTTTGCTATTGGGCTCTATTGAATAATGAATGTTTTGAATTTTCTCCAAAAGTAAAGTAGTTGCAATCTCATCCTTTTAGAGACTTGTTTGGGCTCATGAGAGGAGTAGAAAAACATCAAAAATTTCAGTCCTGCTCGATTCTACCAAGAAATGTGTGTTCATTCAAACCGCTGGTTTTTGATATTTTGGGCCCTATTGAATAATGAATGTTTTGAATTTTCTCCAAAAGTAAAGTAGTTGCAAACTCATCCTTTTAGAAACTTGTTTGTGCTGTTGAGAGGAGTAAAAAAACATCAAAAATTTCAATCCTGCATGATTCTACCAAGAAATGTGATTCTTCATTCAAAACCTGATTTTTGCTATTGGGCTCTATTGAATAATGAATGTTTTGAATTTTCTCCAAAAGTAAAGTAGTTGCAAACTCATCCTTTTAGAGACTTGTTTGGGCTCATGAGAGGAGTAGAAAAACATCAAAAATTTCAGTCCTGCATGATTCTACCAAGAAATGTGTGTTCATTCAAACCGCTGGTTTTTGATAGTTTGGGCCCTATTGAATAATGAATGTTTTGAATTTTCTCCAAAAGTGAAGTAGTTGCAAACTCATCCTTTTAGAAACTTGTTTGGGCTGTTGAGAGGAGTAAAAAACCATCAAAAATTTCAATCCTGCATGATTCTACCAAGAAATGTGATTCTTCATTCAAAACCTGATTTTTGCTATTGGGCTCTATTGAATAATGAATGTTTTGAATTTTCTCCAAAAGTAAAGTAGTTGCAAACTCATGCTTTTATAGACTTGTTTGGGCTCATGAGAGGAGTAGAAAAACATCAAAAATTTCAGTCCTGCATGATTCTACCAAGAAATGTGTGTTCATTGAAACCGCTGGTTTTTGATAGTTTGGGCCCTATTGAATAATGAATGTTTTGAATTTTCTCCAAAAGTAAAGTAGTTGCAAACTCATCCTTTTAGAAACTTGTTTGGGCTGTTGAGAGGAGTAAAAAACCATCAAAAATTTCAATCCTGCATGATTCTACCAAGAAATGTGATTCTTCATTCAAAACGCTGGTTTTTCCTATTGGGCTCTATTGAATAATGAATGTTTTGAATTTTCTCCAAAAGTAAAGTAGTTGCAAACTCATCCTTTTAGAAACTTGTTTGGGCTCATGAGAGGAGTAAAAAACCATCAAAAATTTCAATCCTGCATGATTCTACCAAGAAATGTGATTCTTCATTCAAAACGCTGGTTTTTGCTATTGGGCTCTATTGAATAATGAATGTTTTCAATTTTCTCCAAAAGTAAAGTAGTTGCAAACTCATCCTTTTAGAAACTTGTTTGGGCTGTTGAGAGGAGTAAACAACCATCAAAAATTTCAATCCTGCATGATTCTACCAAGAAATGTGATTCTTCATTCAAAACGCTGGTTTTTGCTATTGGGCTCTATTGAATAATGAATGTTTTGAATTTTCTCCAAAAGTAAAGTAGTTGCAAACTCATCCTTTTAGAGACTTGTTTGGGCTCATGAGAGGAGTAGAAAAACATCAAAATTTTCAGTCCTGCACGATTCTACCAAGAAATGTGTGTTCATTCAAACCGCTGGTTTTTGATATTTTGGGCCCTATTGAATAATGAATGTTTTGAATTTTCTCCAAAAGTAAAGTAGTTGCAAACTCATCCTTTTAGAGACTTGTTTGGGCTCATGAGAGGAGTAGAAAAACATCAAAAATTTCAGTCCTGCACGATTCTACGTAGAAATGTGTGTTCATTCAAACCGCTGTTTTTTTATATTTTGGGCTCTATTGAATAATGAATGTTTTGAATTTTCTCCAAAAGTAAAGTAGTTGCAAACTCATGCTTTTAGAGACTTGTTTGGGCACATGAGAGGAGTAGAAAAACATCAAAAATTTCAGTCCTGCATGATTCTACCAAGAAATGTGATTCTTCATTCAAAACCTGATTTTTGCTATTGGGCTCTATTGAATAATGAATGTTTTGAATTTTCTCCAAAAGTAAAGTAGTTGCAAACTCATCCTTTTAGAGACTTGTTTGGGCTCATGAAAGGAGTAGAAAAACATCAAAAATTTCAGTCCTGCATGATTCTACCAAGAAATGTGTGTTCATTCAAACCGCTGGTTTTTGATAGTTTGGGCTCTATTGAATAATGAATGTTTTCAATTTTCTCCAAAAGAAAAGTAGTTGCAAACTCATCCTTTTAGAAACTTGTTTGGGCTGTTGAGAGGAGTAAAAAACCATCAAAAATTTCAATCCTGCATGATTCTACCAAGAAATGTGATTCTTCATTCAAAACGCTGGTTTTTGCTATTGGGCTCTATTGAATAATGAATGTTTTGAATTTTCTCCAAAAGTAAAGTAGTTGCAAACTCATCCTTTTAGAGACTTGTTTGGGCTCATGAGAGGAGTAGAAAAACATCAAAAATTTCAGTCCTGCACGATTCTACCAAGAAATGTGTGTTCATTCAAACCGCTGGTTTTTGATATTTTGGGCCCTATTGAATAATGAATGTTTTGAATTTTCTCCAAAGTAAAGTAGTTGCAAACTCATCCTTTTAGAAACTTGTTTGGGCTGTTGAGAGGAGTAAAAAACCATCCAAAATTTCAATCCTGCATGATTTTACCAAGAAATGTGATTCTTCATTCAAAACCTGATTTTTGCTATTGGGCTCTATTGAATAATGAATGTTTTGAATTTTCTCCAAAAGTAAAGAAGTTGCAAACTCATGCTTTTAGAGACTTGTTTGGGCTCATGAGAGGAGTAGAAAAACATCAAAAATTTCAGTCCTGCATGATTCTACCAAGAAATGTGTGTTCATTGAAACCGCTGGTTTTTGATAGTTTGGGCCCTATTGAATAATGAATGTTTTGAATTTTCTCCAAAAGTAAAGTAGTTGCAAACTCATCCTTTTAGAGACTTGTTTGGGCTCATGAGAGGAGTAGAAAAACATCAAAAATTTCAGTCCTGCACGATTCTACCTAGAAATGTGTGTTCATTCAAACCGCTGTTTTTTTATATTTTGGGCTCTATTGAATAATGAATGTTTTGAATTTTCTCCAAAAGTTAAGTAGTTGCAAACTCATCCTTTTAGAAACTTGTTTGGGCTGTTGAGAGGAGTAAAAAACCATCAAAAATTTCAATCCTGCATGATTCTACCAAGAAATGTGATTCTTCATTCAAAACGCTGGTTTTTGCTATTGGGCTCTATTGAATAATGAATGTTTTGAATTTTCTCCAAAAGTAAAGTAGTTGCAAACTCATCCTTTTAGAAACTTGTTTGGGCTGTTGAGAGGAGTAAAAAACCATCAAAAATTTCAATCCTGCATGATTTTACCAAGAAATGTGATTCTTCATTCAAAACCTGATTTTTGCTATTGGGCTCTATTGAATAATGAATGTTTTGAATTTTCTCCAAAAGTAAAGTAGTTGCAAACTCATGCTTTTAGAGACTTGTTTGGGCTCATGAGAGGAGTAGAAAAACATCAAAAATTTCAGTCCTGCATGATTCTACCAAGAAATGTGTGTTCATTGAAACCGCTGGTTTTTGATAGTTTGGGCCCTATTGAATAATGAATGTTTTGAATTTTCTCCAAAAGTAAAGTAGTTGCAAACTCATCCTTTTAGAAACTTGTTTGGGCTGTTGAGAGGAGTAAAAAACCATCAAAAATTTCAATCCTGCATGATTCTACCAAGAAATGTGATTCTTCATTCAAAACGCTGGTTTTTGCTATTGGGCTCTATTGAATAATGAATGTTTTGAATTTTCTCCAAAAGTAAAGTAGTTGCAAACTCATCCTTTTAGAGACTTGTTTGGGCTCATGAGAGGAGTAGAAAAAAATCAAAAATTTCAGTCCTGCATGATTCTACCAAGAAATGTGTGTTCATTCAAACCGCTGATTTTTGATATTTTGGGCTCTATTGAATAATCAATGTTTTGAATTTTCTCCAAAAGTAAAGTAGTTGCAAACTCATCCTTTTAGAAACTTGTTTGGGCTGTTGAGAGGAGTAAAAAACCATCAAAAATTTCAATCCTGCATGATTCTACCAAGAAATGTGATTCTTCATTCAAAACGCTGGTTTTTGCTATTGGGCTCTATTGAATAATGAATGTTTTGAATTTTCTCCAAAAGTAAAGTAGTTGCAAACTCATGCTTTTAGAGACTTGTTTGGGCTCATGAGAGGAGGAGAAAAACATCAAAAATTTCAGTCCTGCATGATTTTACCAAGAAATGTGTGTTCAATGAAACCGCTGGTTTTTGATAGTTTGGGCCCTATTGAATAATGAATGTTTTGAATTTTCTCCAAAAGTAAAGTAGTTGCAAACTCATCCTTTTAGAGACTTGTTTGGGCTCATGAGAGGAGTAGAAAAACATCAAAAATTTCAGTCCTGCACGATTCTACCAAGAAATGTGTGTTCATTCAAACCGCTGTTTTTTTATATTTTGGGCTCTATTGAATAATGAATGTTTTGAATTTTCTCCAAAAGTAAAGTAGTTGCAAACTCATGCTTTTAGAGACTTGTTTGGGCTCATGAGAGGAGTAGAAAAACATCAAAAATTTCAGTCCTGCATGATTCTACCAAGAAATGTGTGTTCATTGAAACCGCTGGTTTTTGATAGTTTGGGCCCTATTGAATAATGAATGTTTTGAATTTTCTCCAAAAGTAAAGTAGTTGCAAACTCATCCTTTTAGAAACTTGTTTGGGCTGTTGAGAGGAGTAAAAAACCATCAAAAATTTCAATCCTGCATGATTTTACCAAGAAATGTGATTCTTCATTCAAAACCTGATTTTTGCTATTGGGCTCTATTGAATAATGAATGTTTTGAATTTTCTCCAAAAGTAAAGAAGTTGCAAACTCATGCTTTTAGAGACTTGTTTGGGCTCATGAGAGGAGTAGAAAAACATCAAAAATTTCAGTCCTGCATGATTCTACCAAGAAATGTGTGTTCATTGAAACCGCTGGTTTTTGATAGTTTGGGCCCTATTGAATAATGAATGTTTTGAATTTTCTCCAAAAGTAAAGTAGTTGCAAACTCATCCTTTTAGAAACTTGTTTGGGCTGTTGAGAGGAGTAAAAAACCATCAAAAATTTCAATCCTGCATGATTCTACCAAGAAATGTGATTCTTCATTCAAAACGCTGGTTTTTGCTATTGGGCTCTATTGAATAATGAATGTTTTGAATTTTCTCCAAAAGTAAAGTAGTTGCAAACTCATCCTTTTAGAGACTTGTTTGGGCTCATGAGAGGAGTAGAAAAACATCAAAAATTTCAGTCCTGCACGATTCTACCAAGAAATGTGTGTTCATTCAAACCGCTGGTTTTTGATATTTTGGGCCCTATTGAATAATGAATGTTTTGAATTTTCTCCAAAAGTAAAGTAGTTGCAAACTCATCCTTTTAGAAACTTGTTTGGGCTGTTGAGAGGAGTAAAACACCCTCAAAAATTTCAATCCTGCATGATTCTACCCAGAAATGTGATTCTTCATTCAAAACCTGATTTTTGCTATTGGGCTCTATTGAATAATGAATGTTTTGAATTTTCTCCAAAAGTAAAGTAGTTGCAAACTCATGCTTTTAGAGACTTGTTTGGGCTCATGAGAGGAGTAGAAAAACATCAAAAATTTCAGTCCTGCATGAATCTACCAAGAAATGTGTGTTCATTGAAACCGCTGGTTTTTGATAGTTTTGGCCCTATTGAATAATGAATGTTTTGAATTTTCTCCAAAAGTAAAGTAGTTGCAAACTCATCCTTTTAGAGACTTGTTTGGGCTCATGAGAGGAGTAGAAAAACATCAAAAATTTCAGTCCTGCACGATTCTACCTAGAAATGTGTGTTCATTCAAACCGCTGTTTTTTTATATTTTGGGCTCTATTGAATAATGAATGTTTTGAATTTTCTCCAAAAGTAAAGTAGTTGCAAACTCATGCTTTTAGAGACTTGTTTGGACTCATGAGAGGAGTAGAAAAACATCAAAAATTTCAGTCCTGCATGATTCTACCAAGAAATGTGTGTTCATTCAAACCGCTGGTTTTTGATAGTTTGGGCCCTATTGAATAATGAATGTTTTGAATTTTCTCCAAAAGTAAAGTAGTTGCAAACTCATCCTTTTAGAAACTTGTTTGGGCTGTTGAGAGGAGTAAAAAACCATCAAAAATTTCAATCCTGCATGATTCTACCAAGAAATGTGATTCTTCATTCAAAACGCTGGTTTTTGCTATTGGGCTCTATTGAATAATGAATGTTTTGAATTTTCTCCAAAAGTAAAGTAGTTGCAATCTCATCCTTTTAGAGACTTGTTTGGGCTCATGAGAGGAGTAGAAAAACATCAAAAATTTCAGTCCTGCTCGATTCTACCAAGAAATGTGTGTTCATTCAAACCGCTGGTTTTTGATATTTTGGGCCCTATTGAATAATGAATGTTTTGAATTTTCTCCAAAAGTAAAGTAGTTGCAAACTCATCCTTTTAGAAACTTGTTTGTGCTGTTGAGAGGAGTAAAAAAACATCAAAAATTTCAATCCTGCATGATTCTACCAAGAAATGTGATTCTTCATTCAAAACCTGATTTTTGCTATTGGGCTCTATTGAATAATGAATGTTTTGAATTTTCTCCAAAAGTAAAGTAGTTGCAAACTCATCCTTTTAGAGACTTGTTTGGGCTCATGAGAGGAGTAGAAAAACATCAAAAATTTCAGTCCTGCATGATTCTACCAAGAAATGTGTGTTCATTCAAACCGCTGGTTTTTGATAGTTTGGGCCCTATTGAATAATGAATGTTTTGAATTTTCTCCAAAAGTGAAGTAGTTGCAAACTCATCCTTTTAGAAACTTGTTTGGGCTGTTGAGAGGAGTAAAAAACCATCAAAAATTTCAATCCTGCATGATTCTACCAAGAAATGTGATTCTTCATTCAAAACCTGATTTTTGCTATTGGGCTCTATTGAATAATGAATGTTTTGAATTTTCTCCAAAAGTAAAGTAGTTGCAAACTCATGCTTTTATAGACTTGTTTGGGCTCATGAGAGGAGTAGAAAAACATCAAAAATTTCAGTCCTGCATGATTCTACCAAGAAATGTGTGTTCATTGAAACCGCTGGTTTTTGATAGTTTGGGCCCTATTGAATAATGAATGTTTTGAATTTTCTCCAAAAGTAAAGTAGTTGCAAACTCATCCTTTTAGAAACTTGTTTGGGCTGTTGAGAGGAGTAAAAAACCATCAAAAATTTCAATCCTGCATGATTCTACCAAGAAATGTGATTCTTCATTCAAAACGCTGGTTTTTCCTATTGGGCTCTATTGAATAATGAATGTTTTGAATTTTCTCCAAAAGTAAAGTAGTTGCAAACTCATCCTTTTAGAAACTTGTTTGGGCTCATGAGAGGAGTAAAAAACCATCAAAAATTTCAATCCTGCATGATTCTACCAAGAAATGTGATTCTTCATTCAAAACGCTGGTTTTTGCTATTGGGCTCTATTGAATAATGAATGTTTTCAATTTTCTCCAAAAGTAAAGTAGTTGCAAACTCATCCTTTTAGAAACTTGTTTGGGCTGTTGAGAGGAGTAAACAACCATCAAAAATTTCAATCCTGCATGATTCTACCAAGAAATGTGATTCTTCATTCAAAACGCTGGTTTTTGCTATTGGGCTCTATTGAATAATGAATGTTTTGAATTTTCTCCAAAAGTAAAGTAGTTGCAAACTCATCCTTTTAGAGACTTGTTTGGGCTCATGAGAGGAGTAGAAAAACATCAAAAATTTCAGTCCTGCACGATTCTACCAAGAAATGTGTGTTCATTCAAACCGCTGGTTTTTGATATTTTGGGCCCTATTGAATAATGAATGTTTTGAATTTTCTCCAAAAGTAAAGTAGTTGCAAACTCATCCTTTTAGAGACTTGTTTGGGCTCATGAGAGGAGTAGAAAAACATCAAAAATTTCAGTCCTGCACGATTCTACGTAGAAATGTGTGTTCATTCAAACCGCTGTTTTTTTATATTTTGGGCTCTATTGAATAATGAATGTTTTGAATTTTCTCCAAAAGTAAAGTAGTTGCAAACTCATGCTTTTAGAGACTTGTTTGGGCACATGAGAGGAGTAGAAAAACATCAAAAATTTCAGTCCTGCATGATTCTACCAAGAAATGTGATTCTTCATTCAAAACCTGATTTTTGCTATTGGGCTCTATTGAATAATGAATGTTTTGAATTTTCTCCAAAAGTAAAGTAGTTGCAAACTCATCCTTTTAGAGACTTGTTTGGGCTCATGAAAGGAGTAGAAAAACATCAAAAATTTCAGTCCTGCATGATTCTACCAAGAAATGTGTGTTCATTCAAACCGCTGGTTTTTGATAGTTTGGGCTCTATTGAATAATGAATGTTTTCAATTTTCTCCAAAAGAAAAGTAGTTGCAAACTCATCCTTTTAGAAACTTGTTTGGGCTGTTGAGAGGAGTAAAAAACCATCAAAAATTTCAATCCTGCATGATTCTACCAAGAAATGTGATTCTTCATTCAAAACGCTGGTTTTTGCTATTGGGCTCTATTGAATAATGAATGTTTTGAATTTTCTCCAAAAGTAAAGTAGTTGCAAACTCATCCTTTTAGAGACTTGTTTGGGCTCATGAGAGGAGTAGAAAAACATCAAAAATTTCAGTCCTGCACGATTCTACCAAGAAATGTGTGTTCATTCAAACCGCTGGTTTTTGATATTTTGGGCCCTATTGAATAATGAATGTTTTGAATTTTCTCCAAAGTAAAGTAGTTGCAAACTCATCCTTTTAGAAACTTGTTTGGGCTGTTGAGAGGAGTAAAAAACCATCCAAAATTTCAATCCTGCATGATTTTACCAAGAAATGTGATTCTTCATTCAAAACCTGATTTTTGCTATTGGGCTCTATTGAATAATGAATGTTTTGAATTTTCTCCAAAAGTAAAGAAGTTGCAAACTCATGCTTTTAGAGACTTGTTTGGGCTCATGAGAGGAGTAGAAAAACATCAAAAATTTCAGTCCTGCATGATTCTACCAAGAAATGTGTGTTCATTGAAACCGCTGGTTTTTGATAGTTTGGGCCCTATTGAATAATGAATGTTTTGAATTTTCTCCAAAAGTAAAGTAGTTGCAAACTCATCCTTTTAGAGACTTGTTTGGGCTCATGAGAGGAGTAGAAAAACATCAAAAATTTCAGTCCTGCACGATTCTACCTAGAAATGTGTGTTCATTCAAACCGCTGTTTTTTTATATTTTGGGCTCTATTGAATAATGAATGTTTTGAATTTTCTCCAAAAGTAAAGTAGTTGCAAACTCATCCTTTTAGAAACTTGTTTGGGCTGTTGAGAGGAGTAAAAAACCATCAAAAATTTCAATCCTGCATGATTCTACCAAGAAATGTGATTCTTCATTCAAAACGCTGGTTTTTGCTATTGGGCTCTATTGAATAATGAATGTTTTGAATTTTCTCCAAAAGTAAAGTAGTTGCAAACTCATCCTTTTAGAAACTTGTTTGGGCTGTTGAGAGGAGTAAAAAACCATCAAAAATTTCAATCCTGCATGATTCTACCAAGAAATGTGATTCTTCATTCAAAACGCTGGTTTTTGCTATTGGGCTCTATTGAATAATGAATGTTTTCAATTTTCTCCAAAAGTAAAGTAGTTGCAAACTCATCCTTTTAGAAACTTGTTTGGGCTGTTGAGAGGAGTAAAAAACCATCAAAAATTTCAATCCTGCATGATTCTACCAAGAAATGTGATTCTTCATTCAAAACGCTGGTTTTTGCTATTGGGCTCTATTGAATAATGAATGTTTTGAATTTTCTCCAAAAGTAAAGTAGTTGCAAACTCATCCTTTTAGAGTCTTGTTTGGGCTCATGAGAGGAGTAGAAAAACATCAAAAATTTCAGTCCTGCACGATTCTACCAAGAAATGTGTGTTCATTCAAACCGCTGGTTTTTGATATTTTGGGCCCTATTGAATAATGAATGTTTTGAATTTTCTCCAAAAGTAAAGTAGTTGCAAACTCATCCTTTTAGAAACTTGTTTGGGCTGTTGAGAGGAGTAAAAAACCATCAAAAATTTCAATCCTGCATGATTTTACCAAGAAATGTGATTCTTCATTCAAAACCTGATTTTTGCTATTGGGCTCTATTGAATAATGAATGTTTTGAATTTTCTCCAAAAGTAAAGAAGTTGCAAACTCATGCTTTTAGAGACTTGTTTGGGCTCATGAGAGGAGTAGAAAAACATCAAAAATTTCAGTCCTGCATGATTCTACCAAGAAATGTGTGTTCATTGAAACCGCTGGTTTTTGATAGTTTGGGCCCTATTGAATAATGAATGTTTTGAATTTTCTCCAAAAGTAAAGTAGTTGCAAACTCATCCTTTTAGAAACTTGTTTGGGCTGTTGAGAGGAGTAAAAAACCATCAAAAATTTCAATCCTGCATGATTCTACCAAGAAATGTGATTCTTCATTCAAAACGCTGGTTTTTGCTATTGGGCTCTTTTGAATAATGAATGTTTTGAATTTTCTCCAAAAGTAAAGTAGTTGCAAACTCATCCTTTTAGAGACTTGTTTGGGCTCATGAGAGGAGTAGAAAAAAATCAAAAATTTCAGTCCTGCACGATTCTACCAAGAAATGTGTGTTCATTCAAACCGCTGGTTTTTGATATTTTGGGCCCTATTGAATAATGAATGTTTTGAATTTTCTCCAAAAGTAAAGTAGTTGCAAACTCATCCTTTTAGAAACTTGTTTGGGCTGTTGAGAGGAGTAAAAAACCCTCAAAAATTTCAATCCTGCATGATTCTACCAAGAAATGTGATTCTTCATTCAAAACCTGATTTTTGCTATTGGGCTCTATTGAATAATGAATGTTTTGAATTTTCTCCAAAAGTAAAGTAGTTGCAAACTCATGCTTTTAGAGACTTGTTTGGGCTCATGAGAGGAGTAGAAAAACATCAAAAATTTCAGTCCTGCATGATTCTACCAAGAAATGTGTGTTCATTGAAACCGCTGGTTTTTGATAGTTTGGGCCCTATTGAATAATGAATGTTTTGAATTTTCTCCAAAAGTAAAGTAGTTGCAAACTCATGCTTTTAGAGACTTGTTTGGGCTCATGAGAGGAGTAGAAAAACATCAAAAATTTCAGTCCTGCACGATTCTACCTAGAAATGTGTGTTCATTCAAACCGCTGTTTTTTTATATTTTGGGCTCTATTGAATAATGAATGTTTTGAATTTTCTCCAAAAGTAAAGTAGTTGCAAACTCATCCTTTTAGAGACTTGTTTGGGCTCATGAGAGGAGTAGAAAAAAATCAAAAATTTCAGTCCTGCACGATTCTACCAAGAAATGTGTGTTCATTCAAACCGCTGGTTTTTGATATTTTGGGCCCTATTGAATAATGAATGTTTTGAATTTTCTCCAAAAGTAAAGTAGTTGCAAACTCATCCTTTTAGAAACTTGTTTGGGCTGTTGAGAGGAGTAAAAAACCCTCAAAAATTTCAATCCTGCATGATTCTACCAAGAAATGTGATTCTTCATTCAAAACCTGATTTTTGCTATTGGGCTCTATTGAATAATGAATGTTTTGAATTTTCTCCAAAAGTAAAGTAGTTGCAAACTCATGCTTTTAGAGACTTGTTTGGGCTCATGAGAGGAGTAGAAAAACATCAAAAATTTCAGTCCTGCATGATTCTACCAAGAAATGTGTGTTCATTGAAACCGCTGGTTTTTGATAGTTTGGGCCCTATTGAATAATGAATGTTTTGAATTTTCTCCAAAAGTAAAGTAGTTGCAAACTCATCCTTTTAGAGACTTGTTTGGGCTCATGAGAGGAGTAGAAAAACATCAAAAATTTCAGTCCTGCACGATTCTACCTAGAAATGTGTGTTCATTCAAACCGCTGTTTTTTTATATTTTGGGCTCTATTGAATAATGAATGTTTTGAATTTTCTCCAAAAGTAAAGTAGTTGCAAACTCATGCTTTTAGAGACTTGTTTGGGCTCATGAGAGGAGTAGAAAAACATCAAAAATTTCAGTCCTGCATGATTCTACCAAGAACTTCTTGCATGAAGTTGCCCAGGCCACCTGTTACACTGCTGCCACCTGTGGACACAGGCTGTTTATACCCAGACAGTGCAGCTCATCATAAAAGTATTAAGGCCTAAAAGCTTTAAGTATGCTTTGGGTAGGAGCTAACAAGTGTTTTTACTTGCATATTGGTTTGCCAGGCTACGTGGGCCACTGCTGACACCAGGATACAGAGTGCTGACCCAGACCCTGCCACCCATCATGTAAGTATGAAGGCCTGAAAGCTTTAACTATGCTTTGTGCAGTAGCTATCAAGTCTTTCTACTTGCAGATATGTCTTTTTCTGGGAGCCCTCCCTCACATCATCAGCGAATTGAGGTAAATTTTTTTATTTTATTTGTTTTTAAATTTTTGGAACACATAACCCTATATGCATTTTGTTTTAACAGGAAGCTGCAGAAGAGCGTCTTCCAGAAGGAAACGGACGGGGTGGAGAAATACCTGAAGCGGGCTCTCAGAGTGTAAGTATCTTTACATGCATCGCACAAACAAATCATAGTACACATCACAGTACACCCAAATCATATGCCAACAACCAATAACATAGTTTCTTATTGTTTTTACATTATAGGTTTCCATCTCTGGTGCTCGACCCAGAGGTCCTCAAAGCGCCTCCCAGAGTCGTCGGCGAAATAAGTTTTGATATTGAATTTTTCTTCTTTTTTAGAATCATAGAATCATAGAATCATAGAATCGTAGAGTTGGAAGGGACCTCCTGGGCCATCTGGTCCAACCCCCTGCTCAAAGCAGGATTCGCTAAATCATACCAGTCAGATGTCTGTCCAGCCTCTGTTTGAAGACTTCCATTGAAGGAGAACTCACCACTTCTCGTGGCAGCCTGTTCCACTCATTGATCACTCTAACTGTCAAAAAGTTTTTTCTAATATCTAATCTGTGTCTCCTCCCATTCAGTTTCATCCCATTGCTTCTAGTCTTTCCTTGTGCAAATGAGAATAAAGTTGATCATTCTACAATGTGACAGCCCTTTAGATATTTGTAGACAGCTATTAAGTCTCCTCTCAGTCTTCTCTTTTGCAAACTAAACATTCCCAAATCCTGCAACCTTTCCTCATAAGACAGGGTTTGCAGACCGGTCACCATTCTGGTCGCTCTTTTCTGAACTTGCTCCAGTTTGTTGATGTCTTTTTTAAAATGTGGTGCCCAAAACTGGACACAATATTCCAGATGAGGTCTGACCAAAGAGTAGTAGAGGGAAATAATGACTTCACGTGATCTAGACTGTATGCTTCTGTTAATACATCCTAGAATTGCATTTGCCTTTTTTGCTGCTGCATCACACTGTTGACTCATATTCAGTCTGTGATCTATTAGTATATCCAAGTCTTTTTCACATGTGCTGTCACTTAGCCCTATTCCTCCCATTCTATATATGCTTTTTTTATTTTTATTGCCCAGATGTAGTACTTTGCATTTCTCCCTGTTAAAAACCATTCTGTTAGTTGCTGCCCACTTCTCCAGTTTATTTAAATCTTTTTGAATCCTCTCTCTCTTCTCTAGTATTAGCTATCCCTCCTAGCTTTGTGTCATCAGCAAATTTAATCAGTTTACCCTCAATTCCTTCATCTAAATCGTTGATAAAGATGTTGAACAATACAGGGCCCAGGACAGAGCCCTGTGGTACCCCACTTGAGACATTCTTCCAACTGGATGTGCAGCCATTTACGACCACTCTTTGGGTCCGATCACTAAGCCTGTTATGAATCCACCTAACAGTTGCCTTGTCCATTCCATACTTAGTCATTTTTTCAATAAGGATTGTATGAGAGACTTTGTCAAATGCTTTGCTGAAGTCAAGATATACTATATCTACAGCATTTCCTTGATCCACCCAATCAGTGATACCGTCATAGAAGGAAATTAAATTAGTCTGACAAGACTTATTAGTTACAAACCCATGCTGACTCTGTTTAATCACTTCATTCCTATCCAGGTATTGACATACATGTTGTTTAATAATTTGTTCAAAGATCTTTCCTGGTATAGAAGTCAGACTCACCGGCCTATAGTTGCCTGGGTCCACCTTCTTCCCCTTTTTGAAGATAGGAACAACATTTGCTCTTCTCCAGTCTTCTGGCACTTCTCCTGTTCTCCAAGAATTTTCAAAGATTATGGAGAGGGGTTCAAAAATTTCTTCTGCTATCTCCTTCAGTACTCTGGGGTGTAATTCATCTGGACCTGGAGACTTGAATTCATTTAGGTTAGCTAAGTGTTTCCTCACTATCTTTCTGTTTATAGATATCCTGGATTCTTCTATTCCCTTAATAGGACAGTGAATAACAGTTGATGTTACATTTCCTTTCTGAGAGAAAACAGATGCAAAATAGGAATTTAAAAGTTCAGCCTTCTCAACATCCTGTCTTACCATTTCATCATTTTCATCCTGTAAAAATCCTATAGCATCTTTGACTTTTCTTTTACTTTTGACATATCCCCAAAATCCTTTATTATTGCTTTTGACATCTCTTGCAAGCCTCAATTCATTTTTAGCTTTAGATAATCTGATTTGTGCCCTGCAGGTTCTTTAGATATGCCTCCCTCTTTCCATTTTATCAACATTTTTTTCTTCCTTTTTAGCATGTGCTTAAGTTCTGTGTTCATCCATCCCGGTTTCCTTAAATGCTTCCTATTCTTCCCTCTTTTCAGAATTGTTAACAACTGTGCTTTGAGAATTTCATTTTTCAAGATTTCCCATCCTTCCTGGACATTTTTGTCTTTAAGGATATCCAGCCATTGGATCCCTCCAATTCTCCTTCTGAATCCCTTAAAATCTGCCTTTCTGAAATCTAACCTTGACGTCTGAGTCTTCACAGGTCTTCCGCCTCTAGTTATCCAAAATTCTAAAATAGCATGGTCGCTACCTCCTAGGGTCCCAGCCACTTTTACCTCCTCAACCATTTCCTCCCTGTTTATAAGGATTAGATCCAAGGTAGCAGTTCCCCTTGTTTTCTCCCTTACCTTTTGGAAGATAAAGTTGTCAGCAAGAGAGGATAAGAATTTCCTTGACCTGTTAGTTTTGCCTGAGAGAGATTCCCAACAAATGTCTGGATAGTTGAAATCTCACATGACAACTATGTCATATTTTTTGGAGAACTTGGCCATTTGATGCATAAAGAGTTCATCCATATCTTCAGCTTGCACAAGCGGCCTGTAGTAAATGCCTACAATGGTGTCCTTTCCATTGTTCTGTCCTTGTATTCTTACCCAAACAGTTTCCACAGAACTCCCAGTCTCTGAAGCTTCAATCTCTGTGCAGATATACGCGTTTCTAACATACAATGCGACACCCCCTCCTCGTTTATCAAGTCTGTTTCTTGCAAATAAGTTGTATCCTTCTAGTCTTGTATTCCAATCATGTGTATTGTCCCACCAAGTTTCAGTGATTCCAATGACATCATATTTCTTTTCCTGTGTTAGTAGTTCCAATTCTCCTTGTTTGTTGCCCATGCTTTGTGCATTAGTATAGAAACACTTTAGTTTGTGATTGGTTTCTCTTTCTCCAATATTTTTATTAATTAGATTCTTTCGTCTTTGTTCTTCCTTTCCACTTCTAATAGCAGAGTTCTCAATAGCATTTGTCAGGTGTATGGCTTTTTCTGGTCTTTTGCTTCCCATCCCTTTATTTTTGTGTTTTAAATTTCATGTTGATGATTTGATTTTAATGTTTGTTTTTTTTTTGTTTTTTTTAACAGGGGGAACAGCATGCTCCTGACTCTGAGGGTGAGGAGGCAGATATAGATATAGACCTCCTCATCGACCAAGTCCGAGAGCGTGAACCTCTCTGGAACATAAGTGACCGCCACCGTGCAGATTTAATGGTAACCCGCAAAACTCTGGGAGGAAGTTTGCCACTCTGTTGTGGTGAATTGGGAGGACCTCCATCCTCGGGGCCAGAATCAAGCACGTGAGTATTCACAGTTCAGTAAGTTATGTTGCAGGATGTAATGTGTTGTATCCTAACCAATTTGTGCTTTCACTTTGCAGGGGAGAAAGTTCAGAAGCGGTGGCGGTCCATCCGGGATCGTTTCAAGAAGGAGTTCAATAAGGAGATGTAGCCCCGAGTGGATCAGGAGGACGCAAGAGCAAGTACAAATACGCACGAGCCCTGTCGTTCCTCAGGTTGACAATGGTGTCCAGAAGATAAAGATTCCTACCACCATTTACTAAGTAAAACTGTGTACATGTCTAACCTTTTTTTTTCAGCCAGGGCTAACTTCTAGCATGATATTAATTCCAAAATATTTTCCTTTTTTCAACAGCACCTTCACCAGCACTCAGGGTCCTGAAGAATTGAACCCCTCTGGAGTGATTACGCAGGAGACCGCCACCGTGGATCACTTTGCCACAACCAACCCATCTGCACCTTCCCAGCCTTCCCTCGTGTGTGATCCCTCAGCCCCATCCACCAGCGCTGGAGCATCTTTGCAGACTTCGTTACATGAAGCTGCTGGTTACGAGGTAGCTTTCCTTTACCCACCCCTCTGACACTGCTTTCTCTGCAACATCTGTGCGTTCTATGAGGCAGTGTCAGAGGGGTCAGGAAAGGACGCATGCGCCGGAGTTCTTCCATCTAAATGAATCATTCCAGAACGGGTTAAAAATTATGTCAGAACAAATTAGTTCTGGCTTCACTGTTGTTAGTAAAGATATGCTCGATTTGAGCAGGCGTCTGGATAGGATGCATTTAGATTCAAGACAATCTCATCATACTTTTTTTTGAGCGGTAGTAGAGCGCAAGGACATGCTATCTCCTGACCAGCATAATACAAGCCTGCCAAGTTGCTCTAGCTCAGTTAACATCACAAGCCCCTCCACCCACCCAAGGCTTCCTCCTGCACCTGCCCCCCGCCCTGCTTCTGTCCTTCCCCTACTGTACCATACCAGTTTCATCCCCAGTATCAACCTCCTGCCCCTTACCAGCCTCCTTCCCAGTACCAGTTCCCAACCCCTGCCCAACCACCATGTTGCAAGTCCAACTTTCCATCCCCAACACCTCGTCTCTCAATCCACTTCCCAGAGTTTTGTTTCCGCCACGTATGTTGTTTTCTCTACCCCTACACATACTTTCTCCCCTTCACCTTCTTTCCCCAGCATACCTTCTCCTCTTGTGTCTGACTCCTCCCCAATCCCAACCACCTTCCATAATCCCAGTTTCGAAGTGGTTGCTGAGAGCCCCTCCAGTAGTATTTCCACCCAAAGTTTCCTTAATTTATGATGGGTTGCAATAAATGTTTGGACGTAGGTTGCAATAAAGATTGGGTTTATGGGTTTACATTGTTTTCCTGAACATCAGTTTTTTTGGTTATATAAACTGTGTTAAATAATTTTTTTTTTTTTTGGATTGAACCAGCTTCAGTGTATTTGATTGATTTATTTCATAATGTAGAAGGTGAAATAATGTGTAAAATGTGGATTACTGGGTTTAAAAAAGGTACATACCAACAAAACATGGTCAAATAAAGGTTTAATAGTTGGTAAAAAAAACGGGACAATACAGGGAGCAAAATACTTGGTAAATAAATACTTTGAAAAAACAAGGTTTATACTTTTTTTTTTTTTTTAAAAGGTTGGGTTTACTGGCTTTAAAAAAAGGTATATACTTGGTTTAAGACAGGGGAAAAGAAGGTATACGTAAATCCAACAAGGCACAACGTAAAAAAGGTACAATACTTACATACAAGGTACAACTGTGATAGTACCATCTCAAACCATGTCATTCTGCCATTCAACTCTACCTTCAGGTGACATAAAATACTCAGCAAATTTGTCCCTCATTCTGGACACTGCAACAGTACTTCGAACATTAACAGTGCGATAATCAGGCAAGGTGGTTTCTACATCATTGTCTTCAATGGCAATCTGTTCCTTGGTTATGTGGTGTAGTGACCACTATGTCCGCTAGAGGGCGCTGTGTGGGTGGCCTTGCGATGCAGGCGAGTGGATCAGCAGAGGCACTGCTGATGTTTCTGTTACAATGTGTCAGGGAAGCCTGTGTGTGGCTGTGTGCAATTGGACCTTGAGTGAGGTCATAGCCATGTGATCACCTGTGGGTGTGGTTATTGACCATATAAGGTACCTGAGGTCTGGTCACATGAGTGAATGCTGGGACCTGGTTGGTCCAGTGTGAAAGGTCCCGTGCGCAGGAATGTCTCCTGGTGAACAGCCTGTGGAGTGGCTGGGTGTAATGGCTGCCAGCACCTGTTAGTTCCCTGGAAGGAATGAATGTCGGCTGAATGAAGGAACCGTGAGGTTACCCGGACGTGGGTGAGATAACTTGGGGCTAGGAAGCCTGCACAGTGAATGCTGCATAGCCTATGTGACTGTAGGACACTGATAACCAGAGTAAAGCATTATAATGGACGCTATGCTATTTACATGCTGTTGCATATTACTGCTGGAGGTTTATGAAGGATGAATAAACCTCATGGACTGATATTGCTTTATGAAAACCTGTGCCGGATGTGTTTTTGTTCGCTGCAAGCGAGAATCCCCTGAGTAACCGACAGCGCTACCTCACAGTAATGACAAAATTGTGTAGGACCACACATGCTTTGACCACCTCATCCACAGTTTCAGTTTTCAAGTTAATTGCGGTCAACAGTACTCTCCATTTTGCGGTCAGAATTCCAAATGTACATTCCACCATCCTCCGCGCTCGTGTCAACCGATAACTGAGCACTCTTTTGATTGGCGTCAAGTCTCTGCTTGCGTATGGCTTGAGCAGGTGTTCCGACAGTTGGAAAGCTTCATCCCCAACGCATACAAATGGCAGTGGTGGCCCAGAAGTTTGAGGTAGCGGTCTTGAAGGTGGAAATTGGAATGTTTCCATAGAAATTATGTCCCATTGCTGACAGTTTAAAAACTGGGGGTCATTGGAGCGGCCATAGGCCCCCAATATCCACCGCAATGAATTTGTACTTGGCATCTGCAATGGCCATCAGGACCATCGAAAAATATTTTTTATAGTTAAAAAATTCGGATCCCGATAAAGTTAGTTTTCTGATCCTGATGTGCTTGCCGTCAACTGCACCCAGGCAATTAGGAAACTGACAGATGTTGTAATATTGGTCAGCTATTTCCAGCCACCTCTCCATTGTGGGCTGTGGGATAAACTCTTCCTGTAGACAGTAAATATATCAATGTTGTCCTTAAATAATTACTAAGCTCTGGCACTTTCAAGATACATATAAGCACAAAAATATTCCGGACTTACATATAACCCTTGCCGAAATGAATTAAAGAGATCCAGAAAAAATTATTAAAATATCATATTTATTAGATACAATTAAAACTACAAATCACTAAAAACTGCCCAAAAGAAGGCACAGTATGCCCAAATAATTACAGGTAGTTTAAATTCAAAACCACAAAAATCACAAAATGACAAATTATATAAAGTCACATATGGCGGTAACATGATCTGCCAATCTAGCTCCCTATATCCATATTATACCAAAAATAGTAGAAAATAGCAGAAACGAAATAGTTACTAGATTTCAAAGCAGGTCATGAATTACATATCATATGCCCATAGAGATGTAGCGGCAACATGACTGGCCAGTCTAAGTCCCCTAAACCCTCCTAATGGGTAAACCGCTCCAATGTGACTAGGAATTATATATAAAAAACAGAGTGACAATACCTGAATGAGGTAGATACAGTGAGCAATGGGCACCGCAGCCTCCTCCACCCCAACGCGCGTTTCGCATTAAGCTTCTTCCGGGGGCGTGTCCCAATGACAGGCTGGCTATGTTTAAATACCGCTGATAGCCAATCATTAAGCGCCATACAAATTTGAAAGTGAAAGGAAGTGCATGATAAGGTGAGGACTCTGCCTGATGACAAGCGGCGCATGCGCTGTTGGACACCGCCGCCAAATGTCACTTCCAGTGACGCGCTCACCGGCATCATGGGCAAAGCCCAGGATACACGGCTGAGAGCACTCATGGAAATGAGCGGCATGACACAACTGCACAAGCGCACCATCAGGAGAGAGATCAATGATCCCGTGACGATGGTGTATAAATATCTTGGAAAAATAGAAAAAATTGAAAAAAGTGCATAATGAATAATTTAATCTAAATACTGGTGTTATACAGTGAACAAGTGACTAATATATCTAAAACAATATATATTAATAATACATAAATATAAATATAGTGAAGAAAAATAATATAAATAGCTCAACACGCTGAGCAAGAGTGCAAAAAATGCAAGTGCCTAATGACACAGGCGCTTATGAAAGAATCCCTTCCATCAATAAAAATATCCAAATTGAAATACAAAAAATCTAAAAAAGAGAAAAAGAAAAGAAGAAACATGTCCAATATTTTCCCAAATATATAAATATCTATACATATCAATCAAAAGATACACTTGTTGAAGATATAGTACAATGCTCAAGGCATGCTCAAATGCAATAGTAAACAATCTCAGGGATAAAATACCTTACATTCATCCAAACCTATTGATATTCCAGACATTCATATGCTGGGTATTACATAATAATATAATATTCATGACACGTACATAGAATCCTCTAATCCCAATTAATCATATCCAACAATATATCTGTTATCTAAGCATGCTCAAATCCTAACTACAATCATAAAGATCTGAATTTATACCATTTACAGTGAAGGTTAACCCAGTTAATCCTATTTAATAATACATCCCTATTATCTAAGCATGCTCAGATCCGAACTGAAATGACAAAAAGCAAGTGTATATCTGCACAATTCCCTCAATATAACAAAATGCAGTATATATCTGCACAAATTTCTCAATATATAACAACAAAAGAGGGGGATAAATATGTATCATTACAAAAGAATCCATCAAAATACATAACAATGGATAAATAACCATTTCATGCGACCTTACAAAAATATAACAGCATATGAAACTGCAAACATAAGAGACGCATTGAAAGGTATCTTGATTGAAGATATATCCATCAGTGTAGAGAAATATCCCAACAACTCTCCAGATGAAAATGAGGAAATATACACGACAGGATTCACAAGGATATGAAATGATGGAAGCGACATGATCTAAATAAAACAAACAAAATAAATGAATATAACATAAAAACACCAACCCACCCATAAAAAATACCACTAGCGGACCTGCATAGAGAAATCATAAAGCAAAAAATATCACAAAAAAGAGGCAAATCCCAGGCTTTCATTAAGGCCTAATGGACTCATAGTACCCAACCGATAGATCCATTGACTTTCTTTTTGGGCCAAAATCCTACTTAGATCCCCACCTCTGATGTCCAACGTGAGTAAATCAATTCCCTTGACTACCAACCCACTAGCATTACATTGATGATAGCATCTAAAATGTCTGGGCAAAGTTTTGAGACTGGAATCATCTTCAACATTAGCTGCCTTTTCAATGTCTCTCACATGTTCTCGTACTCTTTTTTTAAGTTCACGTGTGGTAAGACCAACATGTATCCTACCACATGGACATTGAGCATAATAGATGACACCATGTGATGAACAAGTAATGTGTTTCCTAATCTCAAAAATTCTGGATCCATCCTGAGTAGAAAAGGAGTTACTTCTAGTCATATTTAAACATCCCTTACATACACCACATGGAAAGAAACCTGGTTTACCTGAATTTTTAATCATTTTCTTCTTATAGTCACTAGATATATAGTGACTATGCACCAAAATATCTTTCAAGTTTCTAGATCTTTTAGCTACAAAAGCGGGAGCCGAAGGGAGTAAGTTCTTCAAGATAGGATCAACGAGAAGTGTATGCCAATGTTTCCGTACAATATCTGTCAAATTTTTCCATTGATTATTAAACGTTGATATAAAACGCACAGTATTTGTATTGACAGATTCTTCTTGTTGGTTATAGCAATAAATCGATCAAACGGGGATATCTAAGAGCTTCTAAGGCTAATAGAGACCAATTGCTTTATGGGCCATCTAAAGAACAAGAAGAATCTGTCAATACACTTCTCGTTGATCCTATCTTGAAGAAATTACTCCCTTCGGCTCCCGCTTTTGTAGCTAAAAGATCTAGAAACTTGAAAGATATTTTGGTGCATAGTCACTATATATCTAGTGACTATAAGAAGAAAATGATTAAAAATTCAGGTAAACCAGGTTTCTTTCCATGTGGTGTGTGTAAGGGATATTTAACCTCTGACCTTTCGCGGCATCTGTGCACTGCAGTACTTTACTCTGCCCTCCCTCAACAAAGTACGCCTGCGCATGAGCCGAGGGAGAAGCAAGGAGGAGGACATCATCATATGCAGATGGGATGCGCAGGACCGTGACACCCACCGCCCCCTTATCTTTCAGATTTCATCGGGGGCTTATCTACAGCATTACAGAATGCTGCAGATAAGCCCGATGGCGGTGGCCGCAGCTTATAGGGCTAAAATGGGGCGACAGATTCCCTTTAAGCACACCAACATTTTGGATTTTAAAATAATTTTTTTCAAGATGGTGTTATAAACTATTCTAATTTACTGAGAATTACTTTTGGGTTTTCATTGGCTGTAAGTCATAATCATCAACATCAACAGAAATAAACACTTGTAATGACTATATATATGATATTCACTTTTTGTATTGAAGAAGTTAAATAAATTAACTGTTTGATGATATTCTAATTTTGTGGGATGCACCTGTATATGTGAGTAGAGTGGCCAATACTGAACAGCTGAGATCATCCAAGCAGGAGGAAAGTTTCAGAGAATCTAAAAAGTACAGTTTAACCCCTGCACTGATAACAGAAATCTGCACCATTGAATATGAAGTGCTTCTAATCAGTGCAGGAATACATGAAATCAGACTCTGCGGACTTCTGGCCCCTTTATGTCGCAGAAAACCAATGACATTCGCTATGTGTGGGTGCAACAGTTCGTAATAGATTGAGAGCCAATGGAGGCCATCAAGGCCAAACAGATTGCTGACAACTATGAGGTCAACCATGCACCCAAGTTGTGGAAGTCTGCAATCACCAGCTGGAAAATAAATAAGCCGACACCCAACACCCCAGCTTCCAGCACCCGGCCTGCTTCGGGCTCCTGCTGGGGCTGTACCTGTTACCAAACTGGCCACATCAGCATCATCTGCTCAGAGACACAGAAGAGGACTAACACATCTGAAGCCTATGGGCCTACTGCAGCAGTTCTGTTTTGTCGTGGGGCAGTTGGGAAGGCCCTAAAAAATTTGAAACCGGTTACTGTGGGTGACACTATTACTCTGGGGCTCAAGGACACCAATGCAGTGATCAAAATGGAGTATATACATACAGTGCCTTGCAAAAGTATTCGGCTCCCTGGAACTTTTCAACCTTTTCCCACATATCATGCTTCAAACAAAGATACTAAATGTAAATTTTTGGTGAAGAATCAACAAGTGGAAAACAATTGTGAAGTTGAACAAAATTTATTGGTTATTTAAAATTTTTATGGAAATTCAAAAACTGAAAAGTGGGGTGTGCAATATTATTCAGCCCCTTTACTTTCAGTGCAGCAAACTCATTCCAGAAGTTCTTTGTGGATCTCTGAATGATCCAATGTTGTCCTAAATGACTAATGATGATAAATATAATCCACCTGTGTGTAATGAAGTCTCCATATAAATGCACCTGCTCTGTGATAGTCTAAGGGTTCTGTTTGAAGCACAGAGAGCATCATGAAGACCAAGGAACACAACAGGCAGGTCTGTGATACTGTTCTGGAGAAGTTTAAAGCCGGATTTGAATACAAAATGATTTCCATAACTTTAAACATCCCAAGGAGCACTGTGCAATCGATTATATTGAAATGGAAGCAGTATCATAATACTGCAAATCTATCAAGACCCGGTCATCCCTCTAAATTTTCATCTCAAACAAGGAGAAGACTGATCATAGATGCAGCCAAGAGGCCCATGGTCACTCTGGATGAACTGCAGAGATCTACAGCTGAGGTGGGACAGTCTGTCCATAGGACAACAATCAGTCATACACTGCACAAATCTGGCCTTTATGGAAGAGTGGCAATAAGAATATAACCATAAAAAGTGTAGTTTAAAGTTTGCAACAAGCCACATGGGAGACACACCAAACATGTGGAAGAAGGTGCTCTGGTCAGATGAAACCAAAATCAAACTTTTTGACAAGAATGCCAAACGATATGTTTGGCATAAAGGAAACACGGCTCATCACCCTGAACACACCATCCCCACTGTCAAACAAGGTGGTGGCAGCATCATGGTTTGGGCCTGCTTTTCTTCAGCAGGGACAGAGAAGACGGTTAAAATTGATGGTTAAAATTTCATTCAACTTCACAGTTGTGTTCCACTTGTTGATTCTTCACCAAAAATGTACATTTGGTATCTTTATGTTTGAAGCATGATATGTGGGAAAAGGTTGAAAAGTTCCAGGGAGTCGAATACTTTCGCAAGGCACTGTATATTGCAATACGTTGGAATGTGATTTCCCTAATAACTGGTTGAGTAGTGGAAGCAGACACAGTTTTGTCCATCACTCTCCAAACAATTGCGCAATTGTCCTGATGATTGGAGGCAGTGGAGTTGCATTCCCTGATGAAAAAGGTAACAGCGGGTCAATCTGCGTGATACCCCTGGCTGTGTATTCTTGATACCCACTAAATACAATGTGAGCCCTCACATAGCACCCTAGATACAGTATGAGCCTCCTCATAGCCCCTCTTTATACAGGATGAGCTCTCACAGCCTCCCTAGATACAGTAGGCACATAGCCTCTTTATATACAGGATGAGCCCTCACAGCCGCCTTAGATACAGTATAGTAACATAGTAACATAGTTATTAAGGTTAAAGGGAGACTTTAAGTCCATCTAGTTCAACCCATATCCTATCCTAACTTGCCCTAACATGTTGATTCAGAGGAAGGCAAAAAAACCCATGTGGCAACAGTAAGCTTCACATTGGGGAAAAAAATTCCTTCCCGACTCCACATACAGCAATCAGACTAGCTCCCTGGATCAACGCAATATTAAGGAAACTAGTGTATATACCCTGTAATATTATACTTTCCAAGAAAGGCATCCAGTCCCTTCTTAAATTTTAGTAGGGAATCACTTCACATAGCTCATATATACTTTATGAGCCCTCACTTAGTTCCTTATATACATAATGAGCCCACACATTACCACCTATATACAATATGAGCCTCCATGTAGCTTCCTGTGTACAGTATGAGCCTTCACATGGCCCCCTATATAAGGCATGAGCCTTCTCGTAGCTCCTCATATACAGTATGAGAGCCACATAGCTCCCTATGCATAGGATGAGCCCTCATATTGTTAGGGTTGGCAGAACGCACCAAATAAAATACATGCAGAGATGGAACCTGCTGCTAAGCATTGGCAGAACAAGATGGCGGTTGAGCACCGAAAACACGCGTGTTAAATGTCACCCGGTGTGAACAGCGGCAGACTCTGTTGCTTCACAGAGCCACAGCAACAACGTAAAGGAACGCTCTTCCTTGTTGAATGTCCCTGGGCTCAGCAGATATGGTGCGAGTGAGGTCTCAAGGCTCAGCTCCTAGAACGCAGGAGCTACAGTCTTAACGGACCCACAATGCGCACGGCATCGCACAAGCGACGCTAGTACTTGGCACTGACACTAGGCACTGACTGCCTCCTACCTGCACTATCAGCCTAAGCACTAGCTGGCGGGACTTAGCAACACATGCATACCAAGGGTAGGGAATCATATTGAGTCAGTCACCAGAGACAAGCGTACATGCATACAACTCACAGCACATGGTCTATACTAGCGCACGGCCGTGCGGCTGTGAGGTCCCTTTATAGATCCCAGTCTGCCAGGACCTTGCTAGTGGACCAATTTGGACTCGCTTGGGGACCTGAGAAGCGGACTGATGACCACCAATGAGAGGTCGTCTCACGGGCACGCTCAGAAGGGCAAATCCAGGACCTTTGTCCCAGGAACGTCTGCTCGCCGCTGTCTAATGCTGGTTGCTATGGTTGCTATAGCTGAACCTGGAGAGGCAGCAGCAACCAAACGCACTGCTAAAGTCTGAGCAAGATGCTGAGACCAACGTCTCTGTTGAGGAGGCTCTACTGCGGTCAAGACTGGATGGGAGAGCGCAGGAGAAGACAGGGCTTGGGATTCCTCCTGTGCAGAGGGAGAATCTTGGTGTCTAACACACATAGCCCCCTATATAAAGCTCACTATATACAGGAGGAGTCACCACATAGCTCTTCATATAGAGGATGAGCCTCCACACAGCCCCTTTAAGCAACATGAGTCCTCACATCGCCCCTGTATACAGTATGAACCTTAAAATATATTTATCTATAAACACTATGAGTATAAGCCCCTACATAGCATCCCTATATACTGTATGAGCCTCACATAGCCTTTTTATATCCAGCATGAGCCCTCATATAGCTCCCTATATACAAAATTAGCTCTCACCTAGCCACCTATATAAAGTATGAGCATCCATATAGCTCTGAATATACACCATGAGCCCTCAAATAGCGTCCTAGATACAGTATGATCCCCCACGTAGCCTCTCCATATACAGTATGAGCCCTATCTTAGCTCCCTAGATACAGGGTAACTCAAATGCGTCCCCACAGCCGCCATCCTCACTGTGGTCACTGCATGGCTTCTTCTTGTGTCGGGCCCTCTCACTGAGTTTGGTCTCACCTTGTGGGGTAAAGATGATTCTAAGAAAGGTCAGGAATTAGCCCAGAACTACATGGGAGGACCTGGTCAATGACCTGAAGAGAGCTGGGACCACAGTCTTAAACATTACCATTAGTAACACACTATACCGTCATGGATTAAAATTCTGCAGGGCATGGAAGGTCTCCCTGTCATGCAAGCACATGTCCAGGCCCATTTCATGTTTGCCAATGACCATCTGGATGATCTAGAGGAGGCATAGGAGAAGGTAACATGGTCAGAATAGACCAAAATAGAACTTTTTTGTATCAGCTCCACTCGTCATGTTTGGTGGAGGAAGAAGGATGTGTCACTACTTGCCTTAACTCCTGAATCTGCCCTCAGTCTGTACAAACTGCATCAACCCCGCTGCTCTACAACTGCTAAAAGAAACCTGCACCATTTAATATGTAGGTGAAGTGATTCTAATCAGTGCAGGAGTAGGAGAAATCAGACACTGCATTCTTTTGGCCCCTCTCTGTTGCAGTAAACCCATGACAGGATGAGTAAAACTCCAAGCACACTGTCCCAACCGTGAAGCATGGTGGGGAAAACATCTTACTTTGGCGGTGCATTTCTACAAAGTGGACAGGATGACTGCAACGTATTTGGATGGGGTCCTATATCACGAGATTTTGGCCAACCTCCTTCCCTCAGTAAGAACATTGAAGTTAGGTCATGGCTAGGTCTTCCAGCTTGACAATGACCTGAAACACATAGCCAGGGCAACTAAGATGTGGCTCCGTAAGGAGCATCTCAAGGTCCTGGAGTGGTTTAATCAGACTCCAGAACTGAAGGTAATAGAAAATCATTGTAGGGAGCTAAAACTCAATGCTACCCAGCAACAGCCCTGAAACCTGAAAGATCTGGAGAAGATCTGTATGAAGGAGAGGGTCAAAATCCCTGATGCAGTGTGTGCAAACTCGGACAAGAACTTAAGGAAATGTCTGACCTCTGTAATTGCAAACAAGGTTTCTGTACCAAAAATTAAGTTCTGTTTTTCTATTATATAAAATACTTATTGGATCATGTAAAAATCATACGTGATTTTCTGTTTTTTTCCTTTTTAAGGTTGTAGTGTACCTACCATAAAAATTACAGACCTCTCTCTTTTTTGTAGATGGGAAAACTTGCAAAATAGGCAGTGTATGAAATACTTATTTTCTCCACTTTATATACAAGTGCCCAGACTCAGGGCGCCTTCATCCCACCAGATGGGACTCCTCCCTCTGGTCCAATTGTGAATACAAGTGGGTTCCTTTCAATCACTAACAGCTAAGCAGCTGCTGCACCACCTTCCTGTGCACGGGCTACAATATCAATTATGTGTTCCAGCATGGAACACAACTGGAAGTGACGCTGCCTGGCCAAGCCTGGGACCATCCAACTTTACCCGGAGGCGCAGAAAGGACAGAACAGTCCTGTGTCCGGAAAACAGAAGCAGCATGGAGAGGAAAAGCATTGTAATCGTTTTCCGCTGCCTGACTAATACAGGTCTCTGTCAGCAGCCAAAAAATTAGACAAGAGGACATAATACCATCATTTATAATATTAAAATTATAATATATAGCACATTTGGTTTGTGCATTGTAAGAACACTGAGCTTCACGTGCAGGCACACTGCTGTGACACCCCCCTTTCCTTTCTCTCTGTGAGCTCCTGCTCCCTGTCCCTGATGTGGAATGTCCACTCGCCCCCTCTCTTCAGGTAAACAATCTCTGTGTAATGTGAGATCATGGTCTGCCAGCTCTAGTAAGGAATGTAGTTTCCCACTAAGATTTCCTTTGTCCATTCCAGGTCGAATTTGTTGGCAAACGGTGATCATAGAGACGAGGGAAATGTATGTTCAGAATCAGTAGGATTGGGTCTACGCACAGCAGCGTTTTGCAGCCGGTACGCCCATCAGAAACCGAGGAAGCAGTTTCTGACACCCCCCAAAACACTCAGACATGTCATATTTTCCTGGAATTACCCCGCTACCTCCTCACCACTACCGCAGATATCACCTCAACCAACACCGGAACTGCTGCAGCCCCCCAACCTACTGTCTCCTTCCCCACCATCCTGTAGAGTGTAGGCCCAGAGGGGCATGGTCCTCCCCCCTCTGTATCAGTCTGTCATTGTTAGTTTGTTTACTGTGTTATCTGTAATTTGTATATAATCCATTCTCATGTACAGCACCATGGAATCAATGGTGCTGTGTAAATAAATATATATAAATGTGCCATAAACTATTATACCCCCTCTTAAAAATTAGATGGCATATCATCCAGATAATAATCAAAACAAAAAACCACTGAGGATGGCGGAGATGGAAACGAGCAGGAGTCAGTGGGAAAAAATGTATAATTAATAAGAAAAATAAAATGATACTATAAAAACAATGACTTTCAAATAATCTTTATTAGATAATGGCACAAAAAACACAAAATGAGCATAATATGATAAAAAGGCACATAACCTTAAATAATTACACATATGATACCATGAGTATAAAAATCAGCTCAATGTTGAGATATTAAAATCATGGAAACCCATAATAAAAAGATAGGCTTAATTAGTAAAAACAGGTAGATTGCCTATAACACTAAAAAATGAAAAAATACACACAAAGCGCTAATGAGGTGCAATAGTATAGCGACAGTAAACACACAACACTGTGTACAAGGAATTGTTCAATAATAAGGGCAAATATATGGCAAAAGTGAATGCCTCACACTGAAATCAAAAAAGGTGCAATAATGAAGGCAAATGTACCTGTAAGACGAATATATATGAAACGTGGTGTGCCACAAGAACACACCCCTCTGCCAGCAGCCACAGAGCACAGCAAGTATAACCACTTCATTCCAATAGGGACAGGAAAAACACTGGAGAGATGGTGTGGGAGGCACTATTTTACCTCTCTGTGTTTCCTGTCTCTATTAGGGTGGGGTGACATCCTCCTCTTGTGATGCAGTCACGGAGGGTTTTTAGAGAAAATCCTAATTTTACCATAAGTGCCATTATACACAGGAGCTCTATATGTAGAGTATACCGTATATACTGTCAGTGTACAGGTAATACATGGACTCACCAGTGATTTTATACACTGTATACATTGTCAGTATACAGGGAATACAGTGATCACCAGTGACATTATACACAGGAGCTTGGTATACAGTGCCAGTGTACAGGGAAACAGTGACCATGTAGCATCGGCGTCCCTGCATGCTCCCCTCCTCCATCGGCTGGGATGGCGACCTAATCACTGGTGTGACTCCCCTCCCGCGTATCCTTCTCCTCCTTCAGCTGTTCTTACGGCTATTGTCCTACACTCTCATTTAATCATTTGCTCCTCCACATATTTAAAAAAAAAGAAAAAAAAAGTTTCTCATATGACCCCTGTAGTATCACATCTAGCATCCTGGTGTGTATACATGCCGGCGCCTGCTCAATTCCGACATCGCGTAGGCGCCATTGTAAGGAAGTGAAATGTGATGTTTTCTTGTTTCCATCTTCAGATTTGTTTCTCCCACGTTACTATGTATATATATTTCTGTATTATAATGTTTCTGATTAAAGTTTGCGGTACTGCTACATAGAAATATGAATTAACACCAGTCTTTAACCCCTTCACCCCCAAGGGTGGTTTGCACGTTCATGACCGGGCCAATTTTTACAATTCTGACCACTGTCCCTTTATGAGGTAATAACTCTGAAACGCTTCCATGGATCCCGGTAATTCTGAAAATGATTTCTCGTGACATATTGTACTTCATGTTAGTGGTAAAATTTCATTCAAATAACTTGCGTTTATTTGTGAAAAAAAACGGAAATTTGGCGAAAATTTTGAAAATTTTGCAATTTTCCAACTTTGAATTTTTATGCCCTTAAATCACAGAGATACAGCACACAAAAAACTTGATAATTAACATTTCCCACATGTTTACTTTACATCAGCACAATTTTGGAACCAAAATTCTTTTTGTTAGGAAGCCATAAGGGTTAAAAATTGACCAGCGATTTCTCATTTTTGCAACACCATTTTATTTTTACGGACCACATCACATTTGAAGCCACTTTGAGGGGTCTATATGATAGAAAGTCCCCAAAAGTGACACCATTCTAAAAACTACACCCCTTAAGGTGCTGAAAACCACATTCAAGAAGTTTATTAACCCTTTAGGTGCATCACAGGAATTTATTGAATATTTAAAAAAAATGAACATCTAACTTTTTTTTACAAAAAAAATACTTCAGGTTCAATTTTTTTTTATTTTACCAAGGGTAACAGGAGAAATTGGACTGCAAAAGTTATTGTGCAATTTGTCCTGAGTACGCTGATACCTGATATGTGGGGGAACCACTATTTCGGCGCATGGCAGAGCTCAGAAGGGAAGGAGCGCCGTTTGACTTTTTCAATGCAAAATTGCCTGGAATTCAGATCGGACACCATGTCACGTTTGGAGAGCCCCTGATGTACCTAAACAGTGGAAACCCCCCACAAGTGACCCCGTTTTGGAAACTAGACCCCCCCAAGGAACTTATCTAGATATGTGGTGAGAACTTTGAACCCACAAGGGCTTCACAGAAGTTTATAACGTACAGCGGTACAATTAAAAAATCATTTTTTCCACAAAAATGATCTTTTCACCCCCAATTTTTATTTTCCCAAGGGTAACAGGACCCTAAAAGTTATTGTGCAATTTGTCCTGAATACGCTGATAACCCACATGTGGGGGTAAACCACTATTTGGGCACATGGCAGAGCTCGGAAGGGAAGCAGCGCCATTTGACGTTTTTGGCTGGAATTGAGATCGGACACCATGTCGCGATTGGAAAACCCCTGATGTACCAAAACAGTGGAAACCCCCCCACAAATGACACCATTTTGGAAACTAGACCCCCCAAGGAACTTATCTAGATGTGTGGTGAGCACTTTGACCCCTCCAGTGCTTCACAGAAGTTTATAACGCCCGGGCGTGAAAATAAAAAAATTCATATTTTTTCCACAAACATGATCTTTTAGTCCCCAATTTTTTTATTTTCCCAAGGGTAACAGGAGAAATTGAACCCCAAAAGTTGTTGTCCATTTTGTCCTGAGTACGCTGACACCCCATATGTGGGAGAAAACTACTGTATGGGCACACGTCGGGGCTCGGAAGGGAAGTAGTGATGTTTTGGAATGCAGACTTTGATGGAATGGTCTGGGGGTGTCATGTTGCCTTTGGAGAGCCCCTAATGTACCTAAACAGAGGAACCCCCCCCCACAAATGACCCCATTTTGGAAACTAGACCCCCTAAGGAACTTATCTAGATGTATGGTTAGCATTTTGAATCCCCAAGGGCTTCACAGAAGTTTATAATGCCCGGGCATGAAAATAAAAAAATCGTATTTTTTTCCACAAACATGATCAATTAGTCCCCAATTTTTTAATTTTCCCAAGGGTAACAGGAGAAATTGGACCCCAAAAGTTGTTGTCCAATTTGTCCTGAGTACACTGATACCCTAGCACTTTGAACCCCCAAGTGCTTCACAGAAGTTTATAACGCCCGGGCGTGAAAATAAAAAAAATTCTTTTTTTCCACAAAAATTATATTTTTGCCCCCAATTTTTTCTTTTCCTAACGGTAACAGAAGAAATTGGACCCCAAAAGTTGTTTTGCAATTTGTCCTGAGTAGGCTGATACCCTACATGTGAGGGTAAAACACTGTTTGGGCGCATGGCAGAGCTTGGAAGGGAAGGAGCACCATTTGACTATTTCAACTCAGAATTGGCTGGAATTGAGATCAGACGCCATGTTGCATTTGGAGAGCACCTGATGTGCCCAAACAGTGGAAACCCTCAATTCTAACTCCAACCCTAATGCCAACACACCCCTAACCCTAATCTCAGCCATAACCATAACCCTAGCCCTAACCCTGGCCCTAACCCTAATGGGAAAATGGAAATAAATACATTTTCTTTTAATTTTATTATTTTTCCCTAACTAAGGGGGTGATAATGGGGGGTTTGATTTACTATTTATGGCGGTTTTTATGTTTGGCAGCTGTCATACGCTAAAAGACGCTTTTTATTGTAAAAATAGTTTTTGCACCACCACATATTGAGAGCTATAATTTTTCTGTATTTTGACCCACCGAGTCATGTGAGGTCTTATTTTTTGCGGGACGAGTTTATGTTTTTATTGGTACCATTTTCGGGCATGTGACATTTTTTGATCGCTTTTTATTCCAATTTTTGGGACGCAGAATGAACAAAAACCAGGGTTTCATGAATTTCTTTTGGGGGGGTGCGTTTACACCATTCCGCGTGCGGTAAAATTGATAAATCGGTTTTATTCTTTGGGTCAGTACGGATACAGCGATACCTCATTTGGGTCTTTTTTATGTTTTGTCGGTTTTATGCAATGAAAACTATTATATAAAAAATAATTATTTTTGCATCGCTTTATTCTGCGAGCTATAACTATTTTTTCGCTGATGATGCTGTATGGCGGCTTGTTTTTTTGCGGGATAAGATGACGTTTTCAGCGGTACCATGGATATAAATGCGTCTTTTTGATCGCGCGTTATTGCACTTTTTGTTTGGCGGTATGATAACAAATCATTATTTTTTGCTTCGTTTTTTATTTTTTAAGAGGTTCGCTAAAGGGGTTAACTAATGGGACCGTTTTATAGGGCAGGTCGTTACGGATGCGGCGATACTTAATATGTGTACTTTTGGGTTTTTTTATTTCCAAAAAATGGATTTATTGAGGGAATTTTTTTTTTTCCTAATTTATTTGGCGATTTTTTTGAAAATTATTTTTACACTTTATTACATAGTCCCAGGTGGGTCATCACTGTCCTGTGACAGATGGCTGATCTGTCACATCACAGATCACTGTGACAGATCAGCACTGTGTCACAGGCAGTGTGCAGACTTCCTCATGCCTGCGCTTTGCAGGCACTGAGGAAGCCGGCTCCCTGCAGGCCCCCGTTGCCATCTTGGATTCGGGGGCCTGCAGGGAAGGAGCCCCCAGCAGCAGCGCTGCACATTGCACTGCCTTGGGGGGCTCAGGGAAGCACGGAGGGAGCTCCCTCCCTGCCGATGCTTCCCTTTAACCCCCGGTACACCGCGATCATGTTTGATCGTGGTGTGCAAGGGGTTAACATGTCGGGGGCGGTCTGTGACCGCCCCTGACACATTGTGCCGGGTGTCAGCTGTGATAATCAGCTGACACCCAGCCGCGATAAGCGGCGCTCACCACGTGAGCGCCGCTGATCGTGCTAGATGTACTATACGTCCATGGGCATAGGGGCCCGGGTCCCATCGACAGGATAGTACATCTGATGTCAGGAAGGGGTTAATAGTGTTGCCACATGTACGTGTTACCATTGTGTATTGTATGATATTATTGTCTCTTGTCTATGTATAGTTAGGGTAAGCTAGTGCATCCTTCTTAGGACATTAGAGGAAGGCACTCTTAGTACATAGTTCCCCATAGACTGGGTAGATGTAACTATGTTGCGGGCCACTAGGTGGGCGCACACAAGTGGGGCCTTGTAGGATGTTCATAGAGGGTTAATTGTAGGAGGGGCTGCTGGGAGTTAAGGTTAGTGCTGAAGAGTAGTTTAGTCAAACGGGGCCAGGGCGCCCAAGTGTCCACAAGGGCTATAGGCCCGGATAGCTTGGCAGCCACGTAGCGTTAAGTCGTTATAGCCCACGTTACCCATGGCCACTGCGTGTCTTAGCAGTGGACCAGAATAGGAAAGGAAAGATGTGGTGTCTTATCACCTGGACCAATGCTTTTAGGGCAGAAGTTGGCTGGAATGAGATGAAGGGAGTTGGAACTTCGACGAAATCAGTACAGACGGGCTGGATGCTTCACCAGGGGCCACCAAACATAGTGACTGATGAATTTGTGTCTAAGGTGAAACAGGCTGAAGGAAATGACATTATAGCGAGATCAGGCCAGGAAGGAACCGGGAAGCAGTCTAAGATGGTCCGGGCGTGTACTGCATAGAAGTGACAGCAAGCAAGGGAATGATGAGGAAGCAAACAAATGTTATGATGTACCAACTGTGGATGTAATGTGCTAAATCCTAAGTAAAGAAAGTGCTAAAGCTGTCTCGGACTATGTCTCCATTGATGGTGGTCAACCAGAAGAGGGACCGTTATGGCCTGGGAAGTGCCCGGATGAAGCTTTATCTGGAGATGCAGGTATGCCAAGGAGAAGAGTATTGTTTGGTGTAGGGGAAGGGCTGGACACAGTATAGTAATACAGATCACGACTACAGTCCTGTCCCTTCCTTACACTTGGTGTAGTCGGCAGGATGTCAACACCGCGTAGCGAGGGAATGCTGCAATTGATGAACTTGTGAGAGATGAAGTTTGGCAGGATACGGTTGCCTTGCCATGTGGAGAATCCACTGAAAGAAATGATGAAAATCTATGTGTGACTGCTGTGCCACTGGAAGATGACCAGGAGAGGGAGCCAGAAGTTGCTGTTGACGAAGAAACACTGAATTTGCCTACTAATTTTTTTTACATCGGACTTGACTACCGCATTGAATTTGACTGATTGGAGAGGAAAAAACTAACACCTTCACTGTGACCAAGATGGCGGCAGTGAGAATGGCAGGAAATGATGAAGTAAACAATTAAAACCGCGTCCTTCTTGGGCATTGCCATCACTCTTTGGCACCAAAACTTGCCTGTCAGTATGCCCGGGTCTGCCCCTGGTGGGAGCGGATAAAGAGGAGACCTTGCCCCTTGCAACTGATCAGCAATGGAGGGGAGAGGCGGCTGGAGGCGGACCCCCGAGAGCAGGTGGGCACGGAAGAAACATGCCGTGTATGACTGCGTCTATCAGTATTGGCTGCAGAGGGCTGATGAGATGGAGAAGCGGAAACCTGTCAGCCTGAACTGATAGGGGACGACCAGCTGTCTTTCCCTCAACCACTCCTTTTGGGATTCTCTGGGTACTGTCTCCCGGTACAACCTTCCTCGTTCCCAGAGCACCCTCTCCTTATCAGTCACGGAGGTGGGCGTCTCGGCGAGGTGTCTCAATTTCTCAAGGTTCGCATCTGAGTGCAGAGCAGCCTGGAACTCCTGGCTGGAGACAGCCAGAAGTGACATCAGGGTCCCTTCCTCACTGGAACCCTCTGGAACCTGCTCTGGGTTCACCTCTGGATCAGTCTCTCCTGTAGCGGAAGAGGGTCCAGAAGGCAGGGCGCTACCTGCGATCCGGGCACTCAGACTGCGTGTGACAGCGGCTATGTATGCTGTCTCCCCGGGGATTTCTACAGACCCACTAGCCAGCGCTGCTATGGGCTCTACCTCCCCATCCACCCCAACACTTCAGGAGCAGTGCTACTTATGGGCCAGTTACCTTCCTCGGTGGCACTTGTCAGTTGCATGGCATCAACTTCCTCACGGTTCCCATGCACCTCCCCATTTCCTTGAGCACCGTCACTTGCTCCTGCTAGGGGTTTCTCAGCCGTCTCACTTCACAGAGCGACGTGGCTGAGCTCACTTGTACCTGTGGACACATCTACCGTCTCAGAAAAATGGTTATCAGGTTCAGTTGGCACAGATACATCATCAGCATCATTCCTAGGGAATGAATGGTTATCAGAGCTCCACCACCAGGGAGGCATATACAGTCATGGCCAAAAGTTTTGAGAATGACACAAATATTATATTTTCACATGATCTGCTGGCCTCTGGTTTTTATGTGTGTTTGTCAGATGTTTTTATCACATACAGAAATATAATTGCAGCCATATTATGAGTACCAAAAGGTTATATTGACAGTTAGAATGAGTTAATGCAGCAAGTCAATATTTGCAGTGTTGACCCTTCTTCAGGACCTCAGCAATTCTGCCTGGCATGCTCTCAATCAACTTCTGCATCAAATCCTGACTGATAGCAGTCCATTCTTGCAAAATCAATGCTTTTATTTTGTCTGAATTTGAAGGTTTTTGTTTGTCCACCTATCTCTTGATGATTGACCACAAGTTCTCAATGGGATTAAGATCTGGGGAGTTTCCAGGCCATGGTCCCAAAATCTCTGTTTTGTTCCCTGAGCCATTTAGTTATCACCTTTGCTTTATGGCAAGGTGCTCCATCATGTTGAAAAAGGCATTGTTGATCGCCAAACTGCTCTTGGACGGTTGGGAGAAGTTGCTCTCGGAGGACATTCTGGTACCATTCTTTTTTCATGGCTGTGTTTTTAGGCAAGACTGAGAGAGCCCATTCCCTTGGCTGAGAAGCAACCCCACACATGAATGGTTTCAGGATGCTTGACAGTTGGCATGAGACAAGACTGGTGGTAGCGCTCACCTCGTCTTCTCCGAATAAGCCGTTTTTCAGATGTCCGAAACAATCGAAAAGGGGATTCATCAGAGAAAATGACTTTACCCCAGTCCTCAGCAGTCCACTCCCTGTACCTCTTGCAGAATATCAGTCTGTCCAAGAGTCTCCGCCTCACAGTGCATGCAGATGCACTCACACCTGCCTGCTGCCATTCCTGAGCAAGCTCTGCACTGCTGGTAGCCCGATCCCACAGCTGAAACATTTTTAAGAGACGGTCCTGGTGCTTGCTGGTCTTTCTTGGGCGCCCTGGAGCCTTTTTGGCAACAAGGGAACCTCTCTCCTTGAAGTTCTTGATGATGCGATAGATTGTTGACTGAGGTGCAATCTTTCTAGCTGCGATACTCTTCCCTGTTAGGCCATTTTTGTGCAGTGCAATGATGACTACATGTGTTTCTTTAAAGATAACCATGGTTAACAGAAGAGAAACAATGATGCCAAGCACCAGCCTCCTTTTAAAGTGTCCAGTGGTGTCATTCCTACTTAATAATGACAGATTGATCTCCAGCCCTGTCCTCATCAACACCCACACCTGTGTTAATGGAGCAATCACTGAAACGATGTTAGCTGGTCCTTTTAAGGCAGGGCTGCAATGATGTTGAAATGTGTTTTGGGGGATAAAGTTCATTTTCTAGGCAAATATTGACTTTGCAAGTAATTGCTGTTAAGCTGATCACTCTTTATAACATTCTGGAGTATATGCAAATTGCCATTAGAAAAAATGAAGCAGTAGACTTTGTAAAAATTAATATTTGTGTCATTCTCAAAACTTTTGGCCATGACTGTAGACAAACCCAGTAGACCATAGGTGAGGCATACATAGAACGTTTCAGATGCTACCATGTCCAACCCCACCAGCTCAACCTTGGGCGGAGGACTAAAGGGGATATAGAGCCACAACAAGAAATGGTGACTCCAGGAGTTGTGCCAGCTTCGACAGCTTGAATACAGGGTCATTGACACTCTGTAACACTCTTAAACAGTCTATATAGACATATAGGTCATAGAAAGCTAAATAAAGGGATACCTTGACATTTAATCCGATGTCTTATTCCAGAGAAATCCACATTTTTCTGACACGTAAATAAGATGTTTAAGACTATGGGCTGTATACTGATGTGCATGAGAATCTGCCTACAGAGATCATTTAAAACAAAAAGTGAATTACCATTCTGAGACAAGTCGCCAATACAGGAGAACTGAACTTTGTCACAAACAGTTAGCAGCTCTCACAGCTCTGCTGTATTATAACACTGGCTGCCTGTGAGATGGAAGCTGAAGCACTGAGAGGAACCTGCAGATGTGACAGTTATGATCACACACAGCTCTGCAGTGAGAGCAGCCATTACATGTCACACTAGTAACTCCCCTTTTATTTATAACCTCTGGAGGCAGATTCTCATGCAAATAAGTGTCCAGCTCATAGTTTTCAACTGATCATTTACATATTGCAGAAAAATACCCATTTTTCTTATAAAACATTGGTTTACTGATGTCAATGTATCATTTTTTTCCGATTGCTATAATTTACATGCCCATAGAGACAGCTTATGAGTGTTGATCCTACTGCCAGATGCCTTTTAAACAACATTTTTGTATGTTTGGTTGGGAAGTGGGATTACCTTTAGAAAGGAAAAAAATTATGAGTCAGAAAGAATTTAATCCAAGAGAAAATAGATGGCACTTACTGGTAAAATCCAATACTTTATTTCATCAATAAAACATGACTGTCGGGAGAACAGGAGTGCTGGAGTTGATGGCCGTTTCACGCTGGGGTTGCGCTTCTACGGTGTGACCCATTGAAGAGCAACCCCAGCGCGAAATGGCCGTTGTCTCCAACACTCCTGCTCCCGTTAGTCATGTTTTATTGATGAAATAAAGTATTGGGTTTTACCGTTAAGTGCCATCTGTTTTCTCTTGGACTGGACTGGCTTTATCTGCATTTTTTAGATAGGCATCCGGTTGTCTTTTTCTGGTTAGCAGCATTTAAGGTGTGAGCGATTGTCACACTGCTAGCACTAGCATAGAGGGTCAGGTGTTGTGCGGTGCGGCTTGCATTTTCTCTGAAGTAGAAAATCAATTTTACCTAGGAAGCATTTGGGAGCTTGGCATATATATGTCCCAATCAGTCATCTCTTTAACACCCTTCCGATATCCACCGTACATGTACGACGCAGCAGCGTGTTCCCGCAAATTGCCATACATTTGCAGTGCTGCAATAGCACAGTGACCGAGTAAATATAGCTGCCATTTCTGACAGCAGACCATCGTCAAAAGGGAGCTTGGCCACCCCCACATTGACCATCGCTCCGATTCGCTGGTCAATTCTGACCAGTCAGTGCTTTAGTAATAAAGTTGAAAAAAAATTGGTGACGGCAAATGGCGATAAACATAAGAAGCAAAAAGAATGTGGTGATTAGGCAATCACCTGTTTCTTAAACCTTTTGGCTCAAATTAGTCAGTCAGTAGTTACTAACCAATCTAAGCAAAAAAGTTTAATGTAAAATAACGATCATCACTCTGCACGCCATATTTCCCTCAGCATTGGTGTGCAATGGGGTTCTATATCTCCTGTGTGTATCTGAAACAAATAATTGGAGGACAGTGGCTCCTCACTACTCTTGTGAAAATTTAAAAGAAAACCTCTCAATTTTTCATTTTCACATCCCAATGTTAAAAATTTTTGAGAAACATCTGGGTTCAATATGTTCACCCATCCTAGATGAAATCCTTGAGGGATGTAGTTTCTAAAACGTGGTCATTTGAGGGGGTTACTGCTGTCATGGCAACCCAAGGGCTCTACAAATGTGGCACAGTATCCGCAAAACATATTGGCAAAGTCTGCTTCCCAAAACAGCACGCCTTTCTTTTGGGGCTATACTGGGTGCCTGAACAGTAGTTTTCCCTCCTAAATATAGGGCATTGGTATACTACCTAGAAATTGTACAACAAACTGAGTAGTCCAATTTCTCCTGTCACACTTGTGAAAATGAAAAATTTGGGGCTAAAGCAACATTTTGTGTGACTTTTTTTTTATTTTGACAGTCCAGTGTTTTCATATCCCGTGATGCACCTGTTGAGTTCAAGATGCTCACCACTGTTAAGGGGAGAATATATGGCATATGAATATATACAAGAATCAAAAGTTATACCACTATATGGACACTGCTCAAATATTAGAATCATATAGCTTTAAGAATCATGTAGCTTTAAGATATTTTTGATTTTCTAAGACTTATTTCTGTATTTCAGTATCCACCTAGTCTCCTCGATACTGGGTTAGGCTAGGCTAGAAAACAATAATTATGTGCATAATGATTATGTAGCGGATATAGGACATATGAGATCAATACTAATTTGCTATTTGGGGTAAACAGTAATTTGGAAAAGAACCCATGATGTGAGGCTAGTTTCACACTAGCGCATATTCCCCGCAGCGCACGGCGCCGCTAAGCTCCGCCCCCGCCGGCTCCCTGCCCGCCCCTTCCTGTCATCGCCGCCTTCTATTGCACATGCACTTGTGCAATCTGCGCACCCTATCTTTAGCATAGGGTGCGCAGACCGTGCGTTGGCCATGCGCTAGTAGCATTTTTGCGTGCGCTGTGCACTTTTGAAGGTGCGCCGAAATGCAACATGCTGCGTTCGGCGCACACCGGCGCACCTTCAAAAGTGCGCAGCGCACGCTAAAATGCTACTACTCTGCTTTGCTGTTTTGGTTGTTTGCATACAGTGGGGCAAAAAAGTATTTAGTCAGTCAGCAATAGTGCAAGTTCCACCACTTAAAAAGATGAGAGGCGTCTGTAATTTACATCATAGGTAGACCTCAACTATGGGAGACAAACTGAGAAAAAAAAAATCCAGAAAATCACATTGTCTGTTTTTTTTTTCATTTTCTTTGCATATTATGGTGGAAAATAAGAATTTGGTCAGAAACAAAATTTCATCTCAATACTTTGTGATATATCCTTTGTTGGCAATGACAGAGGTCAAATGTTTTCTGTAAGTCTTCACAAGGTTGCCACACACTGTTGTTGGTATGTTGGCCCATTCCTCCATGCAGATCTCCTCTAGAGCAGTGATGTTTTTGGCTTTTCGCTTGGCAACACGGACTTTCAACTCCCTCCAAAGGTTTTCTATAGGGTTGAGATCTGGAGACTGGCTAGGCCACTCCAGGACCTTGAAATGCTTCTTACGAAGCCACTCCTTCGTTGCCCTGGCGGTGTGCTTTGGATCATTGTCATGTTGAAAGACCCAGCCACGTTTCATCTGCAATGCCCTTGCTGATGGAAGGTTTGCACTCAAAATCTCACGATACATGGCCCCATTCATTCTTTCATGTACCCGGATCAGTCGTCCTGGCCCCTTTGCAGAGAAACAGCCCCAAAGCATGATGTGTCCACCACCATGCTTTACAGTAGGTATGGTGTTTGATGGATGCAACTCAGTATTCTTTTTCCTCCAAACACGACAAGTTGTGTTTCTACCAAACAGTTCCAGTTTGGTTTCATCAGACCATAGGACATTCTCCCAAAACTCCTCTGGATCATCCAAATGCTCTCTAGCAAACTTCAGACAGGCCCAGACATGTAAAGGCTTAAGCAGTGGGACACGTCTGGCACTGCAGGATCTGAGTCCATGGTGGCGTAGTGTGTTACTTATGGTAGGCCTTGTTACATTGGTCCCAGCTCTCTGCAGTTCATTCACTAGGTCCCCCCGCGTGGTTCTGGGATTTTTGCTCACCGTTCTTGTGATCATTCTGACCCCACGGGGTGGGATTTTGCGTGGAGCACCAGATCGAGGGAGATTATCAGTGGTCTTGTATGTCTTCCATTTTCTAATTATTGCTCCCACAGTTGATTTCTTCACTCCAAGCTGGTTGGCTATTGCAGATTCAGTCTTCCCAGTCTGGTGCAGGGCTACAATTTTGTTTCTGGTGTCCTTTGACAGCTCTTTGGTCTTCACCATAGTGGAGTTTGGAGTCAGACTGTTTGAGGGTGTGCACAGGTGTCTTTTTATACTGATAAGTTTAAACAGGTGCCATTACTACAGGTAATGAGTGGAGGAAAGAGGAGACTCTTAAAGAAGAAGTTACAGGTCTGTGAGAGCCAGAAATCTTGATTGCTTGTTTCTGACCAAATACTTATTTTCCACCATAATATGCAAATAAAATGAAAAAAAAACAGACAATGTGATGTTCTGGATTTTTTTTTCTCAGTTTGTCTCCCATAGTTGAGGTCTACCTATGATGTAAATTACAGACGCCTCTCATCTTTTTAAGTGGTGGAACTTGCACTATTGCTGACTGACTAAATACTTTTTTGCCCCACTGTATGTGATTGTTACCTCAGCCAGCCTGAAAAGAAAAAGAAAAAAAAAAAAAAAAAAGATAGGGAGACGTATTGAGCAATTTCACTGTCACTCTAGTTCTGGTCCTGCTCTCAGCTTGACCGATGATTGCAGAAGTCTGAACTGTGTCTCTCCCAGTGGGCAAGTGGGAGTAGGGGCTTGATTACTAGTGATTTTCCAACCTCTAAGTGGTTGGTGACTTCTTGCGGGTTTCCCACCGGACATCATCTAAGATTATGGTGTTTTAGCTGCAGCATAGGTTTTATTCTAAATGGGTGAAAGGGTAATTTCAATTACCGTGTTGATGTGACTGAGTGATTGCTCTCTCCCTAAAAAGTATAGTTGCCCAGGTGTAGATTTTTCATCTCTACAAATCAGGCTGGCATATGGATAGGTAAATTGTGAAGTGTTTTGGTGTCAAGGATTCGCAGTATTTGATGTCAGTGCCAGTTTTAAATTCATTCTGTCTTTTGTAGTGTGTATGATTTGCCGGCAGGAGGCGTACTAGCATGTGGTTAAAATTTTTGAATGCATTCTATGTGTGTATATATATATCGTGAAATTAGAGAATTGGTTAAACTGGTTTTGTACTGCATACCTTATAATTATAAGGTTAGTTGTTAAAATTTGTTCAGGTAGAAAGAGAATTGCTTGAATGGTAATTGCTTTGATTTGTACAGATTTTTCTGTGAGATTCGAAATCCATTGTTACTTTTTAGTTAATGTTGTATTAATGTCACTACATTTCTCTGTGAGATGGTTTTTTTTTTAAATGTTTTAGAGCGAAAGTTTTGAGGAAACAGACATTTTGACAATTTATTAGGTACTTTTAGACTAAGCAGTTTCTGGATACACAAGATTTGTGAAATACTCAGGTGATTAGTTGTTGGTTAATTCCCTATATTACTGTGTTCAAGATAGCTAGACATCACTATGTTCACTGAAGACCCCTTTACTCGGACATAAGGAGTACATACAGCCTTTACAGTCACATATCCAACTGTTTATAATCCCATGAGAATTTGTCTCAAGATGCACACACATGTCCCTCAGACGCATTCAGAATTCAGATGATAGAATGGGTGGGAGCAGTCAGTCGATATCTATAAGACAGATATGACCCATAGTGGAGTGAGAAAAGAAAATGTATGTTAAGAAACCCTCTGATCCCGAGGGGAGGAGCATTAGATAAGAAGGAATGGAAGAATGTGTTAATGAGTAGAGAGCAGTGTCCCTGCCTCAGGTATTATGAGGTCTTACAGGACCCTGAAGCATTTTATAAGATGGCAGAGAAAGTTAGGAAAAAAGGGATGAGTAGAGGAATATAACAAGATTGCTGAATTTTATGCAAAACAAATATTTACACAGGAAGATGTGTCAGTTGCAACATCATTTATACTTCCATATACATTCCCGATGACTTGACACGTGCCAGCTGTCCAACGCAGAATATCGTGAGACTTGTTCTGACTGTCAGATGACCAATCCAAGTAGTCTTACCCTCTTTCCAACTATTTATATAGACAGCACGCCTTATGCTACATCCTGTCCAGCATCCATATAGTTTTATTAATTAATGTAGTTTATGAAAAGAATAATGAAGAAAAAGATGAATATGACATGGATGTATATAATTATCTAATTAAATCATCCCACCACCTGCTTTTTCTGTTTTTTCTCCTTTTAATAGTTGCAGGTGACATCTCCCCCAACCCTGGGCCTCCCTCCACCAGCATACGTTACTCTCCTCCAGCTGCATATAGAAACCCTGCTAATCTTATTAACATTCAGTGCATTCCTTCTCCTCTCACTTTCCAATGTGCTCTCTGGAATGCACGGTCTGTGTGTAACAAACTGACTTACATTCACGATCTTTTTCTCTCTAATTCCCTTAACCTTCTGGCTATTACAGAAACCTGGATCCAGCATTCAGACACCACCGCTGCTGCCGCTCTCTCGTTTGGTGGGCTGAAATTTTCACATACCCCCAGACCTGAGAACAGACAGGGTGGAGGTGTTGGTTTGCTCCTTTCATCACAATGTGCTTTCCAGGTCATCCCCCCGGTTCCCTCACTTACATTTCCTTCCTTTGAAGTCCACGCCGTCAGACTCTTTAAGCCCTTCTCCTTACGAGTGGCGGTCGTTTATCGCCCTCCAGGCTCCTCCCGCCAGTTTCTAGACCACTTCACCACCTGGCTTACTCACTTTCTGTCCTGTGACATCCCCACACTCATCATGGGAGACTTTAACATCCCCATCAATGATCCGCTCTCCCAGTCTGCCTCTCATCTTCTTTAACTTCTTCATTCGGCCTCTCACAGTTTACTAATTCTCCTACACATGAGGACGGGAATAGTCTGGACCTGGTTTTCTCCCGTCCCGGCTCGCTGCACGACTTTACTAATTCACCTCTCCCGCTCTCGGACCACAACCTTCTTTCCTTCTCTGTCAAGAATTGTCTCCTCACCCGGGACACCCCCACTTACCACACTTATCGGAATACACGTACCATTAATACCCAACAGCTTAGGGACAATCTCCACACATCTTTAGCCCCCATCTCCACCCTCTCCTGTCCAGACATAGCATTGTCACACTTCAATAATACACTGAAGAATGCCCTAGATGAAGCAGCACCTTCTATACGCAGAAAGACCCGACACAGACAACGGCAGCCCTGGCACACAACGCAAACACGCTCTCTTCAGCGCTGCTCGAGGTGTGCAGAGCGGCAGTGGAGAAAATCTCTCTTAGCAGAAGACTTCATCCACTATAAGTTCATGCTCAAAACCTATAACTCTGCCCTTCATCTGGCTAAACAATCCTACTTCACCACCCTCATCACCTCACTATCCAACAACCCAAGACGACTTTTTGAAACCTTAAACTCCCTCCTGAAACCTAAAGTACAGGCCCCCATCACCAACCTCAGCGGTGAGGATCTGGCCACTTATTTCCTAGAAAAAATCAACCACATCCATCAGGATATCTCAGCCCTATCTCCTCAGTGCCTGGATCCCCTTCCCTGCCGCACCTCAAGCTCACTAGACATCTTTGAGCCTGTTTCAGAAGAAGAAGTTTCCAAGCTCCTCGCTTCTGCTCGGCCTACAACCTGCAACAGTGACCCTATTCCTTCACAGCTCCTGCAGTCTCTCTCACCAGTGGTCACCACTCACCTGACTAAAATATTTAACCTCTCTCTTTCTTCAGGTATATTTCCCTCCTCATTTAAACATGCCATCATAACCCCTTTACTTAAAAAGCCATCCCTGGACCAGAACTGCACTGCTAACTACAGACCTGTCTCTAACCTTCCCTTCATCTCTAAACTCCTGGAACGCCTGGTCCACTCCCGTCTAATCCGCTATCTCTCGGATAACTCTCTTCTCGACCCCTTACAATCTGGTTTCCGCTCTTTACACTCTACTGAAACTGCCCTCACTAAAGTCTCTAATGATTTAATAACAGCTAAATCGAAAGGTCATTGCTCCCTGCTGATTCTCCAGGATCTCTCTGCCGCATTTGACACTGTGGATCACCAGCTCCTCCTCACTATGCTCCGCTCTATAGGCCTCAAGGACACAGCCCTCTCCTGGTTCTCCTCCTACCTCTCTGACCGCTCCTTCACTGTATCTTTTTCCGGCTCCTCTTCCTCTTCTCGTCCCCTTACTATCGGGGTCCCGCAGGGCTCAGTCCTAGGCCCCCTCCTCTTCTCTTTATACACTGCCCCTATTGGACAAACAATCAGCAGATTTGGGTTCCAGTATCATCTCTATGCTGATGACACCCAATTATACACTTCTTCCCCTGACATCACCCCTACCCTAATTCAAAATACCAAGGATTGTCTGTCTGCTGTCTCTAGCATCATGTCGTCCCTCTATCTGAAACTAAATCTCTCTAAAACTGAACTTCTTGTGTTTCTCCCCTCTACTAACCTCACTCTACCTAACATCGAAATAACCCTGGAGGGTTCAACCATAACTCCCAAGCAGCATGCCCGCTGTCTTGGGGTCATATTCGACACTGAACGTTCCTTTACTCCGTACATCCGATCACTCAGTCGCTCTTGTCACCTGCATCTTAAAAACATCTCCAGAATCCGACCTTTTCTCACCTTTGAAACTGCTAAGACTCTTACTGTCGCTCTTATTCATTCTCGTCTGGACAACTGCAACTCTCTTCTGATCGGTCTCCCTCTTACCAAACTTTCTCCTCTCCAATCCATCTTGAATGCGGCAGCCAGGGTCATATTTCTGTCCAGCCGCTTCACCGATGCCTCCATCTTGTGCCAGTCATTACACTGGCTACCTATTCGCTACAGGGTCCAGTATAAACTCATCTCTCTCACCCACAAAGCTCTCCACTGTTCTGCACCGCCTTATATCTCCTCTCTCATCTCTGTCTATCGCCCTACACGTGCCCTCCGTTCTACAAATGACCTAAGACTAACATCCCCCGTAATCCGAACCTCGCACCTCCGTCTCCAAGACTTCTCTCGTGCTGCTCCAGCTCTCTGGAATGCACTTCCCCAGACGATCAGACTGATACCTAGCCCTGACCTATTCAAGCGCTTTGAAAACCCATCTCTTCAAACAAGCCTACCACATCAACTACTCAGCAAGCTAACTTTGCCCTGTTCCCTCCTTCCAAATATTATTCTGAATCTGCACCCTACTATTCATCTGTCTCCACACCCTTCATGCACATGATAACTGCACTTGATACTTGTCTATTGCACTTAAACACACGGGCTGATGACCAGATCATGCAGCTTTATATGAAAATCCCTATTATAATTGCCAGACCTGAATTAACAAGCATTTCTCACCTACTGTGTCCCCCCATTTCCTTGTAGATTGTAAGCTTGCGAGCAGGGACCTCACTCCTAATGTCACTGTTTGAATTGTCTTAACTTGTATTGCATTTATTGTCTGTACATGTCCCCGCTTAATTGTAAAGTGCTGCGGAATATGTTGGCGCTATATAAATAAAAATTATTATTATAAAATTATTAACTAGAACAGGGAAGACAGGAAATAAGTAGCTCAGACTGAATCTACAGTATTTATCGTTATATGGTGGGGGACATAATTATCATCATCTTTTAAGCCTCAAAGGTCATACTTTTGTACACAATCTACTCCATGCAAAGACTCCTGGAAATACTAGGAGACAGATACCCTAGTAAGCAGCTTGCCAGACCCCCCATTCTCCAGGATATCATGCAGGGAAAAGTAGAACCTGTGGATAATTTCTTCCACCAATGTAACAAAAAGTTTCTGGATTTCGGATTTGAAATGCAAATTAGTCCCCAGTTAGAAGAAGCTTTGACACCAACCAACATCGAGCTTCAGATTTTAATAGGTACTGGCATACTGAGTCCACAATCCATGAAAGAACGTATACTCTTACAGCCCTCCCACAAAAATACAATAGAGAAACAACATCTCTCACCCAGATAGAGGTTGAGGATACTCCGATCAAATTCCTGGTGTGTCCCGATGCAATCAGAAGTGTAATCAGGGATGTTGATCTATTTGCTGCAGAAGTATGCAGTCTTTTCTTTTTTTTCAGGACACATCAGCAGATCATGTGGGAGTTGATCTAATGGCACTGATCCCAGACTCAATATTGGCAGGCTGAAAATCCAGTTTGTAAAGGTGGGGCCGAAGCCAGAAGCCCTGCTACCAAGTAAATTGCAATACTCAATTTTCATTTCACAATCTGCAATTATTTTTATCAAGTAATGGATGATACATGACTTGTGTGCTGTCAATAAAGTCATAGTACTGGACACATCTATGGTGCCAAACCCACACACTCTGTTTTTATCAATTCTATTTATTTTTCTATGGTTCACGGTGATTGACCTGGTCAATGTTTTTTTTCAGAGAAAACCAAAAACAACACACAAAACAAATATCCTGGAATAAAAAAAGTAAAAAAATATGTATTGCAAAAATTGCATGAAAGTAGTAATAATAGTAATAATAAGGGTATTTAGTTAACATAATTTTGATCAAAATAATGTAGAAGCCATCCCGCCACGTCACGGCAACCCTTGTGGGACAGTCCTAACTCTTGTATTTAAAACCTTTCCACTTGTCAAGTGACGTAAATGTGAACAAGGACAGAGGGACTGAACCACCAGTAATACTATAGGCCAGACAGGATGGATTTTCCAACTCAGACAGGGCGGTCACACCCTTATATGCACAAAATGCACAATGAAACAAACGAGAAACTGGGTCTGAGCAGAAAAAGTAACTTAATGTGCATGCAAAATGTAATTGCATATGAACACATGACCTTTACACAGAGAAAACCAAAAACAAAACACAAAACAAATATCCTGGAATAAAAAAGTAAAAAAATATGTATTGCAAAAATTGCATGAAAGTAGTAATAATAGTAATAAGGGTATTTAGTTAACATAATTTTGATCAAAATAATGTAGAAGCCATCCCGCCACGTCACGGCAACCCTTGTGGGACAGTCCTAACTCTTGTATTTAAAACCTTTCCACTTGTCAAGTGACGTAAATGTGAACAAGGACAGAGGGACTGAACCACCAGTAATACTATAGGCCAGACAGGATGGATTTTCCAACTCAGACAGGGCGGTCACACCCTTATATGCACAGAATGCACAATGAAACAAACGAGAAACTGGGTATGAGCAGAAAAAGTAACTTAATGTGCATGCAAAATGTAATTGCATATGAACACATGACCTTTACACAGAGAAAAACAAAAACAAAACACAAAACAAATATCCTGGAATAAAAAAGTAAAAAAATATGTATTGCAAAAATTGCATGAAAGTAGTAATAATAGTAATAATAAGGGTATTTAGTTAACATAATTTTGATCAAAGTAATGTAGAAGCCATCCCGCCACGTCACGGCAAATTATGTTAACTAAATACCCAATTTTTGCAATACATAATTTTTTACTTTTTTATTCCAGGATATGTGTTTTGTGTTTTGCTTTTGGTTTTCTCTGTGTAAAGGTCATGTGTTCATATGCAATTACATTTTGCATGCACATTAAGTTACTTTTTCTGCTCAGACCCAGTTTCTCCAATGTTTTTTTTTCAGTTTACCCCTACATGCTGTAAGCCCAGTACCTGTTTGTTTTTACATATGGTGCCAGCAATATACTTGGACTATGATGCCTCAAGGGGCACAGTATAGCCTCTCTATGTTCACCTGAGCCATGACCACGGTCCTGGAGTCCTGGAAGAGGACACATCCCACTGCCATTCTTTTTCAATATATATGGATGACCTCTTCCCCTGTCTGAAGACAGCCAAGTCAATACTACTTTTCTACACATGCAACCTTTTTATAATTATTTTAAGGTTAAACACAGAAGGCATCAATGGGTTTTATATGCTAAATTGAAATCAGATTTTCACAGCTCTAGGACTGCCAGGCTATACTGAACTGTTTTGTCTGTTTGTCATGAAGAAGCCTAACCATGCAACTGGAGTCCTGACACAGCTTCATGAAGGAAGACAACACCCTCCTGGCTACTACTCTCCAAGACTTGACCCAGTGGCTCGTGGAGTCCCAACCTGCATGAGAGCCGTGTTTGCAACCCACCTGTGCTGGACAATGCTTCTGACATCCTTATGGGTCACCAGTTGAAGATCCTGGCCCAAAAGCACTGTCTGCAATGCCCTACTCTGCTCCCAGACAACGTCACCATCTCCAGATGTGCTGTCCAGCTACTCTTCTCCCTCTGCCAAAGGGGGGGAGGAAGATGGAGGATGAAAACCACATCTCTGACACATTAGTGGAAGAGGTAGTCGACTCTGAAATGGCTCAACGCGATTGTCTCGCTGTCATGAGGCAATAGAACACCTGGAAGATCCTAACCTGACGCTCTTTGTGGATAGACCAAGGAGGCCGTTCGCACACTGGTATAGCAGTAGCCACAGAAGATACATGCTGCCAGTAAAACCACTGCCTACACCCAAAGGCAGGACTGCAGGCCTTGACAGAAGCATACGAGAGGTCCACTCAACATGAAGCTGTCAAGATCAATCTGGAGGGAAAGAGACTTCTTCACAGCTAACGGAACGCCGGTCAGACACCATAAAGCCATACAAGAACTAATGGATTCCTTGTTGATGCCAGGAAGAGTTGCGGTGGTAAAAATAAAAAGCACACACACTGTCGAAACTTCAAGGGAAGCAGTGGGCAACAGACTAGCTGAAGTAACAGTAAAAGAAGCAGCAGTGATACTGCTTGACACAGAAATATCTCATCTGTACCCTAATATGGATCCAGAAACAGAGGAAAAGGGATAACCCTGGAAAAAGATGTTCTGACACTCCAGAAACAAGTATCCAAGGAAGAAAAGAAGAAATTGACCTAAGATGAAGTTACACAAGATGAAATACGCCTAAGGAAGAACAAGGAAAATTTAAGGCCTCGAACAAAACTCTACATACTTGATGCTATACAGGAAACAGGGGAGTCATAGCATAGGAGTTTAGTCACACACACACTAGCAGGTCCAACAAAACTCAGCCCTATAAGATCCTACTTGTAAATATTCACAGTTTAGGGTTATATTTTGTTCATTATATTTGTTTATATGCAGACTAAGTTTAAAAACATGTGACTAAAATATATTTTTGAGTCTTTTCATCCATCCCAGATCCTGAGGACCTAGGAGCCCACCAGATTTTGCCTGATGACTGAGTCCTCATCACCAAGAGATTCAACAGACTTACCCTTGAACCTAGAGATGACAGCCCGTTCCACGTCCTGTCAACTATCACTGCAATCCATGGGTCCACGCTTCCCACTGCAAGAAGATGCCGGATCCAGAGTCCAGTGGCGGCTGCCACTCTTCATCAGTCTGGCACTTATCCTTTTTTTAAGGGGTAGTCAGTCACCAAGGGGTAGTCACTCATGAGAAGGGTATAGTGACATTCTGGTATAATGTCTCCACCCCAAGAGTAACATATCAATTTGACTACTGTCTCACAATAAGAATGTCCAGGCCCCATGGCACAGTTTGACATCTGATTAAGTACACAATTCATTTGTGTCACTACTGCTGAAATAGGGGAAGGTTCAAACTGGGAGGATTAGTCACTTGTTGGGTGGCACACTGGTGAAAGTGACTGGAGACATCAACCAGCCCAGGCCCTACAATTCAGGGAGAAATGGGGAATAAGCCTATTAAGCTGCATGACTCTGTCCAAAGACCCTTTTAAAGGCCAGAGAGCCCTTCCAGGCCTACCCTTCCCTGCCACCCACTGCCCCAAGAAGGGATGTATAGTTCTGTACCTCACCATTGAGAACCCCTCAGAGAATGAGCAAGGGTTATATGTACTAGGCTCAAGTACTAAACTTGGGAGGGAAAATGGTGACACAAAGGGTAAATTTTGGCTAAGAAGCATAGATACCAGTGGGGCACACAGGGAGCACCTGACAAATGCAAAGTCGAGAACAAGACAGCAGTTGTGTTTAAACCCACCATCCCCGTAAATGAGAATGCCAAGTGGATAAACTAGCTATACAATAATCAACAACGGTTTATAAAATACACTGGGGATGCCATAAAGGCAATTATTGACCCATTACATTTACAATAGTTATTTTATGTGCTTTGATCATATTTTCCTTAATTCTATGCTGCATAGCTCCATGCCTTAAGAAAATGATGACGATGACCATGGAAACCACAGTAATGACTATGCATGCCGACTTTGAAGATCCCCTGTATTAAAAATGTCCCTATGAAACCATGCGAGCACCACCTCCAGAATATGTCTGCCTGAAGAACACCTGCGAGGGAGAAACTAGGATCTGACTTCCTCCTGTGCAAAGTCCGTTAGGAGGGGGTCCATCTACTAGAGATGGGTCGTCTCGTATATACGTGAAGACTAGTTAGTTAGGTTCCAGCATTGTTGAGAAAGGATAGGTAGGCCGGGAGGACAGATCAATAGGTTCGACGAGATTAGGATTTTGATTTTGCATATCTCCAAAGGAGGGACGGTTAAGGGGAGAATACATGGCATATGAATATATACAAGAATCAAAAGTTATACCACTATATGGACGCTTTGCTATAATATTAGAATCATATAGCTTTAAGAATCATGTAGCTTTAAGATATTCTTGATTTTCTAAGACTTATTTCTGTATCCACCTAGTCTCCTCGATACTGGGTTAGGCTAGGCTAGAAAACGATAATTATGTGCATAATGATTATGTAGCGGATGTAGGACATATGAGATCATATGAGATCAATACTAACTTGCTATTTGAGGTAAACAGTAATTTGGAAAAGAACCCATGATGTAACACAATGAGACAGCTCGATTTCTGTTATAAAAACTGTACATCTCTGATTAAAATTAGGGAAGAATCATTTTGACATGATATACCTTGTCTTGTGTATTCTTTTCTCCGTGCATGTATAATCTCTGCCAGAGATCCAATTCAGCCACAGACAATTAAGATGACGACACACGCATTCTGTGTGCCATATCATTTATATCATGCTAGATAAATTCCCTGAGGGGAGTAGTTTACCAAATGAGGTCACTTATAAAGGTAGATTGACAACACAGTGTTTATTCTTAGTTATGCCAGACGTATTGTTCAGTAGGTCAAGGGACATGAGCCATTGTTCATATGAGCCTGTATGTTGACTTCTGTTGTATGTTAATCTGTAGAATGCCTTCTGATTAGGTATTGTGCCAGCCCCCTCTGGTTTACTTGTCTACAGACCTTGGAGGACAAAAAAGCAAGATTATTCAACAATAGAACAATGATGTATAACCTCCTCCCACCTTCTCCCAATGCTGTGGGAGGATGCCCTGATTGAGAGGTGTGGATATAAAAGGGGCCTGTCTCCCACTCCAGTGAGACTCAACAGGATAGCAGCCAGGGAATTATAGCTCCAACGGGAAGAATATACAGTGGGGCAAAAAAGTATTTAGTCAGTCAGCAATAGTGCAAGTTCCACCACTTAAAAAGATGAGAGGCGTCTGTAATTTACATCATAGGTAGACCTCAACTATGGGAGACAAACTGAGAAAAAAAAATCCAGAAAATCACAGTGTCTGTTTTTTTTCATTTTATTTGCATATTATGGTGGAAAATAAGTATTTGGTCAGAAACAAAATTTCATCTCAATACTTTGTGATATATCCTTTGTTGGCAATGACAGAGGTCAAACGTTTTCTGTAAGTCTTCACAAGGTTGCCACACACTGTTATTGGTATGTTGGCCCATTCCTCCATGCAGATCTCCTCTAGAGCAGTGATGTTTTTGGCTTTTCGCTTGGCAACACGGACTTTCAACTCCCTCCAAAGGTTTTCTATAAGGTTGAGATCTGGAGACTGGCTAGGCCACTCCAGGACCTTGAAATGCTTCTTACGAAGCCACTCCTTCGTTGCCCTGGCGGTGTGCTTTGGATCATTGTCATGTTGAAAGACCCAGCCACGTTTCATCTGCAATGCCCTTGCTGATGGAAGGAGGTTTGCACTCAAAATCTCACGATACATGGCCCCATTCATTCTTTCATGTACCTGGATCAGTCGTCCTGGCCCCTTTGCAGAGAAACAGCCCCAAAGCATGATGTTTCCACCACCATGCTTTACAGTAGGTATGGTGTTTGATGGATGCAACTCAGTATTCTTTTTCCTCCAAACACGACAAGTTGTGTTTCTACCAAACAGTTCCAGTTTGGTTTCATCAGACCATAGGACATTCTCCCAAAACTCCTCTGGATCATCCAAATGCTCTCTAGCAAACTTCAGACGGGCCCGGACATGTAAAGGCTTAAGCAGTGGGACACGTCTGGCACTGCAGGATCTGAGTCCATGGTGGCGTAGTGTGTTACTTATGGTAGGCCTTGTTACATTGGTCCCAGCTCTCTGCAGTTCATTCACTAGGTCCCCCCGCGTGGTTCTGGGATTTTTGCTCACCGTTCTTGTGATCATTCTGACCCCACGGGGTGGGATTTTGCGTGGAGCACCAGATCGAGGGAGATTATCAGTGGTCTTGTATGTCTTCCATTTTCTAATTATTGCTCCCACAGTTGATTTCTTCACTCCAAGCTGGTTGGCTATTGCAGATTCAGTCTTCCCAGTCTGGTGCAGGGCTACAATTTTGTTTCTGGTGTCCTTTGACAGCTCTTTGGTCTTCACCATAGTGGAGTTTGGAGTCAGACTGTTTGAGGGTGTGCACAGGTGTCTTTTTATACTGATAAGTTTAAACAGGTGCCATTACTACAGGTAATGAGTGGAGGAAAGAGGAGACTCTTAAAGAAGAAGTTACAGGTCTGTGAGAGCCAGAAATCTTGATTGCTTGTTTCTGACCAAATACTTATTTTCCATCATAATATGCAAATAAAATGAAAAAAACACAGACAATGTGATGTTCTGGATTTTTTTTTCTCAGTTTGTCTCCCATAGTTGAGGTCTACCTATGATGTAAATTACAGACGCCTCTCATCTTTTTAAGTGGTGGAACTTGCACTATTGCTGACTGACTAAATACTTTTTTGCCCCACTGTAGATGCGCTCCACTGTCCATAACTGAATCCACAAAAATATTTGTAGAATTCAGGTTGGGACAATCCGGTCACTTGGCTACATACCTCACTGTACTCTGTCATCTTCTTAAGCTTTTCACTACCTCCTCTATGTTGGTGCTTGCCAAAATCAGGGTGCTACTGGTTGGGGTACTTGACTGTTATTGATGGTTTTTGAACAAATAAATTATTACAGCAGTGTGTTACCCTTACCCTGTGTTGTCACAGTAGTATTCTGCCCAAAGGGAAGGAGGTGCACGTGTTCAGTGCAATAATCCCTGTTCCATACGGTCTTTATAAAGACAGCCAAGCCAGCAGACAAGAGCACCTACTGACCCTCGTCTCCACACTTGGTGACAGCAGTTGGATACTACACAACCTGGCTGATCCGGGGGAGCTGCAGTGGACTGGTGTTAACATTGACACAATCCAAGGGCTCCACAACCAGGGTGGCAGACAGACAGACCCAGCAGACCACAGGTGAGGAATACACAGCAGATTTCAGACACCACCATGTCCAACCTCACACCAGTTTGGCGTTGAGAAGAGGACCAGAGTGGATTTACAGCCTCAACATGAAAATGCAACAAGAGATGTGCCTGCTTTTACAGATCAAATACCGATGACAGACACTCGGCCGTATTCGATCCAAGAATTAGTCTTTAGGGATAATCAGAATGTCGAGGACTATGATGAGGATGATCAAGAGATGTTTAACTGCTTGCCAAGTCAAGGATCCAGTCCCAGTCTGGAATCAAATACCCAGTTCTAAGCAGCCCAAATCAAAGAGTTTTGGGGCGCATTGGGACCTAGACCCTCAAGCGGGGAGAGGGCTTGTGTTATGGAATCAATTTTTAGAGTTCCCTCGCTGGAGACCTGAAATGCCCACGGGGAAGAAGTGTGAGTGTTCAATGGGTTGAGCTGTGGCCCATGCATACTTTCTAAACACAGCCAGGACAGAGGATGAGAGCACCCACTGACCCTTGTGTCTCCACAGGGAGTTTCTGGCGTTTCGGTACCTTGAGGGTTTTCAAATGAGACATGGCGTCTGCAGTCTATTCCAGCCAAATTTGAGCTTGCAAAGTCAAATAGCCCTCCTGTGTTCCCACTCTATAGCATTCCCCTACATAAGACACCAGTGTGCTCTGGAGAAATTGCAAAACAAATTGGGTAATCCATTTTATCTGTTGCCCTTGTGACAATGAAAAAATTGGGGCTAAAACAATTTTAGAGAAAGCACCTGAAAAGTTTAACTTGCTGAATGCCATTTTGAATACTATGAGGGGAATAGTGGGGTCTTGCGTTTCTGACACATAGGACAGTCACTTCAAAAGTGTAGTTGTCCTGAAAAAAAAGGATTTATTTGTAAATTTTGTCTGAAAATTTTAACCCTTCTAACTTCCTAACAAAAAGACATTTGATTCAAAAATGATGCTAACATAAAGTAGACATGTGGCAAATGTTATTTATTAACATTTCATTAATTGACCATTAATTATGTTGTTCAGTATGACCATTTGTATTGAGGGCATATAAATTCAAAATAAAAAATTGCAAATGTTTCTAAATTTGAAAATTGTGATATTTTGATAAATAAACGCAAACTATATTGACCAAGTTTACTACTATTATGAAGTACAATGTGTTATGAAAAAGCAATCCCAGAATCACGGGGATATGTCTAAACATTCCAGAGTTATTAACACAAAGTAACACTGGTCAGAATTGAAATATTTGCTCTAGTCAGGAGGGTGAAACTAGGCTTTCGTATAGGCTGTGTGCCCATATTGCGTTTAAGCGATTCCGCAGCCGCAAGGCTGCCGCGGAAATGCTTAAAAAACGCTAGTTAAAACGCATTCCATGCAATCCTATGGGATTCCGCAGCTGCTGAAGCGCATTTTGGAAAAATACGCAGCATGTCCATTAATTAGGCGGAATCGCGGTGATTCCGCTGCCATAGGATAGCATTGAAACGCTCACTTTACGAATGTGACCATGCCCACCTTGCGTCAAGTGAGCGTTTCATGTGCGGATGGTACCCAGCGTCTGGAGGAGAGGAGACTCTCCTCCAGGCCCTGGGTACCATATTCCTGTTAAAAAAATAGAATTAAAATAAAAAATAGTGATATACTTACCCTTTGTTGGCCCCCGGAGTCCTCAGCGGTGCTCACGGCGACTTTGTTCCCAGTCGTGCTTTGCTCCAAAATGACCTTTGTGACGTCGTGGACAATTCCGCAGCATTTCTGCAATGTGGGCACATAGCCTTAAGGTTGTAGAGTATTGATGGGGAACACTCAAGAGGCTTTATTGAAACATGGCTGACATATGTTTGGGGGTTCCACCTAAATCTTCTGTATGCATGTGGGCTAAATTTGCCAACATTAACTCTTAAATAACAGAAAAAGACGCAGGCTCAAGTTAGATATAGTAAAATCATTTTAATAATTACATCACTAAACAAATACCATATTTACCAAGTCAAAAAGTAAATTAAGCCATAATTGATAGGGGCTGCGTAGCAGCTATATAAAGCTAGATATTCCAGGAGATCATGCCAAAATGGAGAATTTAATGGAATCGGCAAAGGTCAGTTTGCTGGAAAGACAATATCATAAATTTCACCATAGTGCTCAACAAAATGCACTTCTAGCCCTTCGGTAATGAAATTGGCTAGATCATAGTAATCTTTCTTGTTTTCTGAAGGAAGAACGATACATGAAACCCCTGCTCTTTTAGCCTGGAATAAAAGATAAAGAATATTATATGGGATGTAAATAGAACTTTTTAAGCACTAATAAATTAAAGGGAACCTGTCACCAGAAATAACATTATTAACCTGCAGATATGGCCCGCACTTAGCCAAACACTGCGGAGATAAAATGAACTTTATTTCCGCTCGCAGCATTCTGGTTTCAGTCTCAGGAGTGGCGATGATGCTGGTTCAGTCACCGAGAATGTAGATAGAGTATCAGTCATGGAGTGTCAAGTTGATCCCTGTGTAATCCCGCCCACACCACTCATACACAGCTTTCTGACACTATACAATGTACCGTATTTTTCGTACTATAAGACGCACCGGACCATAAGATGCGTCCCAAATTTTCAGAAGGAAAATAGGGAAAAAAAAATTAATGTGTCAAATGGGGGTCCATATTACAGTCCGAATTCAGCTTATCCGGGGTAGATCGGCAGCGTTGGTGGATCAGGGTCACAGGGGGTGTTCAGTGGTCTGGGGATATGACTCATCCCAGGCTGGTGCAGTGGCCTCTGGGAAATCCCATTCCAGGATGGTGCGGCAGGTTCGGCGGTGGTGCTCAGGGCAACTTGTGAAAGCCCGAAGGCCCCCCATATCTATTGCTGCGATGTGGTGGCCTCCGGGAAAATGGCCACCGGGGGCGGCACATGCTCAGATTGAGATCTCGGCAACACGGGAGATGAGATCTCATTTCCGAGATCTCAATCGAAGCATGCACCGCCCCCGGCGCTCATTTTCCTGGAGGCCACCGCATCGCAGCAGAATGAGATCTCGGCAACGGGATCTCGGGAGATGAGATCTCGTTACAGAGATCTCAATCTAAGCATGTGCCGCCCCCAGAAGCCATTTTCCCAGAGGCAACCCCGCATCGCAGCAATGGACGTGCGGGGCCTCCGTGCGTCCACAAAATGCCGGCGGAGCCCCCCCGCACCAGCCTGGGAAGGGAGTGTGATCATCGCCCTGCAGCGTTGGACCGGGACCGCCGCAGAATCGCCTGACTCCTGATGCCACCACAGTATTTGTAAGTATATTCCAACTATAAGATGCACCCCCATTTTCCCCCAAAATTCCAAAAAAAACGGTAAACAAAAAACTGATAAATCAGTGCTGGGGGTGTGGTTGGACTGAGAGGCACAAGGGCAGCTTGTCCTGTAGTTATAATCTTCTAGTAGGAAAACATTGATTTTATTTAAACAGCAAAACACAGCCCAGTAAGTAACACATCACTGTAATGAGGATTAGATAGAGGGAAGGAACTACACACCAATGGCACATAGAAATGCTTAATTAGAATTTATTACAGTCATAGTAAATATAAAAAATCCTTGAGGTCCCTCATATCCCCCTGCTTTTTTTCTTTTCTATATTATTTGTGATGAGGAGACAGGAGCTAGCACTCAAACCTACCTTTAAAATGGTCACCCACAAAGATGTGAAGCAGCTTAATTAAAATGCAAGGATCCCTCTTTATGCCCAGTTGACTAAAGAGGATGTGTATTGTCCACAGAGAGAGAGAGAGAGACAGGAGAAGTCTTATTAGATTTTAAGTGGATTAAAGAAGATCTCGCACCCTTTACAATTAGCCATGGTCACTGCAGTTACAATGAATCAGCAGACAGTATGTCTCCGGGAGAAAATATAGAATATTTAAATTTCTATACATACGATATTAATGAGACATACATTTTCATCACCAGGATAACTAGGCAAAATTACACAAATTTTCTCTTATTATTATAACCCCTGCCAAAACGCCATAGGAGCCATATAACCGCCAGCAGCCAGGCCATGTTTGGTCTCTAAGCGTAGATAAAATCCTGATACAAAAGATGACATCAGTCTCAAACTTCTGCGATCACTCTATGATGAGTTATTGCATAAGTTGGGATTTCCTAAAATCATGAAGGGCTGAGACCAGCCCACAACCTGGCCTATGTGAGGTAATCATAGAGGGGGTGTGTGGGTGGGACTCAGGGTCTGATAAAAGATCAATTCCAATTATGTTCTGTGTTCGTGCAGAGAATTTCGTATCATGTATGCAGGGATCCCGTTTATAGACAGCCAAATCGAAGCGCTCTCCTTTGGGTAAACTGAATCATCTCTGCGATCGGTGTAGTAAGTTCTCCTGTTATTCCCTTTTGTTTTATGTAACTGTATATGCTATGTGCCCCTTGTAAAATCTTTTGTATAGTTTTCTTAAACACTGCCTCCCTTTGGATGAAATATAAAATTTAATAGTTCTGCTCCTTCTGTTCTTTAAACTACGCCTCAAAGCATAAGCAACTGTAAGCGGTGTTCAATCGACAGACAGATTAGTGGTGGGGGGAAGTAGTTTGGGGTTATCGGAGTTAGCGTTGACAGAACCGGGGTGTATACACACATTCCAAGTGTTGGTATACGCTCACCATTAGTTTTCCCGATAACCGGCCTAGTGGTGCGAAAAGGCTGAGGCCTTATCTGTTGATCATCAGCCAATTGTTTAATTGTCCAGACAATATGGGGCAGCAGAGAGCTGTTCCCTCCAAAGATCACAGCGGGTGGTACTCGTGACCTTCCCAGCATGTGATATCAGGAATTTGTGGGATTAAGAAAGTCCTGACAAATTAAAATCTGCTGACAATTACAAATATTTCATATCCAGTGATAACACATTTGATATACAAATTTGTAACGTTTCGGGTGCAACACCCTTCATAAAATGTAAAAGTAATTGTCATTGCACATAAGTTAGAGTAGTCCAGGGAATGGGGTGGGCTTTATCTAAATAAAGATAAACCTAGACCAAAGGTGAAGCCCACCTAGTACCCTAGACTACTCTAACTTATGTGCTAACCATTACTTTCACGTCCGATGAATTGCGTTACATCCGAAACGTTACATATTTGTATATCGAAGGCAGTGTGATCAATGGGTACGAAAGTCTTAGTTACTCACCGGTTAACGGTATTTTTCGGAGTCCATGACAGTACCACCTGAGAGAGGGGGATCCGCCCTTCAGGAACAGGAAATCCTACAGATACATAAGGGCGGCACCTCTCCCACGCATCAGTTGGTTTACAGAGCACAAGAGGACCACCAAGGTTAATAGCATGATTTATGTACAATACTTTACTTAACTATTTATTACCAGTGTACATATAAGAAGAAGAAGTGCACACCCAAACTAACCGACAGGGAGGGAATCTAGGTCTATGGGTGCTGTCATGGACTCCGAAAAATACCGTTGACCGGTGAGTAACTAAGACTTTATTCGGTCGTTCATGACAGCACCACCTTAGAGAATTACACAGAGTAATAATTACTTTAGGGAGGGACTACAGCCTGCAGAACCCTGACACCAAAGGAGAGGTCTGAGGAAGCACCCAGTCTATAATGGTTGTAAAAGGTGCTCGGAGAGGACCAGGTAGCTGCCTTACATATTTGGTCGATCGAGACTTCCGATCTCTCCACCCACGAGGTTGCTATGGCTCTGGTGGAATGCGCCCGCAACTTGCCAGGAGCCGACCTGCCCTTTGAGGTGTATGCTAACGAAATGGCCTCCCTAATCCACCTAGCTAGCGAGCTTTTTGACACCCTAAGGCCCTTGCTAGTGCCCTGATAGGAGACAAATAAGGCATTATCTTTCTTCCAGGGATCGGTGACTGCCAAGTATTCCAGGAGACATCTCCTAACGTCTAGAGCAGGGTTCTCCAACTCCAGTCCTCAAAGCCCACCAACAGGTCATGTTTTCAGGATTTCCCTTGTATTGTACAGGTGATGCAATTATCACCTGGGCAATACTAAGGAAATCCTGAAAACATGACCTGTTGGTGGGCCTTGAGGACTGGAGTTGGGGAACCCTGGTCTAGAGTGTGTAGTTTCCTTTCCTTTTCGTTCACTGGATTAGGGAGGAAGGATGGAAGGACTATTTCCTGAGTTCTATGAAAACTGGAGGCTACCTTAGGCAAGTATGCTGGATCAGGTGTAAGTATTACCCTGTCGCCTCTAAATTGAATATAAGGAGGAAGCCTAGAGAACGCCTGGATGTCACTTACTCTACAGGCTGACGTCAGTGCTACCAGAAAGGCCACTTTAAGAGACAGATGTTTTGTAGAGGCTGATGAAATAGGTTCAAACGAGGATTCTGTCATGGCCGTGAGGACTAGGTTTAGATCCCATGGCATAAACTTATCTTTTACTACCTGTCTGGATCTGCCTGTCGCTTTAATAAATCTACTGATCCAATAGTTACTGGTGATGTTGCAGTTAAAAAGGGCCCCTAAGGCTGACACTTGTACCTTAAGGGTACTGGTGGAGAGTCCCATGTCCAGCCCTCTTTGTAAGAACTCTAGGATCTGTGCTATCGGTGTGGACTGCCCAGCTACTACCCCTGAATTCTGAAGGAATCTTTTCCAGATCCTAACGTAGATCTTGGTTGTGATCGGCTTTCTACTCTAAAGCAGGGTATTAATCAAGGCTGGGGAGAACCCTTTCTCTTTTAGCAGTGACCGTTCAAAATCCACGCCGTCAGATGTAGGCCAGCCACCTGAGGATGGTAAACTGGGCCCTGGGATAGGAGATTTGGTATGTCTGGTAGGACCCATGGGTCGGACACTGACATGGTCCTGAGGCATGAGAGCCATGCCCTCCTGGGCCAAAATGGAGCGATCACGAATTTTCGCTTTGTCCTTCCTGATCACCAGGGGTAGTAGAGACAGGGGAGGGAAGGCGTATGCTAGCTTGAAGTCCCACTTTATCAGAAGGGCATCTACTGCCAAAGGGCCTTCTCTGGGATTTAGAGAGCAAAACTGAGACACTTTCCTGTTCTCCCTTGTGGCGAAAAGGTCCACTTCTGGCTGCCTCCATTTTTTTGCGATCAGGTCGAAGATGGAGGTCTTTAGGGACCATTCCCGCCGTGGTGCTTTCTCTTCCTTTTATGTGCAGAGCTGTTAAAGACAAGCTGTTAAAGATGTTGCTCTGTCAGTTGGAACAGCTGCCCTGCTACATTCATTAGGGGTCTGGAACGAGTCCCACCTTGGTGATTGATGTAAGCCACGGTGACCTGATTGTCGGAGAATATTCGAACATGGTGACCCTGTAGATACATAAGAAGGCTTTTAACTGCTTGCTCTACGGCTGTTAGCTCTTTCAGGTTGGAGGACATTTCCACCTGATGGTGATCCCATAGATCCTGGACTAAGACCTCCCCCATGTGGGCCCCCCAAGCAGTAGGGCTTGCGTCCGTGGTGACTACACGGGTTAAGTTATATTCCCAGGGCACCCCTCTGGCTAAATTGCTTTCCTCTAGCCACCAACCAAAGGATTTTATAGTATGTTGGGACAAAGTCAACTAGCCTTCTAGGTAACCCCCCAGGATTTTTTGATGAAGTAAAACCTTGCCCTGTAGAACCCTTGTATGGAACTGGGCTCACCGGACCGCGGGTATGCAGGATGAGAGGGAACCTAGGAGAGACATTGCTTTCCTGAGGGACATGGTGGGATTATTGGAAGCGTTCAAGACCTGATAATATAGGCGAATTAATTTTTTCGGGTGGCAGACGACACTCCTGATTCTGCGAGTCTAGGATTATGCCTAAGAACTGCTGAATTCTCATGGGCTGTAGGCGAGACTTTTTAAATGTTTAGTAGCCACCCTAATCGTTCCAGGGCCACCTTCGCTTTCTGCAATTGATCCAGACAATGGTCTGCTGTTTTGCTTACAATAAGGAAGTCTTCCAGGTAGGGGATTACCAGAATATCTGCTTCGCGCAGAAGGGCCATAACCTCCGCTATAACCTTAGTAAATACTCGGGGGGCGACTACAATACCAAAGGGAAGGGCAACATATTGGAAATGCTGTACCGACGCCTCTAAATGAACCGCCACTCTAAGGAAACGCTGATGAGATTCATGGATCGGTATATGGTAATAGGCGTCCTTTAAATCGAACACCACCATAAAGCAATAACTTTATTGTGGAATTGATTGTTTCCATCTTAAATGAGCGAATGACCAAGGATTTATTGAGTGCCTTCAGATTGATAATGGTCCTGTAAGAGCCATTCGGCTTACAAACCAGAAACAGGGGAGTAGAAGCCTTTGCCCTTTTCCGCCTCTGGTACCTCCATCAGGACCTTTTTGCAGCATAGGTCACGGATTTCGGTCTCTAAGGCAGCTTGTTCTGACAGGGAAGACCTGAGAGACGTCCCCCTCCAAACATAAACCGATACTTTTCTTCCTCTTATCATCCCATCTGCCTCGATCTCTGGACGACCTTCTATGGAAAAATCTCTTCCTAGTGATGGCACGCCTATAGGAAGGGGTTGGCAGGGTAGGGAATTTCTTTTTATCGTCCCCGGCTTTTTCCAAAAGTTCATCTAGAACTGGACTGAAGAGATATTCTCCCTCACACGGGATGAAGCAAAGACAGGATCTGGCCGGGACATCTCCGGGCCAGCATTTCAGCCATATAGCCCTTCGGGCCACATTTGATAGACCTGCGGCTTTGGCCGCCATCCTTGCCAAATCTGCCGAAGCATCGGCTAAAAAGGATGCAGCATTCTGGATTGTAGGAAGGGTCTTCAGGATGGACCCTCTCGAGGCTCCGTCTTCTAACTGTGACTCAAGCTGGTCCAGCCAGACAATAATAGATCTGGCTGTGCAAGTAGCTGCTACTGCCGGCCTTAGGGCACCAGCTGACATTTCCCATGTCCCTTTCAGATAGGAATCTGCTTTTTTGTCCAGCGGATCTTTCAAGGAGGCCATGTCGTCAAAGGGAATAGCAGAATTTTTGGATGCTTTAGCCACCGCTGTGTCCAATTTTGGGGCTTTATCCCATCTGATCACCAAGGGGTCCTCAAAGGGATATAGTTGCTTAAACGCCAGAGGTAGGGAACCCTTCCTTTCTGGTTTCTTCCATTCCCTATTGATCAGGTTCTGGACCTTGACGTTTAATGGGAAAGATTTACGTTTCCTGGGGTCTAAGCCGCCGAACATCAGGTCTTGTGCTGACTGTTCTGATTTTGCATCTGATACCCCCCCATGGTGGCCCTTACTGCCTTAACCAATTTATCCACCTGTTCTAGACTCAGGCAGAAACGATTGGAGTCCTCCTCTGAAGAGGACACAGAGGAAGACGCTGAGGGATCTGAGGAATCTTCATTTTCCCTAGGGCCAGCTGAGGAGTCCGACTCTGAAAAACTCGTTCCCTTTTTCTTCTTAGAGGATTCCCCTTGGGATAAAGACTTTAGAGCCTTAACTTCTGTCCTAATAATTTCCCTTAGACTCGTAGTGAAGTCAGGGGTTTCTTCCGCCACCTGCAGAAGTGGGGGAAAGTGTAAGGAAGTATGTATGGTAATTAGAGACTACCGCCCCCTAGCTCTTTTTTTTTTCCAATCCCCTACCATCTGCCGTATACATGACTGACAGTTTTTTAGGGTGGGCATCTGGCAAGGGACAACTGCAAAGGGCGCACTCCCTGCTTTTCGCTTTACCAGAGCACTTCTTCCCCTATAGGAGAGAAAAATATAAGGGGAACACTGCATCAGGGCACATTCACGAAGATCTCTTACCCTGAGCAGTAGGCGTAAGTACCGTATCACGTGGGGGGCGAGCTGGATCCTTCAGCCTGGAGGAACTTCTGCGGCTGGATTGTACAGTTCGTTTTTTCAGCTGGGAACTTGCCTGGGGCTTCTCTGAGGCACGTTCCTGCTGTCGGTCCAGCTGGGCCACGGGAGCTTCCGGCTCATCCATTGCTGCAAATGGGCCAAAAGCAGCCCTGCAGCGTTTCTGTGGCCTCTTATGGACCTCCCCCCGGAAATCCAGGTCAGCAGACATCGTGGCCAGGGGATCCGTTTCCCCCCTCCCCCTCTTCGAGGTGTCCATGGTCTCTCCCCCTGTGTCTTGCCCCCCCGCCGCCACCATTATGCTGGCACCCGCGCCGCCGCGACCGGGCGACGCACAAAAGAGAAAAGCTGTCCGGCATCCGACTCCCGGCGCTTCAGTGAACGCACGGGGTTGCGCAGGACGACAGCGACATGGCGCTCCATGCACACCACAGCAGCCGGCCCCAGACAACCACCCGGACCACAGGGCGACCGCACCAGGAGGACCAGGACCGAGGTTCGGGGAGAAACAATACTCACCTGCCGGTACTGGCCCTGGAGACGGGCATCCTCCGGACCCCGCTCCCACCTGCTCCGCACACCGTCGTGGAGCCCTGCCCGGATCCACCGTGGCGCTTCCAGGGGACCCCGCACTGACTGAGGTAGGAGACCCCCCGCTACCTGAGTCAGTCAGCCGGCCTGGGGATTCCTCGTCCATGATGGTACGATCTGTAAGGAATCCTGTCCTCCAGGAACAGGAAACCAACTGATGCGTGGGAGAGGTGCCGCCCTTATGTATCTGTAGGATTTACTGTTCCTGAAGGGCGGATCCCCTCTCTCAGGTGGTGCTGTCATGGACGACCGAATAAATAATATTAATACTTATTAAGCATCTTCATGTGCTTTTGGTGTGCAGTTTCTTCCTATGGCTCTTAAGAAACTAGCTTAGTTCTCAAGTTTTACCATTACCAAAGGGTGTGCCACTTACCGGTTTGCAAAGTGAGTCACTGGAATCAGACTCTCTGCCACTAAATCGTGGTGCTCTCCGATTACTTAGCAAAAATTGGTGAAGAATTCCCTTTTAATGCTCCATTGGGCAATTGCAGCACTTGACATTTTAAAACTCATATGAATGTTTAAATGGCAGAGATACATGCACAATAATTAACAATATATACTAACCCTCTGGTCTTTCTAAATGTGCCCACTGGTGTACCATTTGCATTGGCTGCAGACATGACATACAGTTGTAATGTGTGGTCTGCAACCAATAAAAACAGAACACCAGTGTAAATCATCTGGGACACAGAGCTGGAATGGAGGGTGGGTATAAATTAATTTGACAGTAATGCTTTTTCACTTAAAGCATACTAAAAAGGAGATTCAATCTGTCCAAGCGACGGGCAGCATCAATTAGGCGGACTCAGTAATTTCAGACAGGTTTCATCTGAAAGTAGCGTTTCATAGTAAAACACACCTGTCTGAAATAAAAAAGCTGAAATGATTCATGCTGCCAGCAGTTCAATATGAAATAGTTGTCAGATTCCCTTTAATGTGGTCTGGTTCCAGAAGTATGGCTCTTTAAATATTCAGCAGAAAAATGCCAGAAATTAACCAGAAGTGAACAGAAGACTAACCACTGTTATTAAATGTACTAAATTTCTTTCTCTTTCCCCCACACTTAGTCTCATCATGCTGACATAAACCCTAACCAGTTTTGACTCCATTTCTGCTCACTCTCCTTCGCTATCCGCAAACCCCAGCACCTTCTAATCAAATAATCTCTCCTTCCCTCTTGCTTCCACACCTGGTCTCCTCCGCAGACCTCTTCCTCAACATCACATCTCTACTACTAAAAAAAAAAAAAAAACAACAAGTCGCTGACTCTCCTTCTCCCACCTGCTCGCTTTCTCTCCTTCTCCTCACTGCTGGCGATATATCTCCCAATCCTGGACCCCCACAGCTCATACTTCCCATTATTTCCCCCTCCTATCACTCCCAACCCACTGTAAACACCCGAAATCTCTCCAACGTAAAACTCATGCCCTTGACTCCAACCCCCTGCTCCCTCTCTCTGGATCACTTTGGAATGCCCTCTCAGTCTGCAATAAACTCCATGTGATTCACGACCTCTTTACTTCTCGTAATTTTTCCTTCCTGAGCCTCACCGAAACATATCAAACATATCTGACACTCTCCAACACAGCCTCCCTTGCTGTGCTATGTTACGGTGGCCTCCACTTCCCCCACACTCCTCGCCCTGGCAACAGACATGGTGGAGGAGTGGGCCTTCTCCTTTCTTCCAACTGTACCTTTAACTCAAATCCCACCTCTTCCCTCCCTTAACCTCCCCTCTTTTGAAGCCCATTCTGTCCGCATCTAGTCTCCCTGCAACTTCTAAGTGGCTGTCATATATAGACCTCCAGGCCTGACCACTGCCTTCAATGACCAGTTCTCTATCTGGCTTCTTCACTTTCTCTCTGCTGACATCCCCACCATCATCATGGGAGACTTTAACATCCCCACTGACACCCACCAGTCGGCAGCCTCCAAACTCCTGTCGCTCCCTTCATCTTTTGGACTTAGAGGTCCTCCTCAGCTACCCACACAGATGGACATACATTAGACCTGGTCTTCAGCACTCTCTGTTCCATATCTAACTTCACAACCACTCCTCTCCCTCTATCTGAACACCATCTACTCATGTTCTCATCACTGTCCTCACCTGTCACCCATGTTCACCAACGTGCGCACCCACGCAGAAACCTTGCACAACTAGATACTCACATACTCTCTGACTATTCTACCACTGTCCTCCATATCTTCACTTCACAACAGACACTGCCACTAGTTTCTACAATGCTACTCTTGCATCAGCCATCGACTTGGTCGCCCCTCTCATGCATAGAAGAGTGTGATGAATCAATAGACAACCCTGGCACAATAACATCACTAAAAAGCTTTGGCAAGTATCCAGAATTGCAGAGCGGTGTTAGAAGAAAACGCATTCTTGAGATGACTTCACACATTCAAACAAACAACACTCGCATTCAAATCAGCTCTCACCTCTGCTAAACAGGCTTACTTTACATCCCTTGTAACTTCCTTATCCCACAACACCAAACAGTTGTTCAACACTTAACTTCCTCCTCCACCCACCATTGCCCCCTTCCGACTTCCCTAATCTATGCCTAGGACTTTGCCGCGCACTTCAAAAATAAGATAGCCCAAACAAGGAAAGTCTTTGTCTGACCACCATAACCCCTTTGTATACCAGACCAATTCCCTAACCCCATACCTTCCCTCTCCAAAATCACTGAATGAGAGCTTGCTCGTCTCCTCTCCAAATCACACTTCACTTGACCTCATCCCATCCCTAACCCATCTCTTCAACCTATCACTAACTTCTGGTACCTTCCCTTCTGCTTTCAAACATGCCACAATCACACCTATCCTTAAAAAAACATCCCTTGACCCGAGCGCTATGTCCAGCTATTGCTCCCATTTGCTTCCAAACTCCTTGAGTAGCATATCCATGCTAAACCTTCCTCACATTTTACATCTAACTCGCTCTTCGATAACCTGGCTTCCGTCCCCACCATTGCACTGAGACTGACCAAACTTACTAACGACTTACTTAAAAAAAATTCTCTATACTCCTCTTTCCAGACCTGTCCTTTGCCTTCGACACAGTTAAACACTGCCTCCTACTACAGATCCTTTCTTCCTTTGGTGTCAAAGACTTTGCCCTTTCCTGGATCTCCTTATACCTTTCCAACAGCACATTTAGAGTTTCCTACTCCCATACTACATCCACATCTTGCCCTGTCTCTGTTGGTCAATCTAAAGTCTCTGTCCCTTGGCCTGGGACAACTCAAAGTCCTATGGCTTCCAATACCAGCTACCACTCAGATCTTCCTCTCTGGCCCAGATGTCCCAGAGTGTCTATCAGCCATATCCTCCTCTCGTTTCCTCAAGCTCTAATTATCTTTTCTCCATCTTGCATATCTTCCCTACCTGATCTATCACAATAAACTTATTTTTATTTATTTTACACATTTATATAGCGCCATTAATTCTACAGTGCTTTACATACATTATTGGCATTGTCCCCATTGGGTCTCACAATCTAGAATCCCTATCAGTATGTCTTTCGGAATGTGGGAGGAAACCCACGCAAACATGGGGAGAACATACAAACTCATTGCAGATGTTGTCCTTGGTGGGATTTGAACCCAGGACCACAGCGTTGCAAGGCTGCAGTGCTATCCACTATGCTGCCCTAAATGACAGTCCTGGAAATCGGCTGCCTCAGAGTAATCCTTGACTCTGCCCTGTTCTTCAAACCGCACATCCAAGCTCTCGCCACCTCCTGTCGCCTCCAGCTCAAAAATATTTCCTGATTCCATGCTTTCCTCAACTCCCACTCTACCAAAATGCTTATGCATGCCCATCATCTCCCGTCTACTGCAAAATCCTCCTCTGTGGCCTACCTTCTAACACTCTCGCACTTCTCCAGCCCGTCCTTAATTCTACTGCCCGACTAATTAATCTCACTCCTTGCTAAGCTCCTGCTTCCTCTCTTTACAAATCCCTTCACTGGCTCCCAATTTCCCAGCATATCCAGTTTAAACTACTAACACTGACCTACAAAGCCATCCATAACCTTTCTCCTCCATATATTTCTGGACTAACCTCCCAATATCTTCCTTCACGTAATTAATGGTCCTCCCAAGACCTCCTTCTCTCCTCCACACTTATTCACTCCTCACTCAATTGCCTCCAATATTTCTCCTGAATATACCCCATTCTCTAGAATTCTGTACCTCAACATGTCTGATTATCAACCACATTTGGATCATTCAGATGGAACCTGAAAACCCATCTCTTCAAAAAAGCTTACAAACTGTAATGATCATGCTGTCATCTCAACACCATTGGAGCTACTGCAACCCACAACCTACTGTCTCCTTCCCCATTCATTTGAATGTGTCTACGTGTGTCAGTGTCTCCGGTACATGAGAAAACTGTCACTACACGTACCGGAGCCACTGACGTGTGAAACAGGCCTAAAGTGAAATTCTGTAATTCGTGTCACCCTACTTACCAGTGAGGCACAGCACCGAGTATAGCATCATTTTTGCTCAGAGAGCACCTTTAAAGAGGCATTCCAGTTATGACAAATGATTAAGTAGTTTTGAAAGAAAATAAAATCCTTGACTATTACACGCATGATATTGCAGCATGTTTAGTAAATGTAATAGAATTGCTATTTTTACATGAAAAACTAATTGTTACTCACCGCTATAGTTTTTTCTTTGATGCCCCCAACAGGCAGGATTTTCCCAGTCAGTGACACCTCTCCAGTCATTGCCACGTTTTGGCGAGCTGAACATCTCAGAGCTAGAGAAAGCAGTGCTGTGACAATTGTGCAGCCTGCACTAGGACCGTCCTTTGGTGTAGCACCCTATAAAGAACAAAGACAATTTTTACAGTCTGTAATTTAATAGATTCCGTTAAGATCAGTACTGTACTTGGAATAAAAAGCAAAAATGACATACTATAATTACTGCAATCGTTTTAATTATTATCCATCAATATATGAGAAAATAAGCAACTTTGTAATATACAGTTAGGTCCACATATATTTGGACAGAGACAACATTTTTCTAATTTTGGTTGTAGACATTACCACAATGAATTTTAAACAAAACAATTCAGATGCAGTTGAAGTTCAGCTTTCATTTGAGGGTATCCACATTAAAATTGGATGAAGGGTTTAGGAGTTTCAGCTCCTTAACATGTGCCACCCTGTTTTTAAAGGGACCAAAAGTAATTGGACAGATTAAAGAATTGTTAATAAAATGTTAATTTCTAGTACTTGATTTAAAACCCTTTGTTGGAAATGACTGCCTTAAGTCTTGAACTCATGGACATCACCAGACGCTGCGTTTCCTCCTTTGTGATGCTCTACCAGGCCTTCACTGCGGTGGTTTTCAGTTGCTGTTTGTTTGTGGGCCTTTCTGTCTGAAGTTTAGTCTTTAACAAGTGATATGCTTGTTTGGCTGATACCAGGAATGCAATTCCAGGGCAAAAATCACTGCAGCAGGACGTTTCGTCTAGCAACCAGGAAAAAGACTGCTGTAGGAACATAGTAACATAGTTTTTGAGGCTGAAGGAAAACTTTAAGTCCATCTAGTTCAACCCATTGCCTAACATGTTGATCCAGAGGTAAAGGAAGGAGGGAAATAAGAGTGCAGCAAAGGTTAGGCAGATGTTGGTGGTAGGGGATTCTAGAATTAGGAGGACAGGGTCATCTGCCACTGAGACCATGAATGCTGAACAGTGTGATGTCTGCTGGGTGATCGGGTTCGACATATTATGGAACGGATACACAGATTGCTTGGCGGGGCTGGGGAAAACCTAGCAGTCATGGTAAAAATCCGTACCAATGACAAAGTTAGAGGGAGGTGGAAGGCCCTTAAGAATGATCACAGGGAACTAGGAGAGAAACTGATTATCAGGACCTCCAAGGTGGTGTTTTCAGAAATACTGCCAGTGCCACGAGCATCACTAAGCTTAGGGAAATAAATAAGTGGCTTAGAAATTGGTGCAGAAAGGAAGGGTTTGGTTTTCTGGAGATCTGGGCCGACTTCTCTGTTGGCTACAGGCTCTACAGTAGGGATGGGCTGCACCTCAATGGGGAGGGTGCAGCTGTGCTTGGGGAAAAAATGGTAAGACGGATGGAGGCGTTCTTAAATTAGGATCTGGGGAGGGAGAATAGTTGTGTTAATAAAGGGATAGATAGAGTAGACAGAGTGAGGCAGCAGGGGTAAATGAGGACGGGGGGGGCTGGGAAAATGTCTGCTGGCAAATGCAAGAAGTCATGCAAACAAAATAAATGAACTGGAGACTCTTATGATGGTTGCAGAATACGATGTGGTGGGCATTACGGAAACCTGGCTTCATGAGAGCCATGACTGGATAACAAACGTAGAGAGCTACACTACATTTAGAAAGGACAAGAAAGATAAAAAAGGTGGAGGGGTGTGCAGCTTTGTAAAATCCTCATTAAAACCTGTGCTCAATTTAGACACTGGGGGGGAGAGTTATAGCAATGTAGAGTCACTATGGGTAAATGTACATACATTGGAGTTTGCTACAAGTCTCCTAATATAGCTGAATAACCAGAGGATGAAATGCTGCAGCAAATTAATAAGGCAGAAAACAGTAATAGGCTTGTTATTATGGGAGATTTTAACTATCCAGACATTCAATGGGGCAGAGTCTGGTTGTGCTAAAAACTACAAATTCTTATCCACATTTCAGGACAATTACCTCTCTCAGCTTGTAGATGAACCAACCAGGAGATGTACCATATATACGCGAGTAAAAGCTGACCCGAGTATAAGCCAAGGCACCTAATTTTGCCACGGAAAACTGGGTAAGCTTATTGACTCGAATATAAGCCGGGTATGCATTGTCCCCTCAACCCTGTGCTGATAATGTGGCTCCTTCCTGTTGTGTGCATGGCTCCCCCGTCCCCCCCTTGTTACATGGCTCAACGTCCTCCCAGTCCTCCCCCTTGTTACATGGCTCAGCATCGTCCCTGTCCTCCCCCCCCCTTGTTACATGGCTCAGTGTCCGTGTCCTCCCACTTGTTACAAGGCTCACCATCCTCCCTGTCCTCCCCCATGTTACATGGCTCAGCGTGGTCCCTGTCCTCCCTCCGTCCTCCCCTGTGTATAAGTCGCTCAGCTCCCCTGCTCCCCCTGTCCTCCCCGTCATTCTCACCCCTTCCTTGCACGGTCTTGGCACTTCCAAGCTGTCTTGTCTCCGTTGTCGCGGCGAGGCAGCTTCTTCCCGTGTTCAGCGGTCACGTGGTACCGCTCATTAAAATAATGAATATGCCCTCCACGCATATGGGAGTGGAGACGCGTGCATCTTCATTACTTTATTGGGCAGTACCGCGTGACCGCTGAACACAGGAAAAAGCTGCCTCCACAGGACAAAAGAGATGCAGTGAGGAAGTCACCTTGCTACACTCATCAGGAGAGCTTTAAACTAGAACAATGTGGGAAGGGAAGCAAAAGGCCAGAAAAAGCCATACACCTGACAAATGCTATTGAGAATTCCGCTATTAGAAGTGGGAGGAAAAAACAAAGACAAAAAAAATATAAATAATAAAAATATTGGAGAAAAAGGAACCAATCACAATCTAAAATGTTTCTATACTAATGCACAAAGCATGGGCAACAAACAAGGAGAATTGGAACTACTAATGCAGGAAAAGAAATATGATGTCATTGGAGTCACTGAAACTTGGTGGGACAATACACGATTGGAATACAATGCTAGAAGGATACAACTTATTTGCAAGAAACAAACTTGATAAACGAGGAGGTGTCGCATTGTATAATAGAAACGCGTATATCTGCACAGAGATTCAAGCTTCAGAGACTGGGAATTCTGTGGAAACTGTTTGGGTAAGAATACAAGGACAGAACAATGGAAAGGACACCATTGTAGGCATTTACTACAGGCCGCCTGCGCAAGCTAAAGATATGGATAAACTCTTTATGCATCAAATGGCCAAGTTCTCAAAAAAATATGACATAGTTGTCATGGGAGATTTCAACTATCCAGTCATTTGTTGGGAATCTCTCTCAGGCAAAACTAATAGGTCAAGGAAATTCTTATCCTCTCTTTCTGACAACTTTATCTTCCAAAAGGTAGGGGAGAAAACAAGGGGATCTGCTAACTTTGATCTAATCCTTATAAAACAGGGAGGAAATGGTTGAGGAGGTAAGAGTGGGAGTTGAGACCCTAAGAGGTAGTGACCATGCTATTTTCGAATTTTGGATAACTAGAGGAGGAAGACCTGTGAAGACTCAGACGTCAAGGTTAGATTTCAGAAAGGCAGATTTTAAGGGAGTCAGAAAGAGAATTGGAGGATCCAATGGCTGGATATCTGTAAGGACAAAAATGTCAAGGAAGGATGGAAAATGTTGAAAAATGAAAATCTCAAAGCAAAATCGTTAACATTTCTGAAAAGATTGAAGAATAGGAAGCATTTAAGGAAACCAGGCTGGATGAACACAGAACTTAAGCACATGCTAAAAAGGAAGAAAGAAATATTTATTAAATGGAAATAGGGAGGCATATCTAAAGAAGAATATAATGCTGTCTGCAGAACCTGCAGGACACGAATCAGATTACCTAAAGCTGACAATGAATTGAGGCTTGCAAGAGACGTCAAAAGCAATAAAAAAAGGATTTTGGGGATATGTCAAAAGTAAAAGAAAAGTCAAAGATGCTATAGGATTTTTACAGGATGAAAATGATGAAATGGTAACACAGGATGTTGAGAAGGCCGAACTTTTAAATTCCTATTTTGCATCTGTTTTCTCTCAGAAAGGAAATGTAACATCAACTGTTCTTCACTGTCCTATTAAGGGAATATAAGAATCCAGGATATCTATAAACAGAAAGATAATGAGGAAACACTTAGCTAACCTAAATGAATTCAAGTGTCCAGGTACAGATGAATTACACCGCAGAGTACCAAAGGAGATAGCAGAAGAAATTTTTGAACCACTCTCCATAATCTTTGAAAATTCTTGGAGAACAGAAGTCCCAGAAAACAGGAGAAGAGCAAATGTTGTTCCTATCTTCAAAAAGGGGAAGAAGGTGGACCCAGACAACTATAGGCCGGTGAGTCTGACTTCTATACCAGGAAAGATCTTTGAACAAATTATTAAACATATATGTAAGTACCTGGATAAGAATGAAGTGATTAAACAGAGTCAGCATGGGTTTGTAACTAATAAGTCATGTCAGAATAACTTAATTTCCTTCTATGACAGAATCACTGACTGGGTAGATTAGGGAAATGCTGTAGATATAGTATATCTTGACTTCAGCAAAGCATTTGACAAAGTATCTCACACCATCCCTATTGAAAAAATGACTAAGTATGGAATGGACAAGGCAATTGTTAGATGGATTCATAACTGGCTTAGTGATTGGACCCAAAGAGTGGTCGTAAATAGCTGAACATCCAGTTGGAAGAATGTCTCAAGTGAGGTACCACAGGGCTCTGTATTGTTCAACATCTTTATTAATGATTTAGATGAAGGAATTGAGGGTAAAATGATTAAATTTGCTAATGACACAAAGCTAGGAGGGATATATAAACAAACTGGAGCAGTGGGCAGCAACTAACAGAATGGTTTTTAACAGGGAAAAATGCAAAGTACTACATCTGGGCAATAAAAATGAAAAAAGCATATGCAGAATGGGAGGAATAGGGCTAAGCATCATCACATGTGAAAAAGACTTGGGTATACTAATAGATCACAGACTGAGTATGAGTCAACAGTGTGATGCAGCAGCAAAAACGGCAAATGCAATTCTGGGATGTATTAACAGAAGCATATAATCGAGATCACGTTAAGTTATTATGGCCTGCTACTCCTCTTTGGTCAGACCTCATCTGGAATACTGTGTCCAGTTTTGGGCACCACATTTTAAAAAAGACATCAACAAACTTGATTAAGTTCAGAAAAGAGCGACCAGAATGGTGACCGGTCTGCAAACCATGTCTTATGAGGAAAGGTTGCAGGATATGGGATTGTTTAGCTTGCAGAAGAGAAGACTGAGAGGAGACTTAATAGCTGTCTACAAATATCTCAAGGGCTGTCACATTGTAGAAGGATCATCTTTATTCTCATTTGCACAAGGAAAGACTAGAAGCAATGGGATGAAACTGAATGGGAGAAGACACAGATTAGATATTATAAAAAACTTTTTGACAGAGTGATCAATGAGTGGAACAGGCTGCCACGAGAGGTGGTGAGCTCTCCTTCAATAGAAGTCTTCAAACAAAGGCTGGACAGACATCTGTCTGGGATGATTTAGTGAATCCTGCTATGAGCAGGGGGTTGGACCAGATGGCCCAGGAGGTCCCTTCCAACTGTACGATTCTATGACGTGCAGTGACTGTGCCAGGAGGGGGTGAGTATGATTTGACAGCTGCTGGCTCCTGCCGCTCCCCCACCCCCGCTAGCTATCTGGGACAATGACTCGAGTTTAAGCAGAGGGGGGCGTTTTCAGCACAAAAAAAGGTGCTGAAAATCTCGGCTTATACACGAGTATATACACGGTAATCTGGTGGATCTGGTTCTGTCAAATAGACTAACATGGTAAGTTTTAATGTAATTTTCAATCAAACATTCAAAAGGGGAAATGCCAAAACCTGGAACGTTAAGAAAGCAGATTTCAACAAATTAAAGTAAGAGGTTAATTGTATAGACTGGGACAACGTCATGGTAACGAGCGATACCGAACATAAATAGGTTATTTTTATGGAAATACTAATAGAATCCTGCAGAAAACTTATACCCTCTTGTAGTGAAATGTCAAGGAATAAAAAGAAACCAATGTGGATAAATAAGACAGTACAAAGTTTAATAAGACAAAAACAAAGCGCATTAAAAATCTTAAAAGCATGAGAATACTGACATAGCATTTCAGGAGTATTTAAATAAGATATAGGAGTATCTACGGTAAATAAGAAATGTAAAAAATACATCATAGATCATTCAACAAGGCAAAATTCAAAATTCACAATCTGATATAATTAGTTTAACACAAAAAGAATTGTACCTACGTCTGAGCAATTTAAACATTGATGAATTCACCAGCCTAGATGGCATTAATACATGGATACTGAGGGAATTGAGCTCAAGAATTGACAGACCACTGTGTTCTTAGACTCTTTTGTATCAGGGGTGGTATCACAGGATTGGAGGATGGCTCACTAGGTACCGATATTTATGAAAGGTAAGAAGGTATATCCAAGCAACTACCGTCCGGTAAGCCTGACAACATTAGTGTGCTAAATTTTTGAGGGCATTATAAGAGATGGCCTGCAAAAATATATTGTAATATGCTGAAAAAAGAGAGCGGACAGCACCTCCAAAAATCATACAATGATCTAATGCACCTAGGCAAAATGATATAACTGAACAGGAGGTTCTTAGTTTAACATTCTGATCAGACTTTATGAAGCCCACTGCCACGTCACACCTCATAGTGGGTCCTACCGCCCAAATGGAGCGGAGCCGTGCGTCAACCATCGCCACAGCGGTAATGCACCAGCAGAGCAGACAGCCCAGTATCTCCAGACCATGCAGCTCCACCAGCACAAAACCACAGCAACAATGGCCGCCACACAGCATCAACGCCAAATGAAAGGAGTCCCCATAGTCCCCATGATAATAATATAATAAGTGACAACCAGTATGGATTCATGAAGAATAAGTCGGGTCTAAATAACATGTTGTGTTTCAAAAAGGAGGTAATCTGGATTAAGGTAATGTGACTGATGTGATTTAGCTGGACTTTGCAGCAAAGGCATTTGATACAGTTTCACATACTAGCCTTATATTTAAGCTGCAGAAGCAAGGACTGGGGGAAACTACCATATATACTCGTGTATAAGCCGAGTTTTTCAATCCCTTTTTTGGGCTGAAAAAGACCCTCTCACCTTATACACGAGTCATACACCTGAAAGCCAGCGAGGAAGGGGGAGCAGGAGACATGATACCCTCCTGGCATCTGCATATCTGGCTCTGCTACATCTCAGCCCGGCGTCTGTATCTCCCTGTTTTCTTCCTGTGCGGTCACATGTTACCGCTCATTAAAGTCATGAATATGGACGTGTCTCCACTCTCATAGGGGTGGAGCTGCATATTAATGACTTTAGTGAGCAGGACATGTGAACACACAGGAAGAAGACAGGAAGGGAGATACATTACAGATGCTGGGACTGAGATGTAGCAGAGCCAGATATGCAGACGCCAGGACGGTGAGTAGCACTGGGGGAGGGTGAGCCAGCCATGCCATAAGGAGAGGTGAGTATGTCATTTTTTTTTTTAAATCGCAGCAGCAGCATTATTATATGGGGCATATATGAAGCATGCTATGGGCCACCAATAACCTTTGTGCAGCATTATATGGCGCATATATATTAATATGGAGAATGTTATGGGCCACCAATAACTTTTGGGCAGCATTATTATACGGGGCATATATTAATATGAAGCATGTTATGGGCCACCAATAACCTTTGTGCAGCATTATATGGGGCATATATTAATATGGAGCATGTTGCATTTCCCACCCTCGGCTTGTACTCGAGTCAAGTTTTCCCAGTTTTTTTGTGGCAAAATTAGGGGTGTCTGCTTATACACGAGTATATACGGTATATGCATATGGGTGAGGAAATGGCTAAATGACAGGAAACATAGTTGTCATAAATGGTATGTTCTCCAAATGGGATATAGTCAGCAGTGGTGTACAGCAGGGATCTGTGGTAGGACAAATTCATTTTAACCCCTTCCTTACATTAGATGTACTATTCCGTCCATGTGACCTGGGATTTATGTCCCATGGACGGAATTGTACATCATATGAGATCAGCGGCGCTCCCGGTGGGAGTGCCGCTGATCGCAGCCGGGTGTCAAATTATCACAGCTGACACCCGGCACTATGTGCCAGGGGTGGTCACGGACCGCCCTCGGCACATAAACTCCTGACACACTGCGGTCAAACATGATAGCAATGTACCAGGGGCATAGAGAAAAATCGCGCAGGGAGGGGGTGTTACGCCGGAGGCGGCGGAAAACGAGAGTGGACCCACTGGACCGTGATACTGAACCTCCCCCGAGTGAGCGAACCAGATTTGTCCAACCCCTATACAGGGATTGTTAGGGTGGAAGCTCATGGGCCTCTAGTACCACAGATGCCAGGACCAGGGGTCATCTCAGGGGTAGCACACGGGACTGGGAAGTAGGGAGAGGGATGGCGCCGAGTGGGAAAGGAGCAGGAGAAGTATGGTGGGGGAAAACCACGAGATGATGTGAGTTCTGACAGAGGGAAGCCAGGGTGAAGATGATATGCTGAACTGAGGAAAGAAGGAGGAGCAGAAGGTAGCAGACACCAGGAGGACGCAGGACAAAGGCAGACACTGTAAGAGAAGGGAGACAAAGGGTTAGGATGCCAGTAATACAGGGCGTCAGTAAGCTATAGCAAGACGGGCCTGGACATTGGAGAAAACTCAAAAATCAGGCACCTCCACTAGGGGAGGGCGGTCTGAAATACCAAATGCCTGTCCCCTATTGGCCCAGCAATAATACAGGGTCTGGTCACAGTGCTGGATAAGGGGAGGAGTGTAGGTGCCCGGTCCCTAAGACGCATATAGGAGATCACAGGGTGCGCGGCCGGCCACGGAGAGGAAGTGCACCAACGTGCTCTAGCAGGCACACGCCGGAAGACAGACCAGGGAGGAGACTGCATCGAGGGAGCGGAGGTGACGGAGGAGGAAGGAGCGCCAAGTGTGGCGCCGGCAGTGACAGACCCGGGGCAGGCGGCTGTGAGTATGGTGGTAACAGTACCCCCTCTCTTACACTCCCCTCCCCCTCCCTTAGACAAAAACCTCTTGAGAATACGAGGCTCATTAATGTTCTCTCGAGGATCCCAAGACCTCTCCTCGGGACCAAACCTCTTCCAATCAATTAAAAAGGTCTTGCCCCCAACGCTCTTGGAGGCTAGAAGATCCTTCACCTCAAAAACGTTATCGGCACTGACCGGGGGGGGAGCTGGGAGCAGGATGAAAACGATTCAAAATAGCTGGTTTTAGGAGAGAGACGTGAAAGATAGTAACATAGTAATTAAGGTTGAAGGGAGACTTTAAGTCCATCTAGTTCAACCCATATCCTATCCTAACTTGCCCTAACATGTTGATCCAGAGGAAGGCAAAAAAAACCCATGTGGCAAACAGTAAGCTTCACATTGGGGAAAAAAATTCCTTCCCGACTCCACATACGGCAATCAGACTAGCTCCCTGGATCAACGCAACACTAAGGAAACTAGTGTATATACCCTGTAATATTATACTTTTCAAGAAAGGCATCCAGTCCCTTCTTAAATTTTAGTAGGGAATCACTCATTACAACATCATATGGCAGAGAGTTCCATAGTCTCACTGCTCATACAGTAAAGAATCCGCGTCTGTTATTATGCTTAAACCTTCTTTCCTCCAGACGTAGAGGATGCCCCCTTGTCCCCATCACAGGTCTAAGAGTAAAAAGATCATTAGAAAGGTCTTGGTATTGTCCCCGCATATATTTATACATTGTAATAAGATCACCCCTAAGCCTTCGATTCTCCAAACTAAATAACCCCAAGTGTAATAACCTGTCTTGGTATTGCAGACCCCCCAGCTCCCTAATAACCTTGGTCGCTCTTCTCTGCACCCGCTCCAGTTCAGCTATGTCTTTCTTATACACCGGAGACCAGAACTGTACACAGTATTCTAAGTGTGGTCGCACTAGTGACTTATATAGAGGTAAAATTATGTTCTCCTCCTGAGCATCTATGCCTCTTTTAATGCATCCCATTATTTTATTTGCCTTTTGCAGCAGCTGCCTGACACTGGCCGCTAAAGGTGAGTTTGTCGTCCACCCATACACCCAGGTCTTTTTCAGTGACAGTTTTGCCCAGTGTTTTACAATTAAGCACATAATTATACATCTTGTTCGTTCTACCCAACTGCATGACCTTACATTTATCCCCATTAAAGCTCATTTGCCATTTATCAGCCCAAGCTTCTAGTTTACATAAATCCTCCTGTAATATAAAATTGTCCTCCTCTGTATTGATTACCCTGCAGAGTTTAATGTCATCTGCAAATATTGAAATTCTACTCTCTATGCCCCTTACAAGGTCATTAATAAATATGTTAAAAAGAAGCGGGCCCAAAACTGACCCCTGTGGTACCCCACTGCTAACCGTGACCCAGTCTGAGTGTGCTCCATTAATAACCACCCTTTGTTTCCTATCCCTGAGCCAGCTCTTAACCCACCTACACATATTTTCCCCTATCCCCATTGTTCTCATTTTATGTATCAACCTTTTGTGTGGCACCGTATCAAAAGCTTTTGAAAAGTCCATGTACACCACGTCCACTGCATTCCCTTGGTCCAGTCCGAAACTTACCTCTTCATAAAAGCTTATCAGATTAGTCTGACAGGAACGGTCCCTTGTAAACCCATGTTGATATTGGGTCATAAGTTTATTCTTCCCCAGATACTCCAGTATAGTATCTCTTAGAAAACCCTCCAGGATTTTACCCACAGTTGAAGTTAAACTCACTGGCCTATAATTTCCAACTTCAGTTTTTGTCCCCTTTTTGAATATTGGCACCACATTTGCTATACGCCAGTCCTGTGGTACAGACCCTGTTATTATGGAATCTTTAAAGATTAAAAATAATGGTCTACCTATGACTGTGCTTAATTCCTGCAGTACTTGGGGATGTATCCCATCCGGGCCCGGGGATTTGTCAATTTTAGTGATTTTTAGACGCCGCCGTACTTCCTGCTGGGTTAAGCAGGTGACATTTAATGGACAATTTTATCCCTGATCATGTTATCAGTCATGGGATTTTCTTGTGTAAACACTGTCGAAAAAAAGTCATTTAGCATATTGGCTTTTTCCTCATCCTCCTCCACCATTTCACCCAGACTATTTTTAAGGGGACCAACATTATCATTTTTTAGCTTCTTACTATTTATGTAGTTAAAGAATATTTTGGGATTATTTTTACTTTCTCTGGCAATGAGTCTCTCTGTCTCAATCTTTGCCGTTTTGATTTGCTTTTTACAGAATTTATTTAATCTTCTGTATTTAGTTAATGCCTCATCACTACCTACTTGCTTTAATTCTTTAAATGCTTTATTTTTATCTCTTATTGCTCCCCTTACAGCTCTATTTAGCCATAGTGGTTTCCTCCTATTTCTCGCATGTTTATTCCCATATGGTATATATTGTGCACAGGTCCTATTCAGGATGCTAATAAACGTCTCCCATTTTCTGTGTGTATTTTTGTGTCTCAGGATATTGTCTCAGTTAATTGCACCAAGATCATCTCTTGGGAACACAGAGCGAGACAGGCAACTTCAGCTTGTAGGCTACATTGTTGATGTGCTGGAGGACTTCAAAAAGACGATGTAACAAAGTCCCAACATGTAGGAAGGCATCTTCAATCTATTTAGATGAGAGCCAAACCTTCTCGCCTGGCAGATAAGTTGGAGCATCCAAACGCCTCCTGTCAGCATGTCTCTTCATACGCTCTCTGGCTTTTCCGAGTGCCTCTTTATTCGCAGGAACCCCGGACGTGGCAGAAACCGGCAAAGGAATTCCGGGATGCAGGCCAAAGACTACAAAGAATGGAGACTTGGCGGAAGACTCGTTAGGATGGATAATATAGGTAAACTCGGCCCACGGAAGAAGACCAGACCAGTCATCCTGATAAGAGTTGGCGAGATTACGTAGATAGCATGCCAAGACTTGATTTACACGCTCCACTTGGCTGTTGGTTTGGGGATGGTATGCAGAAGAGAAATCCAACTTAATCTCCAAGAGACCACATAAGGCCCTCCAAAATCGAGACGTGAATTGGACTCCACCATCAGACACAATATGGTGTGGGAATCCATGAAGTCGGAAGGACGTGCTGGACAAAGACCTTTGCCAATTCAGGAGCGGAGGGCAGCCCAGGTAATGGAACAAAGTGCGCCATCTTAGAGAACCGCTCTACTACCACCAGAATGGTGGTACAACCGGAAGAGCGAGGCAAGTCTGTAATAAAGTCCAAGGCTATATGTTGTCATGGAGACGATGGAACAGGTAATGGAAGCAGGAGCCCCGAAGGTTAACACCTGGGGACTTTGACTTTGGCACAGGAGTAGCACGAGGCAGTGAAGTCAGCCACATCTTGGTAGAGAGGAGGCCACCAGTAGAACCGGGAAATGAGGTCCAGAGTCTTCTTTACTACTACAAGACCAGAGATCTTGGAAGAGTGTCCCCATCGCAAGACCACTCTCCTGGCAGTCTCAGGAATGAAGGCTTTACCTGGAGGCAGGGTAATCAGGGAGCCACCGTGATGACTTTGAGCGGATCAATAATGTGGGAGGGCTCCTCTTCCAAGTCTGGGGGCTGAAGAGACCGAGATAATGCATCAGCCATGACATTCAGGTAGGAAATTCAACTCAAAGTCAAAACGGGCAAAGAACAGGGACCACCTGGCCTGTCGGGGGTTTAGCCTTTGGGCTGACTGAAGGTAGGCTAGGTTCTTATGATCAGTGATGATCGTAAAAGGATGGACTGCCCCCTCCAGTAGGTAGTGCCACTCTTCCAAAGCCATTTTTATGGCTAAAAGCTCCCGATCCCCGATGGAATAGTTGCACTCTGCAGAAGAAAAGCCCTTAGAAAAGAACCCACAGGCGACCAATCGACCAGAAGACAACCTCTGAGACAACACTGCGCCGGCACCAGTGGAAGATGTGTCCACTTCCAGAACAAACAGTTTGTTCACCTCGGGCCGATGTAATACAGGCGCAGCCGCGAAGGCTTGTTTTAGGCTCAGAAAAGCTTCTTCGGCCTCCGGAGAGCAAGTTGCGGAGCTGACTCCTTTACGAGTGAGGCACGAGATTGGCTTGGTTACGGACGAGAAAAGCGGGATAAACTGACGGTAGTAGTTGGCAAAACCGAGGAAGCGTTGGATAGCCTTAATGCATACCGGGCGTGGCCACTGGAGGATCGCAGACAACTTTTCAGGGTCCATCTCCAATCCAGATTCAGAGACGATATACCCCAGAAAGGGCAAGGAGGACTGCTCAAAGATGCACTTCACCATCTTAGCGTATAGACGCTGCAATACCAGACGGACGTTCCTCCGGTGGGAAGATAAATCCGGGGAGAAGACGAGGATGTTGTCTAGGTAAACCACAATGCAGGTGTACAGCAGGTCCCGGAAGATGTCGCTGACAAATTCTTGAAATAACGCAGGAGCGTTACACAGGCCGAAAGGCTTGACGAGGTACTCATAATGACTGTCCCGGGTGTTGAACATGGTCTTCCACTCATCTCCAGGGTGGATTTGAATGAGGTTGTAGGCTCCACATAAGTCTAATTTAGAGAACACCAGGGCCCCTCTCAGGCGATCGAAGAGCTCCGGGATTAGTGGCAGAGGGTACTTATTTTTTATCGTGATGTTATTCAGACCTCTGTAATCGATGCACGGCCGAAGAGAACCGTCCATCTTTACAAAAAAGAAGTCGGAACATGCGGGCGAGGAGGGTTTTCGTATAAAACCCTTGGCAAGGTTTTCATGGATATACTCGGACATGGCAGATGTCTTGGCCAGAGAGAGTGGATAGATTCGGCCCCTTGGCTGGGTGGTTCCTGGTTCCAGTTTACTTGGGCAGTCATAGGGGTGATGTGGTGGTAGAGTCAGTCTCCGTTTTATCAAAAACGTCCGAAAAAGACCAGTAGGTAGAAGGCAGTCCCTTCCCGAATCCACATACACCACTTCCGAATAACGTCTCTGACCCTGGACAATCAAGACAAAGAGTAAGGGGTGGAGAGGAATCTGATAGACCTAGGGAGGCCTCGCTTACCTGACATAGGTGGAGGCGTTTCCTGGCCTCTCTGGACATGAACGCAGGAAATGAGACGTTCCCCCGCAGTAGAAGCACAAGCCCTGTGCCGACCTCTCTCTCCGATGTTTTTCCGCCAGCTTAACCTGGTCTATCTGCATAGGCTCTGGTGCAGAACTGCTGGAGGAACCCGAAGGCTGAGGACTGGGTGGCCTATGAGCAGAACAAAAAGAAGGTGGCCTAAAGGGTCTCCTCTCCCTGGCAGCCTCTTGAGAACGCTCCTGAAAGCACAAATCAATGCGGGTGGCTAGCGAAATGAGATCCTCCAAGGTGGTCGGAGTATCTCGTCCAGCGAGCTCATCATTGATCTTGCCAGACAACCCTCTCCAAAATGCCCCAACCAAGGCCTCGTTGTTCCTTTCCAGCTCCGAGGACAACGTGCAGAAGCGGGTCGCGTATTGACCGACCGTGAGAGTGCCCTGCTGAAGATTATAGAAGCAAGGCGCCCAGGCTCATAAAAGACCCTCCAGAAGGTGTTCAGAAAGGTCGCAATACTAGACACAACGGGTTTGTCACGTTCCCAATGAGGGTTCACCAAGGATAGGGCCACTCCCTCCAAATGAGACACGATAAGAGCCACCTTAGCCTGGTGAGTGGCGTACTGCTGGGGCAATAACTCAGAGTGCAGGCGACATTGATTAAGAAAACCCCAGCAAAGCTTGGGGTCACCGCCATAACGAGGCGGTTCGGCGAGATGGGGGAAGGAGCTGACACCGTGTCAGAGGTGTGGGATGGTGCCTGAGAGGAAGCAGACTGCAAGGAGAGCAGGCGGTCATCCACAGAAGCCATATAGGACAAAATGTGAGCCTGGGTATCGCGCTGCTGGACCAGCTCTTCCTGGAGGCTGGCTAACTGGGAGGCATTACTGGGATCCGCGGCCTGTAAAGCAGACAAGTGAGAATCCATTGTCTTTTTGAAAGACATGATGCGAGTCTGGTTTTCTCGCAAAAATACCAGCTGCTGAGCAGAGGTCCCAGCAGGGTCCATGGCCTGATTGTACTGTTACGCTGGAAGCGGTGGGAACCGAGAGTGGACCCACTGGACCGTGGTACCGAACCTCCACCAAGTGAGTGAACCAGATTTGTCCAAGCCCTATACAGAGCTCAGGGGTCTCTAGTACAACGGATGCCAGGACCAGGGGTCGGCTCAGGGGTAGCACACAACTGGAGATGGGACTGTGAAGTAGGGAGAGGGATGCAGCTGAGCGGGAAAAGAGCAGAAGTATGGTGGGGGAAAACTGAGAGTTCTGACAGAGGGAAGCCAAGGTGGAGATATGCTGAATTGAGGAGAGACAGAGGAGCAAAAGGTAGCAGACACCAGGAGGACGTAGGACAAAGGCAGCTCGAGCAGGTACGCGCCGGGAGACAGACCAGGGAGGAGTCTGCAGCAGCAAGGGAGCAGCGGTGACGGAGGAAGGAGCAGCGAGCGTAACGCCAGCAGTGACAGATATGGGGCCGGCGGTGGTGAGTATGGTGGTAACAGGGGGCTCCCTATGTGCTTCCCCAAGACCCTCAGGGCAGCGCAATGTGCTCACGCTGCTCCGAGGGTCTCCTACCTGCAGGCCCCCAGATGCAATATGGTCGCGGGGGCCTTTGGGTTCCTGCAGGGAGGTGGCTTTCTCAGTGTCTGCTGAGAGTAGGCGCTGAGAAAGCCTCCTCAGTGCCTGTCAGATCGCTGGTCTGACACAGTGCACTGCAAAGTGTCAGATCGGCGATCTGACACTATGTAGTAATGTCCCACAGTGGGACAATGTAAAAAAGTAAAAAAAAAAAATCATATGTAAAAATAATTTATAAAAAAAATTCCTAAATAAAAAAAATATAAACCTGTCCCACTAGTTAACCCCTTTAGTGAACCCCTTCAAAATAAACAAAAAAACAATGCTTTATCATCATACCGCCGAAAAGTGCAATAGCATCTTGATCTTTATGATCATAAAGACTGATATAAACAAACATGGTACCACTGAAAATGTCATCTTGTCCCGCAAAAAATGAACTGCCATACAGCATCACAGGCAAAAAATAAAAAATCTATAGCTCGCAGAATAAAGAGATGGAAAAATAATTAATTTTTAGATAAAATTGTTTTTATTGTATAAAAGTGCCAAAACATTAAAAGATGATACAAATGAGATATCGCTGTAAAACTGCTTTATCAATTTCACCAGACACGGAACGGTGTAAGCGCCCCCCCCACCCGAAAAGAAATTCATGAAATGCTGGTTTTTGTTCATTCTGCGTCCCAAAAATCGGAATAAAAAGTGATCAAAAAATGTCACGTGCCCGAAAATGGTACCAATAAAAACCTCAAATATGGAAAAATAGCTCTCAAAATTTGGTGATGCAAAAACTATTTTACAATAAAAAGTGTCTTTTAGCGTGCGACAGCTGCCAAACATAAAAACCCGCCATAAATAGTAAATCAAATCCCCCTTTATCACCCCCTTAGTGGCTAACTGGGAGGCATTACTGGGATCCGCGGCCTGTAAAGCAGACAAGTGAGAATCCATTGTCTTTTTGAAAGACATGATGCGAGTCTGGTTTTCTCGCAAAAATACCAGCTCCTGAGCAGAGGTCCCAGCAGGGTCCATGTATTTCCATGTTCCCATTAGGGTTAGGGGTGTGATGGGGTTAGGGTTGGAGTTAGAATTGGGGGGGTTTCCCCTGTTTAGGCACATCAGGGGCTCTCCAAATACAACATGGCATCTGATCTCAATTCCAGCCAATTCTGCGTTGAAAAAGTCAAACGGTGCTCCTTACCTTCCAAGCTCTGCCATGCGCCCAAACAGTGGTTTACCCCCACATATGGGATATAAACCTACTCAGAACAAATTGCACAACAACTTTTGGGGTCCAATTTCTCCTGTTACCCTAGGAAAAATAAAAAATTGGGGCCAAAAATATCATTTTTGTGGAAAAAAATTTGATTTTTTTAAATTTTTATGGCTCTACGTTATAAACTTCTGTGAAGCACTTGGGGGTTCAAAGTGCTCACCACACATCTAGATAAGTTCCTTGGGGGGGTCTAGTTTAAAAAAATCGGGTCACATGTAGGGGGTTTCCATAGTTTAGGCACATCAGGGGCTCTCCAAACGCAACATGACACCCGCAGACCATTCCATCAAAGTCTGCATTCCAAAACGTTACCTCTTCCCTTCCGAGTCCCGACGTGTGCCCATACAGTGGTTCACCCCCACATATGGGACATCAGGGCACTCAGAACAAATTGAACACTAGCTTTTGGGGTCCTTACCTGGGGAAAATAAAAATTGGGGGTGAAAAGATCATTTTTGTTGAAAAAATTTGATTTTTTAATTGTACGGCTGTACGTTATAAACTGCGAAGCCCTTGGGGGTTCAAAGTTCTCACCACATATCTAGATAAGTTCCTTGGGGGATCTAGTTTCCAAAATGGGGTCACGTGTGGGGAGTTTCCACTGTTTAGGCACATCAGTGGCTCTCCAAAACACAACATGGTGTCAGATCTCGATTCCACCCAATTTTGCGTTGAAAAAGTCAAATGGCTCTCCTTCCCTTCTGAGCTCTGACATGCGCCGAAAGAGTGGTTCCCCCATATATCAGGTATCAGCGTTCTCAGAATAAATTGCACAATAACTTTTGCAGTTCAATTTCTCCTGTTACCCTTGGTAAAATAAAAAAAAATTCGACCTGACGTAATTTTTTGTGAAAAAGTTACATGTTCATTTTTTTTAAACATTCAAAAATATTCCTGTGAAGCACCTGAAGAGTTAATAAACTTCTTGAATGTGGTTTTGAGCACCTTGAGGGGAGCAGTTTTTAGAATGATGTCACTTCCGGGTATTTTCTATCATATAGACCCCAAAGTGACTTCAAATGTGATGTGGTCCCTAAAACAAATAAAAATGGTGTTGTAAAAATGAGAAGTCGCTGGTCAACTTTTAACCTTCATAACTTCCTAACAAAAAAATTTTTGGTTCTAAAAATGTGCCGATGTAAACATGTGGAAAATGTTACTTATTAATTTTTTTGTGAGCCAAATCTCTGTGATTTAAGGGCATAAAAATTCAATGTTGGAAAATTGCGAAGTTTTCAAAATTTTCGCCAAATTTCCACTTTTTTCACAAATAAGCACAAGTTATATCAATGAAATTTTACCACTATCATGAAGTACAATATGTTACGAGAAAAACAATGTCAGAATCACCGGGATCCATGGAAGTGTTCCAGAGTTATTACTTCATAAAGGGACAGGGGTCAGAATTGTAAAAATTGGCCCAGTTATTAACGTGCAAACCACCCTTGGGGGTAAAGGGGTTAACCTCTTTATTAATGACCTTGTGGATGGGATTGAGAGTAAATTCTCAGTCTTTGCTGACGACACCAAACTATGTAGGATATTAAAATCTCACCTTGACATTACAATACAATCTGAATAAGATGACTAAATGGGCAAACATTTGGCAAATGAGATTTAATGTAGATAAATGTAAAATAATGCACCTAGGATGGAGCAATTCTATTGCTGCATATATAACGTATATACTTGTGTATAAGCCGACCCCCCCATTTTGCCACAAACAACTGGGAAAACGTATTGACTCGTGTATAAGCCTAAGGTGGAAAATGCAGCAGCTACTGGTAAATTTCAAAAATAAAAATAGATACTAATAAAAGTTAAATTAATTGAGACATCATTAGGTTAAATGTTTTTGAATATCCATAATGAATCAGGTGCCCCATATAATGGTTCATACAGCTCATGATGGCCCCATAAGATGCTCCATACAAAATACACCCCATATGCTGCACAAAGGTTAATAATGGCCCCATAAGATGCTCCATAGAATAATATGCCCCATATGCTGCTCCATAAAGGTTATGGCCCCATAAGATGTTCCATGGATTATGCCCCATATGCTGTCCCATAAGATGCTCCATAGATTATACCCCATATGTTGCCCCATAAAATGCTCCATAGATTATGTCCCATATGATGCTCCATAGATTATGCCCCCATATGATGCTCCATAGATTACGCCCCATAAGATGCTCCATTGATTATGCCCCCGATAAAATGCTCCATACATGATGCCCCCATATGCTGCCGCAAGTAAAAAAAAAAATTACATACTCATCTATCGTCGCTGGGCGACAGGTGCCGGTGTCACTGCTGGCTCAGGGCCTCGGCACCTCAGATATTCACCTGTCCCTAGTCCACCGCTGACTTCCAGGTCCTCTGTCAGTGACGTTCAGGCAGCAGAGGGCACGCACTAACTACGTCACCGCGCCCTCTGACCTGAACATCACAGCCAGAGGATGCGGAGGACAGATGGCACGCAGCGATGGACCAGGGACAGGTGAATATTGCATATACTTACCCCCTCCTGGTGCGGTCTCTGCAGCCCCACCTGGCGCGGTCTCAGGCTCCTTCCCTTCAGCGATCACATGGTACCGCTCATTAAAGTCATGAATATGCGCATATTCATGACTTTAATGAGCCACATACCACGTGACCGCTGAAGGAAGGTGCCTGAGACCAGGAGAAGCCAGGGGCCAGCAGAGTCGCATCGGGGGAGGGGGGGGGGGGGAGTATGATCCGATACCCCTCCTCCCCCGCTGACCCCCTGGCATATATGACTCACGTATAAGCCAAGAGGGGGACTTTCAGCCCAAAAAAATGGGCTGAAAATCTCGGCTTATACGCAAGTATATAGTACATTAAATGGGAGTATACTTGGGACTACAAAAGAAAAGCTCTCTGACCAAGCACTCCGCCATTCAGCATGTGGTAGCTTTTAATTGCAACAGGGCCCTACCTACCATAAAAATCAGACTTTGAAGAGAGGTATTCACATCTACCCAGGAATTCAGACTTCAGTCCTAGACAGGTATTCACACTAGACATGTAGGATCCAGCAGATTTGAGACCGCCTTGTCGTTGGCTACTGGGCATGTATGAATTGGCCAAATAATGGGCTAAGCGTCTCATTTTTTTTTTCTAGTATCCAGAAGCAGTATTGCTATTTGTGAGGATTTGAGGTTCTAGGTTATAAAAATCACCTAGGCAGGTTAATGATGCGACTATTTTTATTCCATACATCCGTGGTTGTACAACAAATCCAAGTAGATGGCCAAAATACAATATCCTCAGTACACAAGATACACTCCAGGGCAGATAGTCCCACAGCCCAGGTATCAGGCGATACTCACTGTCTCTCAACCTCTGGCTGGCTCACAGATTTCGTACCTCCCACCAGTAGTCTGTAGTAACAGTCCAGGCTCCTCCAAACGACAAATATCAAAACCGACATCCATGTATCCAGGATCAACAATCCTTAAGAAAATTTGTTAAATTTTCGACAGATCCCTCAACCATAGAAGGATCCAGCCCAGCCAGCAACCGATCTCCAAAACTCCATAGACCATCCATTATTATGCATTGCTTATATAGCCCTATCATATTCCGCAGCGCTTTATATACATAATCATCGCTGTCCCCAATGGGGCTCACAATCTAATTTCCCTATCAGTATATCTTTGGAATGTGAAAGGAAAACGGAGTACCCAGAGGAAACCCACACAAACAAGGGGAAACATACAAACTCCTTGCAGATGTTGTCCTTGGTGGGATTTGAACCCAGGACCCCAGTGCTAGAAGGCTGCAGAGCTAACCACTGAGCCACCCATCCCAGCTTAGATTCTCTCCCTTTGAAGTTACTCCAAAAGCTTCCTGCTTTAACCCGTTTCTTTTTCTCCCTCCCCTTAAATATTTTCCTTTAGCTCCCAGAATGAAGCAAATTCCATCACCTAGGACTTCATGTGTGACCCCCTGGGTCTATAGAGAATAAAGCAGAGAAAGACCATGCATATAATGAGGATCAACAGAGAAAAATAAATATATCACAAAATATAATGCAAATAAATATTTTATTGTTCACAAAACAGAAATAGGATACACTACACAAAAGTAAAAACATTTAAAAAGGGACAGACACAGCCCCTGTAGATCAATGCAAGTTGATCAATACAAAAAACACCCACTGACTGCTAATACTCAATTAAAGAAACAAACACAGTAAATATGGAGATGCTGCTAATACAGCCCTTACTGAAACAGGCAGATATAAACCATTTCCACAGAGAAAGCAGCACAGAAGGGGGCGAAGGAAACCCAAGACCCCGTACAAAAAGAAGCAGGAATTTTCGGGCCTGGTCACCGAGCTTGAAACGGGAAATGAGGTTCAACAACCGGAGGCAGAATTAGGTTTAAATGCAAAAAACAATCTTGACCTCCATAAAGGTGAATTGCGGATCATCAATCTCTCAACATATTAACTATCTGTATTTGAGACTAATTTAATTAAGGATTATTAAGGATTATCACCCATGAACCGCCTTGATAAATTTGAATTAACAAAAGACCAGGGGAAGAGTCTTGAGGAGATCATTTGCATATTCCCAGTGCCTTCTGGGATAAGTGAAGAGTCTCCGCGAGCTCAACGATCACTGGGTTTTGGCCGTTGCAGCTGAAAAGAGGAAATCGGAAAACCAGGGGAAGAGTCTTGAGGAGATCATTTGCATATTCCCAGTGCCTTCTGGGATAAGTGAAGAGTCTCCGCGAGCTCAACGATCACTGGGTTTTGGCCGTTGCAGCTGAAAAGAGGAAATTGGAAAAACCGCGCGCCTATCGGCGCGTGAAATTTGGCTCATCTTTCATCGTTTTTAAGAAATCTCAAGATGGAAGAGGCCAGGAGCCATTTGGTGAGCTGCATTTCTTGCTACATGTTCACAGATTTACCAGTGGAAAAGCCAAACTTCACATGCCACAAATGCAAGCTGGTGTCCCTGTTGGAGGAAAAGTTGCAAAATCTCGAAGAGAGGTTAGCTACGTTGAAGATCATTAAGGAAGGTGAAGAGTTCTTGGACAGAGCAGAATTATCTCTTCATGTTACAGAAAGAGAAGAAATTCGAAGTGCACCTGAAGAAACAGAGGAATGGAGACATGTGACCCAGAGAAGCAGGAGGATCAGGAGGCAGTCAGCACCCATACTGCTCAGAAACCAGTACCAGGCTCTCACGCAGGAAAATGATGAAGAAATACATCAGGATAAGACTTTGCCAACAAACAGCAACCTTGTACGCCTTCAGAGTCCTCCTGGATGGAGAAAGAAAAATGTTGTGAAGAAGAAACGGAGAGTGGTGGTCATGGGGGATTCCCTGTTGAGAGGAACAGAGGCCGCTATCTGCAGACCGGATATAACTTCAAGAGAAATGTGCTGTCTTCCAGGTGCAAAAATTAAAGATGTGTCTGACAGGATATCAGGACTCTTCAGACCTACAGATGACTACCCATTCCTGCTACTACATGTGGGGACAAATGACACCGCAAGAAACGACCTGGAAACCATCTGCAGAGACTTTGAAGACTTAGGCAAGAAAGTGAAAGAACTGGGAGCGCAGGTGGTCTTCTCTTCCATCCTCCCAGTGGATGGCCATGGAACAAGGAGGTGGAATAAGATTCTGCAGGTGAACAACTGGCTACGTCGATGGTGCCGTCAGCAACGATTTGGATTTCTGGATCACGGAGTGAACTACTTATACGATGGACTACTTGCTAGAGATGGGGTGCACCTTACGAAGACTGGAAAGCATGTATTTGGAAGTCGCCTTGCTACACTTGTAAGGAGAGCTTTAAACTAGAACAACATGGGAAGGGAAGCAAAAGACCAGAAAAAGCCATACACCTGACAAATGCTATTGAGAACTCTGCTAATAGAAGTGGAAAGGAAGAACAAAGACGAAAGAATCTAATTAATAACAATATTGGAGAAAGAGAAACCAATCACAAACTAAAATGTTTCTATACTAATGCACAAAGCATGGGCAACAAACAAGGAGAATTGGAACTACTAACACAGGAAAAGAAATATGATGTCATTGGAATCACTGAAACTTGGTGGGACGATACACATGATTGGAATACAAGACTAGAAGGATACAACTTATTTGCAAGAAACAGACTTGATAAACGAGGAGGGGGTGTTGCATTGTATGTTAGAAACGCATATATCTGCACAGAGATTGAAGCTTCAGAGACTGGGAGTTCTGTGGAAACTGTTTGGGTAAGAATACAAGGACAGAACAATGGAAAGGACACCATTGTAGGCATTTACTACAGGCCGCCTGTGCAAGCTGAAGATATGGATGAACTCTTTATGCATCAAATGGCCAAGTTCTCCAAAAAATATGACATAGTTGTCATGGGAGATTTCAACTATCCAGACATTTGTTGGGAATCTCTCTCAGGCAAAACTAACAGGTCAAGGAAATTCTTATCCTCTCTTGCTGACAACTTTATCTTCCAAAAGGTAGGGGAGAAAACAAGGGGAACTGCTACCTTGGATCTAATCCTTATAAACAGGGAGGAAATGGTTGAGGAGGTAAAAGTGGCTGGAACCCTAGGAGGTAGCGACCATGCTATTTTAGAATTTTGGATAACTAGAGGCGGAAGACCTGTGAAGACTCAGACGTCAAGGTTAGATTTCAGAAAGGCAGATTTTAAGGGATTCAGAAAGATAATTGGAGGGATCCAATGGCTGGATATCCTTAAAGACAAAAATGTCCAGGAAGGATGGGAAATCTTGAAAAATGAAATTCTCAAAGCACAGTTGTTAACAATTCCGAAAAGAGGGAAGAATAGGAAGCATTTAAGGAAACCAGGATGGGTGAACACAGAACTTAAGCACATGCTAAAAAGGAAGAAAAAAGTGTTTATAAAATGGAAAGAGGGAGGCATATCTAAAGAAGAATATAATGCTGTCTGCAGAATCTGCAGGGCACAAATCAGATTAGCTAAAGCTGAAAATGAATTGAGGCTTGCAAGAGATGTCAAAAGCAATAATAAAGGATTTTGGGGATATGTCAAAAGTAAAAGAAAAGTCAAAGATGCTATAGGATTTTTACAGGATGAAAATGATGAAATGGTAAGACAGGATGTTGAGAAGGCTGAACTTTTAAATTCCTATTTTGCATCTGTTTTCTCTCAGAAAGGAAATGTAACACCAACTGTTATTCACTGTCCTATTAAGGGAATAGAAGAATCCAGGATATCTATAAACAGAAAGATAGTGAGGAAACACTTAGCTAACCTAAATGAATTCAAGTCTCCAGGTCCAGATGAATTACACCCCAGAGTACTGAAGGAGATAGCAGAAGAAATTTCTGAACCACTCTCCATTATCTTTGAAAATTCTTGGAGAACAGGAGAAGTGCCAGAAGACTGGAGAAGAGCAAATGTTGTTCCTATCTTCAAAAAGGGGAAGAAGGTGGACCCAGGCAACTATAGGCCGGTGAGTCTGACTTCTATACCAGGAAAGATCTTTGAACAAATTATTAAACAACATGTAAGTCAATACCTGGATAAGAATGAAGTGATCAAACAGAGTCAGCATGGGTTTGTAACTAATAAGTCATGTCAGACTAACTTAATTTCCTTCTATGACGGTATCACTGATTGGGTGGATCAAGGAAATGCTGTAGATATAGTATATCTTGACTTCAGCAAAGCATTTGACAAAGTCTCATACAATCCTTATTGAAAAAATGACTAAGTATGGAATGGACAAGGCAACTGTTAGGTGGATTCATAGCTGGCTTAGTGATCGGACCCAAAGAGTGGTCGTAAATGGCTGCACATCCAGTTGGAAGAATGTCTCAAGTGGGGTACCACAGGGCTCTGTCCTGGGCCCTGTATTGTTCAACATCTTTATCAACGATTTAGATGAAGGAATTGAGGGTAAACTGATTAAATTTGCTGATGACACAAAGCTAGGAGGGATAGCTAATACTAGAGAAGAGAGAGAGAGGATTCAAAAAGATTTAAATAAACTGGAGAAGTGGGCAGTAACTAACAGAATGGTTTTTAACAGGGAGAAATGCAAAGTACTACATCTGGGCAATAAAAATGAAAAAAGCATATATAGAATGGGAGGAATAGGGCTAAGTGACAGCACATGTGAAAAAGACTTGGGTATACTAATAGATCACAGACTGAATATGAGTCAACAGTGTGATGCAGCAGCAAAAAAGGCAAATGCAGTTCTAGGATGTATTAACAGAAGCATACAGTCTAGATCACGTGAAGTCATTATTTCCCTCTACTCCTCTTTGGTCAGACCTCATCTGGAATATTGTGTCCAGTTTTGGGCACCACATTTTAAAAAAGACATCAACAAACTGGAGCAAGTTCAGAAAAGAGCGACCAGAATGGTGACCGGTCTGCAAACCCTGTCTTATGAGGAAAGGTTGCAGGATTTGGGAATGTTTAGTTTGCAAAAGAGAAGACTGAGAAGAGACTTAATTGCTGTCTACAAATATCTAAAGGGCTGTCACATTGTAGAAGGATCAACTTTATTCTCATTTGCACAAGGAAAGACTAGAAGCAATGGGATGAAACTGAATGGGAGGAGACACAGATTAGATATTAGAAAAAACTTTTTGACAGTTAGAGTGATCAATGAGTGGAACAGGCTGCCACGAGAAGTGGTGAGTTCTCCTTCAATGGAAGTCTTCAAACAGAGGCTGGACAGACATCTGACTGGGATGATTTAGCGAATCCTGCTTTGAGCAGGGGGTTGGACCAGATGGCCCAGGAGGTCCCTTCCAACTCTACGATTCTATGATTCTATGATTCTATGATATCGGGGGCTTTTGAAGTCTCAAGGAACAAATCTAGGGAGGACGCTTTAAAACCATGAGTAAAGGGCATGTCACACTAAGAGATATCGCTAGCAATATCGCTATAACTCATGACGTTATAGCGATATTGCTAGCGATATCTCTGTGTGTGATACTTACCTACGACCCGCTCCCCCGCTGGTTATCGCTGATCGCGCGAGAACGTTCAGGACCGTTTCTCGTCATCAGCTTCCTGCGGCGCTTCCTGCTGTGAGGACGAGCGACGCGTGGAGCCGGGCGGGAGGACGCAGGATCGCCTGGTGTGACAGGTAAGTAGCGACCCCCGTCCCCAGCGATGTCGCTGGTGAGATCTGCCCGTGTGGCAGCTCACTAGCGACCACTTAGCGATGTACCAGCGATCCTGACTGCGTCATATCGCTGGTCGGGATCGCTGGTACATCGCTAAGTGTGAAAGTACCTTAAGAACAGCACCTAATCGGATTAGTCTGATTACAAGATACAACAACCAGTGGAATGATGTGTATCGGATTCTTGACAACAATTGGGGGATTTTGCTCAGCGAACCAAAATTACGTAATTTTGTTGATGAACGGCCCAGGGTAGTAGCTAGGAGGGTGAAAAATCTTAAAGATCACTTATCCAATAGCCACTTTAGGCGACCTGTTACTAAGATAAGGACGGGCCATGACAATAGGGGGTCTTTCCCTTGTGGGAGTTGCTCAATCTGCCCATTGATGATTACAAACCGTGATGTTTCTTTGCTTCATTTGCCCACACAGCTACAGCCAAAGGCGCACTTCAATTGCAGATCTCGTAATCTGGTTTACGTTCTGGTTTGTGGATGTAAGAAAATCTATGTCGGGCAAACTATGCAAGAACTACGACGCAGAACTCAACAGCATCTCTCAAATATATCCACAGCTAGATCGGACAAGGGCAAAGCTAAACCCATTACCTCAGTGGTTGCCCACTTTTTGGACCACCATGGGAGGTCCTCCGTTTCCCTCAGGGTTTTAGGTTTGGATTGGGTACGTACCAGCATTGGGGGGGTTATGTTATAGACGAGCTTCTTTGAAGAGAAGCCAGATGGATTTACCATCTGGGATGCCTTGCACCAGACGGCCTCAATGAGGAGTTAATGTACACTGGTTTTTACAGGAAGACATAGTTTTTAACTGTTTCTTCCTGTTTGACCAATGTACTGTGTTATTCTTTTTTACCGACACCCCATTTTTCGTCCAAACAATCTGTCTGATTTTTGGTTTTCTCTTTCCCCCTTTAGATGCTTGGGTTTAGATGAATATTTGAAAACCTTTGTGACGGACTCTACCTACCTGGGATGAAGATATCTGCTTAAAATCTGTGCAATCTCCTTTGTATTACTGTTTTGGAAACACTATTTTGTTAAGAGGGGTGCTTTTGTTCTTTGACATTCATGTCTCTTTCTTCTGTGAATGTTAATGAAAAGCAAAAATCAGGTTTTGGTCTACCCTCTCAGTATTATTTTGTGTCCTAATGATATTGACCTATAGGGTCTCAACTGTATGACCATGCTGCTAATATATTGCCCTTTACTTCATTAGGCAATATTATATTTGTTTGTCCTTGGTTATGTCCAACCTGCATATATTGTATGTGCTGCATTTATGCCTCAGCAATGTTTTTTACATGCACATGTCACTTTACTGGCCAAATATATGATTGTCTGTGTCTATTTTGACTACTAAGTTGCACTTTGGTTCATGATTATGGTATGTGAGCACATCTACTATACATGTATGTAGGACTGAAACATAGATCTGAGTATTCAAGCTGCAGCTGTTTCTACATTTTTGAGATTAGATTTTTCAAATATTATGGGTCTGTCTGTGTTTGAATTAATAAGTATTACCATGTGGTTGTTCCACCTACAACCACTAGATTTCTTGTGCCAATCTATAGATCGTCTATTTTTGATATTATTGTCTTGGTCAATTTTGAAACACCATCTATTTAATTATTCTGTACTTTTGCGCCTGGTTATGGATTATTCAACCATTAATAAATTAAGTCTATGATTTTCAAGCATTTCATGGCACCACAAAATCTGTTAACTAATTAGCTTCAGTGTGAACAAGTGTCTATCTAAAGTTGTCTAGTGACTGTGGCCTTATTTTGGGACCACACAGTATGAGCACAATGGTTATACACGTGGAATTAAGTTTATGACCTTTAACCATTGCATTGGCACTACAAAATCTGTCAACTAATTAGCCTCAGTGTGAACAAGTGTCTATATAAAGTTGTCCAGTGATTGCGGCTTTTTTTGGCACCACACAGTATGAGCATAATGATTGTACATGATATATACATATATATTCCCTCTGTGATTACCCACCCCGATATCTTGATGACTATTTGACTAAACGCTTTTGCGCTGCTTATTCATGTTTTTCTTTGATAAGTGACTTAGACTACTACAGCCTGTGGTTAGCTAGGTCGTATTTCTATGATTTGTATAAGAATTTTTCAGGTGTCACCCCCCTTTTTTTTAAGTAAATTTATACATTAATAACAGCGATATAATGCTTCGACTATCTCTTTATACATAGGAACTCTTTATGGTCTATTTAGACATTTTTGCTCCAACCAAATTATTTACCTGCGGCTATATATTTTGGGGATAGGCTCATATACCAATATTAATAATGTATATGTTGTTCATCATCACGAATATGCACACTTAATCCTCTAAATGTAAGTGTACTATTACGTATTTAAGTATTACTGCGCCCTTAACCCTGCTGTACTGTGATTTTTGAGACCCTGCAGATTTTTTTTAATGAGGATTTGAAACTAGTGGTTTCTTGACTTCTCATTTGTGGAGCTCTACATTTTTTTTTTTCTTTTTTTGTTTACTTTTTGCTACACGCTGATTGTTACACTTGTACTGTTCGGGTCAATATGACCCGATAGCATTTTATACTGTTCTACAGGTCTCTGATTATTTCTGACTGCAAAAGTTATGTTTTTTTATGTGTACTTCATCTCAAAATGGTGGTGGCTTCACTGTTCTTATCAGTAAGAAAGTCATTATCTAGTCTGTTTGTGAGAGAGGAGAAAGGTTTCATGAAATTTCTAGAACAGATAGAATGGAAAGAAGAGCTAAAGATAAACTAGCCCCTATTAGAAATGTTTGGAATCAATGGGTAGAGATTCTACCAAAATTGTATAATAGTGGTGAAACTGTAACTGTTGATGAGCAACTGGTGGCATTCCGAGGTAGGTGCCCATTCAGACAATATATACCAAGTAAGCCAGCAAAATATGGCATCAAGATCTGGACACTTTGCGACAGCAAAAGTTCATATGCTCTAAATGTTCAAGTGTATACAGGAAAAACCCCTGATGAAAGAACTGAAAAAAATCAGGGTATGCGTGTTGTTCTCGATTTGACTCATGGACTAAAAGGACAAAATGTCACATGTGACAACTTTTTTACATCCTATCAACTAGGCCAGATGTTGAAGAAAAAACAACTTACCATGCTGGGTACTATGAGAAAAAACAAACCTGAACTACCGCAAGGTATCCTTAGCAAGAGAGAGGTGTACAGTTCTACTTTTTATTTTTCTGGAAATACAACTGTTGTTTCTTATGTTCCAAAAAAAACAAACAGGTAATTCTAATGAGCACAATGCACCATGACAATGCCGTAAGTGATAGAGAAGACAGAAAGCCTGACATTATTTTGGATTATAATGCCACAAAGGGAGCAGTTGATACTTTAGACCAAGCAATATCAACATATACATGCAAACGCAAAACCAATCGGTGGCCAATGATTTTATTTTATAACATACTGGACGTTTCTGCATACAATGCATTTGTCTTATGGAGAGAAATCGACCCCGATTGGAACCGGAATAAGCTGCATGAAAGATTATTTCTTGAGGAATTGGGAAAATCCCTGGTGAGGCCATATATTGAGAGCAGAAAAGTGACCCCCAGAAGTGATGGAGCAACAGCCATTGTAAAAAGTGTCCAGCATGCTCAAGAAAGAGACTCCACATCCACGGCCTCCACCAGCACAGCTACCAGCAGCACAGCTACCAGCAAAAAAAGGAAGATATTTAGCTTCTGTCCATCTTCCTGTGACAATAAGACTAATCTGACATGTGCTGGATGTTCAAAATATCTGTGTAAAGGACATGTGTCTTATTATTGTGTTCAGTGTAAAAACGCATGAACATTTTCAGTTTTTTCTTTTTTCTTTCTAAAAAGGTTGAAGTTTTTATGATTTTTCATTTGTTGATTTATAAAATTTGTTTTCAAAAAGTTAAATTTCATGTTTAACCCCTTAACGACCGCCGATACGCCTTTTAACGGCGGTAATTAAGGGTACTTAAACCACAGCGCCGTTAATTCACGGCGCTGTGATTTAAGTGAATAGCGCCCCCCAGTGTCGGATTTTCTCCGGGGTGTCGGCTGCCAGGGGTAGCCGAGACCCCAGAGAACATGAATCGGTCGGTTTTTACCGACCCCCGCATTTGCGATCGCCGTTATTAACCCTATAACGGCGACCGCAAAAAAAAAAAAAGCCGCGATTTTACATTTAATTTCTCTTTCCTCTGATGTGATCGCACATCAGAGGATAGAGAAATAGGGTCCCCGATCCCCCCGGTCCCCTCCCGGTACCTCTCCCTTGTCCTCCGTCCCCTCCCGGTGGTCCCGCGCCCGCCGGCGTCATCCGATGGGCGCCGCCATCTTGAAAATGGCGGCCGCATGCGCAGTGCGCCCGCCGGGAATCTGCTGGCTCCGGCTGGCAGATTCCATTCATTATTTTGATCACTATGATAAACGATCATAGTGATCAAAATAATAAAAATAGTACATAACCCCCCCTTTTATCACCCCCTTATTCTGGCACACATAATGAAATAAAAAAAATATTTTTTTTTTCAGTTTTCCATAAGGGTTAGGCTAGGGTTAGGGTTAGGCTAGGGTTAGGGTTAGGCTAGGGTTAGGCTAGGGTTAGGGTTAGGGTAGGGTTAGGCTAGGGTTAGGGTTAGGCTAGGGTTAGGGTTAGGCTAGGGTTAGGCTAGGGTTAGGGTTAGGCTAGGGTTAGGGTTAGGCTAGGGTTAGGGTTAGGCTAGGGTTAGGCTAGGGTTAGGGTTAGGCTAGGGTTAGGGTTAGGCTAGGGTTAGGCTAGAGTTAGGGTTAGGCTAGGGTTAGGCTAGGGTTAGGCTAGGGTTAGTGTTAGGCTAGGGTTAGGGTTAGGCTAGGGTTAGGGTTAGGCTAGGGTTAGGGTTAGGCTAGGGTTAGGCTAGGGTTAGGGTTAGGCTAGGGTTAGGGTTAGGCTAGGGTTAGGGTTAGGGTAGGGTTAGGCTAGGGTTAGGGTTAGGCTAGGGTTAGGGTTAGGCTAGGGTTAGGGTTAGGCTAGGGTTAGGCTAGGGTTAGGGTTAGGCTAGGGTTAGGCTAGGGCTAGGGTTAGGGTTAGGCTAGGGTTAGGGTTAGGCTAGGGTTAGGGTTAGGCTAGGGTTAGGCTAGGGTTAGGCTAGGGTTAGGCTAGGGTTAGGGTTAGGCTAGGGTTAGGGTTAGGCTAGGGTTAGGCTAGGGTTAGGGTTAGGCTAGGGTTAGGCTAGGGTTAGGGTTAGGCTAGGGTTAGGCTAGGGTTAGGGTTAGGCTAGGGTTAGGGTTAGGCTAGGGTTAGGGTTAGGCTAGGGTTAGGCTAGGGTTAGGGTTAGGCTAGGGTTAGGCTAGGGTTAGGGTTAGGCTAGGGTTAGGCTAGGGTTAGGGTTAGGCTAGGGTTAGGCTAGGGTTAGGGTTAGGCTAGGGTTAGGGTTAGGCTAGGGTTAGGGTTAGGCTAGGGTTAGGGCTAGGGTTAGGGTTGGGCTAGGGTTAAGGGTTAGGGTTGGGCTAGGGTTAAGGGTTAGGGTTGGGCTAGGGTTAAGGGTTAGGGTTGGGCTAGGGTTAAGGGTTAGGGCGAACTAGGATTAGGGTTAGGATTAGGGATTAGGGTTGGGATTAGGGTTAGGGGTGTGTTGGGGTTAGGGTTGGAGCAAGAATTGAGGGGTTTCCACTATTTACCAACTTTGGGGGTCTAAAAATTGGGGTCTAAAAAATCACTTTTGTGGAAATAAAAAAGACTTTTTATTTTCACGGCTCTGCGTTTATAAACTTCTGTGATGCGCTTGGGGGTTCAAAGTGCTCACCACACATCTAGATAAGTTCCTTAGGGGGTCTAATTTCCAAAATGGGGTCACTTGTGGGGGGTTTCCACTGTTTAGGCCCATCAGGGGCTCTGCAAACGCAACATGATGCCCGCAGACCATTCCATCAAAGTCTGCATTCCAAAATGGCACTCCTTCCCTTCCGAGCTCTCCCATGCGCCCAAACAGTGGTTCCCCCCCACATATGGGGTATCAGTGTACTCAGGACAAATTGCATAATAACTGTGGGGGTATGATTTCTCCTGTTACCCTTGTAAAAATAAAAATTTGGGCGCGAAAAGATCATTTTTGTGGAAAAAAAATGGATTTCTTATTTTCACGGCTCTACGTTATAAACTTCTGTGAAGCACTTGAAGGTTCAAAGTGCTCACCACACATCTAGATAAGTTCCTTCATGGGTCTAGTTTCCAAAATGGGGTCACTTGTTGGAGTTTTCCACTGTTTAGGCACATTAAGGGCTCTCCGAACGCAACATGGCATCCGATCTTAATTCCAGCCAATTCTGCGTTGAAAAAGTCAAACGGTGCTCCATCCCTTGCGAGCTCTGCCGTGTGCTGAAAAAGGGGTTTACCCCCACATATGGGGTATCGGCGTATTCAGGAGAAATTGTACAACAAATTTTGTGGTTGATTTTCTCTTTTAACACTTGTGAAAATAAAAAAAATTGGTTCTGAAGTAATTTTTTTCCAAAAAAAAGTTAAATGTTAATTTTTTCCATCCACATTGCTGTCGTTCCTGTGAAGCACTTAAAGGGTTAATAAACTTCTTGAATGTGGTTTTGAGCACCTTGAGGGGTCTAGTTTTTAGAATGGTGCCACTTTTGGGTATTTTCTGTCATGTACACCCCTCAAAATGACTTTAAATATGATGTGGTCCCTAAAAAAAATGGCTTTGTAAATTTTGTTGTAAAAATGAGAAATCGCTGGTCAACTTTTAACCCTTATAACTTCCTAACAAAAAAAAATTTTGCATCCAAAATTGTGCTGATGTAAAGTAGACATGTGGGAAATGTTATTTATTAAGAAATTTATGTGACACATCTCTCTGATTTAAGGGCATAAAAATTTAAAGTTTTAAAATTGCAAAATTTTAAAATTTTTTGCCATATTTCTGTTTTTTTCATAAATAAACACAAGACTTATCGAAGAAATTTTACCACTAACATGAAGTACAATATGTCACGAAAAAACAATCTCAGAATCAGCAGGATCCATTAAAGCGTTCCAGAGTTATAACCTCATAAAGGGACAGTGGTCAGAATTGTAAAAATTGGCCTGGTCATTAAGCTGCAGACTGGCTCTGTCGCTAAGGGGTTAAGTAATAGTAATGTAAAGCTTCTTTGTTATTTGTGTGCAGAATGTCAACAATCGAAGATAATTGCAAAAAGCCTGTGTAACCTTTTTATGAAAAAAAATAAATAATTAAGTTTGAATTTAAATTTTTCATTTGTTTATGATCAACCATGTTCACATACAGTATTTTAATGAAAAAAGTATTCAAATAAAACAATTCGAGTAGCTAAAAATCAAGAATTAATAGGTCGGGTCATATTGACCCGGGAACAGTACAAGTGTATAGCAAATGCGAGCAGAACAGCAGGGTTAAACAATATATATGTGAGCTTGAGAAGATATTGTAGGAGCGTAGATATCATTGTAGGCTTTGCCTAACATATATAACAGTGGCGTTTTAACTATGAAAAATATATCATCCTGGGTATGCACATTTTGATTTTCATGATTTGAATATAATAAAAACCATGATGTTAATATACAAAACCATCCAGTTTTATTAAGACACAGCTATTCATGACTTGCTCATGTGCAGTATCTCACTTTGGGTCCACTTATTAATATCAGCAACGCAATTCTATTTGCTCATGCTTGGATCCGTCTTTAGTGTGTGTGTGGTTTCGCTTTATTACAAGTGTGCACACTTGAATATGTGGCTTCTTACTCACGGCAGAACAACTGTGCATTCATGTGATTTATTTGTGACTTCCGGGAGACACTGCAGGCACACTGTAGGTTTTGTTTTCACTTGGTGAGCAGATGTATGGTGGGTCCTGAACTCAACCAGGGAGAGGTTCCGGGTGATGCATGGCCCGTTATGCTCCTCTTAGCTCTGCTGCCATTTGACCGTCAGCTGGTAAGACTTTACCGCTAATGATTTGTGTGTTGCTCACAGCAGTATCTGATACACTCACCTTGAAAAAGACAGCCTGAGTGTCGGAACACGTGGGTCATCACTCACCACTCTGGCTGCGCTGCTGCACTTACATGACGGGGCGACTGATACCTTTTTTCTGACAGGACTGGTCTGTAGTGACGTATGGTTTTTTCCACCTCATTGAATTCAGGCTATTTCCCTGTTCAGTATACTCTGAATCCTGGTTTCTTTCCGCTGGGATATTATATGACTCCAGCTTCATTATATCACTCACCCTTGTGGTGTTTAGGAATATAGGATAGAACAGGAATGTTGGGGAATCAAAACCCCCTTGTGGAAATGGTTTATATCTGCCTGTTTCAGTAAGGGCTATATTAGCAGCATCTCCATTTTTACTGTGTTTATTGTTTCTTTAATCGAGTCTTAGCAGTCAGTGGGTGTTTTTTGTATTGATCAACTTGCATTGATCTACTGGGGCTGTGTCTGTCCCTTTTAAGTGTTTTTACTTTTGTGTAGTGTATCCTATTTCTGTTTTGTGAACAATAAAATATTTGCATTATATTTTGTGATATATAATTTTTTCTCTGGTGATCCTCACTATATGCATGGTCTTTCTCTGCTTTATTCTCTATTTATCCAAACATGCATTTAAGTGATCCCTGAGTTATTATTGTTTTTTTTTCTTGTTATTATATGATGGTGCCCACTTGACATACGCTTTTGGCTTCCCTGGGTCTACAATCCCCATCCACACATTAAGCCTAGGTCTGGGAGTACAATGGCATGAGACCTTGAGATACAGAGGAGATTTGTAGAGTCCGGCCATAGGTATACACAGGATCCAGCCTGCACGAATTCCTTCCTCTGCTTGGTGTCAGTGACGGAAACATTGAGTCCTGAGGATGAACTGATGAGCAGCAGCAAATCACTAATACAACCCCTGGCAAAAATTATGGAATCACTGGGCCTTGGAGAATGCTCATTCAGTTGTTTAATTTTGTAGAAAAAAGCAGATCTCAGACATGGCACAACACTAAAGTCAATTCAAATTGCAACTTTCTGGCTTTAAGAAACACTAAAATAAATCAAGAACAAAAAAATGTGGTAGTCAGTAATGGTTAGTTTTTTATACCAAGCATAGGGAAAAAATTATGGAATCACTCAATTCTGAGGAAAAAATTATGGAATCACCCTGTAAATTTTCATTCCCAAAACTAACACCTGCATTAAATTAGATCTGCTCATTAGTCTGCATCTACGAGTGGGTGGAAGAAAGGCGATTTTGACAGCTAAACAGGAAGGGATTCTTTACAGTTAGAGCAGTCAGAGTATGGAATACCCTAACCTCAAGAGGTAGTAATGACAGAAACCATAACAGCTTTTAACCCCTTACTTACCAAAGACGTACTATTGCGTCATCAGTAAGTATCCCCTGCTTTGTGATGGGCTCCAGCTGTGAGCCCACCTCAAAGCCGAAACATGTCAGCTGTTAGAGTCCTCTATGGTTGTTGCAGGCACATTGCTATGAGCGCCACCCGGTGGTCGGCGCTCATTGCAATGCAGTAAATCTGCTACATATGGGCGATCTGCTCATCGCCCATATGTAGCAGAGCAGATCAAGTATGGCACCGTTTTACTTTTTCAAATTCAAAGAAGCTTTATTGGCAGGACTAAATAAACATTAGTTTTGCCAAAGCAAGTGTATAAAAGGGAATAGGGATAGGGACGTTGGGTAGGGGCTGTAGGAAAGGTGGATGGGAGCAGATCCAGGATGGGGCTATAGATGTCCATGGCTAAAATAAGCTTTTTATTGTAAAAATAGTTTTTGCATCACATTTTGAAAGCTATGATTTTTCCATATTTTGACCCACAGAGTCATGTGAGGTCTTACTTTTTGCGGGACGAGTTGACGTTTTTATTGGTACCATATTCGGGCACGTGACTTTTTTTGATCGCTTTTTACTCCAATTTTTGGGACGCAGAATGAACAAAAACCAGCATTTCATGAATTTCTTTTGGGGGGGGGGGAGGTAAAATTGATAAAGCGGTTTTATTCTAAGGGTCAGTACGATTACAGCGATACCTCATTTATATCATTTTTTTATGTTTTGGCGCTTTCCTACAATAAAACAATTTTATATAAAAAATAATTATTTTTGCATCGCTTTATTCTGCGAGCTATAACTTTTTTTCGCTGATGACGCTGTATGGCGGCTCGTTATTTGCGGGACAAGATGTCGTTTTCAGTGATGCCTTTTATATCACTTTTTGTTCGGCGGTATGATGATAAAGCATTGATTGTTGCCTTTTTTTAAGGGGTTTACTAAAAGGGTTGACTAGTGGGACAGTTTTATAGGGCGGGTCGTTATGGACCCAGCGACGCTAAATGTGTATTTTTGTTTTTTTATTTAAAAAAAAAAGAATTAGGGATTTTTTTTTTATTTATTTAGGAATTTTTTATAAATTATTTTTACACAAGATCTTTTTTTTTTTTTACACTTTATTATAGTGTCCCAATATGGGACATTACTATAAACTGTCAGATCGCTGATCTGACACTTTGCAGTGCACTTTGTCAGGTCAGCAATCTGACAGGCACTGAGAAAGCCGCCTCCCTGCAGGGAGAATAGAAAGTGATCAAAAAATATCATGTGCCCGAAAATGGTATGAATTAATATGTCAACTTGCCCAGCAAAAAGCAAGCCCTCACATGACTCTGGGGCCAAAATATGGAAAAAATATACCTCTCAAAATATGGTGATACAAAAACTATTTTTTTTTGCAATAAAAAGTGTCTTTTAGTGTTAGACAGCAGCTAAACATAAAAACCTGATAAATCTGGTATCACTGTAATCGCACTGACCCGAAGAATAAAGTTGCCTAATCACTTATACCGCTTGAGAAACTGTGTAAAAACAAATAAAATCATTTCTTCACCTGCTGTTCATTTTTTCATTCTGCCTCCCAAAGATTGCAGAAAGGCTCGACACATTTATCCTGCACTCTGCACTTGCACTGGGGTTTCCATGTAAGTCTCTGAAACATGCGATTCAGACAGAACACCACTGTGGACACCGTCTGACCTGTGATCCGGCGGTGTTAGTATTTTTACAATTGCATAAAAGCGCCGTCGGCCACAGTTTTGCGCACTTCTGAACAGAGGCCAGATGGCGTCCACGGTGGCTCTGCTGCCTCATTATAGTGAATCGATCCTCAAGGGTTTCATCTGAATCACGTCACTCAGAGATTTAGATGCTAATTCCAAAGTAAGTGGTCAGCGTAGATTGCCTGTAAATATAATCCCAAACATTATGTAAAATGTTCCCAACAAAAGCTTCAACTCAATCCACAAAAAAGCAAGTCCTCCTCGGTTCTGTCATCTGTTAATGTAAATATAGAGTGCTTTCACGTTATTGGTATCACCACAGCTCTGGAAAAGCTAAATGGCTCCTCATCCGCCAAAAGAAATTCAGCAAATTCTCCACTCCCAAATCTAAATGACCTCCCTTCTGAGCTCCACAGTGTAGCTAAACCACATATAGCGTCCATGTTTGGCATTTCTAAAGTGACGAGAGCCCTACTAACTTACGAGTGCATTCCTCCAGAAGCATGGGCTCGGTATAACGTACTGGTGACTGCAACGTACTGGTCACTACAACAGCAGTTTTTCACTTGGCAACATTCATTGCTGCTTGTTTCTGGAAAATACCCATGGAGTCAAGATGGTCACTACACCTGTAGATAAATTCCCCAAGGGGTATAGTTTCCAAAATGGTGTCACTTGAGTAGGGATTCTGCTCTGCTAGCAATTAGGGGCTCTTTATATGGAGTCCGCAAACTCTTCTAGGAAAATCTGCGCTCCAGGAGGCAAATAGTGCTCAGGTGCACCCGAGTCTCTCCGTATGGCTAAGTAGCACTGTACACTTGTGTGAAAATGTAAAATCTGGGGCTAAAACAAAATTTGGGTGGTAAAAATGTTAATTATTTTTTCTTCACTGCCCAATGGTATAAAAATCTGTGACACACCCGTGGTGTCAATATGATCACTGCACCCCTAGATGAATTGAGAGGTGTAGTTTGTAAAAGGGGTCACTTTATGGGGAATTCTGATGTTCTGGCACCACATGGGTTCTCCCAGTGGGTCATGGCACCTGCAAACCATAACAGTAAAATCTGGCGCTCCTTCCTTGTCTTCTGAGCTTTGCACTGTGCCTGAAAAATATTTCCCGATTACATGTAGGGTATTGGCGCACTCAGGAAATATGGACCTCAGTTGTAAAAAAAATTCTTATTAATTAGGCTAGTTTCACATTTGCACAGCACTTCGTGCGCAATTGAAATGCATGGGAAAATGCATCATGCGTATTTGCATGCATTTGCGTTTTTTATGAGCATTCGTTCTCTAGGGGTTAAAACCAGTGTCTATACATGTTTACGCCAAAAACACATGCGCACGAAAACGCAGCCGAACGCATGTCAATGTGCATGCCTGCGTTCCCATAGACTGTAATGCGTTATTTTGTCGCATTCCGTGTGCAAGCGTGCGCATGCGCTTTTTTGAAGCCTTTCCGCGGACCTAAAAATGCAACAGGTTGTGTCTGGCGCGCCTAAGCGCACACCTTGAAAAAACACATGCATACGAAAACGCATACGAACGCGTGCAAACGCAACACCATGCGCATGCCATGTTAAACATAGGTACGCATGCGCATGGACGCCCACGATGCGCTGCGCAAAAAAACGCTAATGTGAAACCAGCCTTAGCCGTTAGAAAAATTAAAAACTTGGGGCGAATACATTTTAGTGGTAAAAATGTAATTTATTTTCTTTTCACCGCTCAATGGTATAAAATTCTGTGAGGCACATGTGATGTCAATATGATCACCGCACCCCTAGATGAATTCATTGGGGAGTGTAGTTTGTAAAATGAGTTTACATATAGGGAGTTTATCTTGTTTTGGCACCCCAGGGGCTCAGCCAATGTGACATGGTACCCTCAAACCATTACAGAAAATCCTGAACTCCAATATGGCACCTCTTCCCTTCTGAGCTTTGCCCTGTGCCTCAAAAGTAGTAGTATTCCCCCACATACGGGGTGTCGATGTAATCAGCAGAAATTGTACAACAAATTGTATGGTGCAATGTCTCCTACTACCCTTTATGAAAATGCAAATCTTGGGGCCAAAGTAACATTTTTTGGGGAAAATTAGATTTTTTTATTTTCACTCCTCGATGTTATAAACTTCTGTGAAGCACCTGGAGGTTTCAAAAATGAAAAATCGCTGATCAACTTTTAACCCTTATAATGCCTTTAAAAAAAAATTTGGTTCCAAACTGTGCTGGTGTAAAGTAGACAATTGGGAAATGTTATTAACTATTTTGTGTGCTATATCTCTGTGATTTAAGGGCATGAAAATTCAAAATTTGAAATTTTCTAACTTTTTTGCCAAATTTCCGTGTTTTTCATAAATAAACGCAAGTCATACCAAAGAAATGTTACCACTATCACTACCTTTAATTTAGTTTCTAGTTCATGTCCATCTCCTTGGCTCATGGGATGATGAAGTATTATTGTGGGGTCTGCATGTGATTCCTAGAGAACCTTCTCTCCATTTCAATACTTGGATGTTGAAGAATGCATATATATTCTGGATAAGAGTTTATAATCACCAGAAAATCTTTGAATGTTCCTTGGGGGCCTATTGTGGTGATACCCTAATAGGGTTACACACCCGCTATATTTCTGATATCCTATTTTTATACATATACAGTAGCTCCTTCGGCAGTATTAGGTATTGTATTATTGAATCTATAGTATAACGGGCTAAGCGTCACTGTCCGAAGCCTTTATAGACTGCGCAAGCGCAACGCACCTGCGCAGTCTGGCTCTAGACAGAATGAGGCATCCAGCGATGAGGAGTGTGTATGGTGCCCGGAGATGGCGGTATGCGTACATACCGCGATCTTGGGCGCCATATTTACATATTTACCTGATCGGGAGGAGCGTTGTTGCGGCGCTTCTCTTTGGCCGGAGACGTGGGCAGGAGTGCGTCCGAAATGGCGCATGCGCATAGCGCGATCCAGCGCCATTTTACTGAAGACACATTTGCAGTGTGTCTTCAGCAATAAGGCGCCGGACTCCTCCCCCGGCCTCCAGCAGAACGTGACAGCGCTGGATCACAGGAAAGAAGGGTGAGTATAAATGTTTTTTTTTGTATGTGTGTAGTTTACTAAGGGTAAGGGGGAACATACATACCAGGAAAGGGGGGAGAGGGGACCATGCATACCACGACAGGGGAGTGAGGGGACCATGCATACCAGGATAGGGGGTGAGAGGACCATGCATACCACGAAAGGGGAGTGAGGTCACCATACATACCATGAAAGGAGGTGAGGGGACCATGCATACCAGTATTGGGGGGTGAGGGGACCATGCATACCACAAAAGGGGAATGAGGGGACCATACATACCACGAAAGGCGGGTGAGGGAACCATGCATACTAACGAAAGGGGGTTAAGGGACCATGCATACCACAAAAGGGGGGTGAGGGGACCATGCATATCATGAAATGGGGGTGAGGGGACCATGCATACCACGAAAGGGGGGTGAGGGGACCATGCATACTACGAAAGGGGGGTGAGGGGACCATGCATACTACGAAAGGGGGGTGAGGGGACCATGCATACCACGAAAGGGGGGTGAGGGGACATGCATACCACGAAAAGGGGGGTGAGGGGACCATGTATACCAGGATTGAGGGGACCATGCATATCAGGATTGTGGGTTGAGGGGTAGCATGCATACCAGGATTGGGGGGTGAGGGGACCATGCATACCAGGATAGGGGGCTGAGAGGACCATGCATACCAGGATAGGGGGGTGAGAGGACCATGCATACAAGGATAGGGGGGCTGAGAGGACCATGCATACAAGGATAGGGGGGCTGAGAGGACCATGCATACCAGGATAGGGGGGGTGAGAGGACCATGCATACCAGGATAGGGGGGTGAGAGGACCATGCATACCAGGATAGGGGGGTGAGGGGACCATGCATACCAAGATGAGGAATAGGGTGCCATGATTACCAGGATTGGGGGGTGATGGTACCATGCATACCAGGATAGGGATGATGGGTGCCATGCACACCAGGATAGGAGGGGGCAGCACATAGCAGGATAGGAGACCATATACCAATAAAAATGCTTGCCACCCGGGCATAGAACGGGTTCATAGCTAGTACATTAATAATGGCATTATGCACTTAGCACTTTTTTCTATCATATATACAGTTAGGTCCATATATATTTGAACAGAGACAACATTTTTCTAATTTTGGTTCTAGACATTACCACAATGCATTTTAAACAAAACAATTCAGATGCAGTTGAAGTTCAGACTTTCAGCTTTCATTTGAGGGTATCCACATTAAAATTGGATGAAGGGTTTAGGAGTATCAACTCCTATAACATGTGCCACCCTGTTTTTAAAGGGACCAAAAGTAATTGGACAATTGACTCCAAGGCTATTTCATGGACAGGTGTGGGCAATCCCTTCGTTATGTCATTCTCAATTAAGAAGATTAAAGGCCTGGAGTTGATTTGAGGTGTGGTGCTTGCATTTGGAAGGTTTTGCTGTGAAGGAAACATGCGGTCAAAGGAGCTCTCCATGCAGGTGAAACAAGCAATCCTTAAGCTGCAAAAACACAAAAAACCCATCCGAGAAATTGCTACAACATTAGGAGTGGTAATAGCTTAGTTACTCACCGATAACGGTGTTTCTCGGAACCCATGACAGCACAACGGAGAGAGGGGGTCTGCCCATCAAGGATAGAAACCTACAGATAAAAAGGCGGCACCTCTCCTCCGCCCCAGTTGGTTACAGAGCATCAGAGGGTCTCCCGGTTAGTTAACAACAAAAGTATATACATAACATTATAATATTGCATATTATGGAGAAGCCCCGTGTCTAACAAGAACACTTTACACACATTAACTCGTACTCACCGCACACGTGAAGGGGGGGAATAAGCGGGTGCGGTCATGGGTTCCGAGAAACACCATTATCGCTGAGTAACTAAGCTATTCTCTCTCACCCATGACAGCACAACGGAGAGAATTTCAGAGATTGGTAGCTTAGGGAGGGACCACCGCCTCAAGGACCCTTCTCCCGAAGGTCAGGTCAGACGTAGAGGCTAGGTCTAAACGATAGTGTCTGAAAAAGGTGGAAGGTGTTGACCAGGTGGCCGCCTTACAGATCTGTTCTATCGATACCTCTGATTTTTCCACCCATGAGGTCGCCATTGCCCATGTAGAGTGGGCTTTTAAACCCTCCGGGACGGTATTCCCACTGGATGAATACGCCAGGGCAATTGCATCCCTTATCCACCTTGCTAAGGTACTCTTGGATGCCTTGAGTCCCTTCCGAGGTCCCTGGAAACACACAAAGAGAGACCCTTCCTTCCTACATCCCTTGGTGGCCTCTAAGTACTGAACTAGGCACCTCTTAACGTCTAGGGTGTGGAATCTCTCCTCTCCCGTATTCCTGGGATTTGGGCAGAAGGAAGGAAGGACTACTTCTTGGGACCTATGGAAGTGTGACGCTACCTTTGGTAAATATGCCGGGTCAGGTTTCAATATGACTCTATCCTCTAGGATCTTAGTGAATGGTGGTATTGCTGAGAGAGCCTGGATATCGCTCACTCTGCGAGCGGATGTTAGGGCCACTAAGAGTACAGTCTTTAATGATAGGGTTTTTAAGGGTGCAGACTGGATGGGTTCAAATGGGGGCCCTGTTAGTGCAGATAACACTAGGTTTAGATCCCATGAAGGTAATTTCCTGGTGATTATTGGTCTAGACCTGGCTGCGGCTCTCATGAACCATGCTACCCACAGGTTGCCTGCCACGTCTTGGTTATACAGGGCACCTAGAGCCGCTATCTGTACCTTCAATGTACTGGTCGCCAACCCCTGTTCTAGCCCCTTTTGCAGAAACTCAAGAATTTTTTCAACCTGAACTCCATGCTGAACCCTTGCCCCGCAGCTGGACAGAAATTTCCTCCAAGTTCTCCCGTAGGCCCTGGTTGTTATAGGCTTCCTACTTTTTTTGTAGAGTGGAGATCAGATTTTCTGAGAACCCCCTTCCCCTTAGCAGTGTCCTTTCAAATTCCATGTTGTTAAATGGAGGCTCACTGCTCGAGGGTGTAACATGGGACCTTGAGACAGAAGGTCGGGGAGATCTGGTAGAACCCAGGGGTCGGTTATTGAAAGTATTCTCAGCCAGGAGAACCAGGTTCTTTTTGACCAGAACGGGGCTATCAGTATCATTCTTGCTCAGTCTTCTCTGACTTTCCTTATGACTGCTGGGATGAGAATGGGTGGCGGAAAAGCATACATCAGGCCCTGCGTCCATGGAAGCATAAATGCATCCAGGGTCCGGGGGTTCCCCCTGGTGTTTAGGGAGCAGAAAGCTTTTACTTTCTTGTTTTTGTAGTCGGCAAACAGGTCCATGTCTGGGGTTCCCCACATTTTTACGATCTGTAGAAAAATGGACTGTTTTAGAACCCACTCCCCTTGATGTAGCTGGGTGCGACTCAGCAAGTCTGCTCTCTGGTTTTCTGCTCCCTGTATGTGTAGTGCAGAGAGGGATAGTAGGTTTTCCTCGGCTAACGTAACTGTTTCGAAGGATGTGTTCATTAGTGTCCGAGACCTGGTTCCCCCCGATGGTTTATATAGGCCACCATCACCCGATTGTCTGAAAATATCCGGACATGATGGCCCCTTAGTACCGGCAGAAAGTGTGTTAGGGCATAGTCTACTGCTAATAGTTCTTTTTGGTTCAAGGAGGCTTCTAGTTCCTGGGCTCTCCATTCTCCCTGAGCCACCCTTTTGCTCATATGTGCTCCTCATCCCTTGGGACTGGCATCCGTGGTGATTACGTGTGTGATTTTTATCACCCAGGGAACCCCCTTGGATAGGTTGTCTCTGTTCCCCCACCAAGCTAGGGAACGAATAGTTTTGGAGTCTAGTGTGACGTGACCCTCCAAGTGACTTCCTAATGCCAACTGGTTGGTCAATACATCCCACTGGAGATCTCTTGTATGTATCTGTGCCCACTGGACCGCTGGTAGGCAGGCGGAGAGGGACCCCAACAGGGACATTGCTTTCCTTAATGTCATGGAAGGGTTCTGTATTGCTCTTGCTACCATCTGAGCAATCCTTTCTTTTTTGTAGTCTGGGAGGTAACACTCCTGGGTATTTGAATCCAGTGTCAGGCCTAGGAACTCATGAACTTGTTTGGGCTCCAGCCTTGATTTTTTTAGGTTTAGGAGCCAGCCCAGGTCTTGTAGAGTGTTTATCACTCTGTCTCTCTGTTCCTGGCATCTTTGTTTTCAAATAATTTTATTGTTTTTTTTAGAAATAAACAGGGTAGGGAAAGGAAGGTAGGAAGGGAGGGAAGGGAGTGGGGAATAAACAATCTTGTACAGGTACGGAAAAAAAAATTAAAAAACTAGAGAACCCACAAATAGGCATAGAATAACATATATCGAATAGCAACATAAAAGAAAAAAAAAAATCGACAATCCTTATTATGTTCCTGGCATCTTTGAGCAGAGTTGCTCGCAACTAAAAAGTCGTCCAAATATGGAACTATTAGGATATCTTGTTCTCTCAGATGCGCCATCATCTCTGCCACTTGCTTCGTGAAAACTAGCGGGGCTACCGAGATTCCAAATGGTAGGGCTCTGTACTGGAACTCTCTTACTTCGCCTCCTATGGAGACCGCCAGTCTGAGGTATTTCCGAGAATCTTTGTGGATAGGGACGTGATAATACACATCGCTGAGGTCTAATACTATCATGAAGCAATGTGGAGAGAGAATTTTGATGGTCGACTTGATCGACTCCATCTTGAATTTTTTGTTTTTGACATAATCGTTCAATCTCTTTAGATTTATTATTGTCCAGAAGGTCCCGTCCGGTTTGGTTACTAGAAAGAGTGGCGAGAAGAATCCTCTGCCTCTCTCCTGCGGGGGAACCTCCTGGAGGACTCTTTTGTTCAATAGAGTTAAGACCTCTTTTTCGAGGGCTTCTTGTTCCGTTATCGATGATCTTAGTGGTGTTACCACATAATTTTGAGGTGGGAGGGAGAGAAAGTCTATCCTCAGCACTGATCCTATCAGATTTAATAACCAGGGGTTGTTCGATATTTTTCTCCAGGCTGGGAAAAAAAAACTTAATCTCCCTCCCACCCTGGGTAAACGGTCACTAGGGGTTTTTTTTGTCTCGGGACTAGTTACCGAAGAAGAACCCCCTGTCCCTTCTCCTGTCGTCCCATTTTTGTTCTCTCGGAGGTCTCCTCTGAAAAAACCTCTTGTTCCGAAAGGACCTTTTAAAGCCTGTGGGGCCCGTAGGGCCTAAATTTGGGAATCCCTTCTTTTTGTCACCTGCCTTTTGGAGGATGTCATCCAACGTTTCACCAAAAAGGAATTTCCCTTCACAAGGGATGGCGCATAACTTCATTTTAGTCTGTAAGTCCCCTGGCCAGCATTTAAGCCACAGCGTTCTACGAGCAGCGTTTGATAGAGCTGCCGCTTTGGAAGACAACCTGAGTCAGCTGATGAGTCGGCTAAGAAAGCCGCAGCTCCTCTTATGACTGGGATGGATTCCAGAATTTTCTCCCTGGGTGTACCTTCCCTTATTTGCCTCTCTAATTGGTCCACCCATACCATGAGGGCTCTGGAGGTACAAGTTGCCGCTATTGTTGGCCTAAGGTTTCCTCCTGCTGATTCCCAAGTACCTTTGAGGAAGGTGTCAGCTTTTTATCTAACGGGTCCTTTAGAGTACCCATATCCTCAAAGGGGAGCGCAAATTTCTTCGAGGCTTTAGCAACCGCTACGTCTAGCTTGGGGGCTTTGTCCCAAGACGTGGATGCTTCCTCGTCAAATGGGTATTTCCTTTTTAGCGAAGGAACCGTGGAGTTCTTCCTATCTGGTCTCTCCCATTCTTTTTTTATCAGGCCCTGTACGTTCTCGTTTAATGGAAATACTCTCCTCCTCTTCTGGCCCAGTCCCCCGAACATTATGTCCTGATCTATCAGACCGAGGGTCTGCTACCCCCATGGTTGATCTTACTGCCCTTACTAACGTGTCTACCTCCTCCAGGGGGAAACAATGACGACCCTCTGTCTCTCCATCCGAGGATGACGAGTCGGCGTCTGAAGTATGGGAGGTGACTTCCCCTGACGTTGAGGCCTCTGACTGAGATCCCACTACTGTGTCCCTTTTCCTCTTCCTCCCTTTTTGTTTTAGGGATGAAAGGGCGCTCTGAACCTCCGAACGGATTACCGCTCTTAGATCTGAGGCGTAATCCGGGGTTTCCTCACAGAGTACCTCCTGTATGCAGGAGTCGCAGAGTTTTTTATCCCAGGAGGCTGGTAGTGGGCGTTTACAGGTGGGGCATTCCCTGTTCTTTATTTTTTCTTTCTTCTTTCCCTAATAAGGGAAAGAAGTCTATTATAATGGGGAACATTCACGTAGCTCACTTACCCCATATGCGCGGCTGCAGGTACCGGTTCGGGAGGTGGATTCAGATCCCTCATGGGTTGATCCACGGAAGGTGATTTGCTCCTCGCAGTTGACTTGCTGCGTGGAGTGGCTGCTGGACCGGCCCTCGCGTCCGTCCTTTTCTTTTTTTCGGCGGTGCCTGTGCTGCTGCCTTGGCAGCTCCTCGTGCTGGTCGCTGTCCTCCATGCTCACAGGACGCTTCCAGCAAGGAGCAGCTACAGCGTCCCATTTTTGAAATTCCCGGCTGTGACGTCACCTCCTCCTCCCAGCCTGCACCGCTGTCTCCCGGGGAGCGCGCATTGCGCCTGCGCCGACCGCAGGGACCCGGAAGTTGTGGCATCATTTCCGGGGCAGAGCCATCTTGGTACACCTCTGTACCTCGGCGCTGCCCGCGCGTGTACCGGCGTCCTCCAGCCCCATCCTCCTATCCGGAGCGGTGGCTCGGTCTTCCCCCGCCCGCTCACCCTGTACAGCCCCTCGGCAACGGCTTCAGGCACCGACCCCGCCGCGACAGGGGGCTCCCCGCTGTCGGATCTGCGAACGGGACGGCCCTGGATTCCTTTTCCCGGTAAGCTGCTGCCGCTGCTGGTTGCACGGGTCACCCGTCAAGGACAGGAACCCAACTGGGGCAGAGGAGAGGTGCCACCTTTTTATCTGTAGGTTCCTGTCCTTGATGGGCGGACCCCCTCTCTCCGTGGTGCTGTCATGGGTGAGAGAAAATCTACAGTTTGGTACATCCTGAGAAAGAAAGCACTGGTGAACTCATCAATGCAAAAAGACCTGGGCGCCCACGGAAGACAACAGTAGTGGATGATCGCAGAATAATCTCCATGGTGAAGAGAAACCCCTTCACAACAGCCAACCAAGTGAACAACACTCTCCAGGAGGTAGGCGTATCAATATCCAAATCTACCATAAAGAGAAGACTGCATGAACGTAAATACAGAGGGTTCACTGCACATTGCAAGCCACTCATAAGCATCAAGAATAAAAAGGCTAGACTGGACTTTGCTAAAAAAAAAACCATCTGAAAAAGTCAGCACAGTTCTGGAAGAACATTCTTTGGACAGATGAAACCAAGATCAACCTCTACCAGAATGATGGAAAGAGAAAAGTATGGCAAAGGCGTGGTACAGCTCATGATCCAAAGCATACCACATCATCTGTAAAGCACGGCGGAGGCAGTGTGATGGCTTGGGCATGCATGGCTGCTAGTGGCACTGGGTCACTAGTGTTTATTGATGATGTGACACAGGAGGACAGAAGCAGCCGAATGAATTCTGAGGTATTCAGAGCCATACTGTGTGCTCAGATCCAGCCAAATGCAGCCAAACTGATTGGTCGTCGTTTCATACTACAGATGGACAATGACCCAAAACATAAAGCCAAAGCAACCCAGGAGTTTATTAAAGCAAAGAAGTGGAATATTCTTGAATGGCCAAGTCAGTCACCTGATCTCAACCCAATTGAGCATGCATTTCACTTGTTAAAGACTATACTTCAGACAGAAAGGCCCACAAACAAACAGCAACTGAAAACCACCGCAGTGAAGGCCTGGCAGAGCATCAAAAAGGAGGAAACAGCGTCTGGTGATGTCCATGAGTTCAAGACTTCAGGCAGTCATTGCCAACAAGGGGTTTTCAACCAAGTACTAGAAATGAACATTTTATTTACAATTTTTTAATCTGTCCAATTACTTTTGGTCCCTTTAAAAACAGGGTGGCACATGTTAAGGAGCTGAAACTCCTAAACCCTTAATCCAATTTTAATGTGGATACCCTCAAATGAAAGCTGAAAGTCTTAACATCAACTGTATCTGAATTGTTTTGTTTAAAATTCATTGTGGTAATGTCTAGTGTTATCAGCTCATTTTCTGCTCCACCAGCTGGGAGCTCTCCTTCCGTTCTCCCTCTGGTAGTGACAGGAGGTAGTGAGGTTAGTTTAATTGGTAATGGTCTGCCACATGACAGACGACGCCCTATCCTGTTGCTGGTGATTAGTCTGCTATTCAGGTCTTGGACTTCAGCTCTGCTCCAGTCATCTCAAGTTAAGTTTGTTTTTTGCTAATGTTCACACTTGCTCTTGTTGGTCAACTCAGTTTTTGTGTGGTTTGCCAGCCCGGCTGTGCTGTGCTGAGCTGAATTTCCACTCTTATTTATCTGTATTTGCCAACTTGCCTTTTTGTCCTTTATTAGATTGGCCTCTTTTTTGCTCTGTCTCAGAATATTCCAGAGTGCTGATATAGTGGGAGAAGTCTAGTGACTTCAGGGTTAATTTTGCTATCAGAAGCGTTGGACATTTTTGGTAGGGTTTTTGGCAGATTGCAAACAGTATCTTTCCTTTCCTGTCCTTTCAAGTTAGTTTGGCCCCATCATTTGCTCAGCCTATTTTTCTGCCTTTGTTTGTGTTTTCATCTCGCTTCACCGTCAATACATGTGGGGGGCTGTCTTTCCTTTGGGGGTCTGCTCTGGGGAGTTAGTTTTCCTCTCTTCCTGCTTTAGGCTTATGTAGCGCTCTGGTTGTGACAAGGCGTCTAGGACCACCGTAGGCACGCTCCACGACTGCTTCTAGTTGTGTGTTAAGATCAGGGCTCTGCAGTCTGCATAGTGACTAACCTCTCTGGTTTTCTGAGACTTAGCGTTTGTTGCTTTTTTCCTCCTCGGTGACCCATTCATAACAGTCTAGAACCAAAATTAGAAAAATGTCTCTGTCCAAATATATATGGACCAAACTTAGCTATAAATATAAATATGATTATCTCCAGTTTTTATTATGAATTTTTAATGTGCTAGGATTGATTTTTTGATTTATCTGAGCACTTATATTTGAGTCAATAAGCTTACCCAGTTTTCCGTGGCAAAATTAGGTGCCTCGGCTTATAGTCGGGCGGCTTATACTCGAGTATATACAGGCATTTTAGTTATTAATCGGCACTGTCACTTTATTTAAAAACATAATTTAATTGGCACTGCCACTTTCTTCTAAGAAATAAATTCACCATTTTATCACTTTTTTTGCACAGTAATTCAAGTCTTTATTATGGTGCTTGAACCTCTAGGTTCAAGCAACATATTGCAAATCGATTTCTTATATTTATGGTGCTTGAACCTCTAGTGGCCTCCGAGGCAAAGTGGCAGCATGTGTCAACATGGCTAAAGTGGCTACCAAGAGGCCAAAGTGGCTACTGAGGGGCCGAATGTGTCAAAGTGGCTACCAAGTGTCCAAAGTGGCTACCAAGTGTCCAAAGTGGCTACAGAGGTGCCGAATGTGCCAAAGTGGCTACCAAGTGGCTACAGAGGTGCCGAATGTGCCAAAGTGACTACCAAGGTGGCCAAAGTGGCTACAGAGGTGCCGAATGTGCCAAAGTGGCTGCCAAGTGTGCCAAAGTGGCTGCTGAGTGTGCCAAAGTGGCTGCCGAGTGTGCCAAAGTGGCTGCTGAGTGTGCCAAAGTGGCTGCCGAGTGTGCCAAAGTGGCTACCCAGATGCCAAATGTGCTAAAGTGGCTACCAAGTGGCCAAAGTGGCTATTAAGTGACCAAAGTGGCTACCAAGTGGCTACCGAGGTACCGAATGTGCCTAAGTGGCTACCAAGTGGCCAATGTGGCTACCAAGTGGCTACCGAGGTGCCGAATGTGCCAAAGTGGCTACCAAGGTGCCGAAAGTACCAAAGTGGCTACCAAGTGGCCAAAAGTGGCTACCGAGGTGCCGAATGTGCCAAAGTGGCTACCAAGTGGCCACTGAGGTGCCGAATGTGCCAAAGTGGCTACAATGTGGCCAAAGTGGCTACAGAGGTGCCGAATGTGCTAAAGTGGCTACCAAGTGGCCAAAGTGGCTACCGAGGTGCCGAAAGTGCCAAAGTGGCTACGAGGTGCCGAGTGTGCCAAAGTGGCTACCAAGTGGCCACTGAGGTGCCGAATGTGCCAAAGTGGCTACCAAGTGGCCACTGAGGTGCCGAAAGTGCCAAAGTGGCTACAGAGGTGCCGAATGTGCCTAAGTGGCTACCAAGTGGCCAAAGTGGCTACCAAGTGGCCAAAGTGGCTACCAAGTGGCCAAAGTGGCTACCAAGTGGCCGAATGTGCCAAAGTGGCTACCAAGTGGCCAAAGTGGCTACAGAGGTGCCAAATGTGCCAACGTGGCTACCAAGTGGCCAAAGTGGCTACAGAGGTGCCGAAAGTGCCAAAGTGGCTACCAAGTGGCCAAAGTGGCTACAGAGGTGCCAAAGTGGCTACCAAGTGGCCAAAGTGGCTACTGATGTGCCGAATGTGCCAAAGTGGCTATACACAACATTCATATTCTAACTTTACTTTCTTACAGTCGACACCTGATACACTGCTGTAAAGCTGGCAGCGCTGTTCAAGCACCATGTATTTCCTTCAGGAAATGCCCATCTAGTTTAATTATGCAATTTATATATTACACATATATGACACTTCATTAGTCCCCTTGGACTATTTCTTTATTGGTATGCATCTTTGACACTATTAATATATACTTTTTGCCTGGTTTTACATAAATACTTCTGCATTCTTCGTTTTTCATTCATGCTCCATCTTTCCATTCTTTTCCTGTATCGGCAAGAAGTGAGTCACACAGGAGTATGTGGACACGCAATGTGCCGAAGATACCGGTGGGTACCTTCCCTCCCCCTTCCTTTAAGTTTCAACTCTGATCGGATATAACCTATATAAAGATACGGCTACCCCTCATCCTGACACGCCCCCCGAAGAAGCTGGCGGCAAAACGAGCATCGGGGTGAGGGGACACCAGGAGCATCTCTGCCACAGGTACATTACCCTTCTATATGACGTCTATTTGCCTCTTGGTTAGGGACTTTACCATGTTCCTCCTCTGATCTTGGTTAGGCTGGTCATATATTTATATTGTTAACTCCAGGTTTACCAGAACCATGGGCACTGTATAACAGTTGACAGTTGCATTGTTGTTGTGACTTTATGATTTCACATTGTACTACACAGTAATGTGGTACTGATCCTGTGGGGGGTTATTTTCACTTGTATGCCTTGTTTTAAAGGGCACTTTGTCAGCGTTTTTTCATACAGAATTACTCCTCATTAGGATATTTATCAATCATCAATAGCTATTGCAGCTATACAATTTTGATATCCATCTGAGCTGCAGTGTTTAGCCCTCTCTATATTTTGCTTCCCTTGCTTTTTTATTCTTGTTTTTAAATTCATTCTTTAATTAAATTGTTGATTTTATCCTGATTTTATTTGTGGGATCTCTTCATTGTCCTATAAGAATAGGACTAGTTTTGTACTTGATGTTAGAAGTGCTCCATTGATATTTGGACATTTATTGACTCAATTATTGTATGTGGTTTTAAAACAGATTGTCCACCAATGGATCTTAAGGCCAAGGAATTAACTTGGCATTCTAAAGCAGTTGATCCGATTTTTGACTCACATAATGACAAGTTGATTAATAGATGGATGGATGGATACAGCATCTCCTTGTTCCTTGGATTTTATTAAAATTATATTTGAACTGACAATGATTTAGAATGTATCTTTAAGTCTTTGCAAACCAGCATGACTTAAGAATCTCTTCACTCCTGGTTAAAAGACCTAAGAATGGAGGTGGATAAATTGGAAGATGAGGAAATTCTTGCAAGATACCAAGGCTTATGACTCACAGAGTATATCATTGGCAAAATAAAAAGACTGACACTACCACACATCAGATATCCCGAAATGTCCTGGACACCTCCAGTGTTTGCGCAAGTGAAAGTGGCAGGTCCACTAGTGAACGAGGTTAGAGTAGAGACTTCCACTTGAGAAGTGGAGCATGACAAAAATACCCGGACATGCTTAATAAATTACTAAGACAGAGGAAACAGAAGGACCAACTTAACGTGATCAACTTATCGTCACTGATTTTGACACCGACTCAAACTAAACTTTTGGAAAGTTTACATTTTCACCTTCCTCCCATTTAGACGCTTTTACTGCGGTAAAAGACCTCAACCTCTTTGCCCATAAAATTGTGTTGAAGAGATTACATTTTAAACCAGAGGATTCGGGTTCTTGTTCCCCTACCACTGCTGAAGAAAATGAGGCTATACACATTCTAGAAACTCTTGCTGAGGAAGGTGAATCTAATGGGGTGAGTACTTATCCTTTCACGTTTGTTTGTGAAATCCCACACATTCCCCTCATTAAATCTATTTTCAGCAGTGGAAATATTTACTCGACTTGTAACTAGGGGCATAGAAATGTTGGCATATACCCAGAAAAATAAGGACAATTAATCCATGGAGGAACGTAAAGCACTAAAGGAGCTGAAAACATGGGATGATGTATTTAAGCCAACCGACAAAGGGGGTGAACTTCATGGTGTGGCCCACTGAGATGTATGAGCGACAGGCTCAAACTACTTAGTGATAACCAATGTTATAAGAGATTGACTTATAACCCTTTATCCTCTTTTTATCAGACTTTGATTTCCATCCTAGAGAGAGTATTTAGTGAAGGCTTGATCTCTAAAGCCCCCGTTACACACTGCGATATCGCTAGCAATATCGCTGCAAAGTCACCGATTTTGTGACGTTGCAGCGATATTGCTAGCGATATCGCTGCATGTGATACTTACCTCCGACCGGCTCCCCCGCTGGTTATCGCTGATCGCGCGAGAAGCTGCTGGACCATTTCTCGTCGTCTGCTTCCTGCGGCGCTTCCTGCTGTGACGAGCGAAGCGTGGAGCCGGGCGGGAGGACGCAGAATCGCCGCGTCTGACAGGTAAGTAGCGACCCCCGTCCCCAGCGATGTCGCTGGTGAGATCTGCCTGAGTGGCAGCTCACTAGCGACCACCCAGCGATGCACCAGCGATCCTGACTGCGTCATATCGCTAGTCGGGATCGCTGGTGCATCGCTAGGTGTAACGGTACCCTAAGGCCCTTTTGGACAAGATTCGAGACTACCAACCGAAACTTCCTACATTCTACCTTATCCTTAAGGTACACAAAAACCCCATGGATCCTCTTGGACAACTGATTGTGGCGGGAAATGGTGGTTTGTCTGAGATTATCTCTGATGTGGTCAATTATTTTTTAAAACCAATTGTCTCCACTCTCCCATCTTTCATCAGAGATACCAATCAGTCCCTACAACGTATAAATCAGGTACAATTGGAGGACAACATGATGCTGGTAACAGCTGACATAGAAGCCTTATACACTTCAATCAAGCACAGTGATGGCCTTGCAGCAACATCGTGGCTTCTACGTTCCAGCAACATTGATGGCCCCTTGGCTGACCTCATCTTGTCCTTACTGAAATTTATTCTTACGCACAATACCTTCATCTTCAATGGAAAGATTTATCTACAAATTCTAGGTACGGCCATGGGGGCATCATGTGTCCCCTCGTACGGAAACTTGTTTCTGGGGGCTTGGGAAATAAATATTTTCATGGGAGATGGTATTGAGTGAGTGGGTAGAGTACACAATTGGATGAGGTACATCGATGACATTGTTTGTCTGGGAGGGTACCGAATCTGATTTAGAGAACTTGATTCAGAAACTCAATAACGACATTAATGTGAAACTCACATTCAAAACTGGCAAGTGTCTGTAATTTTTGGACATATGGATTGGAGCGTCTAAGGAGGGTGATATCCACACAGATGTATATAGGAAACCGACTGCCACCAACTCCTACCTCCTGGCTGACTCGGCTCACCCTACAAGCACCATCCGCGGCATCCCCATCAACCAATTTTTGAGAGCCAAAAAGATGTGTTCGGATAACATCTTATTTGAAAAACAGTGCTCGGAATTGACCAGGAGACTTGAAGATAGAGGATATAGCTGCAGAATGATCCACAAAGGATACAAGAGAGCTTCCACTACATCTAGAAACGAGTTATATGCCAGGAGAAAGGTAGTAACCAGTGAGGATAACACACAGGTATGCTTTATCTCTACATTTACTGGCCAATGGCACAATTTGAGGAAAATTATCGATAAACATTGGGACGTTTTACTTATGGATCCCATCCTAAGACAGATATATTACCTTCCTCTCCACAATGCGTGGCCCGACGTTCGGCTAATTTTAAGGACCTTACGAAACCACCAACAAAAACCGGAACAGTATCGCGTTTACCCTGGGATTTTTATTCCATGCGGCCAATGTAAGGCACGCTTGAATCTCATTAAAACAAAAAATTTTAAAAATGCTAATGGGTCACGTATATATGAGATCCGGAAACATCTCACTTGCACATCTAAAGGGGTAATATACCATGCTGAGTGCCCCTGTGGGAAAGTATATGCTTGCCTCGCCACCAGAGAACTCAAACTTAGGGTGAGGGAACACGTGCTGGATATTGAGAAGGCTGCTAAAGTGGAGGATGATACATTTTTAAAGACTTTACCACAGCATTTTAAAAAAATAGAGGTGCAATCCCTGGGGTCTACACATTAAAGCGATCAACTGGCTCTAGGTTCCAGGGGATGTGATTTAGGTGGGGCCTTATTGCAATTACAATGCCGTGGGATTTACCGTCTTGGTACGCTCAGTCCTGTTGGTCTCAAGCAGAACATGGGTTTTTCTGCTTTTCTTTAATTGGCATCATTTTTATGGGTGGGGGTTTCTTTTCCATTGCCTTTTATTTTTATGGGGTTTTCTATTTTATCATGATTTTAACCCCTTCCTGACATCTGACGTACCATCCCGTCCACGGGACCCGGGCCCCTATGACTGGACGGGATAGTAGTACGTCATCGCGATCAGCGGCGCTCACGGGGGGAGCGCCGCTGATCGCGTCCGGATGTCAACTGATTATCACAGCTGACACCCGGCACTATGTATCAGGGGCAGTCACGGACCGCCCCCGGCACGTTAACCCCTGGCACACTGCGCTCAAAGACGATAGCAGTGTACCCGGGGTTTAGGGAAGCATCGGCAGGGAGGGGGCACCCTCCGTGCTTCCCTGCGACCCCCGCAGCAGCAAGATGTGCAGCGCTGCTGTGGAGGCCTCCTTACCTGCAGGTCCCCGGATCCAATATGGCCGTGGGGAAGAGCGCAGGCATGAGGAAGCCTGCTGCAGTGCCTGTGTCAGATCGCTGATCTGACACAGCACTGTTCTAAGTATCAGATCAGCGTTCTGATACATGACAGTGATGTGCCCCCTGGGACAATGTAATAAAGTAAAAAAAAAGTGTAAAAATTATTTATAAAAATAAAAAAATAAAAAAATCGCTAAATAGATATTCATTTTTTGGAAATAAAAAAAACAAAACAATAAAAGTACACATATTTAGTATTGCCGCATCCGTAACGACCCGCCCTATAAAACTGTCCCATTAGTTAACCCCTTTAGCAAACCCCTTGAAAAATAAAAATAAAAAACAAAGCAAAAAATAATGCTTTACTATCATACTGCCGAACAAAAAGTGCAATAACGCGCGATCAAAAGACGGATATAAATAATCATGGAACCGCTGAAAACGTCATCTTGTCCTGCAAAAAAACAAGCCGCCATAAAGCATCATCAGCGAAAAAATAAAAAAGTTATAGCTCACAGAATAAAGCAATGCAAAAATAATTATTTTTATATAAAATGGTTTTCATTGCATAAAAGCGCCAAAACATAAAAAAAGGACAAATGAGGTATCGCTGTAATCGTACTGACCCAAAGAATAAGGCTATATGTGCCCACGTAGCGTTTTTTTATGCAGAATATTCCTGAGCGGAAACGCACACCCTCTTCCCGGGAAAATGCATGCGTTTTATGAAGCGCTTTTGTAAGCGTTTTTTATGCTTTTGTTAAGCATTTTTGCATGCGTTTTCCTATGCGTTTTTGCAATACAACTGAATGTATGCGGAAACGCATGCGTTTCCGCAAAATTAATGAACATGCTGCATTTTTTTCTGCTAAGCGTTTCCGCAGCGGAAAAAAACGCACCATTAACACATGTGTGGATTCCATTATGATTGCATTGGATGCTTTTCTTAAACGTTTTCGCAGCAGAAACGCTTGTCTAAAAGCGCTGCGGAAATGCTTAAACGCAACGTGGGCACACAGCCTAAAACCGCTTTATCAATTTTACTACACGCGGAACGGTGTAAACGCACCCCCCCAAAAGAAATTCATGAAATGCCGGTTTTTGTTCATTCTGCGTCCCAAAAATCGGAATAAAAAGCGATCAAAAAATGTCACGTGCTTGAAAATGGTACCAATAAAAACGTCAACTCGTCCCGCAAAAAATAAGACCTCACATGACTCAGTGGGTCAAAATATGGAAAAATTATAGCTTTCAAAATGTGGTGATGCAAAATCTATTTTTACAATAAAAAGCGTCTTAGCGTGCGACAGCTGCCAAACATAAAAACCCGCTATAAATAGTAAATCAAACCCCCCTTTATCACCCCCTTAGTTAGGGAAAAGTAATAAAATTTAAAAAAAATGTATTTATTTCCATTTAGGGCTAGGGTTAGAGCTGAGATTAGGGTTAGGGTTGGAGTTAGAATTGGGGGGTTTCCACTCTTTGGGCACATCAGGTGCTCTCCAAACGCAACATGGCGTCTGATCTCAATTCCAGCCAATTCTGAGTTGAAAAAGTCATATGGTGCTCCTTCCCTCCCAAACTCTGCCATGCGCCCAAACAGTGTTTTTGCCCCACATATGGGGTATCAGCCTACTGAGGACAAATTGCAAGACAACTTTTGGGGTCCAATTTCTCCTGTTACCCTTTGGAAAATAAAAAATTGGGGGCAAAAATATAATTTTTGTGTAAAAAAAAATCAGATTTTTTTATTTTCACGCCCGAGCGTTATAAACTTCTGTGACGCACTTGGGGGGTTCCAAGTGCTCACCACACATCAAGATCAGTTCCTTGGGGGGTCTAGTTTCCAAAATGGGGTCACTTGTGGGGAGTTTCAACAGATTAGGCACATCAGAGGCTCTCCAAACATGACATGACACCCGCAGACCATTCCATCAAAGCCTGCATTCCAAAACGTCACTACTTCCCTACCGAGCCTCGACGTGTGCCTATACAGTAGTTTTCTCCCACATATGGGGTATCAGCGTACTCAGGACAAATTGCACAACAACTTTTGGAGTCCAGTTTCTCCTGTTACCCTTGGGAAAATAAAAAAAAATTGGGGACTAAAAGATCATGCTTGTGGAAAAAATATGATTTTTTTATTTTCACGCCCGGGCGTTATAAACTTGTGAAGCACTTGGGGGTTCAAAGTGCTCACCACACATCTAGATAAGTTCCGTGGGGGGTCTAGTTTCCAAAATGGTGTCATTTTGGGGGGGGTTTCCACTTTTTGGGCACATCAGGGGCTTGCCAAACGCGTCATGGCGTCTGATGTGAAATGTTATTTATTAAGTTTTTTGTGTGCCATATCTCTGTGATTTAAGGGCATAAAAATTCAAAGTTGGAAAATAGCGAAATTTTCAAAATTTTCGCTAAATTTCCGTTTTTTTCACAAATAAACGCAAGTTATATGAATTAAATTTTACCACTAACATGAAGTACAATATGTCATGAGAAAACAGTGTCAGATTCACCGGGATCCATGGAAGCATTTCAGAGTTATTACCTCATAAAGGGACAGTGGTCAGAATTGTAAAAATTGGCCCAGTCATGAATGTGCAAACCACCCTTGGGGGTAAAGGGGTTAACCTTTAATTTCTTTTCTAGTTCATGTCCATCTCCTCGGTTCATGGAATGATGAAGTATTATTGTGGGGCCTGCATGTGATTCCTAGAGTACCTTCTCTCCATTTAAACGTACTTGGATGTTGAGGAATGCATATATATTCTATGTAAGAGTTTATAATCATCAGAATATCTTTGAATGTTCCTTGGGGGCCTATTGCGTTGATACCCTAATAGGGTTGCATACCCGCTATATTTGTGATATCCTACTTTTATAGATATAGCTCCTTTAGCAGTATTAGGTTTTGTGTTATTGAATATATTAATAATGGTATTATGCATTTAGCATTTTTTTTCTATCATATATAGCAATAAATATGATTATTTCCAGTTTTTATTATGAATTTTTTATGTGTTAGGTTTGATTTTTTTGATACATCTGTGCACTTAACGTATATACTCGTGTATAAGCCGAGATTTTCAGCAAATATTTTTGAGCTGAAATGCCCCATCGGCTTATATATGAGTCATTGTCCCAGATAGCTAGTGGGGGAGGGGCAGGAGCCAACAGCTGTCAAACCATACTCACCCTCTCATGGCACGGTCTCTGCACGTCCTCCCTGCATCTTTTTCTTTCCCGGTGAGGCAGCTTCTTCCTGTGTTCAGCGGTCACGTGGTATCGCTCATTAAAGTAATAAATATGCATGCGTCTCCACTCCCATAGGCGTGGAACGCATATTCATTACTTTAATGAGCGGTACCACGTGACCGCTGAACACAGGAAGAAGCTGCCTCGCCGTGATAACGGATACAAGACTGCTGGGAAGTGCCAAGAACGCGCAAGGAGGGGGTGAGTATGATGGGGGGACAGAGGGAGCTGAGCCACTTATACACATGGGAGGACAGGGACCACGCTGAGCCATTTAACAAGGGGGAGGACGCTGAGCCATGTAACAAAGGGGAGGACAGGGTGGACGCTGAGCCATGTAACAAGGGGAAGGACGCTGAGCCATGTAACAAGGGGGAGGACAGACAGGACATGGGGAGGACAGGGGGAGCCATGCACACAATAGGGGGAGCCACACACACCAGGACAGGGATGAGGGGACAATGCATACACGGCTTAGAGTCGAGTTAATAAGCTTACCAAGTTTTCCGTGGCAAAAATATGTGCCTCGGCTTATACTCGAGTATATACAGGTATTTTAGTTATTAATTAGCACTGTCACTTCATTTAAATAATATTAATCGGCACTGTCACTTTAAATTAATAATTTAATTGGCACTGTCACTTTCTTCTAAGAAATAAATTCACCATTTTATCACTCCTTTTGCACTGTAATTCTAGTCTTTAATTATGCTATTTATGTATTACACATATATAATGACACTTCATTAGTCCCCCTTGGACCATTTCTTTTATTGGTATGCATCTTTGACACTATTAATATATACTTTTTTTGCCTAGTTTTACAGAAATACGTTTGCATTCTTCCTTTTTCGTTCCTACTCCATCTTTCCATTCTTTTCCTATATTGATCTTGAGCCTGGGTGCTTTTCCGGTGGTGCGCATGCGTACCCTCCTGGACCTCCGTCGCTTCCTATGACGCTCATACACTGACACGCAGCCGGCCGAAATACTAAATCAATGCACATCAAGGTGGGACTACTGCCTGAAGGGCTTTTCGTCTGTAAGGTAGCTGTTGACCTGATATGTCTATCTTGTGATTATAGGGAGTTTCGCCCCCAGCAGTTCGCCCTCAGATACATTTCGCCCCCCAGCAGTTCGCCCCCGGATGTTTCGCCCCCAAATGTTTCCCCCCAGCAGTTCTCCCCCCCGGATGTTTGTACCCTGCTTTGCCCCCAGAATTTTGTGTTTGGATGTTTTGCCAGTTTGTCCTTGTGGTTCATGAATTCCCATCCGTCATCAATCCACATGTCACAAGAGTACTGTACAGAGTGCTGCACTTTTGTGACATTTTAAATCAACTGTTTCCACCTGTAAACCTCACAACTGATTGCATTATAGTGTCAGAGCATTTTGCCCGCAATTTTAACAAGACATTTTCCAAAACATTTCTAAAACGTTTTTGTGTTACAAAAACATAACACGAAAAAAATAAACGGATTAAAAAAATGTAGTGTGAATAAGACCTGATTAGGTGGGGAATGTAAACCACTCTAAACTCAAAACATTTTGTGAACTTTTACCTGACCCAGCACTGACCTGCTTTTTTGCAAGTTTTGTTGCAGATGTAACAATTTTCATGTCAGGTGTCCTGCAAGTTACATTAGACTAGCTTTTATTCCATCTTTACATCAGAATATAGCAGTGTCTAAAATCTCTACAAAGAGAGAGGTGTACTAGCACAAAAATTCAGTCAGCTTCCACAGCAATTCACTTTCTACAAGTATGAATTCAGTTCTATCCAAACGTGGGAAGAAGTTGGTCTACGAGAATCACATTCACGTATTTTCCAAACGAACCGCTGACGATGTCCATTCCATTTGGGTGTGTGAAAAACGGTCGACTTGCAAGGGACGTGTTTGGACCAATGAAGCATCTGGTGAAGTGATGAAAGTAACCAATCCCCACAACCACGCAGCACAAGCAGCAAGACCTGAAGCAATCCGACTTGTCAATGAGGCGGTCACCAGGGCAAGGACAACACTGGAGACACCACAACAGATTCTCACAGAAGTCATTTCAGGAGCCCCATTCTAATGTTGTAGCACTTCTACCAAGGAAAGCATCACTGAAGAGAACAATACGATTATCAAGGAAACTTGGCAATATTTCAAGGTTGCCCCAAACTCTTGATCAACTTATTATTCCCCAGGAGTTCCAGGAGATCAATATTGATGGTATCCAGCAGCAGTTCCTTCTGCATGACTCTGGTAAGCATTTAACATTTCCATTATGCAGAATTATTGCAAAGTTTATGTTGCACAAATGTGAAAAATTATATATTACAGTGCTGATATAGAATACTATGGATTATTTTGCCTTAAAGGGAAACTTGGAGAATAGTGTAATGTAGGGTGAGGCCTACTGATTCCCACTATGCTTCACTTGTTTAGTTGCCATCTGATTTTCTGCTCAGCTTCAAAGTAGAAGTCCTGCCTTTAAGATACAGTGGTCTGCCATGTTCATAAGCAGAGTGGTAACCTTGTCCACCAACCATGATTTGCAGGTATCCAGGCATTGTCAATCACAACCAGAGGACAAGGTTGTCGCATCAAACCCGCATCACTAGATGTCAATTTTAGTATAGAATTTTATGCTATAAATTAGCTGCAGATCGTCTGCTGCAACTACTTCGTGCATGTGAATGGACCTTAAGGATTCATTAACATGTCTCCTAACTTCTGTGGATAGTCCACAACTGTAGATCTACAGCTATTCTGGTGTAGATAATTCTACACCAAAATCTCTATTTAGCTCTATGGATTTAGGTGCAGGTTTTAGTGCAGAATTTTAGCCCCTTGTCTGAATGGCTGGAATCTTTTTTGCATAATGGCAGCATACATTCACATGCAGGGACATAAGTAGCTTGGCCCCGGCCCCATAGCAAATTTTGAAGGGGCCTGGGCCCCCCTTCCTCCTACCCCTTTAGCCATGCCCCCTGCTAACAGCCTGAAATGAAGTTCCAATGCTGACTTAGTGCTGGGAAGAGGGTACACCATGCTCTGGTAGGTGCCTGTCACCTACCGGAGTTTGGAAAGGGGTGAATTAATATTGACCACCTGCTGCCACACGCTGCGTTCCTCTGCTTTGATACAGGACCTGCAATCATGTGATCGCTCACGTCTCAGGATCTGCATCAAAGCAGAGTGAGGAACACAGCGCAGCAGCAGGCGGAATTAATTTTATCCTTGCCATGCTCCAGTAGGTGACAGGCACCTACCAGAGCCTGATAGATCCAAGGGGCCCGCTGTTCATGGGCGCATTACACCCCTTGGCGGCAGGCCCCTGATGGCCTGGGGGCAGTGGCGTCCCCTGCCTACATGGTAGGTACGCCACTGCATGTCATTTTTTTTTTAACTGTGCATTTTTTCATCAGCATGTGGATGGGATTTAGACATTTACGCTGCATATGACCCCGACCTAATGAACCATTGAATTAGTGTACTTTTTTTCACAAATACTTCTTACATGTTTGCTTTTCCTGATGTAAACCTTTAATTATCATGGAATTCTGCATTTTGCTAGTTTCTACTGCCGTTAATCCTTTCACGACTTTGAAAATGTGACATTTTTTAAGCTTGGAAGCATTTTTAAACAGGAATATATCATTTTCCACTGGAACAATACATGTTGTAGAAAAAGCTATTGTTTAGCCCCATCACACCAGATTTTGCTTCAGTTTTACGTTTCTGTTATAAAATCAGAAAATCTGAAGCAAAATGTGAGTTTTTAACCCCTTTCTGACATCAGACATACTATCCCGTCCATGGGACCCGGGCCCCTATGCCCATAGACAGGATATTACGTCTATATTACGCTCTCACGGGGAGAGCGCAGCTGATCGCGGCCGGGTGTCAGCTGATTATCACAGCTGACACCAAGCACTGTGTGTCAGGGGCGGTCACGGACCGCCCCGACACGTTAACCCCTTGCACACTGCGATCAAACACGATCGCGGTGTACCGGGGGTTAAAGGGAAGCATTGGCAGGGAGGGTGCTCCCTCCATGCTTCCCTGAGCCCCCCACAGCAGCGCAATGTGCAGCGCTGCTGCGGGGGGCTCCATCCCTGGAGGTCCCCGAATCCAAAATGGCGACGGGGACCTTCGGGGGCCTGCAGTGAACTGGCTTCCTCAGTCCCTGCAAAGCGCGGGCATGAGGAAATCTGCGTCTATGCCTGTGACAGATCTCTGATCTGTCACAGGGACAACCTAAAAAGGTTAAAAAAAAAGTAAAAATACTTTTAAAAAAAATCGCTAAATAAATTTAAAAAAAAATTCCCTAATAAATTCATTTTTTGGAAATTAAAAGAACAATAAAAGTACACATATTTGGTATTGCCGCGTCCATAACGACCCGCCCTATAAAACTGTCCCATTAGTTAACCCCTTTAGCGAACCCCTTAAAAAATGAAAAAAACGAAGCAAAAAATAATGATTTATTATCATACCGCAGAACAAAAAGTGCAATAACGCGCGATCAAAGAGACGCTTATAAATATCCATGGAACTGCTGAAAACGTCATCTTGTCCCGCAAAAAACGAGCTGCCACACAGCGTCATCAGCGAAAAAATAAAAGTTATAGCTCGCAAAATAAAACGATGCAAAAATAATTATTTTTTATATAAAATTGTTTTCATTGCATAAAAGCGCCAAAACATAAAAAAAGACATAAATGAGGTAGGTATCGCTGTAACCGTACTGACCCGAAGAATAAAACCGCCTTATCAATTTTACTGCACGCGGAACGGTGTAAACGCACCCTCCAAAAGAAATTATTGAAATGCTGTTTTTTGTTCATTCTGCGTCCCAAAAATCGGAATAAAAAGCGATCAAAAAATGTCACATGCTCGAACATGATACCAATAAAAGCGTCAACTCGTCCCGCAAAAAATAAGACCTCACATGACTCTGTGGGTCAAAATACAGAAAAATTATAGGTCTCAAAATGTGGTGATGCAAAAACTATTTTTACAATAAAAAGCGTCTTTTAGCGTGCGACAGCTGCCAAAAATAAAAACCCGCCATAAATAGTAAATCAAACCCCCGTTATCATCCCCTTAGTTAGGGAAAAATAATAAAATTAAAAAAAAAGTATTTATTTCCATTTTCCCGTTAGGGCTAGGGCTGAGATTGGGGTTAGGGGAGTGTTGGGGTTAGGGTTGGAGTTAGAATTGGGGAGTTTCCACTGTTTGGGTACATCAGGTGATCTCCAAACGCAACATGGCGTCTGATCTCAATTCCAGCCAATTCTGCATTGAAAAAGTCAAATGGTGCTCCTTCCCTTCCAACCTCTGCCATGCGCCCCCACATATGGGGTATCAGCCTACTCAGGACAAATTGCAAAACAACTTTTGAGGTCCAATTTCTCCTGTTACCCTTAGGAAAATAAAAAAATGGGGGCAAAAATTTCATTTTTGTGGAAAAAAATATGATTTTTTTATTTTCACGCCCGGACGTTATAAACTTCTGTGAAGCACTTGGGGGTTCAAAGTGCTCATCACACATCTAGATTAGTTCCATGTGGGGGGGGTCTAATTTCCAAAATGGGGTCACTTGTGGGGAGTATCAACAGTTTAGGCACATCAGAGGCTCTCCAAACGCGACATAACACCCACAAACCATTCCATCAAAGTCTGAATTACAAAACGTCACTAATTCCCTTCCGAGCCCTGACGTGTGCCCATACAGTAGTTTTCTCCCACATTTGAGGTATCAGCGTACTCAGGATAAATTGGACAACTGTTGGGGTCCAATTTCTCCAGTTACCCTTGGGAAAATAAAAAATTGGGGACTAAAAGATCATGTTTGTGGAAAAAATGATTTTTTTATTTTCACGCCCGGGCGTTATAAGCTTCTATGAAGCACTGGGGGGTTCAAAGTGCTCACCACACATCTAGATAAGTTCCTTAGGTGGTCTAGTTTCCAAAATGGGGTCACTTGTGGGGGGTTTCTACTGTTTAGGTACATCAGGCGCTCTCCAAAGGCAACATGACACTAGCAGACCATTCCATCAAATTCTGCATTCCAAAACGACACTACTTCCCTTCCGAGCGCCGACGTGTGCCCATACAGTAGTTTTCTCCCACATATGGGTTATCAGGGTACTCAGGACAAATTGGACAACAACTTTTGGGGTCCAATTTCTCCTGTTACCATGGGGAAAATAAAAAATTGGGGACTAAAAGATCATGTTTGTGGAAAAAATATATTTTTTTATTTTCATGCCTTTGCGTTATAAGCTTCTATGAAGCACTGGGGGGTTCAAAGTGCTCACCATGGGGGCGTGGCCTGCATGCAGACCAGAGAGGCCACATAACTCACAGGCTCCTGCTTCTCCAGACTTAAACCGGCTAATAACAGCACTCTATATTACCTCTCCTCCTCCCTGTGCACAGTAACGGCTCCTGGAAGGTCCTGGGCACATGATGACCCGAGGGTGAGCGCAGAAACGCAGTTCCCCGCCGAAGCTCCTGGACTTCTTCCCCCGAGGACAAACTGCACATGCTGCAGGTAAAATGGCTGCGGCTTCCCCCTCAGCTTCCTCCCACTCATCGGGTGGCTCTGGAGGGAGGGGGGCTTCTGAGACTCACAGCAACCTGTCTCCTATTACTAAAGGAGACATGAGAGACTTTCTGGCCTCCATTCGTGCTTCCCTAAAGGAAGATATGCAGTCCATGCTGCAAGAGATTAGAGGGGAAGTCTCGTCCCTGGTGGAGAGAACTGCTCATGTCGAGAGCAAGATGGCTGAATATGCCAAGACTATAAATGCACTAGTGGATGAGAACGAAGCTTTGAGACAGGATATGGCTGTGGTCCAGGATAAGATGTATGATCTGGAAGATAGATCACGGAGGAATAATGTGCGTGTCAGGGGCATACCGGAGGACATTCCAGATAAGGATCTGGCTGACTTTTTGCTTAAATTCATGCAAACTGTACTCCCAACCTTGCTCCCCAGGGATTTCCTGATTGACAGGATACATAGACTTCCCAAACCCCGGCATGTGGACCCAGCCTTGCCCAGAGACACTTTGGCGCGCGTCCACTTCTTTACTACCAAAGACGCCTTCATGCAGGGGATGAGGAAACCCCCTGAGCTCCCTGCTGAATACCAAGGCTTACAGGTGTTCCCAGATTTATCAGTGTCCACGCTGGCAAGGAGGCGAGAATACGCTCATGTTTGTAAAGCACTACGTGATGTTCATATCCGATACAAATGGGGATTCAATCCTGTCAGGCTGATAATATCTTATGAAGGTCGTGGTGTGGTCTGCCAATCTCCCAAACAGGCTGAGAACAAGCTAACCGATTGGAAGATTTCCTTTGCTCCCTGCCAGAACCCGATGGGAAAGAAAATTGTTCAGGACTGGATTCAAACTTGAAGAGGAGGATGAGATGTTGTCCGGATGCAGGACTCTGCTGTGAGGGTGCTACAGATTTTGTCACCGTTTTTTTTTTTCTTTTTGCTCCAGTACCCCGTCCAAGATAACTCTCGGTTATTTTCCATCTTTTTGGGAGTGAACCTTGGAACTGCCCTGAGCTGGCATTTACCTGCGGTCTAAGACTGACCACTCAGGTGTTTCACTGCCTGACTAGCCTGGCCTTTGGCCTAGTGGCTGCATGACTTTGTGTTTAGAATTTTTTTTACTTTTCTCTGTGTTTTGTTTCCCTTGTCTCCTGTTTTTTAGGTGCACCTCCGAGATGGGTCTTTTTAATGTGGTTACTGTGGTTCTCTATGTTGCCAACACACGAGCCCAGATGCGGGTGATGTGGGTTCATGAAGATGTATGTGTGATAGCAAGTTTTATAATGTATAATTATGAGTGTTACCATTATGTCTTTAAATGTTAGGGGGTTGAACTCCCCCTGTAAGAGGTCCATCCTATGGAAAGAGGTGAAAAAAATCAGGTGCAGAGATTATTTGCCTGCAGGAGACGCATCTGATAGAAGCTGATAATTTTAGGCTGCGTCACCCACAGTTCTCTAATATTTACTTTGCTAATAATAACACTAAAAAGGGTGGGGTGTGCATCATCTTTAAAAATACATTAGCCATCAATTGTATTCGGAAGGTGGCGGATCCTGCGGGCAAATTTCTGTCCCTCATATGCACATTGAATGGCGAGTTGCATACTATCTGTTATGATTGAGTCACCGTAGGAGGCAGACACAAAAATACAAGCTACGTCCAGAAAACCAGAGAAGTTGGCAACTATCAGATTGCAGACCCCTGAACCTATCAACACAACTAGCAGTAGCCGTGGGGGGTTCCTACGATGCCCTAGACCCCTTGATCACAGCCGGAGCGCTAAATAGCCTAAAGACAGAAAAGGAAATCTAAACTGCCCCAGAGCAGACCCCAAAGTAAAAGGCAGCCCCCAACATATAATGACGGTGAAGCAAGATGAAAAAACACTCACACAGATAGCAAGATAGGCTGAGCAAACGATGGGGCCCAAGCTAGCTAAACAGAACAGGAAAGGAAGGTTGCTGTCTGCAATCTGCCAAAACCCTATCAAAGACATAAGCCAACAAGCTGATATGAAAAAGACCCTGAAGCAGCTAGGCTTCAAAAACTAAATCAGCACTCAGGTAATTTCAGAAGACAGAGCTAAAGGAATTCAGCACACAATGGCAGAAATCCAGAAAAACAAAGCAAAACAAAGTCTAAGCACAAATGCCAAAGGCCGAGCAGAAAACTTAGCTTTAGAGGAGCAGGAATTCAGACTGGTCTCCAAGGATCCCACAGAGAAATCACCCGCAGGGCAGAAGGGCGTCGGCAGCCTTATATCCAGTCAGCAACTCCACTCAGCCAGTCATCATCATCAGACTCAGGTGTTTGATAATCAGGCTCACTACCTTTCTTTACCAGAAGAGGGAGTTCCTCGGGCCTCAGTAGTGAAGGGGAAAATGAACTCACAACAGTACCTCCCCCTTGAGGAGGGGTCACCGAACCCTCAACCATGCCACCAGGGAGATCAGGGTGAGCCCGATGAAAGGCACGCACAAATCTTTTGGCATGAATATCAGAGGCAGAGACCCAGGAATTATCCTCCTGACCATAACCCTTCCACTTAACCAAATACTAGCCAGACGGGAATCCAGTATTTTCTCTACCTCATATTCCATGTTACCTTCAACCAATACAGGGTCTGGAGGTGCCACCCCCGGAACAACAGGTTCAACAAACCTCTTCAAAAAAGATTTATGGAACACATTATGGATTTTAAATGTGACAGGAAGAGCCAAACGAAAAGAGACCGGATTAATAATCTCCAAAATCTTGTAAGGTCCAATAAATCTAGGCTTAAACTTAGGAGAAGCCACCTTCATAGCAATATTTTTTGATGATAACCACACCATATCACCAACCTTAAACTGGGGACCAATGGTCCTATGTCGGTTGGAAAACCGCTGGGCCTTTTCCTGGGAGAGAGATAAGTTATCCACCACTTGGTCCCAGATCTGGTGCATTCTCTCCACCACAGTGTCCAATACCTGGGCAGGCAGAGGGCTCCACCTGCCCTGAAGAAAATCAAGGATGAAACCCAAAGTTACAAAAAAAAGGTGACATCAAAGTGGCAGAACTAGCTCTATTATTTAAAGCAAATTCGGCCAAGGGCAAAAATGAAACCCAATCATCCTGATCAGCAGAAATAAAACATCTCAAATATGACTCCAAGATCTGGTTTGTTCTCTCTGTCTGCCCATTGGTCTGAGGGTGAAAAGCAGAGGAGAAAGACAACTGAATTCCCAACCTGGAACAGAAAGTTCTCCAAAATCTAGACACAAACTGGACTCCTCTGTCAGATACAATGTTCTCAGGAATGCCGTGCAAGCGAACCACCTGTTGTAAAAACAGGGGCACCAACTCAGAGGAAGATGGCAACTTAGGGAGTGGTACAAGATGAACCATCTTAGAGAACCTATCACAAATCACCCAAATAACAGTCATCCTTTGAGAGACAGGCATATCAGAGATGAAATCCATTGAAATATGGGTCCATGGCCTCTTGGGGACAGGCAAAGGCATCAACAACCCACTAGAGCGAGAACACGATTTAGACCGGGAGCACGTCCCACAGGACTGCACAAAATTCCTGACATTACGAGACAAGGAGGGCCACCAAAAAGACCGACTCACCAGATCTCTAGCACCAAAAATACCTGGATGACCAGCCAAAGCAGAGCAATGAACTTCAGACATCACTCTCTTCTTCCACTGGTCAGGAACATACAACTTTCCACCGGGACAACGCTCAGGTTTGTCCTCCTGGAACTCTTCCAGAGCACGTCTCAAATCGGGCGAGATGGCAGAAAGAACTACCCCTTCGCCTAAGATGGTAGCAGGCTTGGTCACCACAGGAGAATCAGCAAAGAAGCTCCTAGAGAGGGCGTCTGCCTTGACATTCTTAGTTCCAGGAAGAAAAGAAACCACAAAATCAAAACGTGTAAAAAACAAGGCCCACCTAGCCTGTCTAGGGTTCAAGCGCTTAGCCGACTCTAGGTAAATCAAATTCTTGTGGTCAGTGAGGACCACGACTTGATGCTTAGCTCCCTCCAACCAATGTCTCCACTCCTCAAATGCCCATTTCATGGCCAACAGTTCCCGATTCCCCACATCATAGTTACGTTCAGATGGAGAGAACTTTCGGGAAAAGAAAGCACAGGGATTCATTTTAGATGTTACAGGATCCTTTTGGGACAAAACAGCTCCTGCACCAATCTCAGAAGCATCCACCTCTACCTGGAACGGAAGTGAGACATCAGGTTGCCGCAAAACCGTGGCGGAGGTGAATCTTCGCTTCAGCTCCTGAAAGGAAGAAACAGCCTCCGGAGACCAATTTAACACATCAGCACCCTTCTTAGTCAAATCAGTCAATGGCTTGGCAATACTAGAAAATTTTGCTATAAATTTCCGATAAAAATTAGCAAAACCCAAAAACTTCTGGAGGGCCTTCAAAGAAGTGGGCTGAACCCAATCGTAAATGGCCTGTACCTTGGCCGGGTCCATTTCAATAGTTGACGGAGACAAAATAAATCCCAAAAAAGAAATCCTCTGTACTCCTAAAAGGCATTTAGATCCTTTGACATACAGGGAATTCTCCCTCAAGATCCGGAACACAGTCCGAATATGTTCCACATGAGAATCCCAATCCTTGGAGAAGATCAAAATATCATCCAGATAGATAATCAAAAATTTATCAACAAAATCTTGGAAAATATCGTTCATGAAGCACTGGAATACAGAAGGGGCATTAGTGAGCCCAAAAGGCATCACCAGGTACTCAAAATGTCCCTCCGGAGTATTAAACGCCGTCTTCCATTCATCCCCATGCTTAATGCGAATAAGATTATACGCCCCCTGAGGTCAAGCTTGGTAAACCAGCAAGCACCTTTAACTCTGGAGAATAGATCAGAAATCAGGGGTAACGGATACTGATATTTAACAGTAATTTTGTTGAGGGCACGATAATCAATACAAGGTCTTAATGATCCATCCTTTTTGGCTACAAAAAAAAACCCGGCACCTAAGGGTGACGAGGATGGTCTAATATGACCCTTCTCCAACGCCTCCTTAATATAGGATCGCATAGCCTCGTGCTCGGGTACAGATAGATTGAAGAGCCGACCCTTGGGAAATTTACACCCCGGGCTCAGTTCAATTGCACAGTCATAACTCCTATGAGGAGGCAGAGACGCAGACTCATTCTCACTAAATACATCATAAAAGTCCGCCAAATAATCAGGAACATCATGCGACTGAGGAGAGGTGGAAAACACCGGAGCCTCACTAAAGGCACACCGACAACCCCAACTCACCACAGACACAGATTTCCAATCCAAAACTGGATTATGAATTTGTAACCAGGGAAACCCCAGAACAATAGTATCATGCAGATTATGCAACACCAAAAATCTGCAATTTTCTTGATGGTTTGGGGCGACCCGCATTACCACCTGGGTCCAAAACTGAGGTTTATTTTTAGCCAAAGGAGTAGCATCATTCCCCCTCAAAGGGATAGGCGTCTGCAGAGGTGTCATCGGAAATCCACAACGTTTAGCAAAATCCAAGTCCATTAGGTTTAGGGCTTCTCCCGAATCCACAAAAGCCTTGGCGGAAAATGTGGACAGGGAGCAGATCAGAGTAATAGCCAGAAGAAACTTAGGTTGAACACCACCAACAGAAAACGTGTGTGCAAAGCGTTTCTCTCGTTTAGGACAGACAGAAATAATATGCGAGGCATCTCCACAGAAAAAACACAACTTATTACGCCTTCTGAACTCCTGATGCTGCTCTCTGGACAAAACTCTATCACATTGCATAGGTTCAGACATTTGTTCAACAGGTGGCAACACCTCTCGTGCAGCTTTGCGTTCGCGCAAACGCCGATCAACCTGAATGGCTAATGACATAGAATCGTCAAGACCAGAGGGAACAGGAAATCCCACCATAGTATCTTTTACGGCTTCTGACAACCCTTTCCGAAAGAGAGCAGCCAAGGCATTATCATTCCAGGTAGTAAGTACTGCCCACTTTCGGAATTTTTGACAGTACAATTCTGCAGAATCACGACCCTGGTTCAATGCCAGCAGGGTCTTTTCAGCCTGATCAATGGCATTAGGTTTGTCATACAACAACCCCAAGGCCTGAAAAAATGCGTTCACATTAGTCAGAATAGGATCATCTGGTTTCAAAGAAAACGCCCAATCCTGGGGATCGCCACGCAGCAAAGAGATGACAATTTTAACCTGCTGCGCGGAGCTCCCTGACGAGTTAGGCTTCAAGGCAAAAAATAATTTACAATTATTTTTGAAATTCAAAAATTTAGACCGATCCCCAAAAAATACATCAGGTGTAGGAATCTTTGGTTCAGCAGCATGTGAATGAGCAAGGTAGGCGGAAATTCCCCGCACTTCCGCAGCGAGCTGCTCCACGCGATCAGACAATTGCTTTATCTCCATTGAGAGAAAAAAAAATTCCCCCTACGGCCTCAGAGATATAGAGGAAAAAATATACACTTTTTTTTTTTTTTTTTTTACAATTCTTTCCTGCTATTGAGTACCCTAGGATCTGCGGTATGGCGGGTGATTCTGTTATGATTGAGTCACCATAGGAGGCAGACACAAAAATAGAAGCTACGTCCAGAAAACTAGAGAAGTTGGCAACTATCAGATTGCAGACCCCTGAACCTATCAACACAACTAGCAGTAGCCGTGGGGGGTTCCTACGATGCCCTAGACCCCTCGATCACAGCCGGAGCGCTAAATAGCCTAAAGACAGAAAAGGAAATCTAAACTGCCCCAGAGCAGACCCCAAAGTAAAAGGCAGCCCCCAACATATAATGACGGTGAAGCAAGATGAAAAAACACTCACACAGATAAAAAGATAGGCTGAGCAAACGATGGGGCCCAAGCTAGCTAAACAGAACAGGAAAGGAAGGTTGCTGTCTGCAATCTGCCAAAACCCTATCAAAGACATAAGCCAACAAGCTGATATGAAAAAGACCCTGAAGCAGCTAGGCTTCAAAAACTAAATCAGCACTCAGGTAATTTCAGAAGACAGAGCTAAAGGAATTCAGCACACCCCAGCAGGGAATGGCAGAAATCCAGAAAAACAAAGCAAAACAAAGTCTAAGCACAAATGCAAAAGGCCGAGCAGAAAACTTAGCTTTAGAGGAGCAGGAATTCAGACTGGTCTCCAAGGATCCCACAGAGAAATCACCCGCAGGGCAGAAGGGCGTCGGCAGCCTTATATCCAGTCAGTAACTCCACTCAGCCAGTCATCATCATCAGACTCAGGTGTTTGATAATCAGGCTCACTACCTTTCTTTACCAGAAGACGGAGTTCCTCGGGCCTCAGTAGTGAAGGGGAAAATGAACTCACAACACTATCACAGTCATCTACGCCCCAAATCATTTGCAACAGACATTTATCCGCAAAGTACTACATAGAGTAGATGGTCTGGCGCGGGGTGAAAAGATATACTGTGGAGACTTTAATCTTCCCATGGACAGGGATCTAGACTGCTCACAAGGTGGCATTCGGCCTAGGGGGGAGTTGAAAGGCATAGCCAAAGAATATCATCTACACGACTTCTGGAAGTACTCCCACGCGAGTGAAAAAGATAATACCTTTTATTCCTTCCGACACCGTACATATACACGGATAGACCATATTCTGGTGGATACTTCGGTTCTTCCTAGGTGCGCCTCCTCCAGCATAGGACTAATTACCTGGTCTGACCATGCTCCCATTGTGTTACAGTTAGCGTTAAAACATCATGCGAACCCTGCTTTTCGGTGGCGTCTGAACCAGTCTCTTTTACTAAATGAGAAGGTGACGTGTGGTGTCTCTACTGAGTTGACTCACTACTTCCATGTTAACGATAATGGGGAAGTTTCAGATGAAACTCTGGGCTGAGCATAAAGTGGTTATACGGGGATATCTCATACAACAAGCCTCCATACTGAAGCGTAATAGAGGGATACAGGATGACCTCTTAGCTAGACTTGACCAGTTGGAATCACTGAATAAAACCTCACCCTCGCCCTCGGTGTCGGATGATATATACGGGGTTCGCTTTCGTTGCGGAGGTTTTGCTTTCTGCCTATGCCCGTAATTTACGTAAGCTTAAAACTCATTTTTACGCCACTGGAGATAGGGCGGGAGCAATACTGGCATGTAGGGTACGTAAACGAGAGGCTAAATCCAGAATAGATGGTTTACAACATCAGAATGGGTGTCTGGTTAGGAATCCGATTGACATCGCAGAGACATTTGTAAAATACTACTCCCATTTATATAACTTACATTCTGACCCGCAGACCCGTCAACCTACTCAGGTAACAATCGATTCATATCTGCAATCAGTTAATTTACCGTGTGTATCCCAAGAACAATTATTATTGTTAAACGCCCCATTTACAGAAGAGGAGATCAAAAAAACTATTAAAAGCAATAAGCTACACACCGCGCCTGGTCCAGATGGACTTTCAAATGAATATCACACTTTTCAGGAACTTCTGGCCCCGTATCTATTGAGGTTGTTTTCAAGTTGGCAGGATTCCGACAAAGTTGCTGCCCCTAATTTGGAGGCTACTATTACCACTCTCCCTAATGTTATGAATGAGTCACCGGAGGAGGAGAAAACAAAAATACAAGCTAAGTCCAGAAAACAGAGAGGTTGGTAGCTATCGGATTGCAGACCCCTGATCCTATATACCTCAACTAACAGTAGCCGTGGGGGGTTCCTACGGTGCCCTAGACCCCTCGTCACAGACGGAGAACTACAAAAGCATAAAGAAGGAAAGGGGAAATCTAAACTGCCAAAGAGCAGACCCCAAAGCAATAGACAGCCCCCAACATGTATTGTCGGTGAAAAATAGATGAAAACACAAACACAGACAGACAGGCTGAGCAAACGATGGGGCCCAACTAACTAGATAGGACAGGACAGAAAAGATGCTGGCTGCAATCCGCAAAAAACCCTACCAAAAATGTCCCAACCGGGACAAAGGGAAAAAGGCCCTGAAGTCGCCAGACTTCAAAATCACTATATCAGCACTCAGGTATATTCTGAAAACAGAGCAAAGAGATCAACTGATCAGAGACAAAAATGGAATTCAGCCAGTCCCAACCAGGACTGGCTGAATACAAACACTAAGGAAACCAGACAAAATCTCATGGAATAATAGCAGGGCAAAAAACTTAGCTTTTAGTAGACAGGAGCTAAACTGGATGCAAGAGCTCAGGGCAGAAAGGATCACCAGCAGCCCTGCAGGGCGTCGGCTGCCTTATATCCACTCAGAAATTCCAGATGTCCAATCACACTCCGCCTGTTCAGATGACAGGTTCCTCCCATCCCAATCAATTTCACTACCTCTCTTCACCAGCAGAGGGAGTTCATCAGACATCAAAGGTGAAGGGGAGAATGAACTCACAACACCCTAAGCCAGGTAAGACCCCTGATAGTCCTGGGAATTTTAGACCCATTGCTTTATTGAATTGTGATTTAAAGATATATACCAAATTGCTAGCCTCCCGCCTTCATTTGATAATCCCCTCTCTTGTCTCTCCTGACCAGGTTGGTTTTGTGGCTGGCCGGGAAACCAAGGATGGTACCCGCCGAATGTTGAATCTCATTAGGGTGGCGGAACTGTCGGGACTTCCCAGTGCATTCTTGTCCTTGGACGCTGAGAAGGCCTTTGATAGGGTGCACTGGAGATATTTGGGAAGTGTTCTTAGGAAGTTTGGTTTGGAGGGCCCCATCCTTTCGGCGATTTTAGCCATATATTCCACCCCATCTGCCAGAGTCCTAGCCTCTGGGTTTCCCTTTTTGATCACTAACGGGACGTGACAGGGATGCCCACTATCCCCCATTATATTTGCATTATGCATGGAGCCACTGGCGGAGAAAATCCGTCTTAACTCTGATATCTCAGGTCTGATGGTGGGCCCGGCTGCTCACAAGATCGGTCTTTACGCGGACGACCTTATCATAGCCTGTGTGGACCTGGAGCGATCTTTTTCGGCCATCATGGTTGAACTAGAGGAGTTTGCGTCAGTATCCTATTACAAATCGAATGCATCCAAATCACTGGTATTCCCTGTCGCGGTCCCTTTGGTCACCAAAGCTGAATTAGAGAATAAGTTTCCCTTTCGTTGGACTGATCAGGGTATCCCTTACCTTGGTATAAAGCTTACACACTCTCAACATATCATAGAGGCGAACTATACTGCTTTATTCAGACAGATAAAGACTGAGCTGGACACCTTACATCTGTTTATGACCTCCTAGGTGGCTAGAATATTTTCAAGATGAAAATTCTCCCCAAGATATTATATTATTTCAGATGTCTCCCGTTGAGGGTCCCAAGCAAAATTATAACAAACCTTCAGCTCTTAAACAAATACATATGGGCCCACAAAACTCCTCGAGTGGCCAAGTCCCTTTTGTATTACCCTTATAGAATCATAGAATCATAGAATCGTAGAGTTGGAAGGGACCTCCTGGGCCATCTGGTCCAACCCCCTGCTCAAAGCAGGATTCGCTAAATCATCCCAGTCAGATGTCTGTCCAGCCTCTGTTTGAAGACTTCCATTGAAGGAGAACTCACCACTTCTCGTGGCAGCCTGTTCCACTCATTGATCACTCTAACTGTCAAAAAGTTTTTTCTAATATCTAATCTGTGTCTCTTCCCATTCAGTTTCATCCCATTGCTTCTAGTCTTTCCTTGTGCAAATGAGAATAAAGTTGATCCTTCTACAATGTGACAGCCCTTTAGATATTTGTAGACAGCTATTAAGTCTCCTCTCAGTCTTCTCTTTTGCAAACTAAACATTCCCAAATCCTGCAACCTTTCCTCATAAGACAGGGTTTGCAGACCGGTCACCATTCTGGTCGCTCTTTTCTGAACTTGCTCCAGTTTGTTGATGTCTTTTTTAAAATGTGGTGCCCAAAACTGGACACAATATTCCAGATGAGGTCTGACCAAAGAGGAGTAGAGGGAAATAATGACATCACGTGATCTAGACTGTATTCTTCTGTTAATACATCCTAGAATTGCATTTGCCTTTTTTGCTGCTGCATCACACTGTTGACTCATATTCAGTCTGTGATCTATTAGTATACCCAAGTCTTTTTCACATGTGCTGTCACTTAGCCCTATTCCTCCCATTCTATATATGCTTTTTTCATTTTTATTGCCCAGATGTAGTACTTTGCATTTCTCCCTGTTAAAAACCATTCTGTTAGTTGCTGCCCACTTCTCCAGTTTATTTAAATCTTTTTGAATCCTCTCTCTCTCTTCTCTAGTATTAGCTATCCCTCCTAGCTTTGTGTCATCAGCAAATTTAATCAGTTTACCCTCAATTCCTTCATCTAAATCGTTGATAAAGATGTTGAACAATACAGGGCCCAGGACAGAGCCCTGTGGTACCCCACTTGAGACATTCTTCCAACTGGATGTGCAGCCATTTACGACCACTCTTTGGGTCCGATCACTAAGCCAGTTATGAATCCACCTAACAGTTGCCTTGTCCATTCCATACTTAGTCATTTTTTCAATAAGGATTGTATGAGAGACTTTGTCAAATGCTTTGCTGAAGTCAAGATATACTATATCTACAGCATTTCCTTGATCCACCCAATCAGTGATACCGTCATAGAAGGAAATTAAGTTAGTCTGACATGACTTATTAGTTAGAAACCCATGCTGACTCTGTTTAATCACTTCATTCTTATCCAGGTATTGACATACATGTTGTTTAATAATTTGTTCAAAGATCTTTCCTGGTATAGAAGTCAGACTCACCGGCCTATAGTTGCCTGGGTCCACCATCTTCCCCTTTTTGAAGATAGGAACAACATTTGCTCTTCTCCAGTCTTCTGGCACTTCTCCTGTTCTCCAAGAATTTTCAAAGATTATGGAGAGGGGTTCAAAAATTTCTTCTGCTATCTCCTTCAGTACTCTGGGGTGTAATTCATCTGGACCTGGAGACTTGAATTCATTTAGGTTAGCTAAGTGTTTCCTCACTATCTTTCTGTTTATGATCTGGGGGGAATGGGATTGCCAAATTTGATGGCGTATTATAAGGCCTCAGTGGTAGCGGGGCTGCGGGACTGGTGGCAGCTAGATAAGGATCATAGATGGTTGCAAATCGAAAATTTCTTTGCGACTAGAGGCTCCACCCGATTTATGTTAGAGGTTGAAGCGTTTGGGCCGCGGCCTTGTAACCTCCCTCTACCAACCATGTCTACTGCACTGCATTTTTGGAGACAGACGGTCCCGACTCTTATTAAAATCCCGTTAACTGAAGTGTCACTGAAGGCGCTAGAATTACATATCCCGTATATAGATTTACAGCCATGGGTACTGGCTGGGGTAAAATCACTTCATCAGCTGTGTGACGGCACAGCGATTAAGCCGTTTGACCGCCTAGTTGCAAAACACCCAGATATTCGACATAGATTTTATCAGTTTTTGCAACTAAGACATCTTATACACACTACATAACCGTCGTACTTCTTTAATTCTAACCTAGACCATACGGTAAATGGCCTCTTCCTGGTGCCCGGACCTAGTACTCACAATGTATCTATCTTGTATAGAGCCCTGAATGATCCTGACCCAGAGGTTAAACTGCAATTCATGAGACAATGGGAGGATGACTAGCAGGTCACCCTAGCGCCTGATGGGTGGCGGTGTTAGAGGTTCGGAGAGTTTCCTCATGTTGAAACCATCTGGAACAATTGAAAAAAGTCCACTTACGCTGGTACTATTACCCAGGTAAAAGTTGCTCACTTTGGCCCTCAGTGCTCCCCATTGTGTTGGAGAGGCTGCGGTGTGTTGGGGACACTTAGCCACATGTGGTGGTCGTGCCCGAAATTACTAAATTTTTGGGCTAGCCTAGAGGACGTGATAGCTGAGGTAACTGGGATCCGGATGGCCTTACAACCCAGTATGGTTTTATTGCATATCGCTTTGGATGAGATCCCGTATGTGTTGAGAGGAGTGTTCTCATATTTGTTTACAGCCGCTAGACTGGCAGTGGCATCCAAATGGAGAGTGGCCAGCGCTCCAACCATACAATTTGTGATTGACAGGATGAACCTTCATTGCCAATATGAAAGGGCTCTGGTATTATCTGCGTCATCTAAAAAGAAAAAGTCCCAGATTTGGGAACCATGGCTTGGTAGCCGGCTCTCCTTCAAACCACCGTGATGATGCTTGTGCTACTTCGATTCAGGGTCTGATATTCCCTGCCCACGATGAACCCTGCTATGTGTCTAGCTTTATATGCCACTTTGATATTCAGGAACTTGCACTTTAGCAGGTCAGTTTCTGTTAAGACCTTTGATCTAAGTAATTTACAGTCGTATACTTAGGTGTACCTACCCCCTTTTCCCCACTTATTCCTTGCCTCCTACGTTTGTATGTCTGTTTTCTTGATGTATTATTAATCTACTCTGCACTGTTTGCGGAATTGATGTGTTTTCCTATTTAAATATGTAAAATTTCAATAAATATGATTTTGTGCAAAGTGCTCACCACGCATCTAGATAAGGTGTCATTTGTCAGGGGTTTCCACTGTTTAGGCATATCAGGGACTTTCAAAACGCGGCATGGCGTCCAATTCCAGCCAAAAAAGTCAAATGGCGCTGCTTCCCTTCCGAGCTCTGCCATGCGCCAAATAGTGGTTTACCCCCATATGTGTGGTATCAGCGTACTCAGGATAAATTGCACAATAACTTTTGGGGTCCGGTTACCCTTGGAAAAATAAAAATTGAGAGAGAAAAGATCATTTTTGTGGAAAAAATACAATTTTTTAATTGTACGGCTGTACGTTATAAACTTCTGTGAAGCCCTTGGGGGTTCAAAGTTCTCACCACACATCTAGATTAGTTCCTTGGGGGGACTAGTTGCCAAAATGGTGTCATTTATGGGGGGTTTCCACTGTTTTGGTACATCAGGGGCTTTCCAAACGCGACATGGTGTCCGATCTCACTTCCAGCCAAAAAAGTCAAATGGCGGTGCTTCCCTTCCGAGCTCTGCCATGCGCCCAAATATGATTTTTTTAACTGTACGGCTGTACGTTATAAACTTCTGTTAAGCCCTTGTGAGTTCAAAGTTCTCACCACATATCTAGATAAGTTCCTTGGGGGGTCTAGTTTCCAAAATGGGGTCACTTGGTGGGGATTGCCACTGTTTAGGTACATCAGGTGCTCTCCAAATGTGACATGGCGTCCGATCTGAATTCCAGCCAATTTTGCATTGAAAAAGTCAAACGGCGCTCCTTCCCTTCTGAGCTCTGCCATGCGCCGAAACAGTGGTTCCCCCCACATATCAGGTATCAGCGTACTCAGGACAAATTGCACAATAACTTTTGCAGTCTAATTTCTCCTGTTACACTTGGTAAAATTAAAAAAAATTGGACCTGAAGTAATTTTTTTTGTAAAAAAAGTTAAATGTTCATTTTTTTTTTAAACATTCAAAAAATTCTTGTGAAGCACCTGAAGGGTTAATAAACTTATTGAATGTGGTTTTGAGCACCTTGAGGGGTGCAGTTTTTAGAATGGTGTCACTTTTGGGAATTTTCTATCATATAGACCCCTCAAAGTGACTTCAAATGTGATGTGGTCCCTAAAAATAAAATGGTGTTGCAAAAATGAGAAATCGCTGGTTAACTTTTAACCCTTATAACTTCCTAACAAAAAAAAATTTTGGTTCAAAAAGTGTGCTGATGTAAAGTAAACATGTGGGAAATGTTACTTATTAGTTTTTTGTGTGCCGTATCTCTGTGATTTAAGGGCTTAAAAATTCAAAGTTGGAAAATTGCAAAATTTTCACCAAATTTCCATTTTTTTCACAAATAAATGCAAGTTATATGAATGAAATTTTACCACTAACATGAAGTACAATATGTCACGAGAAAACAATGTCAGAATCACCAGGATCCATGGAAGCATTTCAGAGTTATTACCTCATAAAAGGACAGTGGTCAGAATTGTAAAAATTGGCCCGGTCATGAAAGTGCAAACCACCCTTGGTGGTAAAGGGGTTAATGTGAGATATGAACAACGGATGCTTCTGATTAGGAAAATTTATTGTGAATTCATCCCGAAATTCTCTCTGCTACTTGTTACTTTTTATTTTATCTCTCATTATTTCCTGTACTAATACTTTCACTTTTAATTAGGAAGTGGACTCAGCCGTATCTTGATATTTGGAACAAGAGACAATCTCCATCTTCTGGCCCAAAGTAAAGAGTGGTTTGCTGATGGCATGTTTTCCACTACACCATCCCTGTTCAAGCAACTTTATACAATCCATGTAGTCCACAGCGGCCTTGTTGCTCCTGTAGTGTATGCCTTGCTGACAAGAGCCGTTCAACATACCAGAGATTGCTACAAGAGCTGAAGAACATGCAACCTGGACTGCAGCCACACAACCTGATGTTGGATTTTGAACGAGCTGCAATCCAGGCATTTGAGAGTGAATTCCCCAACCTCGAGAAGACCGGTTGCTTCTTCAACCTATCACAGTCAGTTTGGTGTAAAGTTCAACATGAAGGACTCAAGGTGCAATATCAAGGTGACCATGAATTTGCTCGTTGGATACGCATGATACCTGCCCTTACCTTTCTACCAACACAGAATGTTGTGCCTTCATTTGAAGAGTTTGTGGAAAATCCTGACTTTCCACAAGAAGCCATACCCATTGCCAAATATTTTGAAGATAACTATATTGGTTGAATGACTCGCAGAGGACGTCAGGCACCTTTGTTTCCAGTTCAACTTTGGAATATGTATAAACGAACATTAAATGATCAACAGCCAACAAATAATGATGTTGAAGGATGGCACCGTAGCCTTCAAGAAACATGCGGTACTCTTTTCCCAAATATATAGGGGTTCATTAACTGTCTGAAACATCAGCAAGAGGTCAACAGTTTAGAAATTATTCAGATAATAGGAAATCCCACCACTGCAAGAAACAAAAAATATGCTGCAATTTCAGCAAGGGTTAAACGTATTGTGCAAGATTTCAACAATAGAAGCTTGGTAGATTATCTGAGAGGCATCGCCTACAACTTTGAATTTTAGTTGATGGTCACATATTTAGCTGTAAAATTATTCAAACATTAACACCTGCCATTTTTCTTTTCTTTCCTCTTTTTCTCTAACCCTTCCCCATCATTACCCTTTATGTTTCTTGTTTAACAGTTTTAATTTTTACAGTTAAAGCGTAACTCTAAAAAAAAAACAAAAAAAAAAAACAAGTTTTGCTATGTTATAGTACCTGTGGCACTGATCTTTTCCAATGGAGACCCCCTTCCAGCACCTTTACTTCTGTGTGAAAAGTTCCATCCAAGTTCCAGCAGCAGGCTCCATGTGATGCAGGATTTCAGTGGCTACTAAGAAGGTAGTTTCACCTTAGTAGCAGAATTTGTGGATGGACTCTAGGGGGTGCGGCTACACAGGACGTGCAACTATCAGGCCTCTTTCAGACTAGCGGTTTGCCGCGATTATCTCAGTTTAAAGCCGCGGTGGTAATCGCCGGTAAAACCACTAGATAGCACTTGATTTGCCCAATGCAAGTCAATGGGCTCAAAACGCGGGAAAACTGTGCAACAGAAAGTGGTTTTCCATTTTAAAACATGTTCTATCTTCCTGGTGATTACCACCACGGTTTTAAACTGCCGCGGTAATCACCAGGAAAACAGCAAGTCTGAAAGAGGCATCAACGGGCTCCCTATGATGTATACAGGGCTGCTGGCTCACAGCCCTCTGCAAAGCTCCCCAACTCCCCATGTGCTCAGTCCTTTACTGGCTTTATACAGGGGGGAAGCCCTCCTCTTGTCCAGGATGAAGCACATGAGGGGAGGGGGAAGTGGAACTTTCCAGAGGGCTATGAACGAGCAACCCTGAATGTATCACAGGAAGCCCGAATCCATCCACAATTTCTGCTACCAAGGGGGCCTGACTTCCTTAGTAACCACTGAAATCCTGCAGCACATAGAGCCTGCTGCTGTAACTGGGATGGGACTTTTCACACAAAACTAAAAAAAATTTAGAAAAAAATTATATTTAAAAAAAAAAACAAAGCTGCTGGAAGGGGTTTTCCATTGGAAAAGATCAGTGCCACAGGTACAATAACATATCAAAAGTTTTTTTTCGTTTTTTTAGAGTTACGCTTTAAATATATTGTTCTGCAATGTTGGTTGGTTGGTTTGACTAATTGTTAATATTTTTTTGTCTGTAAAGTTACTTATCTAGAAAAGTCAAAGTTTTGGAATTAAAAATATCGTAACTTGATCACATTTATACATCTTAGACCCAAAATAAGATTAGTAAGAAGTGAACCTGTCGAAGTTCAGTTCGGGCAGTTCCGTCCCAAACACACAAGAAAATCCGGGTTCGGGTTCAGCACCTCCAAACTATCATCTCCATTGAACTCAATGGGTATGGAGACTCAGAGGAGTGGAGAATCTGTCCACCACATCCTCATCACTGACCAGATAATAAAAAGAAAATATATATATTGTTACTTACCCCTTTGCTGAGGTACCGGCAGACGCGGAGGGTCCTCTTCAGTCCTCTTCCTTGCACTTCCACATTGTGTGAATATGTCATCGTACATAAGGGAATACCTTTCAGAATTCCTAGCTAGGGATTCCCTTGGTCAAGAAGACTCTCCACACAGTTCGGGACCTCAGCAAAGGGGAGAGAAGCCATTTTTATTTTCTGATGAGCAAACTCCAAACACTGCCTGTTTGGGGTCAGTGTGGTTAAACCCGAGTAGGCAATGTTCGATACGAACACTGAACTTTCCAGATCGGGTTTGCTCATCACTAGATACAGTATGATATATAATGGATGACAAAAAGAAGCCATTAAGTGTAACACCACTAGTACATGACAGTAAAATGATGGTCACTTGTCTTAGATCAGGGGTGTCAAACTTATATTCACCAAGGGCCACACCAAGTTAATGGTTGTCCCCAAGGGCCGTTTGTTCCGGTCGGATGCACACAACCGAGTCCCGTCCAGAACATGCATTTCTCTGCACAGAGCAGTGCATGCCCCTGTATAAGGCATGTCACGGTGGATCAGCTCTTTACCGGGCGCTGTCACATCTTCCCTGGATCTCAATGAAATCATGGAGAGCTATGGCTGCAGCTTCCAATCACTTGTCCTTGTTGTTGGTGCTGAAAACTGCTGATAAACAGCTGGTTTAATGCAGAATACAACTTGGACTCTATTCTTGGCCTAATCTGAGGAATGGGCATCAATAGAAAAAGGGATCCTGAAGTGAGAATACCACTTTTATCTGCTGCTCCATTCTTTGGTATACAGGCAGTGTGTTCTGTGAGGGTTAATCCCCAAATCCCACTTCTGAAGACCTGATAAAGAGGTTCTGTAGAAGCTGGTTAACAACCACCTTAGTTCAGCAAAGCCAATATCTCAGTTCTGCAGAGATGGTTGGTGGGATTAACCCTGTAGTCAGTCAACAGTCCCCCTGCTTCCATACATAGCCTCCATTAAAGGGGTATTCTCATGCCAAACAGCAAAATAAGGCAGCATGCTTTCAGCAATCATGTTGCGGTAAGCATGACGCCGATCTTCCCCCTCCTGGTACTTACCTAGAGGTCTTCTACTCATCTTTGCCTGATCTTCTCCTGACTGTGTGGGCTGGCGATCGCCTTGCTGGATCCAGAGGCCACCACGAGTCCTCTCCTTCTTCCCAGTGTCCTCTTCTTCTGCCTGATCTCATCACGAAACAATGGCTGGATCCTTCCCTGGAGGAAGATCTGGCTAGTTCCATGTTTGAGACTCTTAAATGAGGCTCCACTGACTTTATTTGCATATTCGTATTTCTCAGGGAGCATTGCACCTAGGATTTCACCGATTGAGCGCCTTTGCCGGCTGCCACAGTGTTTTCTTTGACTGGTCTCCCTGAGGTCAGTGAATGTTTCGTGATGTTGGTCTACTAGGCATTGCTCCCACCTAGCCAGAATCCTACTCCACACTGATGAGGGGCAACACCCCGAAACAGCAGTCTTTGGATGGATACCTGGCCTTGGTATTTCCCTTGTCATATCTGTAAACTCGTAAAGAGCGGGATATTGACTTAAAGGGCCACTTAATATGGTGGTAATGGTGGTTTCCGAAAGGAGCCACCCCTTGGCTGGGTCCTTACCTGGAGGAAGATCTGGCTAGTCCCGTGTTTGAGACTCTTAAATGAGGCTCCACAGACTTTATTTGCATATTCGTGATCTCATCACGGCACTGCGCATGTGCAGCAGTGTTTTGGCGACAGGAGAAGCATCCTGCCCCCTAGATTGACTGATGAATGGGGCAGGAGTGACGTCATGTCAGTGAGCGGCCAGGAGACATTCGGCCTCACTGCCGCGGCATTCATCATGCTTCATGGATCAGTGATCCAGGCAAGATGAAAAGACTGCCAGAAGCAGGAGCAGACGTCACGGGGAACCGCTAGACTGCACTCCGGGACCCAAGGAGCTGCAGCAGGTAAGTATGTCAGTTTTTTTTGTGTTCTAGGGTGATAATACTCCTTTAAGGCCAGCCAGTAGAGCTGCTGAAAAGGCAGCCACAAGAATCCCCAGCAATTGGGGTCCTGTATATTTTATCCCTAGGTATGTTCAGCCCTAGATGTTTAGTTCCCTGCATGTTATTATTATTATGCACTTATATAGCACCATTTATTCCATGGCGCTTTACATGTGAAAAGGGGAAATATAGACAAGTATAATAAACATGTGTAAGACAAGGGACACACAAGTACATAAGGAGAGGGGACCCTGCCCACGAGGGCTCAAAGTCTACAGAGATGGGTGAGGATACAGTAGGAGAGGGTAGAGCAGGTCGTGCAGTGGTGTTGACTCCAAAAGCTGAGGGTGAAACATCTGGGGTCAAAATGGTAGGGGCAAAACATGAGATGGTGACACATTCAGGGACAAAATGCTGTAGGCGAAACATCCGGGGGCGAACTGCTGGGGGCGAAACATCCGGGAGCGAACTGCTGGGGGGAAAACATCCGGGAGCGAACTGCTGGGGGCGAAAAATCCTGGGGCGAACTGCTGGGGGCAAACTGTTGGGGGTGAAACATCTGGGGGCGAACTGCTGGGGGCGAAACATCTGAAGGCTAACTGCTGGGGGCGAAACATCCGGGGGCAAAACATCCAGGGTGAACTGATGGGGGCGAAACATCCAGGGTGAACTGCTGGGGGCGAAACATCCAGGGTGAACTGCTGGGGGCGAAACATCCAGGGTGAACTGCTGGGGGCGAAACATCCAGGGTGAACTGCTGGGGGCGAACTGCTGGGGGGAAACATCCGGGGGCAAACTGCCAGGGGCGAAAAATCCGGGGGGCGAACTACTGGGGGCGAAACATCCGGGGGCTTACTGCTGGGGGCTTAACATCCGGGGGTGAACTGCTGGGGGCTTAACATCCGGGGGCGAACTGCTGGGGGCTTAACATCCGGGGGGCGAACTGATGGGGGCTTAACATCCGGGGGGCGAACTGCTGGGGGCTTAACATCCGGGGGCGAACTGCTGGGTGCTTAACATCCGGGGGCGAACTGCTGGGGGCAAAAAATCCGGTGTGAACAGCCGGGGACGAAAAATCCGGGGGTGAACTGCTGGGGGCGAAACATCCGGGGATGAACTGTTGGGGGCGAAATGCTGGAGGCGAAACATCCGGGGGCAAACTGCTGGGGGGAAACATCCGGGGGCGAACTGCCAGGGGCGAAAAATCCGGGGGGCGATCTACTGGGAGCGAAATATCCAGGGACGAAACATCCGGGGTGAACTGCTGGGGGCGAAACATCCGGGGGCAAACTGCTGGGGGCTTAACATCCGGGGGCGAACTGCTGGGGGCTTAAACATCCGGGGGCGAACTGCTGGGGGCTTAACATCCGGGGGCGAACTGCTGGGGGCTTAACATCCGGGGGCGAACTGCTGGGGGCTTAACATCCGGGGGCGAACAGCCGGGGACAAAAAATCCGGGGGTAAACTGCTGGGGGCGAAACATCCGGGGATGAACTGTTGGGGGTGAAATGCTGGAGGCGAAACATCCGGGGGCGAACTGCTGGGGGGAAGCATCCGGGGGGGAAACATCCGGGGGCGAACTGCCAGGGGCGAAAAATCCGGGGGGCGAACTACTGGGAGCGAAATATCCAGGGACGAAACATCCGAGGCAAACTGCTGGGGGCGAAACATCCGGGGGCGAACTGCTGGGGGCAAAACATCCGGGGGCGAACTGCTGGGGGCGAAACATCCAGGGGCGAACTGCTGGGGGCGAAACATCCAGGGGCGAACTGCTGGGGGCCAAATGCTGGGAAAAAATGTGTGGGGGCAAAATGGACCCGGGGGCGAAATGCTGAGGGTGAAACATCCAAATCCCCCATCTTGTAGGGTTTACAGAATGTTATGTTAGACCAAGTTGCGGCTTAACAAATTTGGTTTATGGTTCTCTCAGCCCAGGATGCTGAAATTGCTCTTGTAGAGTGTGCCTTAATGTTAATGGGGGCTCACTTTTCTCAAATTCATAAGCCAGGGAAGTGGCCGAAGTAATCCTTCTGGCTAGGGTTGGTTGCCTTTGAAGCTTTCTTGCCTTTATTCTTTCCTGAATACTGTACAAACAGACTTGAGTCTTGTCTCCAAGCTTTGGTAGTTTCCACGTAACATTTCTGATTTCTTACATTCAGGATGTGAAAAAGTCTATCTTTATCATTGACAGAAACCTAATGCTAGCCTCTTCCTGTAGTTCAAAGGGTAATTTACAAAATGCACCCAGCACTAGATTCAGGTTCTATGGTGGAACAGTTTTCCTGATCGTGGGTCTCAACCTGGTAACGGCTCTAAAAAAATCTCGTAACCCATGGGTGACCTGCTAGAGGGTAGTCTAGGAATGTGCAATGGGCCGAGATCTGGACCCTTAACATGCTGGGTTTTAATCTCATGTCAAATCCTATCTGGAGGAACTCAAGGATCTTAGGAATATCTGAACGGGATGATTCTGCAATGGATTCTCACGTACGGTATATGAGCAGAAACTCTTTCGTATTTTGGGATAGCTGACGTTACCAGTTTTCTACTTGCTTGCATAGTTATTATCCTATCTGATAGTCCCTTGGAGCTTAAAATATGCCTCTCAGGATCCAGGCTGCTAGGTGTAGAAAGCATGCGTCCTGATGTAGAAGGGAGACAGCAGGTCGTATCTGTCCGGTAGGGGAACTGAATCTTTCAGGGCAATGTGGCGTAAGATCGGGAGCCAATTTCTCTTGGGCCAGAAGGGGGTCACCAATATCAATGTGGCTTGGTCTTAGAGCTTTCTTAGAACTCTTGGTATAAAAGGGAATGAGGGGGACTGCAAAGAGAATTTCTGCTTCCCAACTTTGAGACAAGGCATCTACCCCTTCTGGATTGTCCCCTGGGTTTATGGAAAAAAAATCTCGCTACTTTCACATTCTTTAGTGTTGCGAACAGGTCTCTGAGTGGAACACCCAATCTCCGGTTTAGCTGGCGAAACACTTCTAGATTTAGTTCCCATTCGGAGGACCAGAGTTTTTTAGAGCCCTAAATGAATCTTGTGCATTTTTACAATGTTTTCAGTTTTTTTTCAAATAAAAATTGGGTGCACAAGTTGGTCCTAGATATATCTTTTACTATTTTTGTGAATCTCGTCTTATCTTCATTGACCTATACCGCTGTGGAACATATACAGTCACATAATATTATACTACTAGCTGAAGAACCCGGCGTTGCCCAGGCATAGTAACTAACTGTGGTTAATTATAACAAATTATAATGATTATATCTATACATAAAGCTGAGGGTATAGCCCTGCCCACTCAGCATAGCCACACTCACTAATATTCCACATCATCTTGTCATCCAGAGCCACCGGACTACTACCATTATTATCCCACATCATCTCGTCAGCCAGAGCCACCAGACTACTACTCCTAATGTCCAACATCATCCTGTCAGCCAGAGCCACTGGACTACTACCACTAATATCCCACATCATCCCGTCAGCCAGAGCCACCAGACTTCTATTTCTGGTACTCCAGACTTATTGTGAGGGAAGTTACACACTGTGGGAAGCCTGCTCTGTGTTTACTTAACATTACCCCTTACTTTGGTGTTCATGCAGTGCCTGCTTTCTTTCCTATAGGTGGTCTGCAGTACGAGCTGGTTATTGCTTCCTTCTATTAACCTCCCACTCCTTTTTATAGGTTCCTTATTTTGCAGGTAACCCTTCGAGAATATTAATTTCTTATTAATTTCCTACTACTTTCTTCATATAAGGCTGTGTTCACCTTGCGTTAAGGGGCAATGCGCTGACGGATCTGTTACATAGCGGCACTAACGCAATATAACGGATGCGTTAATGCACCCATTGCCTGCAATGAATGAAGCACATCCTAACGCATGCCAAAATCGGCATGCGTTAGCGATGATGCGTTAATTCATGACGCATCCTCGAACGCGGTATGCAGCGTTTTTGGGTGCGTCGGGAGTAACGCACAGCGAACGTACCCGTTCGCTTTGCACACACCTGTATGGGCTAGCGCATGGTAACGGAGCGCTACCATGCGTTAGCGCATACTGTTAGCGCTAGGGCACAAAAGATGTCAAAAATGACATCAGCGTTAGCGCATCCGTTTAACGGATCCGTTAAACGGATGCCCTAATGCAATGTGAACCTAGCCTAAGCCATCTTGGGCCTGGTGCTATCATCTTATCGGGTATAGTGCAATTACTCATTATAACCTTTTGAATTCTTGGTCCAAATATTAAAAATTTCAACATTGACTATTACTCATCAGTTATGAGAGGCCAGTGTGCACGAACCTAATTTAGTCTCTTAAATCTAGTGTACACATAGCTGAATCTCTCAATATTAGTGGGATACATGATTTTACTATCTCCATTTTGAACCTACTCTACCTCACCCATTGATTTAGGGGCTTCAGATGTACAATGGTTTGGGTTATTTGCCCGAAGGCTTTTTTTTATTGAAAAGAGTCTAGAATAGTCACCCTGACATATTTCCGCAAAAGGTACTGGACAGACGGCCCCTGATATTAGGAGATGCCTGGTATCCCCCAGAGTCTTTCTGAAGCAGAAGTGGATGGATTTCTGGTGATATGAAATTGTTCAGAGGGTAGGTGGGAAAAATCTATTTGGTGTCCTTCCTCTAGGGTTCACAGTATCCATTCGTTGTCTGTGACAGTCTGCCATTGCATCAGGAAAAACTGCTGTCTCCCCTCCACCTTTCTGGGGTCAGGGTCTTCCCAATAGGCCAGAAGAAAACCGGGTGGATCTACTTTTACCTCCACCTTCCAGTCTTCTTTCACCTTGTAGTCCTGTTTATGGGACTGATATGAAATAAGTGGAATATGAAAGGATGATATCTTTGAGATTTTTCCTCTAAGAAGTCATCTGGTAGAGGAATAAAGACATGTGCCTGAAAACTGTATTGAACAGAGTTTGCTCTTCAAATGGCTATCCCACACAATGTCTTGAGCTAGATGGCCCGTCGTACGGAGTTAGACAATAAACTGCTCCTAGCTACAAACCTTACGGACTCAGCTGAGGCATCTGCCATAAACTGTGTTGCCATCTTTAACATAAGGAGGGAGTCTACGATGATCTCTCTGGGGGTATTTGTTTTTAGCTGGATTGTGAACTCGTCAATCCATATGCACACAGACCTAGCCACGGAGTAGGCAGTTATATTAGCTGCTGAGGATTTCCAACTTCTTTTAAGTACATTCTCTGACCTGACGTGCTGTCATGAGGGATGTCCTGGGAAACAGAAGTATAAAATATTTTTTACTGCTTAAAAGCTCCAAACATAAAAAAATAATGAACTGTAATTGTACTGACCCGAAGATTACAACTGCCTTATCAATTTTACCACACATGGAACGGTATAAAAAAAAAAAAAAAAAAAAATAATTCCTGAATTATTGGAGGATTTTTAAGTCCTCTTTCTGTGCTATTTCAGTGTTAGGATTTAGTGTTAGGTACCCGTAAACATGGAGACCTTTGGCATAGGTTACGGGCTCACGTATTTTGGTCAAAATATCAGCTAATACTCCACATTTTTTAATGTGTTTTTTGCACTTTTTATTCAGGGTGCAGTTGGGCCCATTTGGTCTTCTAAACTGCGGTGTCTGTTCACATGGCATGCATTTTGATGGCGCTGGGCAGCCCGCCTGAGCTAATAGAAGGGTGTCACTACTAGGCTGGCCTGGATGCTGTGCATGGCCATAGTGTGAACAGCGCCGCATACAAGTGGATCAGGACGTAATAGTATGCACTTTTCAAATCCAAAGTGCACATCACCATATCCTTGTCTATTAGGTATATTGTGGACCTTATGGACTCCATCTTGAATCTCTTGTACCTGACATTTGTTTAGCGGCTTAAGATTTATTATTGTTCTGGTTTCCCCTGAAAGCTTTTTTGTTTAGAGGCTTGCCCCTCTCCTGAGCGAGAACCGGACTATAGCCCTAATTCTCAGGAGGTCCTGAATGTCCGACCACATTGAGCAGGTTGAGGGAAGTCAGGGGTTGGTTATTACAAACCTCTCAGGAGGTAGACGGGTAAACTGTATCCTGTAACCCTGGAAGACGGTCTGCAAAACTCATGGATTTTGACCTACTTCTCCCCAGGCTCCCGGGAACCCCTTTAGCCGACCCCCTATTATGACGGCGTCATTTTCTAGGTAAGCCTGAAAAGATGGATTCTCTACCCTTCCCTCCTTTGGGGCAACTCCATCTACCCTTTCTCCTTGTAGTCTGACTTCTGACTAGGCCGGGGCCTACGAAAGGGCTTGAATTTCTTTGACCTATCTTCTGGGAACACTTTCTTTTTATCTGAGGCTTTTTCAAGAATGTAGTCTAGAATGGGCCCAAACACCTTACCCCGAGAAGGGAATGGCGCAAAGATTATTCTTAGATTGGGTGTCTCCTGACCAGGTCTTTAGCCAAATAGCCCTTCTAGCTGCGTTGAATAATGACCCGTTCATGGCTGCGAATCATACTCATTAAGCCAATGCGTCAGCCATGAAACCGGTCACTAACTTTACGAGAGGCAGGGATTTCAGAATAGTGTCTCTGGGAGTCTTGGTCCTTAAATGCTCTTCCAAATCATCCACCCATAGGTGCAGAGTGGGCCACTGATGTTGCGGCAATATTGGCCCGTATTATAGCTGCTGAAGTCTCCCAGGTTATCTTCAGACGTCCATCTACTTTCCGATCCATAGGCTCCTTCAGGCTGGAAGAGTCCTCGAATGGGATAGCAGTCCTTTGCGCCACCCTGGCCACAGGAACATATATCTTGGGCACATCCTCCCAGGTCCGGACATCATCGGCATCAAAAGGCAGATGCAGTCTGAAGTCTCTTGGGATCACCAGTCTCTTTGATGTCTTCCAATTCCTCCAGGATCATGGAGCAGATGTGGGCGTTCACAGGGATCACTAGTCATCCGAGAACGTCGACCGCCGAACATCTCGTCCTGAATAGAGCGGGCTTTCGGGGTTTCCTCTACTTGCATCGTATCACGCACTGATCGGAGGAGTTCGTCTGTGTCCTCGGACAAAAAGAGGTACCGCTTTCCCCTTTCCGGTGGGTTGATAAGGTTTCCCCCTATTCCTGGTCAGAACCCTCTGATACATCGTCTTCCAAGGATAGGTCAGATTCCCGCTGTCTCTTCCAAGCACCCTGAGGTTCCGACTGTGTGGTCTGGATAAATCCCAGGCCCGAGACAGAAGCCTGGACCTCCTGCCTTATGATGGTTCTCACATTGGTCATTAAGGAGGCTTGTTCCTCTCTATTTTCACCGTACAGACCTCATGGAAGTGTGCCTGGGGATCGCCCGCTGGAGCACACACTGGAACGCACGCTGCCTGCAAACGCGGGGAGGAGGTGGCAGGAAGACCGCCCGGCCACTGCGTGCTGGAGGCGGTGCACTGATGCCGGACGCGACCCGGAAGCACCGGGGGGACGTGGCCGGAAGTGCGCATGGGGCACTCCCGCTGGAATGCCCGCAGTGTGGGGAGGAAGCCTGGAGGCAGTGCGTCCTGAGAAGAGAGCCCCGAGGCAGGGGAAAGCTGCTCGAACCTCAAGAGCAGCATTACACTGAGGTAGGCTGAGAGACACTTCAGGAGGGGTGTCAGCCGGAGATCGCTTGGCGGCAGGAAATGAAATGCAGGGCCCCCCGATCCTAGTTGATCTGCCCGGTATGGTCAGGGATAGGTGCTCCTCTCGTCATTCCTATCCTCCGTGGGACAGGAAAAACACTGAAAGGTGGTAAGGGGAGGGTCCTTTTAACCTCTTGTTTCCTGTCCCAATGAGGACAAAAAGTACGTCCTCCATGGTGCTGTCAGGTGGTGAACTGGAAAATATGGTTTTGTAAGTTTAGTTGTAAAAATGAGAAATCGCAGGTCAACTTTTAACCTTTATAACTTCCTCGCAAAATCAGTGGGATGCATTGAAGCGCTCCAGCGTCATGACCTCATGGTCAGAATTGAAAAAAATGGTCTGGTAAGGAAGGTAAAAACATAGAGGTCCCCAGACATCTTCTAATGCATCCCATGACCCTATTTGCTTTGGTGGCAGCTGCCTGACACTGGGCACTCCAATTTAGCTTCTTATTGACTAAGATGCCTAAGTCTTTTTCCATGTCTGATTTCCCCAGCAGTTTCCCATTTAGTAAGTAATTATAGCATCTGTTTCTCCTTCCCATGTGCATAACCTTACACTTATTTGTGTTAAACCTCATTTGCCATTTTTCAGCCCAATTCTCCAATTTACTCAAATCTGTCTGTAGTTGCAAACTGTCCTTCTTTGTGTTAACTACCTTACATAGTTTTGCATCATCTGCAAATACTGATATTTTACTGTCTAAGCCATCCACTAGATCATTAATAAATATATTAAATAGTAGGGGGCCCAAAACAGAACCCTGTGGTTCCCCACTAGTAACCCTGGCCCTAGTAACATGCAGTATACAAGCAGTATAGTAACGTTGGAAGCAGGCGTAGATGCCACACGTCCTTCCAATCTACCTCCAGCAACTCCCGTCACCATTCTTCTATCCCTCAAAACGCCTCTCTAGGTACCAACGCAGACGCAGCTCGGATAGGAGCTGCCGCAGATCGCGGGCCTCGGGATGGCTTTCATCAGCCACATCTGAAGGGTCCGACATCGCAGCATCCAGATATCGGTTACGCGACAAACGCACTAAGTCACACTCACCCTCCAAGGCCATCAGCCGGGGAAAACCATCCCCCAACGGCTTCCAGCCACGCCAGCTGCCATGCAGTCGCACAAGACAGAGCCATAATTCCGCCATCACATGGTTGTAATCAGGCTCGAGCGCACGACATTCCATCATGTGCTCCATCGTTGGCTAACAACCTGGAATGCGCATCTCAAGCTTCTTTGGTTTCCAGTCAACGCATCGGCCAGTCCATCGCGTTAGCAGGAGCCAGAGTTTCCCCATCCTGTGACATTGCCCCGTGAACATCAGGAGCCGAGGTTCCTCCAGGATCGGTGAACACTCCTCCAGAGTCACAGAGCGGTGAGTGTTTCAAAAGTAGCGAGGAACTGTTATGCTACGGGGGTAACTTAAAAGAAAGGGAGCTAACCTCAGCGATAAAGGACATAATTCTACACCTATCACATCTGAGCGATACAGCAGTGAACACTACAACAATACAGTCAGCGAGTCTACACAAAGACGCCTTTTTCTGCAGGATCAGCCAACTAGGCGCTCACATAGATCAGGAGACTAGGCAAAAAATCTGAAACACCGATTATGTTGACATACGGTCGCTGTTATCAGCTGACCAACAAACGGTGGATAAAGCTAACGAACGGGGATATGATAGGAACAGATCAAAAATAGCATTAACTATGAATAACTGGCTTCAGGCCTTCGCAGTATTGGGCTGCATTATGGGCCAGAAGCATCCGGAACGATGCTCTGAATTATCAGGACATGATATATAGTTCATACAAAACGCATGGCGGTTCAGCCTGGCGGCAGTATGACGAGGAGTTTCGCAGGCGGCTGACCCTACAGCCTGACCTAGGCTGGGGAGTTAAAGCAACAGACATGTGGTTGCATCTGATGCTGTCGCAGAAGCAGCCCCCTTTTCAGCTACGACCACTAATTACTCCGCAGCCGCAGGCCAACACTCAGTGGTCGTACGAAAACCTGGGGCCTGCTGGCTATTTAACGAGGGAAACTGCCGTTTCCACGCGCTATGCAAATTCAGACACGATTGCTCATCTTGCGGTCTGGGACACCCAGCATCAAGGTGCACTTGGCAGTCATACAAAGCTCCTACAAGTCAGAACCCCAGTGAGCATAATCACGATGGGCCCCTGGCTAGATTTCAACCGCAATAAAAAAGCTGCACAGCAACTTCAATCTGGCTTTACGGACATTTATTTTTATCCCTTTCAAGTTGACAAGAACGCCAACCCTATCTGATAAGCTAAAATCTGCTTGTGAATTCCCCGAAATCCTAAGACAAAAAATACAAAAGGAGGTGGAATTAGGTAGAGTAGCAGGTTCCTTTCAGTCGCTACCCTTCAAAAATTTCAAAATATCGCCATTAGGCATTATTCCAAAAAAGGAACCCGGTAAATATTGCCTAATCCATCATCTGTCTCACCCAAAGGGCGAATCGGTTAATGACACTATGTCTCCAGAAGAAGCTTCTGTCACATACGCATCGTTCAATAAGGCGATAGAACTAGTCCGGGCAGCCGGACCCGGCGCCCTGCTGGCTAAATCCGACATAGAATCGGCATTCCGTTTACTACTTGTGCACCCCAAATGTTTCCATCTACTGGGCTGCAAAGTGGACCAGAACTATTATTTTGATATGTGCTTACCAATGGGATGTTCCATCTCATGTCACTATGTCAAGTTATTCAGTACCTTCTTGGATTGGGTAGTTCGGTACGAAACAGGCAGTAAATCCCTAGTTCACTACCTTGATGATTTTTTGTTCGTCGGCCCCAGAAATTCTAAACTCTGCTCCTACTCACTAGAGAAATTCAAAGCAATCTCACAGCAATTCGGCGTACCATTATCACCCGAAAAAACAGAGGGACCATGCAATACATTTCCTTTCTTAGGCATCGAAACACACACCAATTCAATGGTTTTCTGTTTACCGGCGGATAAAATACAAAAAATAAGGCAGATGTTGGAAGGCTTCCGCAGAGTTTACAAAGTAACCCTACAGCAAATGCAAGCATTATTGGGTCTACGGACGTTCGCCTGCCGTGTAATGCCGGTTGGCAGGGCATTCTCGCGCAAACTATCGCTGGCAACAAAAGGCGCATCTCATAAATAGGCTCACTCACGCGTTAAAAGCAGATTTACTAGTATGGCAGACGTTCCTGCAATCGTACAACGGTCACACATGTGTCATGGCTAGAGAGACTGCAAGCAAGGATTTAGGTCTGGCAATAGGATGGAGCAAAAAGAAGGTTTTGCAGGAATCTACAAAAATCAATGGTGCAAAAATGAATGGCCGGAGCTATGGACCACATCAAACTTGGGGCGCGACCCAGCCCTATGAAGTTTGCAATTGTGGCGGCTGTTGAGATATGGGCTAATCAGTTGAAAAATAACATTTGTTTCCAAACAAAAAATACGAAAACAGCAAGGAGTCTAAACCACATGTCATCTTCATCCCTGCCCATACTTGCTCTATTACATTGGCTAGCGCTGCTATGCCTAGAAAACAATATTTGGTGTAGAGCCACCGTTGAGGCGGAAGTAGACGACAAAATCATTAACTCATTGTTATATTCCGATTGGCAGGCTTTCAGAATCTAGCATCCCAAAGCGCAACCCCGGGGTATTCAATGTCCACTATCCCTGTGGGATAGTGGCCGTGCCTTCGTGTTGCCGGCAACCTGGCAGGTCTATGGTAAGGCTTGGGAGGAGTGGTTCTCATTAATTCAGGGTAGGCAAGTTGATAAATGCAACCGAACACGAGTCGCGGTGACGGCGGAATTTCTAGTAAGGCTGAAGGAAGGTGTGTCGTCAGGGACATCAGCGCAACGGAAATTATCGGGGTTAGCCTTTTTCTTTCCACTAATGGGATGGGCAGACATAGCAAAGTTCTTTTTCATTAAGCAAGTCATTCAAGGATGGAAAAGGCTTCAACCAAGCCAAGAATGCTGAAATTATTACATGACATTATTTCGATATCCCCGTCAGTCTGCAAATCGCAATACGAGGTGGTCCTCATATCTGCAGCTTTTGCAATCGCCTTTTTTGGAGCACTGCGCATTAGCGAATTACTACCACGGTCAAAAAATGCGTTGGAAGGAGGTCTAATTAATGAGGACATAGTCATATGCAGCAACGCTCTGCACATTCGGGTGAGGAAATCCAAGTGCGATCCCACCGCTAGGGGAGCATGGGTCCTTGTTAACACTACAGATCGCCCAGTTTGCCTGCTAAAAATCGTCGAAAGATGCGCCGTAATAAAACATGCAAGTAGATCTTTCTTCACTCATACAGACGGTCCCCTCTGACCAAGTACCAATTCTAGGCAATTTTCAAGCTGTGCTTGGAAAAAAACGGCGCTAATCCAAAGGAGTATGGGACACATTCGTTCCGAATCGGGGCAGTCACAGAAGCAGCTAGGGCAGGAGTGTCAGAGGCCGAGGTGCAGAGAATGGGTCGATGGAAATCCGCATGCTTCACCAGATACATAAGACCTGGTTTGCTGAATTAACATATGTTATCTCTTACAGGACTTGAAGTTTGGGTTGTAGGACATTCCTATGTCTATTGGGCGGAAAAAAGGGATAAACTGCATCCGGGAGGAAGAATTCTGGGCCTCCTGGGCCTAGAAGTTAACTGGAGGGGTATCAGAGGCCTCCAATGGAAACAGGTGTTCACAGAGATGGTTGACATTTCAAGAAGGGCAAAACGCCCGGTGATAATGGTGTTACACGCCAGTGGCAATGATCTAGGCAAGCAAAAGGTGGCTAATCTGTATAAATGGATGACAACGGATATGGAATGGTTCAGCTGTTTATTCACAAATATGATACTGTTGTGGTCAGAGATGATACCACGGGCCGTTTGGCATGGCGCAAGAGATAAAAAAGCCATAGAGCACACAAGGAGGAAATTCAACGCCCGGATGGGAAAATTTGTGAGAAAACAGGCCGTAACGCTGATAGGTGGGGGTTGGAGTCACGTGTAGGTTATACACGGGATCCTCCGTGGCAGAAGAAGCGGAGGAGGGCAAAGGTTCTTAACTGCTCGCTGGGCCAACTAGCCTGTTGATCATGGACAGGAGCTCGGCGTGAGCCATCTGCTACGAAATGTAATTGTCTTTCTCTGCTTATGTAATTAATAAACTGTGACCGACTTGTTCAAAACACCTAGGACTGAGTGTGTTTCAATACGGGATTAGAGGGAGGGGGGGAAGCACTGGTTACGACACACAGGTCTCCACAGGCTGGCAGGCGTGGTACTGCATAAGGAGCGTGCCTCTGACTGTGGAGCCCATGTAACAACAATAAAATACTATAATAATTTCATGGAAGCAATACCCATTTAATAATAAATTAAAGATGAAAAAGATGCACTAAAGTATAGCACTATGAAATGGGTCTATAGGTGGATATAATGGGACCATCACAAAAAATATATTGCATATAAAGAGAAAAGAAGCATAGTAACATAACATAGTAACATAGTAATTAAGGTTGAAGGAAGACTTTAAGTCCATCTAGTTCAACCCATATCCTATCCTAACTTGCCCTAACATGTTGATCCAGAGGAAGGCAAAAAAAAACCATGTGGCAAACAGTAAGCTTCACATTGGGGAAAAAAAATCCTTCCCGACTCCACATATGGCAATCAGACTAGCTCCCTGGATCAACGCAATATTAAGGAAACTAGTGTATATACCCTGTAATATTATACTTTTCAAGAAAGGCATCCAGTCACTTCTTAAATTTTAGTTGGGAATCACTCATTACATCATATGGCAGAGAGTTGCATAGTCTCACTGCTCTTACAGTAAAGAATCCGCGCCCGTGAGTATGCTTAAACCTTCTTTCCTCCAGACGTAGAGGATGCCCCCTTGTCCCAGTCACAGGTCTAAGAGTAAAAAGATCATTAGAAAGGTCTTTGTATTGTCCCCGCATATATTTATACATTGTAATAAGATCACCCCGAAGCCTTCGATTTTCCAAACTAAATAACCCCAAGTGAAATAACCTGTCTTGGTATTGCAGACCCCCCAGTTCTCTAATAACCTTGGTCGCTCTTCTCTGCACCCACTCCAGTTCAGCTATGTCTTTCTTATACACCGGAGACCAGAACTGTACACAGTATTCCAAGTGTGGTCGCACTAGTGACTTCGATCAAAAAAGTCCAATACAATACAATTAGATATGAAAATACAAAATTAATTTTAACGTATATCAGAAATGAAGGAAATGGTGGGATAAAAGTCAAATAACCATAGAAAGCACATGAGCAAAAATGGGGCACACAAAGGGTGAATGGACCAAAGGGATATACATGATTTTATCACAGCATAACAGCAAAATTGCAAAGATATTAAAAATATATTGTATTATCCCAAATCACAATAATATGACCAGGCCAACAAAATACTGTCGGTACCCAGTTTCCCCCCCTCGCACCAATCCCCTTGGTGATGCACTAATGGGAATACCCCAGCCGGCCAATGGTTCTTAAAGAGGAAGGGTCCTACTGCCACACCTACAGGGGTTCAGTAAAGTCCTTTTTTCCCTGGTGGACACCTGGAAGCTTTTGTCCCACCCTCCCTTATAGTGGTTAATGAGGGTGAATGGCTATACTAACTGGTGGATAGATGTAAATTATATTACAAAAAAGTATATATGGTGCTATTTGACCCAGTTTTGATTACTTGTTAGCATTCTTGACATCATTTCCTATAAATACTAACACCGAGGCCGCTGTAGGCCACGCCTCCTGAGGAAGAAGCGGTGAAATGCGCGTTGGGGCGGAAGGCCTGGGGAATCCTTGATTATACATTAGATGTAAGTACAGCGCATAGTTTAATTACAGGCGTCACTATTTGGGTCGCGGTTTAAGCACTGGCAGCAGTATATAATTGTCCACCTGTAGTGGGCTTATCTAATTGTAGTATCCAGTTTGTATCGCATATATTTATTAGCACTGGAAGATTGCATGATACTCTATTGTCAGTGTACTAATCAGCCTTATTTGCACTATAAAAGCACTCTTTGCACTTTAATCTTGGTCTGATTATGTAGTGAGTCTATTTATAAAGTTAAAAATCTGCATTTTATATGTCAGTATTGAACACTTTAGGACGCTTGTATGCTGACAATATATGGTTTCAGCTATTCAAAACTATCTGTACTGTTTATTTTGGATTAACCCCCGTGTTAGCCTGCATAGTGGGAAACTCTGCTTATTGTGTATATATTTTTAATATATTTCAATAAAATTGTTTACATATTTTTTCCTAAATACTCGTTGTTTCTTTCCGCTATAATTAGCTAGAAGAATTATGTGCTATTGCATTGTATCTGGAGTTAATGAGGTGATATTGTTGTATCCATAATTTTTTTTTTTTGGGAATATTTGTAATAATGTGTATATACTGTATAACTAACTATTGCTAACTTTACTAAGTCACAGCAGAAGAAGCAGAGGAGGGCAAAGGTTTGTAACGGCTCGTTGGGCCAACTCGCCTGTAGATTGTGGACAGGAGCTCGGCGCGAGCCGCCCGCTACAAAATGTAATTGCCTTCTCTGCTTATGTAATTAATAAACTGTGACCGACCTGCTCAACCCACCTAGGACTGTGTGCGTTTCATTACGGGCTTGGAGGGAGGGGGGAAGGCACTGGTTACGACACACAGGTCTCCACAGTCTTAATTATACCATTAATAACGACGATCACAACCCCGGGGTCGGTAAAAACAGACCCGATTCAAGTTCTCTGGAGTCTTGGCTAGCCCCGGCAGCTGGGGGGGGGTGGCGCTACACACTTTTTCCTCAGTGGCGTTAATTAACGGCGCTGTGGCTTAAGTATCCTTAATTGCTGCTGTTAAAAGGCATATCGGCGGTCGTTAAGAGGTTAATGGTTATCTTAATGAAAAATTTTAAAAAAAAAATTGATAAGGCTGTGCCTTAAACTACAATAAGATAAAGCAAGAACTCTCACCTCTGGCACATGCAAATGTATGTGTGATGTCACTAAAAATCCATTAGCTGGGTGTTTCTTCATCAGAAAGGCACGTGCAAACGTGTAAGCAATCTTAGCACTCTCTTTCATAACATCTCCAAGCTGGCCTGTTACTTCTAAGGAACCATCTTTATTATCTTTGTCTAGGGGTCGGCGTAGTGATGTCTCAATAAAAAGGGTCGAACCACCTGCAAAATAGAATGCAATATAGAAGTTAAGAAGACCTTTCACCGAAAGTAATTGTGGCAGCAGAACAGAGTAAAAGACTTGTTTGTTTGTTTTTGCTTTGCCACTCTGTTGCGGCGATATTAGCAAAGTATTTGGCATCTAATTAGTGTACTTTCTTTTTTTTACTCCTTTATCCCCCAAGGATGGCTTGCATGCCAATTTTTAGAAATCTGACCATAGTCCCTTTATGAGGTAATAACTCTGAAATGCTTCCTTGGATCTCGGTGATTCTGACATTTTGTCGTCACTACATATTGTACTTCATGATAGTGGTAAAATTTCTTTGATATGACTTTTTATTTGTGAAAAAATGGAACTTTGGCAAAAATTTAGCAATTTTCCAACTTCGAATTTTCATGCACTTAAATCAGAGATATGTCACATAAGATACTTAAGTAACATTTCCCACATGTTTACTTTACATCAGCACAATTTTGGAACCCAATTTTTTTTGGTTAGGAAGTTATAAGGGTTATAAGGTAAACAGCGATTTCTCATTTTTACAACCCCATTTTTTTTTTAGGGACCACATCACATTTGAAGTAATTTTGAGGGGTCTATATGATAGAAAATACCCAAAAGTGACACCATTCTAAAAACTGCACCCTGAAGGTGCTCAAAACCACGTTCAAGAGGTTTATTAACCCTTCAGGTGCTTCACAGGAATTTTTGAAATGTTTAAAAAAAAAAAAAAATGAACATTTAAGATTTTTTCACAAAAAATTGACTTCAGATCCAATTTTTTTTTTTATTATCAAGGGTAACAGGAGAAAATGGACGCCAAAAGTTGTGCAATTTGTCCTGAGTGCGCTGATATGTGGGGTTAAACCACTGCTTGAGTGCATGGCAGAGCTCTGAAGGGAAGGAGTGCCGTTTTACTTTTTTCAACGCAAAATGGTCTGGAATTAAGATCGGATGCCATGTCGCGATTGGAGAGCCCCTGATGCGCCTAAACAGTGAACACCCCCCACAAGTGACCCCATTTTGAAAACTCGATCCCCCAAGGAACTTATCTAGATGTGTGGTGAGCACTTTGAACCAATTGTTTCAATAAAGTTTATAACGCCCGGCCGTGAAAATAAAAAAATCATTTTTTTCCCCACAAAAATGATTTGAGTCTCCAATTTTTAATTTTTCCAAGGGTAACAGGCGAAATTGGACCCCAAAATTTGTTGTCCAATTTGTCCTGAGTAAGCTGATACCCCATATGTGGGCAGAAACTACTGTTGTTTCTAATAGATGTGCCCTTTTCTAGGCAGCTGCGGGCTGCTATTTTTAGGCCGGGGGTCTATATCAATGCCCCCTTACCAGCCTGAGGATACCAACCCCCAGATGTGAGCTTTAGCAAGGCTGGTTTCCAAAAATAGGGGGGACCCCACGTCATTTTTTTAAAGTAATTTAAAAAACAGCATGGGGACCCCTCTATTCCTGATAACCAACCTTGCTGAAGCTGATAGCTGAGGATTGCAGCCCCCCCCCCCCCCAAGCTCTGAGTTTTGCCTGGCTGGTTATAGAAAATACAGGGGAACCCACGCCGTCTTTTTCATTTATTTATAGCACAGGCAGTGGCTGATGAATACCACCCATCAGTCGCTCCTGCTGTCACTGTTATTAGAAGCAGCAGGGGTAGGCTGATGGGAGTAATAGACCCATCAGCCGAAGCCTGCTGTCTCTTTTATCACTTAAATTTAACGCTCATCATTCTTCCCTGCTAGCGCCGATCGCCGGCAGAGCAGCGGAGAATGATGAGAGCCGTGTCCAGCACGCAGCGCCAGGGAACAGCACTTACTGCAACGGTTCTTCCCTAGCGCCCGTCCATATGGTACTGGTGCGGCACACGGTTGCCACATGTATTACACACATGGACACTGACATCTCCGGTATCGGAAATATCAGGACATGTGAAAGAGGCCTTATAGCGGGTTTTTATGTTTGGCAGTAGTGATTAGCGAACGTGCTTGCCACTACTCGTTACTCGCCCGAGTATCACGGTACTGCGTGAGCACAGAGCATTTCTGTGATTACTCGGCAGGAACTCGGGTCTCCACCCAGCTTTTTTGGTGGACATTACAGGCCCAATCATGATGCAGGGATTGTCTGCCAGGCAATGAAACACCGCAGTCATCTTTGTTGTGGTCGTGCAGTGACAGCCTGGCCGCACAGCATCATCAGGGGTATAAGAGCCCAGACACCGCCCTGCTTGGTACATTCAGCTCCGGATTGAGATAGTGTAGGGAGAGCTGCTGATGAGATAAGGTCAGAATTGAGGTGTTATTAGTTAGTGTGGGGTCTACCATCCTAAACTACTCAAATTCAGCTAAACCAACAGTCCTTCTAAGAACTAATTCCAGAGTATATAGGTTCCAGTGTCAGGTAGGCACGGTAGTGTACGACGCTCTATATACTTCAGTGCAAGGCCTGCAGGCACTGTATGTGTGTATATAGATCATTGCATACATCAAGAGAGTCCATGCCCTTCCTGCGTTCTGGTGCTGCTGCTGATAACTGTAGGCTATATTGGCCATATATAGCTAGCCCCAGGCGTAATTGGAATACAGGCCACACATTTTTTGGTGTGGTATCTCTCTCAGCTCATATCTGTGTGTGCTCAAAGTTTGGCCAGTTTACAACGGTTTTCTTTTTTGTCTTTGGTGTCACTGTACTTATATACAGCAGTAATTCCCCCCTTCCCCCCAAAAAAGAAAAAAAAAAACAAAAAAAAAAAAACACATTTGTAGTAGTGGTATCTCCGTGCCAGCTCATATTTGTGTGCTTTCAAAGTATGGCCAGTTTTAGGCCGGTTTTCCTTTTCTGTCCTAGGTGTCACAGTACTGATATACAGCACTAGTTAGCCCAAAAATAAAAAAAAGGGCATACATTTGTCGTAGTGGTATTGCCGTGCCAGCTAATATCTGTGCATGCTAAAAGTTTGGCCAGTTTAGGACAAAACATTGTATTTTTCTTTGCAGTCTCTTAACGTAGTTATTTCATCTGATAAGACCAAAAACATTTTTACCATTTTAGTCCAGATAGGTAAAAGTGTGATTTTCAAGCACACATCACTGAGACAACTGATCCCACACTAGGACACTCCGAAGAGCTGTTCAGTTTTCTATTTGGAGATTTGAGACTCTCACCCAGTCCACTTGAAGCGGGGCAAGATGCTATTCCATGTAGCGATGCACAAATCTTGGAGCAGCCACGGTCACAAGAGGTGGACAATGATCAGACACAATTGCCGGAAAGTCAAGAGGAGGACCAGGGTGGGGACGTGGAAGATGAGGTGATGGATGATGTAGTATCAGACCCAACCTGGCAGGAGGACATGCAGAGCGAGGACAGCAGCACACAGGGGGAGGTATGTGTTGCACCACTTCAGGCAGGAAGAAGCAGCGTGGTGGCTGCAGACAGAAGGCGTGCAACTGTTCCCCGTAACACCAACCTGACGGAAGTTGCCAGGCCAACTGTTTGGTGTTATCGGCAGAGTCTTTAAAAAATAACCAGACTTAGGAAGACCTAACAGGCCATTTGCAACAACTGTCATGCCAGCATCAGCAGGGGTAGCAAAACTACCAGCCTTACCGCCACCAGCATGAACAGAGGCACATGGCAGCAAAGCACTCAACTTTGTGAGCCCAACCCCAGGCTCCAGGAACAGTGTCGGCAGGTGACACCACTGCTTCTTCCACTGTTGTGCGTGCAAGCCAATCCCCTGTCCACGGTGCATGCGAAGATGCCTCCTGCCCTGCACCTGCCCACTATCAAAATAGCACCATCATCAAGCACGTCCACATCCTTGTCCCAGGGCAGCTTTCAGTTGTCCATACCCCAGTCATTGGAATGTAAGCGTAAATATGCAGCCAACGCCCCACAGGCCAAAGTATCCTCATATTTCTCGTCTGCTTGCGGTCGAAATGTTGCCTTTTAGGCATGTGGAGATGGAAGCTTTCCGCAACCTGATGGCGGCGGCTGTCCCAAGGTACTCTGTCCCCAGCCACCAGGGCTGTGGAGTCGGAGTCGTGGCCTCGGTGCTCATTTTGGTGGAGTCGGAATAAAATGGACCGACTCCGACTCCTAAAATATATAATAAATTGGGTACAGTAGTTCAATGCAGTATGTGCTGAATATTTTCTCATAGGAATTTGGGAAAGTTATGAAATGTCCTATAAATGGCTGTTTTATTCCTGATCTAAGGCTACATTCACACACAGCGTTTCTGCTGCGTTTTTTGAGGATAAGTTTTTCAGCTGCAAAAGCAGATCAGCTTTTTAAAAAACGGCAGCACCTGAAAGGTTTTTGAGCACATAGATAATGTTTTCAATAGCAAAAAACAACTGTCATGCTGTCTTTTCAGCGTGGATGGCCTGAGAACAGGGAAGAAGATGAAGATGAAGAGTCGTCCTGTTGAGGAGGACACGGAAGGCTTGCCTGTTACTAGTCTTGCACGCATGGCTGACTATGTTGCGCTGCCTTTCAATCTCTTGTTCCAGAGGCAGACAGGTGTACCAAAATGGTGCAGTACCATAGGGCCATTGTTGCTGAATTATTAAAAAAAATTCCCTTCTCAAAACGCGGGTGGCAGAGATAACAGTTCGTTGGCCAACCAAGCAGGATAGGCGAGACAGACAAGTCCACTTCAGCAGAGGCAGGGGAACACTGGCAAAGTTCTGGGACAGTCTTCTAAGACCCTCCCATCGCCCATGCACTTAGGTGCAGGGTAATCTCACAAGGAATGCAATCTTCTCTTCTGACTTTACCAACGGCCTCTGTGATTCCTCTGTGCCTTTTAATTATTGGGTATCCAAACTCGACACGTGGCATGAGCTGGCTCTTTACGCCTCGGAGGTTCTGGCATGCCCTACCGCTGGCGTTTTGTCCAAGTGGGTTTTTTGTGCTGCTGGTAGCATTATCAGAGATAAGCGCATTCGCCCTTCTATGGAAAATGCAGAGAGGCTGACTCTTATAAAAATGAGCAAGGGATAGATTGGACCTGACTTCTCGATACCACCAAATCATGACAGCGAAGCATAAACTCCAATGTAGTGTTTTTTTGGGAGGTGTATTCCCATGCACCTCTTCACAAACAAACATGGATATACGCTTCCTGATTTTGGCTATTTAGTGTCCTTTTCCTCCTTCTCTTCACTGTCCATCACCACTTCAACACCAGGGTGAATGTATTCTTTCATGCTCTGGCCACTATGTTTTGGCAAAGGTGTTATGATGCTCGTCACCAAAATACAAAAATTGTAGTTACTTACCGATAACGGTATTTCTCTGATCCCATGACGGCACCACGGAGAGAGGGATCCGCCCTCAGGGACAGGAAACCTACAGATGAAAAAGGGCAGTACCTATCTCCCACATCAGTTGGCTTACAGAGCATTACACAGAACTCTCAGCTGCAACTCAAACTGTTATAAAAAAAATCCAACATTAAACAAATTAAGCTTAACAAAGGCACCGCGTGGCTAAGTACTAAAGCTAACTAACTCACTCTTATGTGCACACCTGTGTGTGTGAAAGGGAGGGGATGTACGGGTGCCATCATGGGATCAGAGAAATACGGTTATCGGTAAGTAACTACGATTTTCTCTTTCACCCATGACGGCACCACGGAGAGAATTACAAAGATTGTACATCTAGGGAGGGACCACCGCCTCCAGAACCCTTTTCCCAAAGGTGAGATCTGAAGAGGAGGTCAAGTCTAGACGGTAATGTTTGAAAAATGTAGAGGGGGAAGATCAAGTGGCAGCTCTACATATCTGATCTATTGAAGCGCCGGCTTTCTCTGCCCAGGATGATGCCACTGCTCTGGTTGAGTGGGCCCTTACGTCCTCCGGTATGGCCGCCCCGCAAGAGGAGTAGGATAGGGTGATGGCTTCTCTCATCCACCTCGCCAGTGTGGCCTTCGATGCTTTTTGACCCTTCCGAGGACCTTGAAAGCAAACAAACAGAGCCCTATCCTTCCTAAACTCCCTCGTGGTTGTTAAATATTGGACCAGGCATCTTTTTACATCTAAAGTGTGCAACACCTATTCTGTTTTGTTTTTGGGATTGGGGCAGAAAGAGGGTAGGGAGATTTCCTGGGTCCTATGAAACTGTGAAGACACCTTGGGGAGATATGCTGGGTCGGTTTTAAGAATTACCCCATCATCCAGAATTTACGTGAAGGGTGCGTGGGCAGACAGAGCTTGCATGTCACTAATGCGGCGGGCAGAAGTTAAGGCTACGAGGAAGGAAGTTTTAAGTGACAATATTTTTAAGGGAGCCTCCACTAGGGGTTCGAAGGGAGATTTGGTTAGTGCGTTTAGCACTAGGTTTAGATCCCAGGGGGGGTGGTGTGCAGAGGGATCGGCCTGGACCTTACTTGAGGCTCTAATGAATCTCATAACCCATCTATTTTTGGCTAGGTCATGGTTATACAGAGCTCCCAAGGCCGCCACCTGTACTTTTAAGGTGCTGGTAGCTAACCCCTTTTCCAACCCCCTCTGTAGGAATTCCAGAATCTTGGCTACAGGGATTTCACCCGTTGGGTATGAGCCTGACACTGACATGAACTTCTTCCACACTTTGCCATATGCTTTAGTGGTTACTGGCTTTCTACTTTGTAGTAGTGTGGATACCAAGTTTGACGAGAAGCCCTTGTTACTTAGGAGCTCCCTCTCAAAAGCCAAGCTGTCATGTGTAGGTTTTTTATGTGGGGGTGATACACTGGTCCCTGGGGATCAGTTACGGACATTCTTCTCAGCCAGGAGAACCATATTCTCCGTGGCCAGAAGGGCACTATTACCACTACCGTTGCCTTGTCTTCCCGTATGTTCCTCAGTACTAAGGGGATGAGAGATATTGGTGGGAAGGCGTAGGCCAGATGATAACCCCAGGGTATCGTGAAAGTGTCTAGCACTACTGGGCCCCCCCGGGGATCGATCGAGCAGAAGGTTTCCAGCTTCCGGTTCTGACTGTTCGCAAATAAGTCTATTTGTGGCTGGCCCCAGAGTTTCACGATCTAGTTGAAGATTAACTGGCTTAGGCTGGTTTCACACTTGCGTTTTTTTTCGCGGTATTTTAGCGCTAAATAGCGCATGCGTTTTTTTTCCTATACTTTGCATGGGATGCGCTTATGTGCGCATACACATGCGTTTGTACGCGTTTTACAGCGCATGCGTTTTTTTGCGGTATGCGCTCGGGCGCACAAAATGCAACCTGTTGCATTTTTTGGTGCGTCCGACTTGCCTCAAAAAAACGCATGCGCGCGCAATGTGTTTTTTTACAGCAAGACAACCATTATAGTCTATGGGTGCGCATATGTGCGCATTGGCATGCTTATGTATGCGTTTTTTTGCACATGCGTTTTTTTTTGTTAACTATGGAATTTAGGGGTTTGGGTTAGAGTTAGGGTTAGTTAAGGGGGTTTAGGGTTAGGGTTAGGGTCATGGTTAGGGTTAGGTTTAGGGTTAGTTATGGTTTAGGGTTTGGGTTAGGGTTAAGTATGGTTTGGTTATGGGTTAGGGTCAGGGTTAGGGTTAGGGTCAGGGTTAGGGTTAGTTAGGGTTTAGGGTTTGGGTTAGGGTTAAGTATGGTTTGGTTAAGGGTTAGGGTCAGGGTTAGGGTTAGGGTCAGGGTTAGTTAGGATTTAGGGTTTGGGTTAGGGTTAAGTATGGTTTGGTTAAGGGTTAGGGTCAGGGTTAGGGTCAGGGTTAGGGTCAGGGTTAGGGTTAGGGTCAGGGTTAGGGTCAGGGTTAGTTAGGGTTTAGGGTTTGGGTTAGGGTTAAGTATGGTTTGGTTAAGGGTTAGGGTCAGGGTTAGGGTCAGGGTTAGGGTCAGGGTTAGGGTCAGGGTTAGGGTCAGGGTTAGGGTTAGTAAAGTCATGGTTTGGGTTAGTGTGAGGGGCCACCTAATGTTGGAAAAAAACGCAAACGCGGTAAAAACGCACTAAAAACGCATACAAACGCATAAAAACGCTGCGTTTTTTTCATGCATGCTCATAAAAATGCTTGAAAAAAACGCAGCAGTTGTATGCTTTTGTATGCGTTTTTTCAATGCGTTTTTTTGCGGGAAAACGCGCTGCAAAAAAAAGCAAGTGTGAAACCAGCCTTAGTTCCCACTCCCCCTGTTTTAGACGTGACCTGCTTAAAAAGTCCGCCGTTCGATTTTCTGCACCTTTTATGTGAAGGGCTGTCAGGTATTCTAGATAGTGCTCTGCCAGGTGGAAGATGGATTTTGTTACCTCCATCAGTGGTCGAGATCTGGTGCCCCCCTGGAGGTTTAGGTATACCACCACTACCTGGTTGTCTGAGAAGACCCTTGTGTGATGGGAACGAAGGGAGTCCAGAAAATGAATGAGAGCTAGTTTTACTGCTAGCAGCTCCCTCATATTTGAGGAAGCGGACCTTCTTCCCTGGTCCCAGGCCCCCTGTGCCACTTGGTTGTCTAGATGTGCACCCCACCCCCAGGGGCTTGCGTCTGTAGTTAGGATCTTTGTTGCAGGCAATGTCCAAGGAACCCCCTTGACTAGGTTGGCTGGAATTGTCCACCACATTAAGGAATGTTTTGTCTCTGGTGAGATGTTTAACTGCATGTCTAAATTCCCATGTAGGGAAGTGTTTGCATCTAATATTTCTCATTGTAAGTCTCGAATATCGCTCTGAGCCCACTGAACTGCTGGCATGCAGGCTGTCATGGATCCTAACAGTGACATCGCTTTTCTCAGGGTAATGTTTTGGGAGGCTATCATTTGTGACGCCATTTGTGTCATTTTTTTGAACCTTTGCCTGCGGCAGATAACATTTCTGTTCGATTGAATCCAGTGTTATCCCCAAATACTCCTGCACCTGACTTGGTACGAGTTTGGCCTTGGGCAAGTTCAGCATCCACCCTAGACTCTGTAGGGACCTCATGACTATGTCCAATTGTTGTTTGCAGTGGTGAGAGGTGACCCCTATTTTTAAGAGATCGTCCAGGTATGGGACTATTAGAATTTTTGCTCTCTTATGCGGGCCATTACCTCGGACATTACTTTTGAAAATACCCTTGGAGCAATGGCTAGCCCGAAGGGGAGGGCTCTGAACTGATAATGCTTTAACTCCCCCTGAATCGTCACCGTCACTCTGAGGTATTTCCTGTGGTCTCTGTGAATAGGCACATGATAATATGCGTCCCTCAAGTCTAATACGGCCATGAAGCAAGCTGGGGCAAGCATTTTTGTACAAGATTTTATTGTCTCCATTTTGAAGTGCTGAATTTCTAAAAATTTGTTCACATTTTCAGATTTATGATCACCCTGTACGAACCGTCTGGTTTCTTGCGAAGGAAAAGAGGGGAGTAGAAGCCTTTGCCCCTGTCTTGGTAGGGGACTTCTTGTAATACGTTTTTCTCCCTTAGGTTCGCTATTTCTTGTTGTAGAGCCAGCTGCTCTTGTGATGTCCTTTGAGGGGTTATCACGAAAGAGTTGTTTGGGAGGGAAATGAATTTTAGCCTCAGACCTTCCTTTATTATGTCCAGTATCCAAGAACTCGCAGATATTTTCTCCCAGGCCTGGAGAAAGTATGATAATCTTCCCCTGACCCGGGGAATACCTTCATTGTGGTTTCTTGTTGTCGGGGGTTTTTGTTAAACATAAAGCCTTTACTCTTGTTCCTTCTGTCCTCCCAACCTTTTTTGTTCCCTTTTGGGGGCTTCCGCCGCATAAACCTTCTGTTCCGAAAGGGTCGTTTGTATGACTGGCTGGGGAACCCGGAAAGGATTTTTTCTTGTCCCCGGCCTTGTCTAAGATGTCGTCCAGTATTGGGCCAAACAAGAATTCCCCCTCGCACGGGACTGCGCACAATTTGGCATTTGTCTACAAATCTCCCGGCCAGCATTTCAGCCATAAGGCGCGTCTTGCGGCATTTGAAAAGGCAGCTGTCCTGGCTGCCAGTCTGGTTGAGTCTACCGACGCATCCGCCAGAAACGCTGCTGCTCCCTTCATTACGGAAACTGACCTCTGTATCGTTTCCCTCGGGACCTTCTCCTTTGAGAATCTAAATGGTCCAGCCATACCATCAGGGCCCGTGCCGTACTTGTAGCTGCTATGGCTGGCTTTAGCCCCCCTCCTGCTGCTTCCCAAGCGTTTTTTAAAAAAGTTTCAGCTTTCTTATCCATTGGGTCCTTCAGGGTGCCCATGTCTTCGAAGGGCAGGGCAAACTTTTTAGAGGCTTTTGCGACCGCTACATCTAATTTAGGAGTTTTGCTCCAAAAGGAGCAGGCCGGGTCGTCAAAGGGGTATTTCCGCTTTGGTGTTAGGAGGACTTTTTTGTCTGGCTTTTTCCACTCTCGCTTGATGAGGGAGTGGATTTTCTCATTAATCGGGAAAGCCCTCCGTTTCTTTTGCTCTAGCCCTCCGAACATTATATCTTAGGCCATTTTCTTGGGGCGTTCGTCTACCAGCCCCATAGTTGTCCTCACAGCCTTTACCAGGGCGTCCGTCTCCTCAATGGGAAAGCAGCTGCGTCCCCCTTCTGATGATGATGAAGAGGATTGGGAGGATGATGAATCACTTGAGTCGGATAGTTCGCTTCCCGATTCACTGATGCTCGACTCTGGGGATCTATGCCTGGACCGGCGTTTCTTCTTTGAGGTCCTGGCACCCTTAAGGGCGTCTTCGATCTGAGTTTTTATTAACGTTTTGAGGTCTAAGGCAAACCCCGGGGATTCCTCTTGTATTGTCTGCTCTATGCAAGCCGCAGAGCTTTTTCTCCCTTTTAGGGGGTAGTTCCTCCGTGCATATAGCACATACCATGTGTTTAGATTTGGTAGTGCATTTACGCCCCTGAAAAAGAAAAATTAATAGTCGCAAATTAGCTGACGGGCATTCACGAAGATCACTCACCCTCCTGTGGAATGAATGATACCGTCTCGGGCGTAGGGATTATCTCCACTGCTGAATCCACTTCTGGCTGTGCCGCCATGTCCGTTTATTCCAATTTGCTCGAACTGAGCAACGAGCACCCGAGCATTTTAGTGCTCGCCCAACACTATTTGGCAGCTGTCACGCTAAAAGACGCTTTTTATTGCAAAAAATAGTTTTTGCATCACTACATTTTGACAGCTATAATTTTTCCATATTTTGGGCCACAGAGTCATGTGAGGTCTTGTTTTTTTGCGGAACGAGTTGATGATTTTAATGGTATAATTTTCAGACATTATATCTCTTTTTATGTTTTGACGCTTTTATATAATAAAAACAATTTTATAAAATAATAATTGTTTTTGCATCTCTATTTTGACAGCTATAACTTTATTTTTTCGCTGATGACGCTTTATGGCTGGTCGTTTTTTGCGGGACAAGATGACGTTTTCAGCGGTACCATGTTTATTTATATCCATCTCTTTGATTGCGTGTTATTCCACTTTTTGTTCGGTGGTATGATGATAAAGCATTGTTTTTTGCCTTGTTTTCATGATGTTCACTAAAGGGGTTAAATAGTGGGATAGTTTTATAGGTCGGGTCATTGCGGACCTGGTGATACTAAATATGTGCACTCTTATTTTTTAGATTTTTTTTCTTTCAAATATTTATTTATTGATAGAATATACAGGGTGGGTATTTATATGGATACACCTAAATAAAATGGGAATGGTTGGTATCAACTTCCTGCTTGTGGCACATTAGGGGAAAAACTTTTCAAGATGGGTGGTGACCATGGCAGCCATTTTGAAGTCGGCCAGTTGGGATCCATCTTTATTTTTTCCAATGGGAAGAGGGTTATGTGACTCATCAAACTTATTGAGCATTTCACAAGAAAAACAATGGTGTGCTTGGTTTTAATGTAAATTTATTCTTTCATGAGTTATTTACAAGTTGGAGAAAGAAAAATGTTGTGAAGAAGAAATGGAGAGTGGTGGTCAAGAGGGATTTCCTGTTAAGAGCAACAGAGGCCGCTATCTGCAGACCGGATATAACCTCAAGAGAAACGTGCTGCATTCCAGGTGCAAAAGTTAAAGATGTGTCTGACAGGATATCAGGACTCTTCAGACCGACAGATGACTACCCATTCCTGCTAATACATGTGGGGACAAATGACACAGCAAGAAACGACCTGAAAACCATCTGCAGTGATTTTGAAAACTTAGGAAAGAAAGTGAAAGAACTGGGAGCGCAGGTGGTCTTCTCTTCCATCCACCCAGTGGAAGGCCATGGAACAAGGAAGTGGAATAAGATTCTGCAGGTGAACAATTGCCTATGCCGATGGTGCCGTCAGTAAGGATTTGGATTTCCGGATCATGGAGTGTATTACCTATATGATGGACTACTTGCTAGAGATGGCGTGCACCTTACGAAGACTGGAAAACATGTATTTGGAAGTCGCCTTGCTATACTCATCAGGAGAGCTTTAAACTAGAACAATGTGGGAAGAGAAGCAAAATGCCAGGAAAAGCCATACACCTGACAAATGCTATTGAGAATTCTGCTATTAGAAGTGTGAGGAAAGAACAAAGACCAAAAAATCTAAATCTAAAAATATTGGAGAAAGAGAAACCAATCACAAACTAAAATGTTTCTATACTAATGCACAAAGCATGGGCAACAAACAAAGAGAATTGGAACTACTAACACAGGAAAAGAAATATGATGTCATTGGAATCACTGAAACTTGGTGGGACAATACACATGATTGGAATACAAGGCTAGAATGATACAACTTATGTGCAAGAAACAGACTTGATAAACAAGGAGGAGGTGTCGCATTGTATGTTAGAAACGCATATATTTGCACAGAGATTGAAGCTTCAGAGACTGGGAGTTCTGTGGAAACTGGGTACGAATACAAGGACAGAACAATGGAAAGGACACGATTGTAGGCATTTACTACAGATCGCCTGTGCAAGCTGAAGATATGGATGAACTCTTTATGCATCAAATGGCAAAGTTCTCCAAAAAATATGACATAGTTGTCATGGGAGATTTCAATTATCCAGACATTTGCTGGGAATCTCTCTCAGGCAAAACTAACAGGTCAAGGAAATTCTTATCCTCTCTTGCTGACAACTTTATCTTCCAAAAGGTAGGGGAGAAAACAAGGGGAACTGCTACCTTGGATCTAATCCTTATAAACAGGGAGGAAATGGTTGAGGAGGTAAAAGTGTCTGGGACCCTAGGAGGTAGCGACCATGTTATTTTAGAATTTTGGATAACTAGAGGAGGAAGATCTGTGAAGACTCAGACATCAAGGCTAGATTTCAGAAAGGCAGATTTTAAGGGATTCAGAAAAAGAATTGGAGGGATCCAATGGCTGGATATCCTTAAAGACAATAATGTCCAGTAAGGATGGGAAATCTTGAAAAATGAAATTCTCAAAGCACAATTGTTATCAATTCCGAAAAGAGGGAAGAATAGGAAGCGTTTAAGGAAACCAGGATGGATGAACACAGAACTTAAGCACATGCTAAAAAGGAAGAAAAAAATGTTTATAAAATGGAAAGAGGGAGGCATATCTAAAGAAGAATATAATGCTGTCTGCAGAACCTGCAGGGCACAAATCAGATTATCTAAAGCGGACAATGAATTGAGCCTTGCAAGAGACATCAAAAGCAATAATAAAGGATTTTGGGCATGTGGCAAAAGTAAAAGAAAAGTCAAAGATGCAATAGGATTTTTACTGGATGAAAATGATGAAATGGTAAGACAGGATGTTGAGAAGCCCAAACTTTTAAATTCCTATTTTGCATCTGTTTTCCCTCAGAAAGGAAATGTAACATCAACTGTTCTTCACTGTCCTATTAAGGGAATAGAAGAATCCAAAATATCTATAAACAGAAAGCTAGTGAGGGAACACTTAGCTGACCTAAATGAATTCAAGTCTCCAGGTCCAGATGAATTACACCCCAGAGTACTGAAGGAGATAGCAGAAGAATTTTTTGAACACCTCTCCATAATCTTTGAAAATTCGTGGAGAACAGGAGAAGTCCCAGAAGACTGGAGAAGAGCAAATGTTGCTCCCAGCTTCAAAAAGGGGAAGAAGGTGGACCCAGGCAACTGTAGGCCGGTGAGTCTGACTTCTATACCAGGAAAGATCTTTGAACAAATTATTAAACAACATGTATGTCAGTACCTGGATAAGAATGAAGTTATTAAACAGAGTCAGCATGGGTTTGTAACTAATAAGTCATGTCAGACTAACTTAATTTCCTTCTAGGACATCGTCAATGATTGGGTGTATCATGGAAATGCTTTTGATATAGTATATCTTGACTTCAGCGAAGCATTTGACAAAGCATCTCACACAATCCTTATTGAAAAAATGACTATGTATGGAATGGATAAGGCAACTGTTAGGTGGATTCATAACTGCCTTAGTGATCAGACCCAAAGAGTGGTCGTAAATGGTTGCACATCCAGTTGGAAGAATGTCTCAGGTGGGGTACCACAGGGCTCTGTCCTGGGTCCTGTATTGTTCAACATTTTTATCAACGATTTAGATGAAGGAATTGAGGGTAAACTGATTAAATTTGCTGAGGACACAAAGCTAGGAGGGATAGCTAATACTAGAGAAGAGAGGATTCAGAAAGATATAAATAAACTGGAGCAGTGGGCAGCAACTAACAGAATGGCTTTTAACAGGGAAAAATGCAAATTACTACATTTGGCAAATAAAAATGAAAAAAGCATATACAGAATGGGAGGAATAGGGCTAAACAACAGCACATGTGAAAAAGACTTGGGTATACTACTAGATCACAGACTGAATATGAGTCAACAGTGTGATGCAGCAGCAAAAAAAGCAAATGCAATTCTAGGATGTATTAACAGAAGCATACAGTCTAGATCACATGGTCATTATTGCCCTCTACTCCTCTTTGGTCAGACCTCATCTGGAATACTGTGTCCAGTTTTGGGCGCCACATTTTAAAAAAGACATCAACAAACTGGAGCAAGTTCAGAAAAGAGCGACCAGAATGGTGACCGGTCTGCAAACCCTGTCTTATGAGGAAAGGTTGCAGGATTTGGGAATGTTTAGCTTGCAGAAGAGAAGACTAAGAGGAGACTTAATTGCTGTCTACAAATATCTCAAGGGCTATCACATTGTAGAAGGAACATCTTTATTCTCATTTGCACAAGGAAAGACTAGAAGCAATGGCATGAAACTGAATGGGAGGAGACACAGATTAGACATTAGAAAAAACTTTGACAGAGTGATCAATGAGTGGAACAGGCTGCCACGAGAGGTGGTGAATTCTCCTTCAATAGAAGTCTTCAAACAGAGGCTGGACAGACATCTGTCTGGGATGATTTAGCAAATCCTGCTTTGAGAATGGGTTTGGACCAGATGGCCCAGGAGGTCCCTTCCAACTCTATGATTCACTTATAAAATGTGTTCAAAGTGCTGACCATTGTGTTGGATTGTCAATGCAACCCTCTTCTCCCACTCTTGACACACTGATAGCAACACTGCAGAAGAAATGCTAGTCTAAGGGGTCAAATTCCTTGTAGGAATGCTCGGACCTGACACCCATAAAGGACTACTAGCAGGGAGGGAGGATGCGGGACCATTATTTGAAAACTGCAACACTAAAGAAGAATTACAGATTATAAGCACTAAATCTCTGGAGACAAATTCATTTTTTGGCAGAAAAGGAAATTAAATTGTTTTGGACTATTAAATCCTTTAAAACCTATATGGAATGTGATCATGTACCGCGAGAATTATGAGTTTATAAGGAGATTTCTCAGTTTCAGGATGGCATATTTTTTAAAAAAACAACGGGATGAGATTCTGTTACAATCCTCACAAAGTTTGCTACATCTCGTAATATCAAGAAATGAACAGGAGTATATCAATCTCACGGAAAAATGGAAAAAGCAAAAGCTGAATTATGTTCACGTTTGACAGAAAATCAAACCGCAAATTTTTTTAAAAAATTGGAATAGAAATTAATATTGACACAAACAGAGGAAGAAAGATAAATTTCTATGGAACAAACATGATTATGATACAGGGAATACCTTTACATGAAATAAAAGCAATTCAAATCAAAGGAGAAAACGCAATTCATTTAAAAAACAAAACAAACAATCAAATGCGGATGGATGGACTACAGACTCGGACTCTAGTATTCAGGAAGAATTTGTGGAAGGGGTTAACAATATAGAGCACTTCATCTGCAATCGATTTAGGAAAAACACAAGGAGAGGGGCAAACATCGCAAAAGGAGGCATGAAACGCAAACAGGTCTCCTGGAGAAATTGCAGACCATACTGAACAATCAAATAGTGAACCTTTCACAAAGAAATTTAACTCCTGACCGTATTTCGGTACTGTCAAGGGGTTTTAATTTTTGTAAACCAGAATCTTTTGACATTGTTGAATTTAAAATAGATCTTTTTAAAAGTGTCAGAAAATTGCATCTATGCAAAGCATTTAATAATTCCAAGGCAGTCAATCCTCAAGTAGAGCGGGAAGGAGAAAATCGAGCATCAATTGACACACTAGGTTTTATGGTTAATTACATCCAATCACATTTGGTTCCGACCTTCCTATAAATATAGGCTTCACCAAGTTATTAGCCAGAGGTAAGTGTTCACACTAGGCAGTTTAGGTTAGGGACCCATTCGATCATGAGATTACCTTGACGGTGAATGGACTTACATTTCTTGGCTAAATTTTGTGCTAAGCATCTCATGCGTTTTTCCTAAATTTTAAAAGACATTACGCTACTCACACTTCATGTATTTCACATTGATGTGCCTTAATGCAATTGAGTGCAACCATTTCCTCATTTTGATATGTAAGCAGTTTTTTGGAATGCACCTGTTCAGACTAGTTCTCGATGTGCCATCAGTTTTCTGTTGTTTTTAAAAAACAATGGGATGAGATTCTGTTACAATCCACACAAAGTTTGTTATGTCTCGTAACCTCAAGAAATGAACAAGAGTATATCAATCTCATGGAAAAATTAGAAAAAGCAAAACATAAATTATGTTCACGTTTGACAGAAAATCAAAATAAATTTTAAAAAAATTGGAAAAGAAATTAATATTGACAAAAACTGAGACCAAATAGAGGAAGAAAGATAAATTTCTATGGGACAAACATGATTATGAAACAGGGAATATCTTTACATGAAATAAAAAGCTATTCAAAGGAGAAAACGTAATACTTTAAAAAAAACAAAAAAACAATCAAATATGGATGGATGTACTACAGACTCGGACTCTAGTATTCAGGACGAATTTGTGGAAGGGGTTAACAATTTACCGCAACAAGGCACTTCATCTGCAATCCCTTTAGGAAAGACACAAGGAGAGGGGGAAAACACTGCAAAAGGAGGCATGAGATGCAAACAGGTCTCCTGGAGAAAACGCCGAACAGACTGGACAATCAAATAGTGAACCTTTCACAAAGAACAAAGGTCCTTCGCGCAATGCATCCTTACGAACGGAACGTACCGGGAGCACCGCTGAGGACTCGGGAGGCCGTCAGAGGGTAAGTATATCGCTATTTTTTATTTTAATTCTATTTTTTACAGGAATATGGTACCCAGGGCATGGAGGAGAATCTCCTCCTCCAGACTCTGGGTACCATCCGAACATGAAGCGCTCACTTTACGCATGGTGGGCATAGCCACATGAATAAAGTGAGCTTTTCAATGCAATTCTATGGCAGCGGAATCGCCGCAATTCCGCAGAAATAATGGACATGCTGCGGATTTTAACGCTATGCGATTCTGCAGCAGTAAAATCCACAGCGTTGACACAGCAATTGCAGAATCCCATAGGATTGCATGGGGATGCGTTTAAGCGTTTCTGCACTGGCAAAAACGCGACGGACACGCTAAAAAAACGCAACGTGGGCACATAGCCTTATGCTTAATACATCTGATGAAATAAACATACAGCAAGATGCTCTGACACTGTTAAACTTATATAGTGATGTAAATGTTAGGTTTGAATCTCGATCATTACCAAGTTACATACCCTTAACCCCTTCATGACCAAGCCTATTTTGACCTTAATGACCAGGCCATTTTTTGCAATTCTGACCATTGTCCCTTTATGAGGTAACAACTCAGGAACGCTTCAACGGATCCTAGCGATTCTGAGATTGTTTTTTCATGACATATTGGGCTTCATGTTAGTGGTAAATTTAGGTTGATAATTTTTGCGTTTATTTGTCAAAAAATCAGAAATTTGGCAAAAATTAAGAAAATTTCGCAATTTTCAAATTTTGAATTTTTATTCTGTTAAATGAGAGTTATGTGACACAAAATAGTTACTAAATAACATTTCCCACATGTCTACTTTACATCAGCACAATTTTGGAAACAAAATATTTTTTTGTTAGGAAGTTATAAGGGTTAAAAGTTGACCAGCGATTTCTCATTTTTACAATAAAATTTACAATACCATTTATTTTAGGGACCACCTCACATTTGAAGTCACTTTGAGGGGTCTATATGGCAGAAAATACCCAAAAGTGACACCATTCTAAAAACTGCACCCCTCAAGCTACTCAAAACTATATTCAATTATTAACCCTTCAGGTGTTTCACAGGAACTAAAGCAACGTGGAAAGAAAAAATGGACATTTTAATTTTTCCAACAAAAATTTTCGTTTAGCATCAATTTTTTCATTTTCACATGGGCAACAGGATAAGATGGATCCTAAAATTTGTTGGGCAATTTCTACTGAGTACACCGATAACTCATATGTGGTCATAAACCACTGTTTGGGCGCACGGCAGGGCTCAGAAGGGAAGGAGCGCCATTTGACTTTTTGAATGGAAAATATGCTGGAATATTTAGCAGTTGCCATGTTACGTTTGGAGAGCCCCTGTGTGCCTAACATTGGAGCTCCTCCACAAGTGACCCCATTTTGGAAACTAGACCTCCCCCAAGGAACTTATCTAGATGCATAGTGATCACTTTGAACCCCCAGGTACTTCACAAATTGATCTACAAAAAAAAAAGTACTTTTTTCACAAAAATTTTCTTTTAGCCTCAGTTTTTTCATTTTCACATCGGAAACAGGATAAAATGGATCCTAAAACTTATCTAGATGTGTAGTGAGCACTTTGAACCCCCAAGTGCTTCACAAAAGTTTATAACAGAGCAGTGAAAATAAATAAATATTTTTTTTCCACAAAAAAATTATTTTTTAGTGCTCAATTTTTTATTTTCACAAGGGTACCAGGATAAATTAGACCCCAAAAGTTGTTGTCCAGTTTGTCCCGAGTACGCTGGTACCCCATGTGTAGGGGGGAACCACTGTTTGGGCACACGTCGGGGCTCGGAAGGGAAGTAGTGACATTTTGAAATGCTGACTTTGATGGAATGATCTGCGGGCATCATGTTACATTTCCAGAGCCCCTGATGTACCTAACCTGTGTAACCCCCCCACAAGTGACCCGATTTTGGAGACTAGACCCCAAAAGGAACATATCTAGATGTGTGGTGAGCACCTTGAACCCCAAAGCGCTTCACAGAAGTTTATAACGCAGAGTCGTGAAAATAAAAAATATTTTTTTTTCCTCAAAAAAAAAAAAAAGATTTTTAGCCAATTTTTTTTTCACAAGGGTAGCAGGATAAATTGAACACCAAAAGTTGTTGTCCAGTTTGTCCCAAGTACGCTGGTACCCCATGTGTAGGGGGGAACCACTGTTTGGTACACGTCGGGGCTCGGAAGGGAAGTAGTGACATTATGAAATGCTGACTTTGATGGAATGGTCTGCGGGCATCATGTTACATTTGCAGAGCCCGATGTACCTAAACTGTGGAACTCCCCTGTCATGATATGTATTTTTCCCCAATACTTTGCAATGTCTTGTGTATACCTGTAACAATATGTTTCCTTTCCCCATTGCCTGTGTCTCTGGGACTATAATGTAATTATGTAAGTAACCTGTCTCCTTTCCACAAGACTTGTGTATCTAGACCATAATTGAATTCAGGCTTGGGTCAACACAGCTAGGGGAATCACCATTGTTCTCCTCAGCAGGGGGAGGACTCACAATACACATCCTCGTAGACACCTCGGAGTCATGCGATGGACCAAACCATTGACTAGGAGGTGGGAACTTCTACTCCCCTACACTTGGGCTGATCCCAGGAGCCCAAGACAATGGACTTATGTGTGACCCATCAGATGTGAGTTGGATGCTGAAAGAGAAGGGCGAGGCTGTCTGAGGAAGCCTCGGCCTTAGTGTGATCGTGGCGGATTTCTGGGACTCTAAAAGGACTATGGTTTTGTGATCTGGCACAAGGATTGTCGGGAGGTGCCCCCGAATCAGTTTCCTGTGGACTTATTTTGGGACTCTGCAAATTACCTTCGTGTTGTTCCTGTGTTCTGGTCAATAAATCTGTTGGATCATTCCCAGGCCTGTTGTCCCTCCTTGCTCTGGAGAATACTCCCGTCACAAACTGGTTGGCAGCGGTGGGATCAGAGCAGAAGGAATGGAGGACAACGGCCCATCAACATCTGGAACCAGCACCGCAGAGTACAAGAACCTTACTGCGGTGAACCTACAAACAAAGGCCCGTGAACTGGGAGTCAGCTACAAGGGACTCTCCAAGGAGCCGCTGATTGAGGCTTTGGAAGGAGTTCACCTGCAAGATGATGCTGAGGAAGGATCCTCACAGCAAAGAGAGAAAAGACGGCAGCCGGAGGTAAATACCCAAAAAAGTCAGTGGGTTGTGTGGTATGAGGAGGAGATGGCCTTGCTGGGAGAAGAGGCTACCATAGAAGATAAGAGGGAGGTCATGCGCACAGCCAAGGAGAGGCAGCGCAGGATGGAGGAGAGGGCAATGCTGGAGAGGGAGATCGCTTTGGAGGCAGCGAGAAGCTCCAGACAGACTGTACCCACAGCATCCCCCATGAGGGAACTCCCCAGAGTGTCCTGCAAAGACTTCAAGCCGTTTAATGAGGCTTCCGGTGACATTGAGGGCTTCTTCCTGGACTTTGAGCATCAGTGTCGATTAATGGAAGTCCCGGAAAGGGAGCACGTCCGACATCTTGTGGGGCTCTTAGAGGGTGGAGCTGCCGCAGCCTATAGAGCTATGGACCCTCGGTGGAACTGTGAGTATGCAGAGATTAAACGGACTGTTCTAGAACATTATGCTGTGACCCCAGACACTTACAGGACCCAGTTTCGTACTTTAGCCTGTAATGAGGAAGTGTCTTTCAAGATGTATGCCCACAGACTCAAACAAATATGTAATCGCTGGCTGGAGGCAGAGGAGGCCTTAACCTGGAACACCTGTCTCCAGGTTATCCTAAAAGAACAATTTTTTGCCCAGTGCCCCGCTGAGATCAGGGAATGGGTGTGTGAGAGGAAACCTGCTACAGTGGAAGAAGCTGCATCTCTCGCTGATGAGGCTCTCACCATCAAGCCTCGGTGGAGAGTTCTGTTGGAGGATGGAGAGAGGCCTACCAGCTCCACAACACCGGTGGCCCCCAGTTCTTCTGTCCCCATTGTTCCCCGTTCCTCTGAGCCACCACCTCGTTTTGATACCTGTGTTAATGTGCCTCCTGTTGCTTCCACTGCGTTTTCTGGAATACGACGAGGAGAGGAAGTAGCAGAGCGCAGGTGTTATGGTTGTGGGCATCCGGGGCATCTGCAGGCCTCATGTCCAGCCAGCTCATGGAGGAATCGTCCTCAAACCCCTACAGCACCTTCAGGTGGGACCTGACCGGCAGGTTCCCTTACTCCTCGCCCAAGAGGACGCATTGGATGGAGTGAGACACAGCACAGATGCTATCGATGTGGGCAGCCGTGGCATCTGCAAGCCTCCTGCCCAGCTGTTCAAATGAGGATTGATCCTGTACCCAATTATATTATTAATTATGTACAGCCAAGTGCCATGGAGGAAGACGTGTCACCACTACGTGAGGACTGGCCTAGTGCCTCACCCACCCATGTTGCACCACTAGGAGTTTATGGTGTGCGACCCGCAGCTATGACGACTTCAGCTCATCGAGGTAAGCACTTGCAGGAGCTCGTGCTGGATGGACAAAGACTTGTTGGATTTTGTGACTCAGGGGCTTTCCTCACGCTGGCTGATCCCCGAGTGGTTCGGCCTGAGGCAATCCATAGAGGACCTGGGATTGTCATTGAACTGGCTGGTGGACAATGGAGGACTATTCCCACAGCCACTGTGGATCTGAACTTTGGTTTTGGGGTCAGGCGATGTTTGGTTGGGGTGATGGGTGGTCTGCCTGCAGCTGTTCTCCTGGGCAATGATGTGGGAAAGCTACGATGCCAATTCGTGGCTGCATGAAGCCACATGTAAGTTACGCCATGCCTGTGTGTACTTAACCAGTGACCTGTAGAGGTCCCTAGTACGTACACAAATTAGGAGGGGAAGGGATTGTCATGATATGTATTTTTCCCCAATACTTTGCAATGTCTTGTGTATACCTGTAACAATATGTTTCCTTTCCCCATTGCCTGTGTCTCTGGGACTATAATGTAATTATGTAAGTAACCTGTCTCCTTTCCACAAGACTTGTGTATCTAGACCATAATTGAATTCAGGCTTGGGTCAACACAGCTAGGGGAATCACCATTGTTCTCCTCAGCAGGGGGAGGACTCACAATACACATCCTCGTAGACACCTCGGAGTCATGCGATGGACCAAACCATTGACTAGAAGGTGGGAACTTCTACTCCCCTACACTTGGGCTGATCCCAGGAGCCCAAGACAATGGACTTATGTGTGACCCATCAGATGTGAGTTGGATGCTGAAAGAGAAGGGCGAGGCTGTCTGAGGAAGCCTCGGCCTTAGTGTGATCGTGGCGGATTTCTGGGACTCTAAAAGGACTATGGTTTTGTGATCTGGCACAAGGATTGTCGGGAGGTGCCCCCGAATCAGTTTCCTGTGGACTTATTTTGGGACTCTGCAAATTACCTTCGTGTTGTTCCTGTGTTCTGGTCAATAAATCTGTTGGATCATTCCCAGGCCTGTTGTCCCTCCTTGCTCTGGAGAATACTCCCGTCACATCCCCCACAAGTGAACCCATTTTGGAAACTAGACCCCCCAAGGAACTTATCTAGATGTGTGGTGAGCACCTTGAACCCCCAAGCGCTTCACAGAAGTTTATAATGCAGAGCCGTGAAAATAAAAAATATTTTTTTTTCCTCAAAAAAAATGATTTTTAGCAAGCAATTTTTTTTTCACAGGGGTAGCAGGATAAATTGGACCCCAAAAGTTGTTGTACAGTTTGTCCTGAGTATGCTGGTGCCCCATATATGGGGGCAACCATTGTTTGGGCACACGTAAGAGCTCGGAATGGAAGTAGTGACGTTTTGAAATGCAGACTTTGATGGAATGGTCTGCGGTCGTCGTTCCGTTTGTAGAGCCCCTGATGTGCCTAAACAATAGAAACCCCCCACAAGTGACCCCGTTTTGGAAACTAGACCTCCCAAGGAACTTATCTAGATGCCTGGTGAGGACTTTGAACCCCTAAGTGCTTCACAGAAGTTTATAACGCAGAGACATGAAAATAAAAAAAATAAAAAATTTTCCACAAAAATATTTTTTTAGCCCCAATTTTTTTATTTTCCCAAGGGTACCAGGAGAAATTAGACCCCAAAAGTTGTTGTGCAATTTTTCCGGAGTACGCTGATACCCCCATATGTTGTGGTAAACCACTGTTTGGGCACACGTCGGGGCTTGGAAGGGAGGGAGCACCATTTAACTTTTTGAGCAAAATTGGCTGGAATCAATGGTTGCACCATGTCGCGTTTGGGGACCCCTTAATGTGCCTAAACAGTGGAAACCCCACAATTTTAACTTCAACCCTAACCCCAACACACCCCTAACCACAGCCCTAACACAAACATCCCTAACCCTAATCCCAACCCTAACCCCAACACACCCCTAACCCTAATCCCAACCCTAACCATAACTGTTATGAATGGGTCACCGAGGAGAAAAAGGCAAAACAAGCTAGGCCACAGAAAACCAGAGTGGTTGTTAACTATGCAGATTGCAGATCCCTAATCTTACCACACAACTAGCAGTAGCCGTGGAGCGTACCTATGATGAACCTCGTCACGGCTGGAGGACTACATAAGCCTAAAGCAAGAAAAGGGAAAACTAACTGCCCCAGAGCAGACCCCAAAGGAATAGATAGCCCCCACACATGTATTGATGGTGAAACAAGATGAAGGCACAAACACAGGCAGGAAAATAGGCTGAGCAAATGATGGGGCCCAAACTAACTAGACAGGAAAGGAAAGGAAAGACACTGTCTGCAACCTGCAAAAAACCCTACAAAATAATGTCCAACACTTCTGATAGCAAAATTAACCCTGAAGTCACTAGACTTCTCCCACTATATCAGCACTCTGGAATATTCTGAGACAGAGCAAAAAAAGACCGAACTAGTAAGGGACAAAAAGCCAATTGGCAAAATACTGATAAATAAGAGTGGAAATTCAGCTCATCCCCCAGCCGGGGCTGGCAGACCACACAAAAAACTGAATAGACCAACAAAATCAAGTGTGAACATTAGCAAAAAAACTTAGCTTTAGATGACTGGAACAGAGCTGAAAACCAAGAGCTGACAAGCCAGAAGGAATCACTAGGAACTGAATAGGGTGTCAGCTGTCTTAAATCCAATCTGAGAATACTGAGATCCAATCGTCATCCTCATCCTCTGGTGGCAGATCTCCACCGATCAAACCAGTCGCACCACCTCCCGACACCACCAGAGGGAGTCCAGAAGGGGAACCACATAATGAACTCACAACAGTACCCCCCCTTGAGGAGGGGTCACCGAACCCTCATCCACGCCACCAGGCCGATCAGGATGGGCCCAGTGAAAAGCACGAACCAATCTATTGGCATGAATATCGGAGGCAGAGACCCAAGAATTATCCTCCTGACCATAACCCTTCCATTTGACCAAAAACTGCAGTCTCCGTCTAACCAAACGAGAATCCAATATTTTCTCTACCTCATATTCCACATTGCCTTCGACCAACACAGGGTCAGGAGGTGCTGCCATAGGAACCACTGGCTCAACAAACCGCTTCAACAGAGATTTTTGAAATACATTATGGATCTTGAACGTAACTGGAAGAGCCAATCGAAACGAAACAGGATTAAGAATTTCCAAAATCTTATAAGGACCAATAAATCTTGGCTTAAATTTAGGAGATGCAACCTTCATAGGAATATTCTTAGACGACAACCAAACCATATCACCCACTTTAAACCGGGGACAAATGGTCCTATGCCGGTTGGAAAATCGCTGGGCCTTTTTCTGAGAGAGTGACAACTTATCCACCACTTGGTCCCATATCTGCTGCATTCTCTTAACCACAGTGTCCACACCTGGGCAGGACAAAGATTCCACTTGCCCTGAAGAGAATCGAGGATGAAACCCAAAATTACAGAAAAAGGGTGACATCAAAGTGGCAGAACTAGCTCTATTGTTCAGTGCGAATTTGGCCAAGGGCAAAAATGAGACTCAACCATCCTGATCAGCAGATATAAAACATCTCAAATAAGACTCCAAGGTCTAGTTTGTTCTCTCAGTCTGTCCATTGGTCTGGGAATGAAACGCGGAGGAGAAGGATAACTGAATTCCCATATTGGAACAAAAGGCTTTCCAGAATCTGGAAACAAACTGGACTCCTCTGTCGGACACAATGTTCTCAGGAATCCCATGTAACCAAACCACCTGTTGTAAAAACAAGGGCACCAACTCAGCAGAAAATGGCAACTTTGGGAGTGGTACAAGATGGACCATCTTCAAAAATCTATCACAAATCACCCAGATAACAGTCAGTCATTCTCTGAGAGACAGGAAGATCAGAAATAAAATCCATTGAGATATGGGTCCATGGCCTCTTGGGCACCAGCAAGGGCATCAGCAACCCACTAGAACGAGAACAGTGTTTACAGGACTGTACAAAATTCCTGACGTCACAAGATAAGGCAGGCCACCAAAAGGACCGACTCACCAAATCTCTGGTACCAAAAATACCTGGATGACCAGCCAATGCGGAGCAATGAATTTCAGACATCACTCTCTTTCTCCACTGGTCAGGAACATACAATTTTCCCATAGGGCAACGCTCAGGTTTATCCTCCTGAAATTCCTCCAGGGCACGTCTCAAATCAGGCAAAATGGCAGAAAGAACTACCCCCTCACCTAGGATGGTAGTAGGCTCGGTCACACTAAGAGAATCGGCAAAGAAACTCCTAGAAAGGGCGTCTGCCTTAACATTCTTAGTGCCCGGAAGAACCGGAAGAAAAGAGACCACAAAATTAAAACGCGTGAAAAACAAGGCCCATCTAGCCTGTCTAGGATTCAAGCGTTTGGCCGACTGCAGATAAATCAAATTCTTGTGATCGGTGAGGACCACAACTTGATGTCTAGCTCCCTCCAACCAATGTCTCCACTCCTCAAATGCCCACTTCATGGCCAACAATTCCCGATTCCCCACGTCATAGTTGCGTTGAGATGGGGAGAACTTTCGAGAAAAGAAGGCACAGGGATTCATCTTAGAGGTCACAGGGTCTTTTTGGGACAAAACAGCTCCTGCACCAATCTCAGAAGCATCTACCTCCACCTGAAATGGAAGTGAGACATCTGGTTGTCGTAAAATTGGAGCTTAAGTAAATCTCTGCTTAAGCTCCTGAAATGCTGAGATAGCCTCAGGAGACCTATTCAGGACATCAGCGCCCTTCTTGGTCAGATCAGTCAGTGGTTTGACAATACCAGAAAAATTACCTATAAATTTACGATAGAAATTAGCAAAACCCAAAAACTTCTGGAGGGCCTGCAAAAAAGTATGCGGAACCCAATAATAAATGGCCTGTACCTTGGCCGGGTCCATTTCAATAGTCGATGGAGATAAGATAAATCCCAAAAATGAAATCTTCTGTACACCAAAGAGGCATTTCGATCCCTTAACAAACAGGGAATTCTCCCTCAAAATCCGGAACATAGTCCGGACGTGTTCCACATGAGAATCCCAATCACTAGAAAAGATCAAAATATGATCCAGATAGATGATCAAAAACTTATCCACAAAGTCACAGAAAATATCATTCATAAAGGACTGGAAGACAGAAGGGGCATTAGTGAGCCCAAAAGGCATCAACAGGTACTCAAAATGTCCCTCCGGAGTATTAAACGCCATCTTCCATTCATCCCCGTGCTTGATGCGAAAAAGATTATACGCCCCCTGAGGTCAAGCTTAGTAAACCAGCAGGCACTCTTAACTCTGGAGAATAAATCAGACATCAGAGGTAACTGGTACTGATATTTAACCGCCATCTTATTAAAGGAACGATAATCAATACACGGTTTTAATGAACCATCTTTCTTAGCCACAAAAAAAAACCCAGCACCCAAAGGTGATGAGGATGGTCTAATATGAACCTTCTCCAATGACTCCTTAACCCCTTCCTGACATCCGACGTACTATCCCGTCCACGGTACCCGGGCCCGTATGACCGTGGACGTGATAGTACGTCTACCGCGATCAGCGGCGCCCACGTGGTAAGCGCCGCTGATCGCGGCCGGGTGTCAGCTGATTTTCACAGCTGACACCCGGCACTATGTGTCAGGGGCGGTCACGGACCGCCCCCGACACGTTAACCCCTTGCACACCGCGATCAAACATGATCGCGGTGTACCGGGAGTTAAAGGGAAGCATCGGCAGGGAGGGGGCTCCCTCCGTGCTTCCCTGAGCCCCCCACGGCATCGCAATGTGCAGCGCTGCTGCGGGGGGCTCCTATCCTCCAGGCCCCCGAATCCAAGATGGCGACGGGGGCCTTCGGGGACCTGAGGAAGCTGGCTTCCTCAGTGCCTGCAAAGCGCAGGCAAGAGGAAGTCTTCTTCAATGCCTGTGACAGATTGCTGATCTGTCACAGTGATCTGTGATGTGACAGATCAGCGATCTGTCACAGGACAGTGATGTCCCACCTGGGACTATGTAATAAAGTAAAAAAAAAATAAAAAAAAAAATGTAAAAATAAATTTAAAAAAATCGCCAAATAAATTAGTAAAAAAAAAAAAAAATATTCCCCAATAAATTCATTTTTTGAAAATAATAATAAAAAAAAACAATAAAAGTACACATATTAGGTATCGCCGCGTCCGTAACGACCTGCCCTATAAAACTGTCCCATTAGTTAACCCCTTTAGTGAACCCCTTAAAAAATAAAAATAAAAAACGAAGCAGAAAATAATGATTTATTATCATACCGCCAAACAAAAAGTGTAATAACGCGCGATCAAAAAGACGCATATAAATATCCATGGTACCGCTGAAAACGTCATCTTGTCCCGCAAAAAACGAGCCGCCACACAGCATCATCAGCGAAAAAATAAAAAAGTTATAGCTCACAGAATAAAGCGATGCAAAAATAATTATTTTTTATATAAAATAGTTTTCATTGCATAAAACCGACAAAACATAAAAAAACTACATAAATGAGGTATCGCTGTAACCGTAATGACCCAAAAAATAAAACCGCTTTATCAATTTTACCACACGCGGAACGGTGTAAACGCACCCCCCCAAAAGAAATTCATGAAATCCCGGTTTTTGTTCATTCTGCGTCCCAAAAATCGGAATAAAAAGCGATCAAAAAATGTCACGTGCCCGAAAATGGTACCGATAAGAACGTCAACTCGTCTCGCAAAAAATAAGACCTCACATGACTCGGTGGGTCAAAATACGGAAAAATTATAGCTCTCAATATGTGGTGATGCAAAAACTATTTTTACAATAAAAAGCGTCTTTTAGCGTGCGACAGCTGCCAAACATAAAAACCGCCACAAATAGTAAATCAAACCCCCCGTTATCACCCCCCTTAGTTAGGGAAAAATAATAAAATAAAAAAAAATGTATTTATTTCCATTTTTCCATTAGGGCTAGGGTTAGGGCCAGGGTTAGGGCTAGGGTTAGGGCTAGGGTTAGGGCTGAGATTAGGGTTAGGGGTGTGTTGGGGTTCGGGTTGGAGTTAGAATAGGGGGTTTCCAATGTTTGGGCACATCAGGGGCTCTCCAAATGCAACATTGCGTCTGATCTCAATTTCAGCCAATTCTGAGTTGAAAAAGTCATATGGTGCTCCTTCCCTTCCAAGCTCTGCCATGCGCCCAAACAGTGTTTTACCCCCACATGTAGGGTATCAGCCTACTCAGGACAAATTGCAAAACAATTTTTGGGGTCCAATTTCTCCTGTTACCCTTAGGAAAATAAAAATTTGGGGGCAAAAGTATCATTTTTGTGGAAAAAAATGATTTTTTTATTTTCACGTCCGAGCGTGATAAACTTCTGTGAAGCACTTGGGGGTTCAAAGTGCTCACCACACATCTAGATTAGACCCCCTCACGGAACTTGTGTCCAAAATGGGGTCACTTGTGGGGAGTTTCAATAGTTTAGGTACATCAGGGGCTCTCCAAATGCACATGACACCCGCAGACCATTCCATCAAAGTCTGCATTCCAAAACGTCACTACTTCCCTTCCGAGCCCTGACGTGTGTCCATACAGTAGTTTTCTCCCACATATGGGGTGTCAGCGTACTCATGACAAATTGGACAACAACTTTTGGGGTCCAATTTCTCCTGTTACCCTTGGGAAAATGAAAAAATTGGGGACTAATTGATCATGTTTGTGGAAAAAATACGATTTTTTTATTTTCATGCCCGGGCATTATAAACTTCTGTGAAGCCCTTGGGGGTTCAAAGTGCTCACCTCACATCTAGATAAGTTCCTTAGGGGGTCTAGTTTCCAAAATGGGGTCATTTGTGGGGGGTTTCCACTGTTTAGGTACATCAGGGGTTTTCCAATCGCGACATGGTGTCCGATCTCAATTCCAGCCAAAAACGTCAAATGGCGCTGCTTCCCTTCCGAGCTCTGCCATGCGCCCAAATAGTGGTTTACCCCCACATGTGGGTTATCAGCGTACTCAGGACAAATTGCACAATAACTTTCAGGGTGCTGTTACCCTTGGAAAAATAAGAATTGAGGGTGAAAAGATCATTTTTGTGGAAAAAATATGATTTTTTAATTGTACAGCTTTATGTTATAAACTTCTGTGAAGCCCTTGGGGGTTCAAAGTTCTTACCACACATCTAGATAAGTTCCTTATGGGGTCTAGTTTCCAAAATGGTGTCATTTGTGGGGGGTTTCCACTGTTTAGGTATATCAGGGGTTTTCCAATCGCGACATGGTGTCCGATCTCAATTCCAGCCAAAAACGTCAAATGACGCTGCTTCCCTTCCGAGCTCTACCATGCGCCCAAATAGTGGTTTACCCCCACATGTGGGGTATCAGCGTACTCAGGACAAATTGCACAATAACTTTTAGGGTGCTGTTACCCTTGGAAAAATAAGAAATGAGGGTGAAAAGATCATTTTTGTGGAAAAAATATGATTTTTTAATTGTACGGCTTTATGTTATAAACTTCTGTGAAGCCCTTGGGGGTTCAAAGTTCTCACCACACATCTAGATAAGTTCCTTAGGGGGTCTAGTTTCCAAAATGGTGTCATTTGTGGGGGGTTTCCACTGTTTTGGTACATCAGGGGTTTTCCAATCGCGACATGATGTCCGATCTCAATTCCAGCCAAAAACGTCAAATGGAGCTGCTTCCCTTCCGAGTTCTGCCATGCGCCCAAATAGTGGTTTACCCCCACATGTGGGGTATCAGCGTACTCAGGACAAATTGCACAATAACTTTTAGGGTCCTGTTACCCTTGGGAAAATAAAAATTGGGGTGAAAAGATCATTTTTGTGGAAAAAATATGATTTTTTAATTGTACCGCTGTACGTTATAAACTTCTGTAAAGCCCTTGTGGGTTCAAAGTTCTCACCACATATCTAGATAAGTTCCTTGGGGGGTCTAGTTTCCAAAATGGGGTCACTTGTAGGGGGTTTCCACTGTTTAGGTACATCAGGGACTCTCCAAACGTGACATGGCGTCCGATCTGAATTCCAGCCAATTTTGCATTGAAAAAGTCAAACGACGCTCCTTCCATTCTGAGCTCTGCCATGCGCCTAAACAGTCATTCCCCCCCACAAATCAGGTATCAGCGTACTCAGGACAAATTGCACAATACCTTTTGCAGTCCAATTTCTCCTGTTACCCTTGGTAAAATAAAAAAAAATTGAACCTGAAGTATTTTTTTTGTGAAAAAAAGTTAGATGTTCATTTCTTTTTAAATATTCAAAAAAATTCCTGTGACGCACCTAATGGGTTAATAAACTTCTTGAATGTGGTTTTGAGCACCTTAAGGGGTTCAGTTTTTAGAATGGTGTCACTTTTGGGTATTTTCTATCATATAGACCCCTCAAAGTGGCTTCAAATGTGATGTGGTCCTAAAAATAAAATGGTGTTGTAAAAATGAGAAATCGCTGGTCAACTTTTAACCCTTATAACTTCCTAACAAAAAAAAATTTTGGTTCCAAAATTGTGCTGATGTAAAGTAAACATGTGGGAAATGTTAGATATCAAGTTTTTTGTGTGCCGTATCTCTGTGATTTAAGGGCATAAAAATTCAAAGTTGAAAAATTGCGAAATTTTCAAAATTTTTGCCAAATTTCCATTTTTTTCACAAATAAACGCAAGTTATTTGAATGAAATTTTACCACTAACATGAAGTACAATATGTCACGAGAAAACAATGTCAGAATCACCGGGATCAATGGAAGCGTTCCAGAGTTATGACCTCATAAAGGTACAGTGGTCAGAATTGTAAAAATTGGCCCGGTCATGAACGTGCAAACCACCCTTGGGGGTGAAGGGGTTAATATAGGATCACATAGCATCATGTTCGGGTACTGATAAGTTGAAAAGCCGACCCTCGGGAAATTTACACCCAGGCATCAACTCAATTGCACAGTCATAACTCCTATGAGGAAGCAAAGACGCGGACTTGCTCTCACTAAATACATCAGAAAAATCGGCTAGATAATCAGGAATATCATGAGACTGAGGAAAGGTGGAATAAACAGGAGCATCCCTAAGAACACACTGACAACCCCAACTCACCACAGACCCAGATTTCCAATCCAAAACTGGATTATGAGTTTGCAAGCAAGGAAAACCCAGAACAATATTATCATGCAGATTATGCAGCACCAAAAATTTACAATTTTCTTGGTGGTCTGGGGCAACTCGCATCGTCACCTGGGTCCAAAACTGAGGTTTATTCTCCGCCAAACGAGTAGCATCAACACCCCTCAAAGGAATAGGAGTCTGCAGAGGCATCATGGAAAAACCAGAACGTTTAGCAAAGTCTAAATCCATCAGATTCAACGCTGCTCCTGAATCCATAAAAGCCTTCGTGGAAAATGTGGATAAGGAGCAGATCAGAGTAATCGCCAAAAGAAACTTAGGATGTATACTGCCCACAGCAAATGTGTGTGCAAAACGTTTATCTCGTTTTGGGCAGCCAGAAATAGTATGAGAGACGTCTCCACAGAAAAAAACACAGCTTATTACGCCTTCTAAACTCCTGACATTGCGCCCTAGACAAAACTCTATCACATTGCATAGGTTCAGACATTTGTCCAAAAGGTGGCAACTCCTCTCGTGTAGTTTTCCGTTCACGTAAACGCCGATCAACCTGAATGGCTAATGACATAGAATCGTCAAGACCAGAGGGAACAGGAAATCCCACCATAGTATCTTTTACGGTTTCTGACAAACCCTTCCGAAAGAGAGCTGCCAAGGCACCATCATTCCAGGTAGTAAGGACCGCCCACTTTTGGAATTTTTGACAGTATAACTCTGCAGAATCCTGACCCTGGTTCAATGCCAATAGGGCTTTCTCAGCTTGATCAATAGCATTAGGTTCATCATACAACAACCCCAAGGCTTGAAAAAATGCATCCACATTAGTCAGAATAGGATCTTCAGGTGTCAAAGAAAACGCCCAATCCTGGGGATCGCCACGCAGCAAAGATATGACAATTTTAACCTGCTCCCCGATGAATTAGGCTTCAAGGCAAGAAATAATTTACAATTATTCATGAAATTCAAAAATTTAGACCGATCCCCAAAAAACACATCAGGAGTAGGGATCCTTGGTTCAGCAGCATGTGAATGAGCGAGATAGGCGGAAATTCCCCGCACTTCAGCAGTGAGCTGCTCCACACGATCAGACAATTGCTTAATCTCCATTAAAAAAAAAAATCCTCCTACGGCCCCAGAGAGAGTTAAAAATATACATATAAAAGAGAAAAAAAATTCTGACACTTTTTTTCTTTCTTTTTACAATTCTTTCCTGCTTTTCAGTACCCTAGAGTCTGCGGTATGGCTGGTGATTCTGTTATGAATGGGTCACCGAGGAGAAAAAGGCAAAACAAGCTAGGCCACAGAAAACCAGAGTGGTTGGTAACTATGCAGATTGCAGATCCCTGATCTTACCACACAACTAGCAGTAGCCGTGGAGCGTGCCTATGATGAACCTAGACGCCTAGTCATGGCAGGAGGACTACATAAGCCTAAAGCAAGAAAAGGGAAAACTAACTGCCCCAGAGCAGACCCCAAAGGAATAGATAGGCCCCACACATGTATTGATGGTGAAACAAGATGAAGGCACAAACACAGGCAGGAAAATAGGCTGAGCAAATGATGGGGCCCAAACTAACTAGACAGGAAAGGAAAGACACTGTCTGCAACCTGCAAAAAAACCCTACAAAATAATGCCCAACACTTCTGATAGCAAAATTAACCCTGAAGTCACTAGACTTCTCCCACTATATCAGCACTCTGAAATATTCTGAGACAGAGCAAAAAGAGACCGAACTAGTAAGGGACAAAAAGCCAATTGGTAAAATACTGATAAATAAGAGCGGAAATTCAGCTCAGCCCCCAGCCGGGGCTGGCAGACCACACAAAAAACTGAATAGACCAACAAAATCAAGTGTGAACATTAGCAGAAAACCTTAGCTTTAGATGACTGGAACAGAGCTGAAAACCAAGAGCTGACAAGCCAGAAGGAATCACCAGCAACTGAATAGGGCGTCGGCTGTCTTAAATCCAATCTGAGAATCCTGAGATCTAATCGTCATCCTCATTCTCAGGTGGCAGATGTCCACCGATCAAACCAGCCGCACCACCTCCCGACACCACCAGAGGGAGTCCAGAAGGGGAACCAGAGAATGAGCTCAAAACACATAACCCTAACCACAAGCCTAACCCTAATTCCAACCCTAAACCTAACCCTCTTTCCAACCCTAACCCTCACCATCTTTCCAACCCTAACCCTTTTCCCAACCCTAATGGAAAAATAAAAATAAAAATAATTTCTTTATTTTATTAGTTGATCCTGCCTATGGGGGTGATAAACGGGGGGTTTATTTACTTTTCATTCTATTTTGATCACTGTGAGTTTATCACAGTGATCAAAATGAATGAAAATTGCAGCCAGTGGGCGCACTGCGCATGCGCCCGCCATTTTCCAATATGGCGGCGCCCATGGTCCGGGACTGCGGGACACCGGGAGCCATAACGGCACTCGGTGAGCACCGGGGAGTGGGAGGAGGGTCGATCGGAAGCCGGGGGGAAGCGGAGGGAAGGCGGGGGGCAGATGACGACAGCGACGGCACATCGCCGCTGTCATTCAGTGGCGGGGGGGCAAATTGCCCCCGTTAACCCCTTCACCCCCAAGGGTGGTTTGCACGTTCATGACCGGGCCAATTTTTAGAATTCTGACCACTGTACCTTTATGAGGTCATAACTCTGGAACGCTTCAATGGATCCCGGTGATTCTGACATTGTTTTCTCGTGACATATTGTACTTCATGTTAGTGGTAAAATTTCATTCAAATAACTTGCGTTTATTTGTGAAAAAAACGGAAATTTGGCAAAAATTTTGAAAATTTTGCAATTTTCCAACCATTTTATTTTTAGGACCACATCACATTTGAAGCCACTTTGAGGGGTCTATATGATAGAAAATACCCAAAAGTGACACCATTCTAAAAACTGCACCCCTTAAGGTGCTCAAAACCACATTCAAGAAATTTATTAACCCATTAGGTGCGTCACAGGAATTTTTTTGAATATTTAAAAAGAAATGAACATCTAACTTTTTTTCACAAAAAAAATACTTCAGGTTCAATTTTTTTTATTTTACCAAGGGTAACAGGAGAAATTGGACTGCAAAAGTTATTGTGCAATTTGTCCTGAGTACGCTGATACCTGATTTGTGGGGGGGAACGACTGTTTCGGCGCATGGCAGAGCTCAGAATGGAAGGAGTGACGTTTGACTTTTTCAATGCAAAATTGGCTGGAATTCAGATCGGACGCCATGTCACGTTTGGAGAGTCCCTGATGTACCTAAACAGTGGAAACCCCCAACAAGTGACCCCATTTTGGAAACTAGACCCCCCAAGGAACATATCTAGATATGTAGTGAGAACTTTGAACCCACAAGGGCTTTACAGAAGTTTATAACGTACAGCGGTACAATTAAAAAATCATATTTTTTCCACAAAAATGATCTTTTTCACCCATTTTTTATTTTCCCAAGGGTAACAGGACCCTAAAAGTTATTGTGCAATTTGTCCTGAGTATGCTGATACCCCACATGTGGGGGTAAACCACTATTTGGGCGCATGGCAGAGCTCGGAAGGGAAGCAGCGCCATTTGACGTTTTTGGCTGGAATTGAGATCGGACATCATGTCGCGATTGGAAAACCCCTGATGTACCAAAACAGTGGAAACCCCCCCACAAATGACACCATTTTGGAAACTAGACCCCCTAAGGAACTTATCTAGATGTGTGGTGAGCACTTTGAACCCCCCAGTACTTCACAGAAGTTTATAACGCCCGGGCGTAAAAATAAAAAATTCGTATTTTTTCCACAAACATGATCAATTAGTCCCCAATTTTTTTATTTTCCGAAGGGTAACAGGAGAAATTGAACCCCAAAAGTTGTTGTCCAATTTGTCCTGAGTACGCTGACACCCCATATGTGGGAGAAAACTACTGTATGGACACATGTCAGGGCTCGGAAGGGAAGTAGTGACGCTTTGGAATGCAGACTTTGATGGAATGGTCTGCGGGTGTCATGTTGCCTTTGGAGAGCCCCTAATGTACCTAAACAGTGGAAACACCCACAAATGACCCCATTTTGGAAACGAGAACCCCTAAGGAACTTATCTAGATGTGTGGTGAGCACTTTGAACCCCCAAGGGCTTCACAGAAGTTTATAATGCCCGGGCATGAAAATAAAAAAAAAATCGCATTTTTTCCACAAACATGATCAATTAGTCCCCAATTTTTTCATTTTCCCAAGGGTAACAGGAGAAATTGGACCCGAAAAGTTGTTGTCCAATTTGTCATGAGTACGCTGACACCCCATATGTGGGAGAAAACTACTGTATGGACACACGTCGGGGCTCGGAAGGGAAGCAGTGACGTTTTGGAATGCAGACTTTGATGGAATGGTCTGCGGGTGTCATGTGCGTTTGGAGAGCCCCTGATGTACCTAAACTATTGAAACTCCCCACAAGTGACCCCATTTTGGACACTAGACCCCCCCACGGAACTTATCTAGATGTGTGGTGAGCACTTTGAACCCCCAAGTGCTTCACAGAAGTTTATAACGCTCGGACGTGAAAATAAAAAAATCATTTTTTTCCACAAAAATGATATTTTTGCCCCCATTTTTTTATTTTCCTAAGGGTAACAGGAGAAATTGGACCCCAAAAATTGTTTTGCAATTTGTCCTGAGTAGGCCGATACCCTACATGTGGGGGTAAAACACTGTTTGGGCGCATGGCAGAGCTTGGAAGGGAAGGAGCACCATATGACTTTTTCAACTCAGAATTGGCTGGAATTGAGATCAGACGCAATGTTGCATTTGGAGAGCCCCTGATGTGCCCAAACAGTGGAAACCCCCAATTCTAACTCCAACCCGAACCCCAACACACCCCTAACCCTAATCTCAGCCCTAACCCTAGCCCTAACCCAAGCCCTAACCCTAGCCCTAATGGAAAAATGGAAATAAATACATTTTTTTTTATTTTATTATTTTTCCCTAACTAAGGGGGTGATAACGGGGGGTTTGATTTACTATTTATGGCGGTTTTTATGTTTGGCAGCTGTCGCACGCTAAAAGACGCTTTTTATTGTAAAAATAGTTTTTGCATGACCACATATTGAGAGCTATAATTTTTCCGTATTTTGACCCACCGAGTCATGTGAGGTCTTATTTTTTGCGGGACGAGTTGACGTTTTTATCGGTACCATTTTCGGGCACGTGACATTTTTTGATCGCTTTTTATTCCGATTTTTGGGACGCAGAATGAACAAAAACCAGCGTTTCATGAATTTCTTTTGGGGGAGTGCGTTTACACCGTTCTGCGTGCGGTAAAATTGATAAAGAGGTTTTATTCTTCGGGTCAGTACGGTTACAGCGATACCTCATTTAGGTCTTTTTTTATGTTTTGTCGGTTTTATGCAATGAAAACTATTTTATATAAAAAATAATTATTTTTGCATCGCTTTATTCTGCGAGCTATAACTTTTTTACTTTTTCGCTGATGATGCTGTGTGGCGGCTCGTTTTTTGCGGTACAAGATGACGTTTTCAGCGGTACCATGCATATTTATATGCGTCTTTTTGATCGCACGTTATTACACTTTTTGTTTGGCAGTATGATAATAAATCATTATTTTTTGCTTCGTTTTTTATTTTTATTTTTTAAGGGGTTCGCTAAAGGGGTTAACTAATGGGACAGTTTTATAGGGCGGGTCGTTACGGACGCGGCGATACCTAATATGTGTACTTTTATTGTTTTTTTTATTTTCAAAAAATGAATTTATTGCGGAATATTTTTTTTTTTTTTTTTTACTAATTTATTTGGCGATCTTTTTAAAATTATTTTTACACTTTTTTAAATTTTTTTTTACTTTGTTACATAGTCCCAGGTGGGACATCACTGTCCTGTGACAGATCGCTGATCTGTCACATCACAGATCACTGTGACAGATCAGCGATCTGTCACAGGCAGTGCCGAAGGCTTCCTCATGCCTGCGCTTTGCAGGCACTGAGGAAGCCAGCTTCCTGCAGGCCCCCGAAGGCCCCCGTCGCCATCTTGGATTCGGGGGTCTGCAGGAAAGGAGCCCCCCGCAGCAGCGCTGCACATTGCGCTGCCGTGGGGGGCTCAGGGAAGCACGGAGGGAGCCCACTCCCTGCCGATGCTTCCCTTTAACTCCCGGTACACCGCGATCATGTTTGATCGCGGTGTGTAAGGGGTTAACGTGTCGGGGGCGGTCCGTGACCGCCCCTGACACATTGTGCCGGGTGTCAGCTGTGATAATCAGCTGACACCCGGCCGCGATCAGCGGCGCTCACCACGTGGGCGCCGCTGATCACTGAGATGTACTATCCCGTCCATGGGCATAGGGGCCCAGGTCCCATGGACGGGATAGTACGTCGGATGGCAGGAAGGGGTTAATGGGTGGGGGGGTCGGATCGCTGTCACCAGCCATGTCCGATGCTACAGCAGCGTCGGACATGGCTGGATTGTAATATTTCATCAATTTTCGTTGATGAAATATTACTATCGTTCTGATTGGCTGTTTCACTTTTAACAGCCAATCAGAGCGATCGAAGTCACGTGGGGGCGAAGCCACGCCCCCTATGGTGAAGAACAAAGCCCCCTGTATCTGCGGGTCGGGTGACCTTTCAGTGAACTAGGTCACCCGACCCGCAGGGGTGCTTTAAAGTCATGATGGCACATAGGCGTCACTGGTCAGATTGGCACCAGTTTTCATGACGCCTATGTGGCGTCATTGGTCATGAAGGGGTTAAAGGTAGTTCAATCTAGTTTTATGCCACCCATATCGCTGGGTAATGTAATTGATTTATTTCAGGATTTAGTAACTAAGGATGTGGAAGCATTATGTCATCAACAACCAAAAAATATTTTAACCATTGCTGAAATGAAAGCATTGGAGGAAATGAGGCAATGGGACAATGTGGTTTTCAAAAAAGCAGATAAAGGGGGTAATCTGGTATTATTAGATAAAGATTACTATACCAAATAAGCATTGTCACAATTGAATGATGAAAAAACATAGTCCTGTCTAACCCAGGAAGAATCTATTATTGAAACAATTATTGAAAGCAGCAAATCACAGTGAGGTGATTATTATGGGGGACTTCAACTACCCCGACATAGACTGGGAAACTGAAACCTGCGTATCTCAGAAAGGAAACCAATTTCTGTCAGTGACCAAGGATAATTATCTGTCACAACTTATGCATGCAGGGCCCATCTAGAGGGACAGCCCTTCTGGACTTAATTTTAAGCAACAGGCCAGATAGAATAACAGAAGTATGAGTCGATGGGCACCTAGGGAACAGTGACCACAATATAATACAATTCCACTTGTCCTTCAGCAAGGTGCCCTGGAAGGGGGTTACAAAAACGCTGAATTTCAGGAAAGCAAAGTTTGATCAGCTTAGAGAGGACCTTCGCAGAATTGATTGGGACAATGTCCTCAAAAATAGGAGCACATAAAATAAATGGGAAATATTTAAATCAGTTTTACACACCCACTGCGAGCTAGCCATACCGTATAGAAATAAAAGGGCTAGGAACAGGAGAACACCAATATGGCTAAATAAGGATGTAAAAAGGGCAATAAATAACAAGAACAAGGAATTTAAGAAGCTAAAACAAGAAGGCAATGAAGAAGAAGCATTAAAAACTTATAGAGAAAAAAATAAAATGTGTAAAAAAACAAATACATTTAGCAAAAGTGGAAACTGAGAGACAGTGAGTAACTTGTGAGTAACAGTATAGAATGTTACGAATAACATAATATTATAGGTAGATGATAGACCCAGCTAAGGGGAAGGAATTTTTTTCCCTATAGAGAAAATTGGCTTCTACTCTGTGGGTTTTTTGCCTTCCCCAGGATCAACAATGCAGAACAGCTGCACTAAAAATAGGCTGAACTAGATGGACATAAGGTCTTCCTTCAGCCTTCAAAACTATGTTACTATGACCCTACACAAAAATATAAAAACAAATTATGGTCTATTTTGAGAAAATACAGTTAGGTCCATATATTGGAGGGATCCAATGGCTGGATATCCTTAAAGACAAAAATGTCCAGGAAGGATGGGAAATCTTGAAAAATGAAATTCTCAAAGCACAGTTGTTAACAATTCCGAAAAGAGGGAAGAATAGGAAGCATTTAAGGAAACCAGGATGGATGAACACAGAACTTAAGCACATGCTAAAAAGGAAGAAAAAAATGTTTATAAAATGGAAAGAGGGAGGCATATCTAAAGAAGAATATAATGCTGTCTGCAGAACCTGCAGGGCACAAATCAGATTATCTAAAGCTGAAAATGAATTGAGGCTTGCAAGAGATGTCAAAAGCAATGATAAAGGATTTGGGGGATATGTCAAAAGTAAAAGAAAAGTCAAAGATGCTATAGGGTTTTTACAGGATGAAAATGATGAAATGGTAAGACAGGATGTTGAGAAGACTGAACTTTTAAATTCCTATTTTGCATCTGTTTTCTCTCAGAAAGGAAATGTAACATCAACTGTTATTCACTGTCCTATTAAGGGAATAGAAGAATCCAGGATATCTATAAACAGAAAGATAGTGAGGAAACACTTAGCTAACCTAAATGAATTCAAGTCTCCAGGTCCAGATAAATTACACCCCAGAGTACTGAAGGAGATAGCAGAAGAAATTTTTGAACCCCTCTCCATAATCTTTGAAAATTCTTGGAGAACAGGAGAAGTGCCAGAAGACTGGAGAAGAGCAAATGTTGTTCCTATCTTCAAAAAGGGGAAGAAGGTGGACCCAGGCAACTATAGGCCGGTGAGTCTGACTTCTATACCAGGAAAGATCTTTGAACAAATTATTAAACAACATGTATGTCAATACCTGGATAAGAATGAAGTGATTAAACAGAGTCAGCATGGGTTTGTAACTAATATGTCAGACTAACTTAATTTCCTTCTATGACGGTATCACTGATTGGGTGGATCAAGGAGATGCTGTATAGTATATCTTGACTTCAGCAAAGCATTTGACAAAGTCTCTCATACAATCCTTATTGAAAAAATGACTAAGTATGGAATGGACAAGGCAACTGTTAGGTGGATTCATAACTGGCTTAGTGATCGGACCCAAAGAGTGGTCGTAAATGGCTGCACATCCAGTTGGAAGAATGTCTCAAGTGGGGTACCACAGGGCTCTGTCCTGGGCCCTGTATTGTTCAACATCTTTATCAACGATTTAGATGAAGGAATTGAGGGTAAACTGATTAAATTTGCTGATGACACAAAGCTAGGAGGGATAGCTAATACTAGAGAAGAGAGAGAGAGGATTCAAAAAGATTTAAATAAACTGGAGAAGTGGGCAGCAACTAACAGAATGGTTTTTAACAGGGAGAAATGCAAAGTACTACATCTGGGCAATAAAAATGAAAAAAGCATATATAGAATGGGAGGAATAGGGCTAAGTGACAGCACATGTGAAAAAGACTTGGGTATACTAATAGATCACAGACTGAATATGAGTCAACAGTGTGATGCAGCAGCAAAAAAGGCAAATGCAATTCTAGGATGTATTAACAGAAGCATACAGTCTAGATCACGTGAAGTCATTATTTCCCTCTACTACTCTTTGGTCAGACCTCATCTGGAATATTGTGTCCAGTTTTGGGCACCACATTTTAAAAAAGACATCAACAAACTGGAGCAAGTTCAGAAAAGAGCGACCAGAATGGTAACCGGTCTGCAAACCCTGTCTTATGAGGAAAGGTTGCAGGATTTGGGAATGTTTAGTTTGCAAAAGAGAAGACTGAGAGGAGACTTAATAGCTGTCTACAAATATCTAAAGGGCTGTCACATTGTAGAAGGATCAACTTTATTCTCATTTGCACAAGGAAAGACTAGAAGCAATGGGATGAAACTGAATGGGAGGAGACAGATTAGATATTAGAAAAAACTTTTTGACAGTTAGAGTGATCAATGAGTGGAACAGTCTGCCACGAGAAGTGGTGAGTTCTCCTTCAATGGAAGTCTTCAAACAGAGGCTGGACAGACATCTGACTGGGATGATTTAGCAAATCCTGCTTTGAGCAGGGGGTTGGACCAGATGACCCAGGAGGTCCCTTCCAACTCTACGATTCTATGATTCTATATATTTGGACAGACATTTTTCTAAATTTGGTTCTAAACTGTGTTCCAAATTATTATGCAAAAAGAGTTTAGGAGTGATAAGGTTAGAATTTGTTTGTAATTTAAACTCATTGATGGTGATGTGTGTCAGGGCTCTTTATATCACTGAAAGCAATTGCAGATACCTGTGCAAATTAGTTTGGCAGGTGTGTCCAAATAAAGGCAAGACTGCTTAAGAAGGCTGTTCCACATTATTGAGCAGCCTACATTTTTTGCCAAAATGGGAAAGAAAAAGGATGTGTCGGCTGCTGAGAAGCAACAAATTGTGGAGTATTTAGGTCAAGGCATGACTACAATCAACATTGCCAAGACACTTCATCGTGATCATCGCACAATCAAGAAGTATGTTGCTGATTCCCAGCACACAGGTGTGCTTGCTGATAAGGAAAACTTGAGGACTCTTTCCAACAGGCAATTGCATCTGGTTAAAAGAGCAGCTGCAAAAATGCCTTGTCATAGCAGCAGACAAGTTTTTGAAGCTGCTGGTGCCTCCAATGTCCCCCGAGCAACAAGATGCAGGGTCCTTCAGAGGTTTGCAGCTGTGCGTAAGCCATCCTGTCGACCACCTCTATCCACTGCATACAAGCAGAAATGGCTCCAGTGGGCCAAACGATACATGAAGACTGACTTCCAAACTGTTTTGTTCACCGTTGAGTGCCGTGCAACGCTAGATGGTCCAGATGGATGGAGTGGAGGATGGCTGGTTGATGGATACCCCATGAAAACACTGCTAAGGCGCCAACAAGGAGGTGGAGTAATGTTTTGGGCTGGAATTATGGGGAGAGAGATTGTCGGCCCCTTTAGGATCCCTGACGGGGTAAAGGTGAACTCCATAATCTATGTGGAGTTTCTAAAACAGCTCTTCCTGCCATGGTTCAAGAGGAAGAACCGTGCTTTCCGCAGCAAGATCATTTTGTAGTGACATGGAACAATACTTCAGGAGACTTAGACTGAAGGAGTTCTTTTCTGTCAAAGAGGACTTGGGGCTTCTGGGCAGCCAAACTCAAGTCAAACTAGAGAATAAGAAAAACTCTGACTGGACACCACCCTCTGGCTGCAACACCATTTTGGACCAATATATTGACTCATTTAGACATTCAATGCAGTCCACAATATTGGATAAAAAAGCAAAGGAAACATCTAATATAAGTTTGCAGGAGAAAAAGGCGATTCACGGCCTTAAGAACAACAGGGAGATCACTATTAAGCCTGCGGATAAAGGTGGTGCCTTAGTTCTCCTTAATACAACCAACTACATCAAAGAGCCTCACAGACAACTGATGGATATACAGTACTACAACCAAACTGGATGATGACCCAAATCCTAAATATCTGAGGGAGTTGAAAAGAGTCATCAAAGGTCTATGTACAGACCCCATAAACCTTCTGGACTTAATACCCGAGAATCCAAGGATGGGAACTTCCTATATGCTTCCCAAGATTCATAAGCCAGGCAACCCAGGGAGGCCAATCATCTCAGGGGTGGGAACACTAACTGAAAAATTCTCAGGGTGGATTTAAAACATCCTCAAGCCGCTGGTAAGGAAGACAGCCAGCTATATACAGGACACTACAGACCTGCTTAATAAGCTATCCACGATAGGTTCCCTCCCCGACAGCACCATCTTAGCCACCATGGACGTCGAATCCTTATATTCCAACATCCCACACGAAGATGGACTAGCCGCCTGCCGAATGTTTCTTGAGGCCAATGGGATCCCCTCCAAGTCTGTAATAGCACTTACCAGATTCATCCTCACACACAACTTTTTCTCTTTCGGTGAGGAGCTATACCTACAACGCACCGGCACCGCTATGGGAAGTAAAATGGCACCCCAGTACGCTAACCTCTTCATGGCTAAACTGGAAAATGACTTTTTAACATCCTGCTCCATCAAACCCTTTGTCTATTTCCGTTACATTGATTAATAATCTGGACGGAGCTTGAACAAGAACTTCTAAATTTCCATGACAAATTCAACAAATTTCATCCAACCATAAACTTGACATTAGACCATTCAAAAACAAAAATCAACTTCCTAGACACCACCATAAAAATCCAAAATGGTTCATTCCAAACATCAGTATATCGGAAACCAATTGACCGTCCCACATACCTCAAATGGGACAGCTTCCATCCTAAACACATTAAGAAATCCATTGTCTACATCCAGGCCCTCAGATATAACCGTATCTGTTCCAGTCCCAAGGACAGGGATGAACACCTAACCCAGCTTAAAATGTCATTTTTAAATCAAGGTTACCATCCCACCTCCATTGATGATCAGATCGTTAGGGCCACAAGGATCCCTAGAAGTCAAGTGCTTCAATACAGAAAAAAAGAGGAAAATCATCGTGTACCTCTGGTAGTGACCTACAACCCACAGCTTGAAATACTCAGAAAAATGGCTAAGAAACTTCACCATATCCTACACAAGGATGACCGGTTAAAAACACTATTCAAAGACCCCCCCTTCCTATGTTACAGACAACCTCCCAATCTAAGAAACATCATTATCCGAAGTTCAATGCCCTCTGATTCAACAAGAGGAACATACTCTTGCAATGGGAGAAGATGCAAAACCTGCATTCATATAGAGACCAAAGACAAAATCCAAATTCCCAACACACAGCAGGACTATAAGATCCCAGGGACATTCACATGCTCCTCTTCCAATGTGGTGTATTTAATTCTATGCAATATATGTCCTGTGGGTGGCCTCTATGTTGGAGGAACAGGACAGAGACTGAGAGCAAGGATGAGGTCTCATCATCATACAATTACAGACAAAAAAACCCATTTACCTGTGGCTAAACATTTCTGTGGTCCAGGACACAACATAGGCAATATGAAAGTTGTCATTTTAAAAGGCAATTTTAAATCACAGACACATCGGAGAGTGTGGGAGCATAAATTCATTACTATCTTTGATTCTATTCACACAGGACTCAATTTGTCAGAAGGTTTTATGACCCATTACCATATCTGAGCTATCTCCTCCAAGTAGCCCTTTGATCTTCTGAACTTTTCATACTACCTGTCTAATCTTACCTAATTAAGGATTCTCTCTCCTAGCTCATTGTTTGTTTATTGAAATGTTGTGCTTTAAACTGTATATAAATAAGGTTTCTTCAAATATTTTGTCATATCAGCCTGATGAAGGGACGTAAGCAGTCCCGAAAGCTTGCTTTGTAACAACATTCACTATTATTTGTTAGCCATTAAAAGGTATCATACCCACAACATTCCTATTTTGTTTCTCTCACTGAGAGAACTTTATATATTTTTTTGATAATGCACCGTCTCACGCTGCAAATAACACATCTGCATCTCTGGCTGCTATGGGCATAAAAGAGGACAAACTTATGGTGTGGCCACCATCTTCTCCTGACCTCAACCCCATTGAGAACCTTTGGAGCATCATCAAAAGGAGTGTCTATGATGGTGGGAGGCAGTTCACATCTAAGCAACAGCTCTGGGAGGGTATTCTGTCCACATAAAAACAATTGAAGCACAACCCATCCAAAAACTGACAAATTCAATGAACGAGAGAGTTCGGAAGCTGCTTTCGAACAAGGGGTCCTATGTGTAAATGTAACATCACCTAGAATAAAGTTTTGACTTGAAAACTGTTTGATTTCATTTTGTAATAAGCTGATAATGCTTATAATTCACAATTGACCATTTTTTTGTTCAAAATAAAAATAAAAAGGTTGAAAACTCTGCTGTGCATAATAATTAGGAACATGCATTTTGAGTGTTTCTTATTTTTAAAAATATACTGTTTTCATAGGCAGTTTGTTCAAAAACATTGCAATTATACTAGAATATTAGATGACTGGAAAATAACAATGACTGCAATTCATATATTTAGAGAAAATATGAGGAAATATTTTTTGCATAATAATTTGGAACACAGTGTAGACATTACTACAATGAATTTTAAACAAAGCAATTCAGATGCAGTTGACGGTCAGACTTTCAGCTTTCATTTGAGGGTATCCACATTCAAATTGGATGAAGGGTTTAGGAGTTTCAGCTCCTTAACATGTGCCACCAGGTTTTTAAAGGGACCAAAAGTAATGGGACAGATTAAAGAATTGTAAATAAAATGTTCATTTCTAGTACTTGGTTGAAAACCCTTTGTTGGCAATGTTTCTCCTCCTTTTTGTTGCTCTGCCAGGCCTTCACTGCGGTGTTTTTCCAGTTGCTGTTTGTTTGTGGGCCTTTCTGTCTGAAGTTTAGTCATTAACAAGTGAAATGCATGCTCAATTGGGTTGAGACCAGGTGACTGACTTGGCCATTCAAGAATATTCCCCTTCTTTGCTTTAATAAACTCCTGGGTTGCTTTGGCTTTATGTTTTGGGGAATTGTCCATCTGTAGTATGAAACGACGACCAGTTTGGCTGCATTTGGCTTGATCTGAGCACACAGTATGGCTCTGAATACCTCAGAATTAATTTGGCTGCTTCTGTGCTGTGTCACATCATCAATAAACACTAGTGACCCAGTGCCACTGGCAGCCATGCATGCCCAAGCCATCACACTGCCTCCGCCGTGTTTTACAGATGATGTGGTATGCTTTGGATCATGAGCTGTACCACGCCATCGCCATACTTTTCTCTTTCCATCATTCTGGTAGAGGTTGATCTTGGTTTCATCTGTCCAAAGAATGTTCTTCCAGAACTGTGCTGGCTTTTTTAGATTTTTTTTAGCAAAGTTCAGTCTAGCCTTTTTATTCTTGATGCTTATGAGTGGCTTGCACCGTGCAGTGAACACTCTGTATTTACTTTCATGCAGTCTTCTCTTTATGGTAGATTTGGATATTGATACGCCTACCTCCTGGAGAGTGTTGTTCACTTGGTTGGCTGTTGTGAAGGGGTTTCTCTTCACCATGGAGATTATTCTGCGATCATGCACCACTGTTGTCTTCCGTGGGCGCCCAGGTCTTTTTGCATTGATGAGTTCACCAGTGCTTTCTTTCTCTCAGGATGTACCAAACTGTAGATTTTGCCACTCCTAATGTTGTAGCAATTTCTTGGATGTTTTTTTTTTCTGTTTTTGCAGCTTAAGGATGGCTTGTTTCACCTGCATGGAGAGCTCCTTTGACCGCATGTTTCCTTCACAGCAAAACCTTCCAAATGCAAGCACCACACCTCAAATCAACTCCAGGCCTTTTGTATGCTTAATTGAGAATGACATAATGAAGGGATTGCCTACAACTGTCCATGAAATAGCCTTGGAGTCAATTGTCCAATTACTTCTGGTCCCTTTAAAAACAGGGTGGCACATGTTCAGGAGCTGAAACTCCTAAACCCTTCATCCAATTTTAATGTGGATACCCTCAAATGAAAGCTGAAAGTCTGAACTTCAACTTCATCTGAATTGCTTTGTTTAAAATTCATTGTGGTAATGTCTAGAACAAAAATTAGAAAAATGTCTGTCCAAATATATATGGACCTAAGCATCTTGAAAAAAAGCTTTATTTCAAAGAAAAAAAAGCAGAAATATTAACAGATTACCCCGAAAAACCACATTGGTATAGCATTCCCAAGATCCACAAATCAAATATGCACTCCCCAGGTTGCGCAATCATTCGAAGTATAAATTCATTGACAGAACCTCTGTCTCAATATCTACATTGGTTATTGAAACCTCTTTTAAAACAAATTCCATCTTTCATTAAAGATTCGGGAGATTTTTTTTAAGGCTTTTAAAGAAATCACACGGGAACCAGGTTTTTCACTTGTGTCCATCGATGTGGAATATCTATATACCCGCATTTCACAAAAAATGGGAGTAGATATTATAGAAAAAACTTGTCAAATTTCATATCTTTTGTAGCGGAAGCTCTAGCATTTGTATTGACGCATAATGCCTTCAAATTTCTAAATAAATGGTACTTGCAAAAAGTCGGGACAGCAATGGACACACCAGTTGCATGCGTTTTTGTCAATTTATTTTTGGCTTTTTTTTTTAAGAAAAATACATCACTAGATTGCATGAAGGGTGGTTTGCATGATAATAACCAGGCCAATTTTAACCACTCTGACTACTGTCCCCTTTATGAGGTAATAACTCTGGATTGCATCCATGGATCCCGGTGATTCTGACATTGTTTTCTCGTGACATATTGTGCTTCATATGATAGCGGTAAAATTTCTTTGATATGACTTGCATTTGTGAAAAAAAAAAACGGAAATTTGGCAAAAATTTTGCAATTTTCCAACTCTGAATTTTCATGCCCTTAAAACAGAAATATGTCAATATTAATTTAAGTTAATAAATAACATTTCCCACATGTCTACTTTACATCAGCACAATTTTGGAACCAAATTTTTTTTTTTGTTAGGAAGTTATAAGGGTTAAAAGTTGACAAGTGATTTCTCATTTTTACAACACCATTTTTTTCTTTTTAGGTACAACATCACACTTGAAGTCACTTTGAGGGGTCTATGTTGCAGAAAATACCCAAAAGTGACACCATTCTAAAAACTGCACCCCTCATGGTGCTCAAAACCACACTTAAGAAGCTTATTAACCCTTCAGGTGCTTCCTGGGAATTTTTGGAATGTTTTTAAAAAAGGGATTTTTGTGTACTCACCGTAAAGTCCTTTTCTCCGAGTCAATCATTGGGGGACACACAGGACCATGGGTGTTATGCTGCTGTCACTAGGAGGACACGAAGCAAAAAAACAGAAAAGATTAGCTCCTCCTCTGCAGTATACACCCTCTGCCGGCTCTAGGTTGAACCATTTCGGTAACAATGCAGTAGGAGCTCATAACTAACAAAAGTACAACAGAACAAACACAAGCCATCAGGCTAACAGGGTGGGTGCTGTGCCCTCCAATGATTGGTGGAGAAAAGGATTTTACGGTGAGTACACAAAAATCCCTATTTCTCCTACGCCTCATCGGGGGACACAGGACCATGGCATGTCCTAAAGCAGTCCCTGGGTGGGGAGCAACACAACTGCTAATACCCCATGTACCACTGGCTTACAGCTGTGGTAATGCCGACTGCAGAATGCACCTGCCAAGAGCAGCATCTGCAGAGGCCTGAGAATGAATGTGGTAGTGTTTTGTAAAAGTATGCAAACTGGACCAAGTCGCAGCCGTGCAGACCTGTTCCGCTGACGCCTGGTGCCGAATGGCCCAAGAGGTGCCCACTGACCGAGTAAAATGCACCTTAATCCCAGCTGGAACAGGTGTGCCCCTGACACGGCAGGACTCCTGAATAGCCGAGCAAATCCACTTGGCTAGTGTGGCCTTTGAAGTGGCTAGACCCTTCCTATACCCTTCTGGAAGCACAAACAGGGCATCTGACTTGCGGAAGGGAGCCGTCCGAGAGATGTACCGTCTAAGAGCCCAAACCACATCCAGGGTGTGGAGGGCCTTCTCGATACGATGGAATAGTGCCGGACATTATGAAAGCAAAACAATCTCCTCATTGAGATGAAAAGACACAACTTTGTGCAGAAAAGACAAGGAAGTCTTCAAAACTGCCTGATGAAAATTCAGGAACGGAGGTCGGCAGGACAGGGCCGCCAACTCCGAAACGCATCTGACTGATGTAATCGCCACTAGGAAAACCACCTTCCAAGAAAGAAAGGTTAGTGATATGTCCTGCAGTGGTTCGAAAGGGGCTTCCTGTAAGACTCCAAGGACCAAGGTAAGAACCCATGATTCCAATGGTCTTTTATAGGGCGGTGCCACGTGGGAAACTCCCTGAATGAACATTTTTGCCTGTAAGCTGGTGGCAGTCCTGCGTTGGAATAGAACGGACAAGGCTGAAAATTGTCATTTGAGCGAACTAAGTGTGAGACCCGACTCTAATCCGGATTGCAGGCATTCCAAGATGGAAGGAATGGATTACACCAAAGGAGATCATCCATGGGCCTTGCACCATGAGAAGAAGGTTCTCCAGGTGTGATGATAAATGCGCAAGGATATGGGCTTCCTGGCACTAATCATGATTGAGAACCCTTCATGAGGGAATCCAGCTTCGGGTAAAAAGCAGGATTCAACAGCCATGTCGTCAAGGACAGGGCCCCAGACTTCTGGAAGTAAATCGGGCCCTGTGAACGTAGATCCATGCGATCTGGTAGATGCCAAGGAATGTCGGTGACAAGTTGAACTAGTTCCGCGTACCATACCCAACACGGTCAGTACAGCACGACTAGGATCACTGATATCCCTCTCTGCTGATTTTTTTGATGACCTTTGGGAGTAAGGGAAGAGGGGGAAATATATACGGGAGCCAAAACCGATGCCACGGCACGACCAGGGCATCTACTCCAATGACGCATGGATCGTGGGATCGGACAGAGAACTGTGGAACCTTGTTGTTTAGCCTTGAGGTCATGAGATCCAGATCCGGAGTCACCCAGCGACGACAAATTTGCTGAACGACTCCCGGACGAAGAGACCATCTCCCGAGGCGAGGCCCTGGCAACTGAGAAAGACCGCCGCCCAATCCTCTACGCCTGGGATGTGAATTGCCGAGATGGTCGAATGATTGCTCTCAGCCCAACGGAGGATGTGACTCGCTTCGTGCATGACCATCTCGCTGCGGGTAACCCCCCTGACGGTTGATCTACGCCACAGCCGTGGCGTTGTCAGATTGGATCCTGGTGGAGTGACCTGTGAGTAGATGGTGAAAACTCAGTAGGGCCAGTCGGCAGGGCTGTGGAGTCGGAGTCGTGGAGTCGGAGCTGGTGCTCATTTTGGTGGAGTCGGAGTTGGTATAAAATGGACCGACTCCGAAAATATATAATAAATTGGGTACAGTAGTTCAATGCAGAATGTGCTGAATATTTTTTCATAGGAATTTGGGAAAGTTATGAAATGTCCTACAAATGACTGTTCTATTCCTGATCTAAGGCTACATTCACACACAGCGTTTTTTGAGGATACGTTTTTCAGTTGCAAAAGCAGATCAGCCTTTTAAAAAAACCGCATCACCTGAAAGGTTTTTGAGCTCATAGATAATGTTTTCAATAGCAAAAGCAGATTAGAAATCTGCTCTATCTATATATCCATTTATTCATATCTGTCTATCCATATCATAGCTGTACCAAAAAGAATGAAAGCCGGATATCACACAGACTAACACTCTTTTTTTTTTTTTAGCACCAGTCAGGTACACCTCATAGCTGCCCAAAAGGACGCCCAGGACAGGCATTGCTCGTCTTCAGTAACACATCAACATCAATTGATAGTTGGAATAAATAGACTGCATTCATCACCACATCATCTTAAGGTGCAGGCTTTATTTTCAAGTGTAGGGGGTGTGAAGTATTATGTTCTGCAGCAGCTGAGGTGTGCAGTATGAAATTCTGCGGAACAGTATGAGGTTCTGCCCCCCCTAGGTTTGATCCTGGCTACGCCCATAGTGTGAATGTAGCCTGAGGATCTAGGCTTTATCTTAGCCGAGACAAGTCAGTGTGTGTGTATATATACACAATATATATATATATATATATATATATATATATATATATATATACACATATACATACACACATATATATACACACACACACACACAATAACTGTTAAGAGGAGACTTTGTGCAGCAGGCCTTCATGGTAAAAACCACTACTAAGGACAGGCAACAAGCAGAAGAGACTTGTTTGGGCTAAAGAACACAAGGAATGGACATTAGATCAGTGGAAATCTGTGCTTTGGTCTGATGAGTCCAAATTTGAGATCTTTGGTTCCAACCACCATGTCTTTGTGCAACGCAGAAAAGGTGAACGGATGGACTCTACATGCCTGGTTCCCACATGAAGCATGGAGGAGGAGGTGTGATGGTGCTTTGCTGGTGACACTGTTGGGGATTTATTCAAAATTGAAGGCATACTGAACCAGCATGGCTACCACAGCATCTTGCAGCGGCATGCTATTCCATCCGGTTTGTGTTTAGTTGGACCATCATTTATTTTTCAACAGGACAATGACCTCAAACACACCTCCAGGCTGTGTAAGGGCTATTTGACCAAGAAGGAGAGTGATGGGGTGCTACGCCAGATGACCTGGCCTCCACAGTCACCAGACCTGAACCCAATCAAGATGGTTTGGGGTGAGCTGGATCGCAGAGTGAAGGCAAAAGGGCCAACAAGTGCTAAGCATCTCTGGGAACTCCTTCAAGACTGTTGGAAGACCATTTCCAGTGACAACCTCTTGAAGCTCATTAAGAGAATGCCAAGAGTGTGCAAAGCAGTAATCAAAGCAAAAGGTGGCTACTTTGAAGAACCTAGAATCTAAGACATATTTTCAGTTGTTTCACACTTTTTTGTTAATTATATAATTCCACATGTGTTAATTCATTGTTTTGATGCCTTCAGAGCGAATCTACAATTTTCATAGTCATGAAAATAAAGAAAACTCTTTGAATGAGGTGTGTCCAAACTTTGGTCTGTACCATATGTATGTAATCGATATTATACAGTATTACATATTTACAATTTATTACAGTTTTTATGTTCTAAAGTTGTATTCCAATAAATAGATATGTTCTAAATATCTAAATATCTTGATTATTGTATCATAGAAATGATTAAATGTCTGATGTTCACATTGTACTACAAAAAATGTTTCACTTAAATATAAGCAATATATGTGGGAGTCGGAGTCGTGGAGTCGGTGTAAGGGAAGTTGAGGAGTCGGAGTTGCAGGTTTGGCTTACCGACTCCACAGCCCTGCCAGTCGGGTTGCCCGTATCTCCAAGATGTTGATGGGGAGAGGCGACTCTCGAATGGACCAACGGCCCTGTCGGTGGTCACCACTAACCAATGTACTGGGAGAAAAGACTTTCCTTGGTTCAAAGAGGACTTCAGCGTCCACCACCGGAGGGTCTGCCTGACCCGCATAAACAGATGGAACCGACGGTCGAGAGAGAACGGGTTCCTGTCCCAAGCCAACAGTAGTGCATGTTGCAAAGGGCAGAGAAGAACTGTGCGAATGGGACCACTTCTATCGCTGCTACCATTTTCCCGAGAGTTCCTACGCTGAAAAAAGTGAGAAACTGGGCGGGAAGGAATCTGTGATCTGTGTAGTAAGGCCAAGGCCTCTTCTGGAGGGAGAATAGCCAACCCGCGGGAAGGATTATTCCCAAGAAGGGAATTTGCTGAGTCGGTACTGGAGAAGACTTTTTGAAGCTTATTTGCCAGCCCAGGCGAGAAAGTGTATCCACCTTGATTCTTACGGACTCCTTGCAGGCTGGAAGGGATATTTGATCCGTAGGTCATCCAGATACAGAAGTACCACCACTGCCCGAGCGTGAAGAATGGCCATGACAGCTGCCATGACTTTGGTGGAGACTCTGGTGGCGGTGGCGAGACCGAAGGGCAAGGCAACAAACTGGAAGTGTTCCCAGTGAACTGCGAAGCGTAGGAACAGCTGATGGGGAGGAAAGATTGGGATGTGAAGATAAGCATCCTTTATGTCGATGGATGCTAGAAAATTTCCTTCTTCCATGGAGGCGATGACTGAGTGGAGAGATTCCAATCTGAACCTTGACAAACGTGTTTAACAGCTTTAGGTCCAGTATGGGCCGCCTAGTTGCGTCCTTCTTTGGAATCACAAATAAGTTTGAGTAAAAACCATTGAACCTTTCGTCATGAGAGACAGGAATAATGACTCCGTCCCTTCGCAGTACAAGTACAGCCTGAAGGAACCTGTGTCCTTGTTTTGGGCAGAAAAGACCAGAAAAAAGAGCGTGTCAGGGGAGGGGAAGCAAACTATTTTGTATCCGAAGTACACCTGCTCTCTGACCCAGTCGTCGTGGACGACCGAGAGCCAGGCTTGACGGAACGAAAATAAACGGCCGCCTACTTCGTAGGTGTACGCCGGATGCTGCAACAAGTCATTGTGTAGAAGATCTAAGGGATCTGGTTCCCTTAGATCCAGACGTCTTTGGCCTGGATTTGCAGGTGCGGTTAGGTCTATGAGACCTGGGAACCTCTGTCTCCATGCAGAGACCGTCCTGATCCAGAAGATAAGGTTGTAGAGGACCAACTGGAATTGTTAATGAATCCGAAACAGCCGGGCAGGCCTTGTTGAGGAAGGAATTTACTCTACCTTCCAGTAGCGTCAGATGTGAGTTGGTCCAGCTTCTTCCCAAATAAACGACCAGTTTGGTAAGGCAGAGATGTTAACGATCCCTTGGGAGCAGAATCTGCTCACTAAGCTGGGAGCCATAGTGCCCTTCTGATGGAGACTGCATTTGTAGCTACCTGTGCAGCACAATTGGCGGCATCAAATGAGGTGTTGACTACAAAGTCCCCGACTTGAGCTACATGACTAGTGAGTTTGACTGCCTCCAGGGGAGGATTGCAGTCATGAACGGTTGTGGATAACACCTCAGTCCAAGCGACCATAGCCTTAGCCACCCAAGTCGTGGCGAAGGATGGAAAGAGCACCGCTCCGGAAGCCTCAAAGACTGAATCAGAAAGGTAGTCAATTTGTGCTTTAGTGAGGAACCATCAGATAAGGACAGGAGCGTTTTGGATGCAAGACGCGATATAGGAGGAGCCACTGAAAAGAACTGTAGCCAATCCTTCATTAGACCCAGAGCGAAAGGATATTTCGACTTAATAGGCTTTTGACCTGTGAACCGTTTAATTGGCCGGTCCCTATGTCTCTGGACAATATCTTTAACTCAGGATGATTGGCAAATACTTTGTGAGCAGGTTTAGTGTTCTTTAAAGGACACTACGTGTTCCAGAGCAGATATTTCTTCCTCTTGCACCCTCAGAGTCTTGTTGCCCGACACTATAAGGGAATCAAGCGTCTCTTGATAATTCAGGGGATCCTTGCTAAGGACGCGTCAAACTCGTATTCAGAGACATGTTTGCTTTGAACCTCAGGAGAGGGGGAACAAGAGATGGAACTCGCAGACGCCGAAGCGTGAGCATGATCGGAGGACGCGTCATGGATCCTTTTTCTACAAACCTGAGCCCCCCTCGACTGCTGGTGGACAGTTCCCGACTGTCACCAGAGCCCTCCGTGGTCGGCAAAAAGACGTTCTGACTTTAAAAGGTGCCCAGGAGAGTGTCTATTGCTTTGGCCAGGGAATCCAGAGACCGTGACAGTGACGCAGTCCACTCAGGAGGCTAGACTCAGCGGGATCGGTGTTGGTGGCCTCTGGGCAGATTCTGTTTCACAATCCGTGCATAATGGGGAATTGTGAGCCCAAGCAAGGCTGTATGAAAACACTGTTTTTTGTTGGCCTTTTTGAGACATAGTGTACCCGTAGAGCTATATGTTGCAGAGAAAAGTGTATAGCACTTGCAGAGAAGGGGTTAAGGTCACCTGCTGAGGTGCAGTACAGCTTACCCAGATCCTGTTCTTGTGTCCCCAGAGGAGAGGAGTGCGGTTCGCGATCCTTGCACCAAACTTGCTAGCTCCTTCCTGCACTGCCGTCAGGGAGCAGGCTGAGTGAACAATCATGATCCCCGAGAACAGGAGAGCTCTTCTCGTTCAAGATGAGAAGTGCCAGGAACCTGGGCGGCACACTCGCGGTGGGTGGAGTTAAGTAACTGCAGCCTAGATCGGCTAAAAGCCGGGAGCTAAATTTCTGCCGGCAATGCGTGCCGGCTGAAGAGAGGTTGCGGCTGGACAACAGAACAAGCGCCGCTGGGCACTGGATTAGCGCTCCCTCCTCCAGGGACCAGGACCCACTGCCTCTTGTGCCTGGACATGTCGGCGCAGTGACATGTCATCTGGGATCACGGCTCCCCCTGTTATACTCACGGAGGTGGTGTAGCAGAGCCGGAGCTGCGCTGTCATTATTATTTATTATTATAGCGCCATTTATTCCATGGCGCTTTACATGTGAGGAGGGGTATACATAAGGACAGGCAACAAGCAGAAGAGACTTGTTTGGGTAATCTTAAACAATACAAGTCACGAATGGTACATGATGAGAGAGGACCCTGCCCGCGAGGGCTCACAATCTACAATGGATGGGTGAGGATACAGTAGGCGAGGGTAGAGCTGGTTGTACAGCGGTTTGGTGGATCGGTGGTTACTGCAGGTTGTAGGCTTGTCGCAAAAGGTAGTTCTTCAGGTTCTTTTTGAAGTTTTCCATGGTAGGTGAGAATCTGATATGTTATGGTAGTGAGTTCCATAGTAGGGGGATGCGCGTGAGAAGTCTTGTATGCGATTGTGGGTAGAGGAGATAAGAGGGAAGTACAGGAGGAGATCTTATGAGGATCGGAGGTTTCGTGCAGGTAAGTACTGGGAGACGAGGTCACAGATGTATGGAGGACTTAGGTTGTGGATGGCTTTGTATGTCATGGTCAGGGTTTTGAACTGGAGTCTTTGGGTAATGGGGAGCCAGGTCAGAGATTGACAGAGGGGAGAGGGCGGGGAATAGTGGGGGGACAGGTGGATTAGTCAGGCAGCAGAGTTTAGAATAGATTGGAGGGGTGCGAGAGTGTCATTAAGGGTATAGTCCTCAATCGATCCTCACTTTAGACAGGGGGATGGAGAGGTTGCCACTCATATCTTCATGTGAGGTAGTGGGGCTGCAGCGCCAATACATGGGGGCCTTGTTTGGCTATATACCTGGCTCCGGGGAGGAAACATGAAGGTGGCACTTCATTTGTCTCTTGCCGATGTGGGGAAATTGGGACCGTACGGGAACAGTCGCCTCTAAAATGAGCCCCGGTATGACCCCTTTGTCGCAGGACAGGAAACGGGGAGGTAAACTCTGCGTTCTCGCCTGTTGATGGTTCGGGGGAGATCGGACCCTAGAAAGGATCCGTCGCCCCCTTCATTCCGTTAATTAAAAATAAAAATTTACAGAAAAAAACTTAAAAAATAAAAATAAAAACATTGGGGTCTGAAACCAGGTTCAAGTGCCTCCTTCAGACACTAAAGCAAGAACTGGTTCAAGCTAGAGCCAGAAGAGAGTGTTTACTGCAGAGGAGGAGCTAATCTTTTCTGTTTTTTGCTTAGTGTCCTCCTAGTGGCAGCTGCATAACACCCATGGTCCTGTGTCCCCCAGTGAGGGTGTAGGAGAAATGAACATTTAACTTTTTCACAAAAAATTTACTTCAGGTCAATTTTATTTTACCAAGGGTAACTGGAGAAACTGGACCCCAAAAGCTGTTGTACAATTTGTCCCGAGTATGCTGATACCCCATATGTGGGGGGTAAACCACTGTTTGGGTGTATGGCAGAGCTCGGAAGGGAAGGAACTCCATTTGACTTTTCATTGCAAAATTGGCTGGAATTGAGATCAGATGCCATGTCGCGTTTGGAGAGCCCCTGATGTGCCTAAACAGTGAAACCGCCCCACAAGTGATACCATTTTGGAAAGTAGACCTCCTAAGAAACTTATCTAGATGTGTTGTGAGCATTTTGAACCCCCAAGTGCTTCACAGAAGTTTATAATGTAGAGCCGTAAAAATAAAAAAAAACTTATTTTTTTTTCACAAAAATGATCTTTTCGCCCAATTTTTTATTTTCCCAATGTTAACAGGAGAAATTGGACCCCAAAAGTTGTTTTGCAATTTGTTGAGTATACTGACACCTTATATGTGGGGGTAAACCACTGTTTGGGCGCATGGCAGAGCTCAGAAGGGAAGGAGCACATTTTATTTTATCAATGCAGAATTGGCTGGAATTGATGTCATTTGGAGAGCCCCTGATGTGCCTAAACAGTGGAAACCCCCCAAATCTGACTCCAACCCTGACCCCAACACACCCCTAACCCTAATCCCAACCCTGACCCCAACTCTAACCCTAATTCCAACCTTAACCCTAATTCCAACCCTAACCCTAACTTTAGCCCCAACTCCAACTTAGCACTAACACTAACTTTATCCCCAACCCTAATGGGAAAATGGAAATACTTTTTTTTATTCAATTATTTTCCCTAACTAAAGGAGGTTTGTGTTCCAAATTATTATGCAAAAAATATTTCCTCATATTTTCTCTCAATTACGTATATGAATTGCAGTCATTGTTATTTTCCAGTCATCTACTATTCTAGTATAATTGCAATGTTTTTGAACAAACTGCCTATGAAAACAATATATTTTTCAAAATAATTAACACTCAAAATGCATGTTCCAAATTATTATGCACAGCAGAGTTTTCAACCTTTTTATTTTTATTTTGAACAAAAAAATGGTCAATTGTGAAATTATAAGCATTATCAGCTTATTACAAAATGAAACCAAACCGTTTTCAAGTCAAAACTTTATTCTAGGTGATGTTACACTTGCACATAGGACCCTGTTGTGAGTTCATTCTCTGGTTCACCAGTTGTGAGTTCTCCTTCCAGACTCCCTCTGGTGGTAACAGGAGGTAGTGAGGATGATTTGATCGGTGGAGATCTGCCACCTGAGAATGAGGATGACGATTGGACCTCAGGAGTCTCAGATTGGATTTAAGACAGGCGACGCCCTATTCAGTTGCTGGTGATTCCTTCTAGCTTGTCAGCTCTTGGTTTTCAGCTCTGTTCCAGTCATCTAAAGCTAAGTTTTTCCGCTAATGTTCACACTTGATTTTGTTGGTCTATTCAGGTTTTTGTGTGGTCAGCCAGCCCCGGCTGGGGGCTGTGCTAAATTTCCACTTTTAGTTATCAGTATTTTGCCAATTTGCTTTTGGCCCCTTAGTAGTTTGGCCTCTTTTTGCCCTGTCTCAGAATATTTCAGAGTGCTGATAAAGTGGGAGAAGTCTAGTGACTTCAGGGTTAATTTTGCTATCAGAAGTGTTGGACATTATTTTTGTAGGGTTTTTTGCAGGTTGCAGACAGTGACTTTCCTCTCCTTTCTAGTTAGTTTGGGCCCCATCGTTTGCTCAGCCTATTTTCCTGCCTGTGTTTGTGCTTTCATCTTGCTTCACCGTCAATACATGTGTGGGGGCTATTCCTTTGGGGTCTGCTGTAGGGCAGTTAGTTTTCCCCTTTTCATGCTTCAGGGTTATTTAGTCCTCCGGCTGTGACGAAGCGTCTAGGAACATCGTAGGTACGCTCCACGGCTGCTGCTAGTTGTATGGTAGGATCAGGGATCTGCAATCTGCATAGTTACCAACCTCTCTGGTTTTCTGTGACTTAGCTTGTTTTGATTTTTTCTCCTCGGTGACCCATTCATAACAGAATCACCAGCCATACCGCAGGTTCTAGGGTACTCAAAAGCAGGAAAAAGTTGTTAAAAAAAAAAAAAGAGTGTCAAGAATTTTTTATATATATATATATATATATATATATATATATATATATATATATATATATATATATATATATATATATATATATTCCCTCTTTTTCTCTGGGGCCGTAGAATTTTTTTTTCCTTTTTCCTAATGGAGATTAAGCAATTGTCTGATCATGTGGAGCAAACGTCTGAACCTATGCAATGTGATGGGGTTTTGTCTAAGGCGCAACATCAGGAGTTTAGAAGGCGTAATAAGCTGTGTTTTTTCTGTGGAGACGTCTCTCATACTATTTCTGTCTGCCCTAAACGAGAGAAATGTTTTGCACACACATTTGCTGTGGGCAGTGTATGACCTAAGTTTCTTTTGGCAATTACTCTGATCTGCTCCTTATCCACGTTTTCCAAGAAGGCTTTTGTGGATTCAGGAGCAGCGTTGAATCTGATGGATTTGGACTTTGCTAAATGTTGTGGTTTTTCCATGACGCCTCTGCGGACGTCTATTCCTTTGAGGAGTATTGATGCTACTCCTTTGGCGGAGAATAAACCTCAGTTTTGGACCCAGGTGACAATGCGACTTGCCCCAGACCACCAAGGAAATTGTAAATTTTTGGTGCTGCATAATTTGCATGATAATATTGTTCTGGGTTTTCCTTGGTTGCAAACTCATAATCCAGTTTTGGATTGGAAATCTGGGTCTGTGGTGAGTTGTTCTTAGGGACGCTCCTGTTTTCTCCACCTCTCCTCAGTCTCATGATATTCCTGATTATCTAGCTGATTTTTCTGATGTATTTAGTGAGAGCAAGTCTGCATCTTTGCCTCCTCATAGGAGTTATGACTGTGCAATTGAGTTGCTGCCTGGGTGTAAATTTCCCAAGGGTCGGCTTTTCAACTTATCAGTACCCGAACATGATGCTATGCGATCCTATATTAAGGAGTCATTGGAGAAGGGTCATATTAGACCATACTCGTCACCTTTAGGTGCTGGTCTTTTTGTGGCCAAGATGGTTCATTAAGATCGTGTATTGATTATCGTTCCCTTAAAAAGATGACGGTTAAATATCGTACCAGTACCAGTTACCTCTGATGTCTGATTTATTCTCCAGAGTTAAGAGTGCCTGCTGGTTTACTAAGCTTGACCTCAGGGGGGCGTATAATCTTATTCGCATCAAGCACGGGGATGAATGGAAGACGGCGTTTAATACTCCGGAGGGACATTTTGAGTACCTGGTGATGCCTTTTGGGCTCACTAATGCCCCTTCTGTCTTCCAGTCCTTTATGAATGATATTTTCCGTGACTTTGTGGATAAGTTTTTGATCATCTATCTGGATGATATTTTGATCTTTTCTAGTGATTGGGATTCTCATGTGGAACACGTCCGGACTGTGTTCCGGATTTTGAGGGAGAATTCCCTGTTTGTTAAGGGATCGAAATGCCTCTTTGGTGTACAGAGGATTTCATTTTTGAGATTTATCTTATCTCCATCGACTATTGAAATTGACCGGGCCAGGGTACAGACCATTTATGATTGGGTTCAGCCTACTTCTTTGAAGGCCCTCCAGAAGTTTTTGGGCTTTGCCAATTTCTATTGTAAATTTATAGGCAATTTTTCTGGTATTGTCAAACTACTGACTGATCTGACCAAGAAGGGTGCTGATGTGCTGAATTGGTCTCCTGAGGCTATCTCAGCATTTCAGGAGCTTAAGCAGAGATTTACTTCAGCTCCAGTTTTACGGCAACCTGATGTCTCACTTCCATTTCAGGTGGAGGTAGATGCTTCTGAGATTGGTGCAGGAGCTGTTTTGTCCCAAAAAGACCCTGTGACTTCTAAGATGAATCCCTGTGCCTTCTTTTCTCGAAAGTTCTCCCCATCTGAACGCAACTATGACGTGGGGAATCGGGAATTGTTGGCCATGAAATGGGCATTTGAGGAGTGGAGACATTGGTTGGAGGGAGCTAGACATCAAGTTGTGGTCCTCACCGATCACAAGAATTTGATTTATCTGGAGTCGGCCAAACGCTTGAATCCTAGACAGGCTAGATGGGCCTTGTTTTTCACGCGTTTTAATTTTGTGGTCTCTTTTCTTCCAGGCACTAAGAATGTTAAGGCAGACGCCCTTTCTAGGAATTTCTTTGCCGATTCTCTTAGTGTGACCGAGCCTACTACCATCCTAGGTAAGGGGGTAGTTCTTTCTGCCATTTCGCCCGATTTGAGACGCGCCCTGGAGGAATTTCAGGAGGATAAACCTGAGCTTTGCCCTATGGGAAAATTGTATGTTCCTGACCAGTGGAGAAAGAGTGATGTCTGAAATTCATTGCTCCGCATTGGCTGGTCATCCAGGTATTTTTGGTACCAGAGATTTGGTGAGTCGGTCCTTTTGGTGGCCTGCCTTATCTCGTGACATCAGGAATTTTGTACAGTCCTGTGGGACTTGTTCTCGGTCTAAACCCTGTTCTCGTTCTAGTGGGTTGCTGATGCCCTTGCCGGTGCCCAAGAGGCCATGGACCCATATCTCAATGGATTTTATTTCTGATCTTCCTGTCTCTCAGAGAATGACTTATCTGGGTGATTTGTGATAGATTTTCAAAGATGGTCCATCTTGTACCACTCCCAAAGTTGCCATCTTCCGCTGAGTTGGTGCCCTTGTTTTTACAACAGGTGGTTCGGTTACATGGGATTCCTGAGAACATAGTGTCCGACAGAGGAGTCCAGTTTGTTTCCAGATTCTGGAAAGACTTTTGTTCCAATCTGGGAATTCAGTTATCCTTCTCCTCTGCATTTCATCCCCAGACCAATGGACAGACTGAGAGAACAAACCAGACCTTGGAGTCTTATTTGAAATGTTTTATATCTGCTGATCAGGATGATTGGGTCTCATTTTTGCCCTTGGCCGAATTCGCACTGAACAATAGAGCTAGTTCTGCCACTTTGATGTCACCCTTTTTCTGTAATTTTGGGTTTCATCCTCGATTCTCTTCAGGGCAAGTGGAATCTTCGTCCTGCCCAGGTGTGGACACTGGTTAAGATAATGCAGCAGATATGGGACCAAGTGATGGATAAGTTGTCACTCTCTCAGGAAAAGGCCCAGCGATTTTCCAACCGGCATAGGACCATTGGTCCCCGGTTTAAAGTGGGTGATATGGTTTGGTTGTCGTCTAGGAATATTCTTATGAAGGTTGCATCTCCTAAATTTAAGCCAAGATTTATTGGTCCTTATAAGATTTTGGAAATTCTTAACCCTGTTTCGTTTCAATTGGCTCTTCCAGTTACGTTCAAGATCCATAATGTATTTCACAAATCTCTGTTGAAGAGGTTTGTTGAGCCAGTGGTTCCTATGGCAGCACCTCCTGACCCTGTGTTGGTTAAAGGCAATATGGAATATGAGGTAGAGAAAATATTGGATTCTCGTTTGGTTAGACGGAGACTCCAGTATTTGGTCAAATGGAAGGGTTATGGTCAGGAGGATAATTCTTGGGTCTCTGCCTCTGATATTCATGCCAATAGATTGGTTCGTGCTTTTCACCGGGCCTATCCTGATCGGCCTGGTGGTGTGGATGAGGGTTCGGTGACCCCTCCACCTCCTTGCTGACGTTGCAGCCTTGTTGGGACATGGTGGCCACCAACCAACCATCCACTACTCCATCCATCTGGAGGTTTTCAATGGGGTTGAGGTCAGGGGAAGATGGTGGCCACACCATAAGTTTATGCCCATAGCAGCCAGAGATCCAGATGTGTTATTTGCAGCATGAGACGGTGCATTATCATGCATGAAAATGATCTTGCTGCGGAAAGCATGGTTCTTCCTCTTGAACCATGGCAGGAAGTGCTGTTTTAGAAACTCCACATAGATTATGGAGTTCACCTTTACCCCTTCAGGGATCCTAAAGGGGCCGACAATCTCTCTCCCCATGATTCCAGCCCAAAACATTACTCCACCTCCTCCTTGTTGGCGCCTTAGCCGTGTTTTCATGGGGTGTCCATCAACCAGCCATCCTCCACTCCATCCATCTGGACCATCGAGCGTTGCACGGCACTCATCGGTGAACAAAACAGTTTGGAAGTCAGTCTTCATGTATCGTTTGGCCCACTGGAGCCGCTTCTGCTTGTGTGCAGTGGATAGAGGTGGTCGACAGGATGGCTTACGCACAGCTGCAAACCTCTGTAGGACCCTGCATCTTGTTGTTCGGGGGACGTTGGAGGCACCAGCAGCTTCAAAAACTTGTCTGCTGCTATGACAAGGCATTTTTGCAGCTGCTCTTTTAACCTGACGCAATTGCCTGTTGGAAAGAGTCCTCAATTTTTTCTTATCAGCACGCACACGTGTGATAAGATACTTCTTGTGCGATGATCACGATGAAGTGTCTTGGCAATGTTGATTGTAGTCATGCCCTGACCGAAATACTCCACAATTTCTTGCTTCTCAGCAGCCGACACATCCTTTTTCTTTCCCATTTTGACAAAAAATGTAGGCTGCTTAATAATGTGGAACAGCCTTCTTAAGTAGTCTTGCCTTTATTTGGACACACCTGCCAAACTAATTTGCACAGGTATCTGCAATTGCTTTCAGTGATATAAAGAGCCCTGACACACATCACCATCAATGAGTTTAAATGACAAACAAAAAAATTCTAACCTTATCACTCCTAAACTCTTTTTGCATAATAATTTGGAACACAGTTTAAATAGCGGGTTTTTATGTTTGGCAGCAGTGACACACACAAAAAAGCCGCTTTTTATTGCAAAAAATAGCTTTTGCATCACATTTTGAGCTATAATTTTTCCATATTTTGGCCCACAGTGTCAAGTGAGGTCTTGTTTTTTGCGGGACAAGTCGACGTTTTTATTGGTACAATTTTGGGCACTTGACAATTTTTGATCATTTTTATTCAGATTTTTGGGAGGCAGAATGAACAAGAACCAGCAATTCATGAATTTCTTTTGAGGGGCGTTAACCCCGTTCTACATGTGGTAAAATTGATAAAGCAGTTTTATTATTCGGGTCAGTACGATTACAGCGATACCTCATTTATATAATTTTTTTATGTTTTGGCGCTTTTACACAATAAAAACTTTTATAAAAAAAAAATTTTTACATTCCTATTTTGACAGCTATAACTTATTTATTATATAAAAAATGATTATTTTTCCATCGCTTTATTCAGAGCGCTATAACTTTTTTTCTTTTGCTGATGACGCTGTATGGGGGCTTGTTTTTTACGAGACAAGATGATGTTTTCAGCGGTACTACATATATTTATACCCGTCGTTTTGATCGCGTGTTATTCCACTTTTTGTTAGGCAGTATGATGATAAAGCATTGTTTTTTGGCTTTTTTTAATGGTTTTCACTAAAAGGGTTAACTAGTGGGACAGTTTTACACCATGTTCCAAATTATTATGCAAATTGGTTTTAAGTGTAATAGCGTCAATGAAACCCATTGATGGTATTGTGTCTCAGGGTTCTTTGGATCACTAAAATCAGTCTCAGATACCTCTGATAATTAGTTTGCCATGTGAGCCAAATAAAAGGAAAACTGGATGTTCCACACTATTAGGCTGTATGCCCATGTTGCGTTTTTTTAAGCGTTTGTGCTGGATCAGACGCTGCAGAAACGCTTAAAAGAGGCTTCAAATTAATAAGCATGCGTTTTTGGCTTTTTGTGCCAATGCATGCGTTTTTAACCGCTCAGGAATCGCTTAGCGGCTAAAAACGCAACATGCTCATTAATTCCCGCATTGCTGAGCGGTTTTAGCCATCCCCAACGTTCCCAGAAAACGTGTCAAAAAACGCATTAAAAACGCGCGGCTTTTTAACAAAAACCGCGTAAGAAACGCGCGGAAAACGACGCGCGCTTTCTGGGAGAGGGGATCAGTTTCCTGAGCATTTAAAAACGCTAGCGTGGGCACATAGCCTTAAGCAGGCCAGAGTTTTCAAGTAACATGGGAAAGAAAAAGGATCTCTCTGCTGCTGAAATAGTGCAAAGGTCAAGGGAATGCCTTGGTCAAGGGATGAAAACATTAGATATTTCCTGAGGTAGAATGAGCAAGGATTCTGCCAGGCAAGCTCATCGGATGAAGAGAGCAGCTGTTAAAAAGCCATTACAAACCAGCAAACAGATATTTGAAGCTGCTGGTGCCTTTGGAGACCATAAAACCTCAAGGTGTAGGATCCTTCAAAGGCTTGCTGTGGTGTATAAACCTACTATTTGGCCACCTGTAAACAGGGCTCACAAGCAGAAACGGTTGCAGTGGGCTCAGACATACTGTACATGAAGTCTAATTTTCAAACAGTCTTGTTTACTAATGAGTGTCGAGCAACCCTGGATGGTCCAGATGGATGGAGTAGTGGATGGTTGGTGGATGGCCACCATGTCCCAACAAGGCTGCAACGTCAGCAAGGAGGTGGAGGAGTCATGTTTTGGGCCGGAATCATGGGGAAACAGCTGGTAGGGCCCTTTAAGGTTGCTGAAGGTGTGAAAATGACCTCTGCAAAGTATATAGAGTTTCTGAATGACAACTTTCTTCCATGATATAAAAAGCAGAAGTGTGCCTTCAGGAGCAAAATCATCTTCATGCATGACAATGCTCCATCTCCATTGGCTGCTATGGGCATAAAAGGAGATAAACTCATGATGTGGCCACCATCTTTCCCTGTCCTCAACCCTATAAAGAACCTTTGGAGTATCATCAAGAAAAAGATCTATCAGGGTGGGAGGCAGTTCACATCAAAACAGCAGCTCTGGGAGGCTATTCTGATTTCATGCAAAGAAATACATGCAGAAACTCTCCAAAAACACAAGTTCAATGGATGCAAGAAATGTGAAGGTGATGTCCAAGAAGGGTTCCTATGTTAACATGTAACTTGGCCTGTTAGGATGTTTTGGAGTTAAATAGCTTTTTTTTCTTTAGTGAATATGACCTGATAATGCTGCAAATTCCACAAATGAGCATTTTCAGTTCTTTAAAACATCAAATGTTTAGAAATTCTACTGTGCCTAATAATTTGGAACAGTGCATTTTGAGTTTTTATTCATTTTGGAGATTATACTGTTATCATTGTGAGGTTTCTTCAATAAAATTCGATGTATACTCTAACCAGTGATGACTTATTAGACTGACTGTCATTTGCACCGACCACTTAGGAAAATCAGAGAGAAATATTTGCATAATAAATTGGAACATTGTGTATAGGTTGGGTCATTACGGACGTGGCAACTCTAAATATGTGTACTTTTATTGTTTAGATTTTTTTTAATTCAAAAATGTATTTATTGCTAGAATATATATTGATTTTATTATTTTATAATTTATTTTTTTTAAATATTTTTATAATTTTAATTTTTAGCTCTTACTTTTAGGCTGGGTTCACATTGCGTTAGGGTGAATCCGCTAGCGCTGTTAGACAGCGCCGTAAACGCTATCTAACGGATCCGTTATCGCACCCATTGACCGCAATGTAAATATCGAAATCGGCATGCGTTCGCAAGTATGCGTTATTTCCTAACGCACCCTCGAACACTGCTAGCAGCGTTTTTGGGTGCTTTGGCATTAACGCACAGCGAACGGACCCGTTCCCTGTGCATAGGATTGTATTGGCTAACGCATGGTAGCGCTTGGTACCGGAGGGCCAACATGCTTTAACGCATACCGTTCGCGCTATGGCGCTAAAGTTGTCAAAAGTGGCATTAGCGCATCCGTTTAACAGATCCGTTAAACGGATGCCCTAACGCAGTGTGAACCTAGCCTTACACAGTGTCCCACTATGGGACACTCATTTTGTGCAGGCTGATCGCTTCTATAGCATGCAAATCTGCATGCTATAGAAGCTGTGAGCACTGCATGCATTTTACACTGACCTGTGAGACTTCCTGACATGCACTGCGCATGACAGGAAGTCTCTCAGGCCTGGAGACCCAGATGTCATCATGATGATGTGGCGCCCCTGGGGTTCAGTCGCCACAGAGGTACTGCACCTCCTCCTGAGGTGTGGTGCCCCACCATCCAGGTAAGTTGGAGGCTCCTGACCACGTTCCAACACTCGCACCCCACACAACAGAGTAGTTCAGCAAAGCCACATTGCGGCTCCCTGCTTGGAGTGTAGCAGAGTACCTTTGGTGGCTCCCTGCTTGGAACATGAAACGTGCTGGGAGGCGGGTGGAGTTGAGAATACATAAAAAGAGCGGGAATGTTTAGGATTACAGGTCAGTCTGGGAGAGGAAGCCACTCAGAGAGGAGTGAGGAAAGAAGATCCCTGAGAGAGGGATGGAGGAAGGAGGTGCTGCAGCAGACCTCAGTGACCTGTGTTATGATTGAGTCACCGAGGAGGAAAAAAACAAAACACAAGCTCAGCCCAGAAAATCAGAGAGGTTGGAAACTAGCGGATTGCAGACCCCTGATCCTATCACACAACTAGCAGTAGCCGTGGAGTGTTCCTACGGTGATCCTAGACACCTCGTCACAGCCGGAGATCTACACAAGCCTAAAGAGAGAAAAGAGAAAAACTGACTGCCCCAGAGCAGACCCCAGAGCAATAGGCAGCCCCCAACATATAATGACGGTGAAGCAAGATGAAAACACTAACACAGATAGAAAGATAGGTTGAGCAAACAATGGGGCCAAAGCTAACTAAAAAGGACAGGACAGAAAAGCTGCTGTCTGCAATCCGAGAAAACCCTGCCAAAAAATACTACCAACACAACTGATAAGCAAAAAGGACCCTGAAGTCACTAGACTTCAAACCCTATATCAGCACTCAGAATATTCTGGAAGCAGAGCAAAAGAGAACACTGATCAAGGAAAAAGAATCCAGCACACCCCCGGCCGGGGATGGCTGAACTCAAAAAACAAGGTAAACAAAACCAAAACCAATAAGTTCAATAGCAGAGCAAAAACTTATCTTTGGGAAGCAGGAATCAGACTGGTCTCCAAGAATCCAGCAGAGAAATCACCAGCGACTCAGAAGGGCGTCGGCTGCCTTATATCCAGTCAGTAGTTCCCGTTACCCAGTCACGATCCACCTGATCAGGTGTTTGGTTTCTTTCATCCAAATCATCCTCACTACCTTCCTTCACCAGAAGAGGGAGATCCTCGGACACAAAAGATGAATGAACAGATGAGCTCACAACAGACCTGGGTCTGCTGGCACGGGAAAGGAAAGAAGGAGAAAGACATTGAACTGAAACCTGATCTTCCATAAGAGAGAGATTAGTACGGAACGAAGGAGTAAAAGGGAACAGAGGACGTGGGTTAGGAGAGAACCCTTCCTAGAAGTTCTAAGCGCAAGGCTGGGGCCCAGTCCCCGAGGTTGTATGGATACTAATGGTCCTGCAGCAGACACCGGTGGAGTAGTGGGCTGTAAATGCACTACTCCCATCTAAGACTTTGGGGCACAACAGCAACTTGGATAGTGAGCCGGGACTCAGGAGTGAGGAGTCCCCCGAAGCAGGCTACAGCTGTCTTCCTTTCAAGTAGAGTTCTTGGGAACATCTGTCAGGAGGCACTCCAGTGTAACTCAGTACTAGGAGATCTTCACACTTAAAGGCGCTATAAGAGGAGACGTTCAGAAAGATACATGTTGGGGGAGCGTTGGAAGGGAGCATTCCATCTGACCGAGAGGTTGATTGAGCCTCTGACCCGGAGGACACAGTACGGAGGCAGGCACCTACTACAGACTGTGAGTAAAGCTTTGGAACTACAAGCCCTGGTGTCTTCCATTGATTCTTGCGTCAATACACCCAGCACTGCTACATCTGGGTACCAACTTCCACACCGCTTGTGCCTCTCCTCTAACTCCACATCTACACTGCCCTGGGGCTATAGCTTCACCTGTGGGGAGCTTCACCATCTTGGCTGCAACACACCACCAGCCCCAGAGGATCTGCAAGCAGCGTCGGCTTAACATCTCACTTGCCGAACACCACAGGTGGCGTCACGAACTATTCCATTAACTACATTCCACCATTCAAACTCCCCCTATTAATTGGGCGCCCAGGGCCACTGACTGGCTCACCGCTGCTGTGACACATCCCGACAACACCGGCCCGGTACCGAGTACCCCACCGCCCTGGGGGGGGCGACCCAATGACATCGGGTCTCCATGGCAGCTTTTGGGAACCCACGAGATGGGGTCTCCAATCGAAAGGCAGAGGGGCTGTCAGCTGAGAGCCCCTCTGCCTGCTCCAGGAATGCTGCAATCATGTTTGATCGCAGTGTTTTTTGGTTTTGCGTTTTCATTTTTCCCTCCCCTTCTTTCTGGAGCCAAAACTTTTTATTTTTTCATCAATATGGCCATGTGAAAGCTTGTTTTTGGCGGGACAAGTTGTACTTTTGAACGACACCATTGGTTTTACCATGTCGTGTACTACAAAACAGGAAAAAAATTCCAAGTGTGAAATTGCAAAAAAAAGTGCAATTCCACACTTGTTCTTTGCTTGGCTTTTTTTGCTAGGTTCACTAAGTGCTAAAAGCGACCTGCCATTACGATTCTCCAGGTCATTACGAGTTCATAGACACCAAACATGTCTAAGTTCTTTTTAATCTAAGTGGTCAAAAAAAAGTCCAAAGTCACGAAAAAAAAAAAGAAAAAGAAAAGCGCCATTTTCCGAGACCCGTAGCGTCTCCATTTTTCGTGATCTGGGGTTGGGTGAGGGCTTATTTTTTGCGTGCTGAGCTGACGTGTTTAATGATACCACTTTTCTGCACATACGTTCTTTTGATCGCCCGTTATTGCATTTTAAGTAATTCTGGCGTTTTGTTTTGTTTTTCTCGCTACGCCATTTAGCAATCGTGTTAATGCTTTTCTTTTTCTTGCTAGATCGGGCGATTCTGAGACCTAATATGTGTATGTGTGATTTTTTTATTGTTCAATTTTGAATGGGGCAAAAGGAGGGTGATTTCAACTTTTAGTTTTTTTATTTTTCATATTTTTTAAAACTTTTTTTTTATTTTGGCATGCTTCAATAGCCTCCATGGGACAACTCAATCTGCTTTGCTACATAGGCGATGAGCTAGCAACAACCATAGAGGACACGACTACCTCTTGAAGCTCATCAAGAGAATACCAAGAGTGTGCAAAGCAGTAACCAAAGCAAAAGGTGGCTACTTTGGAGACTCTAGACATATAAGATACTCTAGACATTGATCTAGATATAAGACATACAGTACTTTCAGTTGTTTCACACTTTTTTGTTAATGATACAATTCCACATGTGTTAATTCATAGTTTTGATGCCTTCAGAGTGAATCTACAATTTTCATAGTAATGAAAATAAAGAAAACTCTTTGAATGAGGTGTGTCCAAACTTTTGGTCTGTACTGTATATTATATAAAAAATGGGGAGCAGCGCAAAATGACCTCTAGCAGGCTACTGACATCCATGTGTCACGCCACCCGAAGAACGATAGAAGTGAAACGCGCGTTGGGGTCTCCCTGCCCACACTTCAGCAAGGTTGGTCTTTGGCATTATATGCATATATTACTTTACACACCTTTATATACCCCCTTTTCTATGTAACATCACGGCCAGTATTTTTGAACTTCTGAACCACTGGATGTTATTTGAAAACTTAGCTGTAAGTTTATATTTCCTTCTAGGTATCTTTAGTAGGTCTGTGTTTTGGACAGGGCTGTGGAGTCGGAGTCGGAGTCGTGGAGTCGGAGTCGGTGCTCATTTTGGTGGAGTCGGAGTCGGAGTTGGAGTCGGTATAAAATGGACCGACTCCGACTCCTAAAATATATAATAAATTGGGTACAGTAATTCAATGCAGGATGTGCTGAATATTTTTTCATAGGAGTTTGGGAAAGTTATGAAATGTCCTATAAATGGCTGTTATATTCCTGATCTAAGGCTACATTCACACACAGCGTTTTTCCTGTGTTTTTTGAGGATACGTTTTTCAGCTGCAAAAGCTGATCATCTTTTTAAAAAACTGCATCACCTGAAAGGTTTTTGAGCTCATAGATAATGTTTTCAATAGCAAAAGCAGATTAGAAATCTGCTCTATCTATCCATTTATCCATATCTGTCTATCCATATCGTATCTGTACCAAAAAGAATGAAAACCGGGTAGTACACCAATATATATTCTGTTCTATCTAAATATCTTGATTATTGGATCATAAAAATGATTAAATGTCTGAGGTTCACATTGTACTACAATAAATTTTTCACTTAAATATAAGCAATATGTGTGGGAGTCGGAGTCGTGGAGTCGGAGTCGGAGTTGGAGTCGGAGTCGGTGTAAGGGAAATTGAGGAGTCGGAGTCGGAGTCACAGGTTTGGCTTACCGACTCCACAGCCCTGGTTTTGGACCACATACTGTATATTGCACTTTATATTTGAGAGATATTTTCTTGTTCATTTGTTTACACTTTACATCTGGCGGCAATTATTTATCTTTACTTTTATACTTGTGGTCTATTTTTATATATATGGCCAATTGTGAATCTTTTACTACCATGGGTATATGTGATATATACGGGTTTAACCAATTTGCCATTTATGTAATGACCTAGCCTTAGTGAGGTATCTAGGTGGTGCTGATTCCCTTGTTCATATATTGTTATACTACATACAATTTTTATATTAATAATTTTTGCAATAATAAAATTTATATATTTTACCTACTGCTCCTTGGTCCTATATTTTCTTTTGGGTTTTTGCTGTATCATTATGGATGAGCTTTTGCATATTTAGCCTTGTTTTTGGGATCACTGATATCCATGTGTCTGCTGTCAGAAACAGACTCTCAATGAGGGCCCGACATAACATCCACAAGTAGGACAATTGGCATTTGCCAGAAAACACCAAGATTGACAGATTCGACATTGGACTCTGTGCTTTTCACTGCTGAGAACAGGTTCACCCTGAGCGCATGTGACAGATATGACAGAGTCTGGAGATACAGAGAACGGTCTGCTTCCTGCTCTTCTAGCATGACCGGTTTGGCGGTGAATCGGTAATCGTTTGTGGGAGGTATTTTTTTTGGAGGGCCACACAGCCGCCCAGGAGGTAGCCAGAGGTCCCCGACTTCCATTAGGTAGCAGAATGAAATCCTCAGATCCATTGTGATACCATATGCAGGTGCAGTGAGCTCTGGGTTCCTTGTGATGCATGACAATGCTAGGTCTCATGTGGCTGAAGTGTGTCAGCAGTTCCTGAATGATGAAGGCATTGATGCTATGAACTGGCCTGCCCATTCTCCAGACCTGAATCCAGTCGAACTCATCTGGCACACTGACAGAGTGATCAATGATTGCAACAGGCTGCCACGAGAGGTGGTGAGTTCTCCTTCAATAGAAGTCTTCAACAGAGGCTGGACAGACATCGGTCTGGGATGATTTAGCGAATCCTGCTTTTGAGCAGGGGGTGGGACCAGATGGCCCAGGAGGTCCCTTCCAACTCTACGATTCTATGATGTCTCATTCCATCCACCAACACCACGTTGCACCACAGTGTCCAGGAGTGGACTGATGCTTTAATCTAGATTTGGGAGATCGCTCAGCATAACATCTACCGCCTCATCAGGAGCATGCCCAGTTGTTTTAGGGAGGTCAGAGGCACGTGGAGGCCACACACCGTACTGAACATCTTTTCCTTGTCATGAGGCATTTCTACTGAAGTTGAATCAGCCTGTAATTTGATTTCTCACTTTGAGTTTGAGAATCATTCCAAATCCAGACCTCCATGGGATATTCATTTTGATTTACATTGATCATTTTTATGTTTTCCTGTTCTGAACACATTCCACTATGTAATGAAGATTTGCAACTGGAATATTTCATTCAGTGATATCTAGGTTGTATTTAGTGTTCCCTTTATTCATTTGAGCAATATAAATATATTTTGACACGTCATAACACATGGTGTTAATTGTAAGCATAGATATGGACATGATAGATAATTCCATATACATGACTATATGTGAAAATATCATAGCAAGCATTCTATCTGAACGTAAGCAAATGCAGCTAGAGTTACCCTACCTTCTTCTCAAGATTAGAGCCGTTGAGCACTCTTTTTGTAATTTTAGCACAATAAACAGAATATATTCGCTGAAAAAACATTTATGGTATATTGCACTTACCCATGGCAGTCCAGGCGAGGCCCATGACCACACCAGGTGGAGTGACATCATACATTCTGTCCACAGTGAAGATTGGTTTTCCTACAAATTCTTGGAGATTGGACTGATTCACTTCCACAATCTGGGCATCTCCATTTACAATCTTGTAGGCAGACTTCCGCAGAACCTTAGGCACATGAATCATTGTATTGCATTAGTTTTACAAGGCACATAGGCTATTAGACAATGCTTTTGGGTTAATGCACCTTTAGGGTATGTACACACTGTCTTTTTCGTGTGGATCTCACTTGGAACCTGGCTGAAAAAGCATCATAAACATGCCTCTAAAAATGCTGCTTACTAGTTTAAGGGTTAACTATATTGCATTTAAATCTTGAGGTGTAGCTATATTGACAAGGAGATAATTAAGGGTGGGGTTCATAATTAATGGTTTATAAGGGGCAGCTGCTTGGGGCTCAAGTCCTTTTGGAAATGCATTGAGCAACAGGATGGTTTGCTGGTGAAGGAAAAAAAAATCTCTTTAAATCTTCTGCCTGAGAGAGTGTGAGTGAGCTGAGTGTGACAGGAGCGCAAGTGTGAACGGTGGTAAGTGTGTGACTTGTGATTCAGTGACTTTGGATTCAGGGAGTTTCCAAGGGAGGTATTACTGAATTGCTGTTATATTTTATTAATACTTTTTATTTATTTTTACTTATCTTTTCTGTCTGGTGCAATCCCCATTAGGAATGTGTGCCACTATTGCCAATGCCATCCAGTGTACATCTTGCCACATGTATGCAATCCTTGAACAGCTGGTTGAGGGTGCTTACTGCCGAGGGTGCTTACTGCTGTGCGAGATGTGAGCAGGTTGTGCATTTGGAAGCCCAGATACTGGATCTAAATGTGCAGCTGTCAACACAGATCCATAGGCAATATGGAAAAGAGTCTGCTGCTCACTGAGCAGACGCTCAATGGGATAGATGAGGGGGGGTGCTAGGACGGAGCTGCAGGACAGTGAAGGAGCAAGCTGGGTGACAGAAGGTAGGGTAGAGGGAAGAGTGCCAGGGAGACTAGTCCTGATCTGGCACACCCCAATAAGCTTGCTAAGTTGGCAGATGAGGCGAGTATCAGGACAGGGCTAGCACTGATGCAGCAAGGCATGTCCTCGGAAAGCCAGAGGAGTGTCTGCTCCAGTAAGGGGGGAAATAGGAGAGCAGGGCAGGCCAGACAGGTGAATTCAGGGAATTAGTCTGCAAGCTTAAAGCAAGGACCTCCAAGGTGGTATTCTCTGAAATACTGCTTGTACCACACCAGAGAGGCAACGGGAGATTAGGGAGATAAATAAGTGGTTCAAGAATTGGTGTAAGGAAGGAGGGGTTTGGGTTCCAGATGAACTGGGCCAACTTCTCAGTTGGCTACAGGATCTACGCTAGGGACGGGCTGCACCTCAATGGGGAGAGTGAAGCTGTGCTGGGGGGGAAAATGGCTAGAAGGTTGGAGGAGTATTTAAACTAGGGACTGGGGGGGAGAGTATTCATTTTATAGGAAGGGAAGACAGTGCAGATAGAGACCTGGGCACAAATAATGAAACGGGGGGTGGGGGTGGCATGGAGGGTGGGGTTAGAACAGTTAATAATTTAAGAAAGAATAGAGGTACAGAGAGATACATAAAGTGCATGTATACTAATGCCAGAAGCCTCACCAACAAAATGGAGGAATTAGAATTAATTTTGTTGGAACATAATTATGACATGGGATATCGGAGACATGGCTGAACGAAAGCCATGACTGGATGGTTAATTTACAGGGCTATAGTCTGTTCAGAAATGACCGTACAAATAAGCAAGGGCGGGGGGGGGGGGGTGTTTATATGTAAAATCATCCTCAAAACCCATCCTGCGTGATAATATATCGGAATCTAATGAAAATGTAGAGTCCCTGTGGGTGGAGGATAAGGGGAGGGGAAAAAAAAAAAAATTACTGATGGGGTTTGTTTTACGTCCCCAAAAATAATGGAAGCTATGGAGAATATCATCATAAAGCAAATAGATGAAGCAGTGACTCATGGAGAATTCATTATTATTATGGGGGACTTCAACTACCCTGAAATACATTGGGGAACAGAAATCTGCAGTTCCAGCAAGGGTAATGGGTTTTTGACAACTATGAGAGACAATTACCTTTTCACAACTGGTTCAGGACCCAACAAGAAGGGGGGCATTGCTAAACATAATATTAACAGACAGGCCAGACCGCATATCAAATATAAGTGTTGGGGGTCACTTGAGTAATAGTGATCACAAAATAATAAGTTTTCATGTGTGCTTTAATAAGATGTGTAGTAGAGGGGTTACAAGGACACTAAGCTTCAGGATGAGAGGTGATCTTGCTACAATTAACTGGGACGATATCCTGAGACATAAAAATTAACAAAGAAAATGGGAGACGTTTATTAGCATCCTGAATAGGACTTGTGCACAGTATAAACCGTATGGGAATAAATATGCTAGAAATAGGAGGAAACCACTATAGCTCAATAGAGCTGTAAGGGGCGCAATAAGTGACAAAAATAAAGCATGTAGAGAATTAAAGCAAGTAGGAAGTGATGAGGCATTAAATAAATACAGAGGATTAAATAAATTCTGTAAAAAACAAATCAAGACAGCAAAGATTGAGACAGAAAGGCTCATCGCTAGAGAAAGTAAAAATAATCTCAAAATATTCTTTAACTACATAAATAGTAAGAAACTAAGGGTTCCGTCACACCAAACGATGCACCAGCGATCCTGACAAAGATACGACCTGGTCAGGATCCCTGGTGCATCGCTACATGATCGCTGGTGAACTGTCAAACAGGCAGATCTCGCCAGAGATCAGGACCAGCAAGGACGCTGGTATCCAAGGTAAATATCGGGTAACTAAGCAAGCGCGTCGCTTAGTTACCCGCTGTGTACCTTGGATACAAGCGTGCTCACGCTGGGAGCTGGTATCCAAGGTAAATATCGGGTAACTAAGCGCGCGGCACTAAGTTACCTGCTGTTTACCTTGATACCAGCTCCCAGCGCAAGCAAGCTGGTATCCAAGGTACACATCAGGTAACTAAGCGACGCACGCGCTTAGTTACCCGATATTTATCATGGATACCAGCTCCCAGCGTCTGCTTACAGCGCTGGGAGCTTGCTGATCGTTGGTCTCTCCCTGCCACACGCAGCGATGCGCACTGGCCAGCGGGAGACCAACGATCAAGAAATGGCCCAGGACATTCCTGCACGATCAGCGATACCCGGCGGGGGGGGGCGTTCGCTGATGCGTGCCACACACAGCGAGATCGCTGATGCGTCACAAAATCAGTGATCTCACTAGCGATCTCGCTATGTGTGACGAAGCCTTAAAAAATGATAGTGTTGGCCCCTTTTAAAATATTTTGGTTGAAATGGTTGATGAGCATGAAGAAAAAGCCAATATGCTAAATGACTTTTTTTCAACAGTATTTACACAAGAAAATCCCATGACGGATAACGTGATCAGGGATAAAAATTCTCCATTAAATGTCATCTGCTTAACCCAGCAAGAAGTACGGCGGCATCTACAAATCACTAAAATTGACAAATCCCCAGGCCCGGATGGGATACACCCCCGAGTACTGCAGGAATTAAGTACAGTCATAGATAGACCATTATTTTTAATCTTTTAAGATTCCATAATAACAGGGTCTGTACCACAGGACTGGCATATAGAAAATGTAGTGCCAACATTCAAAAAGGGGACAAAAACTGAACTTGGAAATTATAGGCCAGTGAGCTTAACCTCAACTGTGGGTAAAATCCTGGAGGGTTTTCTAAGAGATACTATACTGAAGTATCTGAAGAAGAATAACCTCATGACCCAATATCAACATGGGTTTACGAGGGACCGTTCCTGTCAGACTAATCTGATAAGCTTTTATGAAGAGGTAAGTTCCGGACTGGACCAAGGGAATGCAGTGGACGTGGTGTATATGGACTTTTCAAAAGATTTTGATACGGTGACACAAAAGGTTAATACATAAAATGAGAACAATGGGGATAGGGGAAAATATGTGTAAGTGGATTAGTGGCTGGCTCAGGGATAGGAAACAAAGGGTGGTTATTAATGGAGCACACTCGGACTGGGTCACGGTTAGCAGTGGGGTACCACAGGGATCAGTATTGAGACAGCTTCTTTTTAACATTTATTAATGACCTTGTAGAGGGCATAGAGAATAGAATTTCAATATTTGCAGATGACACTAAACTCTGCAGGGTAATCAATACAGAGGAGGACAATTTTATACTACAGGAGGATTTATGTAAACTAGAAGCTTGGGCTGATCAATAGCAAATGAGCTTTAATGGAGATAAATGTAAGGTCATGCACTTGGGTAGAACAAACAAGATGTATATGTGCTTAATTGTAAAACACTGGGCAAAACGGTCACTGAAAAAGACCTGGGTGTATGGGTGGACGACAAACTCACATTTAGTGGCCAGTGTCAGGCAGCTGCTGCAAAGGCAAATAAAATAATGGGATGCATTAAAAGAGGCATAGATGCTCATGAGGAGAACATAATTTCACCTCTATACAAGTCACTAGTGCGACCACACTTAGAATACTGTGTACAGTTCTGATCTCCGGTGTATAAGAAAGACATAGCTGAACTGGAGCGGGTGCAGAGAAGAGCGACCAAGGTTATTAGAGAACTGGGGGGTCTGCAATAACAAGACAGGTTATTAAACTTGGGGTTATTTAGTTTGGAAAAAGGAAGGCTTCGGGGTGATCTTATTACAATGCATAAATATATGCGGGGACAGTACAAAGACCTTTCTAATGATCTTTTTACTCTTAGACCTGTGACGGGGACAAGGGGGCATCCTCTTCTTCTGGAGGAAAGAAGGTTTAAGCATAATCACAGATGTGGATTCTTTACTGTAAGAGCAGAGACTATGGAACTCTCTGCCATATGATGTTGTAATGAGTGATTCCCTACTAAAATTTAAGAAGTGCCTGAATGCCTTTCTTGAAAAGTATAATATTACAGGTTATATACACTAGTTTCCTTGATATTGCGTTGATCCAGGGGAGCTAGTCTGATTGCCGCATGTGGAGTCGGGAAGGAATTTTTTTCCCAAATGTAAAGCTTACTGATTGCCGCATGGGTTTTTTTTGCCATCCTCTGGATCAACATGTCAGGGCAGGTTAGGATAGGATATGGGTTTAACTAGATGGACTTAAAGTCTCCCTTCAACCTTAATAACTATGTTACTATGTTGCTATAAAAGAAAACAAACTTAAAAAAACAAAAACAACACACGATAGCAGAGCCACTGAAAAGACAACAGCAAAACAGTTAACAAAGATGCTTCAGGAGGAAGACGGCTAGCCTTTTCCTGAAGGAACTTCACCTAGAAGAATTTGGTGGCTCTGCTACTGGAAAAAAGATGTTGTGTGCACGTTTTCTAAAAGTTTTAGAAGGAGTTCTATAGTAAGGAAGTTTGTCTGCCACCTCTTTTCCATTTTTATTCTGACCTTTAAGGGAAGCTTGGGTTTTCTAGAAAAGTAAGACACAGTTTGTTTGTAGTTTGTGAAGATCATCAGATAAATCTGCATATGAGGTACATGAAGTTATTATATATTTAGCTTAAATTTACAGAATAAAATAGTGTCAACACGTTTATAACTTTTAAGTATTTGTTTTCAATTTTCATCACTCACCTTTTCCACTTGCTTCTGTAAGTTTCGCACTCCACTTTCTCTACAATACTGTTTAATTAGAACAGTGAGTGCCTCAGAAGTTATGCGAGTCTTTCCTTCATCTAAACCACACATAGTCAGAGCCTGTGGTACTAGATAGCGCTACAAAAAGAAATAAAAAAAAATTGAAACAAATGTAAGAATTGCTGCATTATTTGCATCACTGCATTTACTTCATTATCCCTTTAAATATAAGTAGTGGCGTTTACAAAGTGTATTTGTACTAGTGAATCATCACAGTGAACTTTATTTGGGAGCACAAAAAATAAATATTTAATCTTTACCTGAAATTTACTAAAAAACAAAAGCAGTCATAGCATGTAATCTCAGAGGACTTTGACATCATCCCCATGAGTTTGGATACTCTAATCAAGGGCAGCGTTGAGGACATCAAAGTACTCATTCAGACAGTCATGTTTCATGTGCCGTATTTTTCGCTTTATAAGACGCATCTGATTATAAAACGCACCCCCTAATTTGGTGAAGAAAAAGGGAAAAAAATTTTTTTATGTTAAATGAAGGTGTGTCTTACAATGCCAGTGTCCGTCTTTCAAATAATATTTATGTCCCTCATCCTGGTACAGTTATCTATATAACCCCCATCCTGGTACATGGCCCCCTTGTGCTGGCACATATCCAGGATGGAATGGGGGACTATGTCCCCCTGGTCAATATATGCTCCCCTTGTTGATGCTGACACGCACATGGCCCCCGTCCCTATATTCCCCCCTGCTGGCATGCACACGCCCTCCTGTTGTGAGTTCATTTTCCCCTTCATTACTGAGGCCCGAGGAACTCCCTCTTCTGGTAAAGAAAGATAGTGAGCCTGACTGTCAAACACCTGAGGCTGATGATTGTGACTGGCTTAGTGGAGTTACGGACTGGATATAATGCTGCCGACGCCCTTCTGCCCTGCGGGTGATTTCTCTGTGGGATCCTTGGAGACCAGTCTGAATTCCTGCTCCTCCAAAGCTAAGTTTGCTGCTCGGCCTTTTGCTTTTGTGCTTTGACTTTGTTTTTGCTTTGTTTTTCTGGATTTCTGCCATTCCCTGCTGGGGTGTGCTGAATTCATTTAGCTCTGTCTTCTGAAAATACCTGAGTGCCGATTCAGTTTTTGAAGCCTAGCTGCTTCAGGGCCTTTTTTATATCAGCTGGTTGGCTTATGTCTTTGATAGGGTTTTGGCAGACTGCAGACAGCAGCCTTCCTGTCCGTTCCTATCTAGGTAGTTTTGGGGCCCCGTCTTTGCTCAGTCTATCTTTCTGTCTGTGTTAGTATTTTCATCTTGCTTCACCGTCATTATATGTTGGGGGCTGCCTATTGCTTTGGGGTCTGCTCTGGGGCAGTTTAGTTTTCCCCTTTCTTTCTTTAGGCCTATGTATTTCTCCGGCTGTGATCGAGGGGTCTAGGGCATCGTAGGAACCCCCCACGGCTACTGATAGTTGTGTTGATAGGTTCAGGGGTCTGCAATCTGTTAGTTGCCAACTTCTCTGGTTTTCTGGACTTAGCTGGTGTTTCTGCTTTTGCCTCCTAAGGTGACTCATTCATAACACCCTCCCGTCCCTATATTCCACTCTGCTGGCATGGACACGGCACCCCTGTCCCTATATTCTCCCCTGCTGGCATGGACACGGCCCTCCTGCTGGCTTGGACACGGTCCCTGTCCCTATATTCCCCCCTGCTGGCATGGACACACCCCCCTGTCCCTATATTCCCCCCTGCTGGCATGGACATGATAAAATAACATTTAACTCACATTACGATGATAGCTCCATGCTCCCAGCTCCCCCCGTGGCTCTTCCTGTGTCTGTGCTGACATCCAGGAGCTTCTCATACGGGAACTTCATTGTAGCTTCAGGACCTTCCATCACATGAGCGCAGTTCACACTGGGAGTCACGTGACCGCAGGTCCTAGTGGTCATGTGATGGAAGGTCCTGAATCTACAATGAAGTGCCTGTATGAGCAGCTCCTGGATGTCAGCAAAGACACAGGAAGAGCTACGGGGGAGCTGGGAGCACGAACCTATCATCGGAAGGAGACTATAGTGCTGCTCCCCTGTCAACCAACTCGGCACGGCTTCAGCACCGAGGTGATGGACAGCGGGTGCAGTGAATATTACAAGAGCTAATGAGCAGGAGCACTGACCACCCGCTGTCTCTGAAGCCCGCAGCCAGCCCACCCCAGCCCCCTGACATCATTCCAAAGCTGCCCTCCTCCTCTACAGCACACTGATTCGGATAATAAGACGCACCCCCCACTTTCCCCTAAAATTTGGGGAACAAAAGTGCGTCTTATAATCCAGAAAATATGGTATGTTCTGTCCATGTCTTTCATGGATAGGACATATAATGATTATATTTGGTGCTGTTCATATGTCTGATTTTTTTTATCGACCAAATGTCGCAATTTTAAGTCTAAGGCTATGTGCCCACATAGCGTTTTTCAAGCGTTTTTTTCCTGAGCAGAAACGCATGCCCTTGCCCTTGCGTTTTTGACGCGATTGTCGAGCGTTTTGACATGCGTTTTCCTATGCGTTCTTGCAATTACAGTGTATGTATGCGGAATCGCATGCGATTCCGCACAATTAATGAACATGCTGCGATTTTTTCCGCTAAGCGTTACCGCAGCGGAGAAAAACGCACCATTAGCACAACATGTGCGTTTTCCATTCTATTATTACATTAGATGCTTTTAAGCGTTTCCGCAGCAGAAACGCTTGTTTAAAAGTGCTGCGGAAACGCTTAAACGCAACGTGGGCACAAAGCCTAATAGTCTCTGATAAGCTTGGACAATTTTGTGAAGCTCATACAAGCTTGCCATCTGTGTAGTCGTGGCCGAGTGGTTAAGAAAATCATTAAAATCATTTAAAGAAAATTAGCCTTGCTGCAAATTCATAGCAAATCTGCATGTGCTGTGGATTCACTGCATCATTCTATACCATAAGGAATATGTTGAAAATCAACAGCATTCTTGACTTTCTGTGCAGAATTATTCTGCTACATGTTGATGTGCTTATTCACATTTATTGTACCAATTCTGCAGATCTACAGAATGGAATTGAATCACAAATGCAGTATGTTAATTTAGCCTTCTTTTTTGCAAGACTAGCTGTAATCTATTTAGGTGCCACTCTGTAATGCACATGGTACTCTACAAAGTCAATTAGACTTCACCCCAGTCTGGGGCTGTCCTTTTTATTTGACCAGCGGAGAGCCTCAGACTCGTGATCATTCTAAGTACAACTATTAAGAAAAGTGGTCCCAAGAATCCCTAACGTCCCCTTAAAAGTACTAACTTTCTAGCAAAAGTCTGGTCTGAACTTAGGATAGGTTCACATTGCGTTAAAGCAGTCCGTTCAATGCATAGCTTTGACGGAGTGCTTTAACGCTAATAGCATAACGCCATTGCGTTATGCTATATCGCTAGCGCAGATGCTTAATCTGTGCTAGTGGAGACGGACCCCCGAACACTGCAGCCCGCATCCCAGGGTCTTTCACAGAATGACGAGACATCGCTAGCGCATGCCGATTTATGGCATGCACTAGCGATGTGCTCCTAATTGAAGTGAATGGCAGCGTTAACGGATTGCGTTACACTGCGTTATGCCGCGGTGTAGCGCAATCCATTAAACGGACTGCCTGAACGCAATGTGAACCCAGCCTTACAGGTTGTGGGATTCCTGAATGAGACTGGGATCCCACAACCCTCAATTCCTTCTGTACGAAAGTCCAATATCACTAAGCTGCTACCAAATGACTGCTCACACTGCTGCTTATCCTGTTTACCTGATCTGAAGATGGCAGAGCTGCTGAGGCAATAAGATGCTGCTCACAATGCTGTTCACTCTGGATTTATGGCTTAACCCCTTTACCCCCGAAGGTGGTTTGCACATTCATGACTCGGCCAATTTTTCGATTCTGACCAAAGTCAACTTATGAGGTAATAACTCTGGAACGCTTCAACGGATCCCGGTGATTTGGAGAATGTTTTTTCAACACATATTGTACTTCATAATAGTGGTAAAATATCATTGATATGACTTGCGCTTATTTGTGGAAAAAAAAAGGAAATTAGGCAAAAATTTATCAAGTTTCAAACTGTGAATTTTCATGCCCTTAAATTACAGAGATATATCACACAAAATAGTTAATAAATAACATTTCCCATATGTCTACTTTACATAAGCACAATTTTGGAACTAAATTTTTCTTGTGTGTGTGTGTGGAAGTTATACGGGTTAGAAGTAGACCAGCAATTTCTCATTTTTCCAACTAAATATACATAACCATTTGTGAAGGACGAGAGATGTCCCTCCTGGAATGTGCCCCCACCTTGGCATTCCCCCTGGCCATAAAAATCCATGCAATGTTTATCTGTAATTAAAAACCAAGAACAAACCCTTTGAAGCTCGGTGACCACCAATTAGCACCAGGATGTGACCTCTGCTGCAGCAACAGGCAAACTGATTCAAGCACTGAGACAGCATGAAACAACAAGTCACAGCAGGCTCTGAGGTATTGAATCTGGAAAATGACCTATAACAGAATGCAATATCTCTGAGACTAGCCGAGCACATAATCTGAATCGACATTCATTTCCCCATGTACCTATATTTAGTCACCTCCAGAACCCTGCATTATGGAGTTATAAAGCACAGCTAACAGGAATTACACATGGTAGGCAAATTTGGTCTCTATGCGCAGATAAAATCTAGCAAAATACAATGGCATCTGTTATGAATGGGTCACCGAGGAGGAAAAAACAAAACAAGCTGAGTCCCAGAAAAACCAGAGAGGTTGGTAACTATGCAGATAGCAGATGCCTGATCCTAACCACAACTAGCAGCAGCCATGGAGCATTCCTACGATGATCCTAGACGCCTCGTCACCGCCGGAGGAATAAATAAGCCTAAAGCAAGAAAGGGGAAAACTAACTGCCCCAGAGCAGACCCCAAAGGAAAGACAGCCCCCAACATGTATTGACGGTGAAACAAGATGAAAACACAAACACAGGCAGGAAAATAGGCTGAGCAAACGATGGGGCCCAAACTAACTAGAAAGGAGAGGAAAGGAAGGACACTGTCTGCAATCTGCCCAAAACCCTACAAAAATAATGTCCAACATTTCTGATAACAAAATTAACCCTGAAGTCACTAGAATTCTCCCACTATATCAGCACTCTGAAATATTTTGAGACAGAGCAAAAAGAGGCCAATCTAATAGGGGACAAAAAGCAAAAATTGGCAAATACAGTTAAATAAGAGTGGAAATTCAGCGCAGCCCCAACCGGGGCTGGCTGACCACACAAAAAACTGAATAGACCAACAAAATCAAGTGTGAACATTAGCAGGAAAACAGCTTTAGATGACTGGAACAGAGCTGAACACCAAGAGCTGAAAAGCCAGAAGGAATCACCAGCACCAGAATAGGGCGTCGGCTGACAAATCCAGTCTGAAATTCCTCAGGTCCAATCGTCATCCTCATTATCACGTGGCAGATCTCTACTGATTGAATCAGCCTCACTACCTCCTGTTACCACCAGAGGGAGCCTGGAAGGAGAACTCACAACTGGTAGACCAGAAAATGAACTCACAACAGTACACCCCCTTGAGGAGGGGTCACCAAACCCTCATCCACGCCACCAGGACGATCAGGATGGGCCCGGTAAAAAGCACGAATCAATCTATTGGCATGAATATCAGAGGCAGAGAATCAAAAAATTATTCTCCTGGCCATAACCCTTCATTTTGACGAAATACTGGAGTCTTCGTCTAACCAAACGAGAATCCAATATTTTCTCTACCTCGTATTCCACATTGCCTTCAACCAACACAGGGTCAGGAGGTGCTGCCATAGGAACCACTGGCTCAACAAACCTCTTCAACAGAGATTTGTGAAATACATTATGGATCTTGAACGTAACTGGAAGAGCCAATCGAAAAGAAACAGGATTAAGAATCTCCAAAATCTTATAAGGTCCAATAAATCTTGGCTTAAATTTTGGAGATGCAACCTTCATAGGAATATTCCTAGACGACAACCAAACCATATCACCCACTTTAAACCGGGGACCAATGGTCCTATGCCGGTTAGAAAATCGCTGGGCCTTTTCCTGAGAGAGTGACAACTTATCCACCACTTGGTCCCATATCTGCTGCATTCTCTTAACCACAGTGTCCACACCTGGGCAGGACGAAGATTCCACTTGCCCTGAAGAGAATCGAGGATGAAACCCAAAATTACAGAAAAAGGGTGACATCAAGGTGGCAGAACTAGCTCTATTGTTCAACGCAAATTCGGCCAAGGGCAAAAATGAGACCCAATCATCCTGATCAGCAGATATAAAACATCTTAAATAAGAGTCCAAGGTCTGGTTGGTTCTCTCTGTCTGTTCATTGGTTTTAAGTATGAAACGCGGAGGAGTAGGATAACTGAATTCCCAGATTGGAACAAAAGGCTTTCCAGAATCTGGAAACAAACTGGACTCTTCTGTCGGACACAATGTTCTCAGGAATCCCATGTAACCGAACCACCTGTTGTAAAAACAAGGGTACCAATTCAGCGGAAGATGGCAACTTTGGGAGTGGTACAAGATGGACCATCTTCGAAAATCTATCAAAAATCACCCAGATAACAGTCATTCTCTGAGAGACAGGAAGATCAGAAATAAAATCCATTGAGATATGGGTCCATGGCCTCTTGGGCACCGGCAAGGGCATCAGCAACCCACTAGAACGAGAACAGGGTTTAGACCGAGAACAAGTCCCACAGGACTGTACAAAATTCCTGACATCACAAGATAAGGTGGGCCACCAAAAAGACCGACTCACCAAATCTCTGGTACCAAAAATACCTGGATGACCAGCCAATGCGGAGCAATGAATTTCAGACATCACTCTCTTTCTCCACTGGTCAGGAACATATAATTTTCCCATAGGGCAACGATCAGGTTTATCCTCCTGAAACTCCTCCAGGGCACGTCTCAAATCAGGCGAAATGGCAGAAAGAACTACCCCCTCACCTAGGATGGTAGTAGGCTCGGTCACATTAACAGAATCGGCAAAGAAACTCCTAGAAAGGGCGTCTGCCTTAACATTCTTAGTGCCCGGAAGAAAAGAGACCACAAAATTAAAACGCGTGAAAAACAAGGCCCATCTAGCCTGTCTAGGATTCAAGCGTCTGGCCGACTCCAGATAAATCAAATTTTTGTGATCGGTGAGCACCACAACTTGATGTCTAGCTCCCTCCAACCAATGTCTCCACTCCTCAAATGCCCATTTCATGGCCAACAATTCCAGATTCCCCACTTCATAGTTGCGTTCAGATGAGGAGAACTTTCGAGAAAAGAAGGCACAGGGATTCATCTTAGAAGTCACAGGGTCTTTTTGGGACAAAACAGCTCCTGCACCAATCTCAGAAGCATCTACCTCCACCTGAAATGGAAGTGAGACATCAGGTTGCCGTAAAACTGGAGCTGAAGTAAATCTCTGCTTAAGCTCCTGAAATGCTGAGACAGCCTCAGGAGACCAATTCAGCACATCAGCGCCCTTCTTGATCAGATCAGTCAGTGGTTTTACAATACCAGAAAAATTACCTATAAATTTACGATAGAAATTAGCAAAACCCAAAAACTTCAGAAGGGCCTTCAAAGAAGTAGGCTGAACCCAATCATAGATGGCCTGTACCTCGGCCGGGTCCATTTCAATAGTCGACGGAGACCAGATAAATCCCAAAAATGAAATCCTCTGTACATCAAAGAGGCATTTCGATCCCTTAACAAACAGGGAATTCTCCCTCAAAATCCGGAACACAGTCCAGATGTGTTCCACATGAGAATCCCAATCACTAGAAAAGATCAAAATATCATCCAGATAGATGATCAAAAACTTATCCACAAAATCACAGAAAATATCATTCATAAAGGACTGGAAGACAGAAGGGGCATTAGTGAGCCTAAAAGGCATCACCAGGTACTTAAAATGTCCCTCCGGAGTATTAAACGCCATCTTCCATTCATCCCCGTGCTTGATGCGAATAAGATTATACGCCCCCCTGAGGTCAAGCTTAGTAAACCAGCAGGCACTCTTAACTCTGGAGAATAAATCAGACATCAGAGGTAACGGGTACTGATATTTAACCGTCATCTTGTTAAGTGAACGATAATCAATACACGGTCTTAATGAACCATCTTTCTTGGCCACAAAAAAAAACAGCACCTAAAGGTGACGAGGATGGTCTAATATGACCCTTCTCCAACGACTCCTTAATATAGGATCGCATAGCATCATGTTCGGGTACAGATAAGTTGAAAAGCCGACCCTTGGGAAATTTACACCCAGGCAGCAACTCAATTGCACAGTCATAACTCCTATGAGGAGGCAAAGATGCAGACTTGCTCTCACTAAACACATCAGAAAAAGCGGCCAGATAATCAGGAATATCATGAGACTGAGGAGAGGTGGAGAAAACAGGAGCATCCCTAAGAACACACTGACAACCCCAACTCACCACAGACCCAGATTTCCAATCCAAAACTGGATTATGAGTTTGCAACCAGGGAAAACCCAGAACAATAGTATCATCCAAAGTATGCAGCACCAAAAATTTACAATTTTCTTGGTGGTCTGGGGTAACTCGCATTATAACCTGGGTCCAAAACTGGGGTTTATTCTCCACCAAAGGAGTAGCATCAATACCCCTCAAAGGAATAGGCGTCTGCAGAGGCGTCATGGAAAAACCACAACATTTAGCAAAGTCCAAATCCATCAGATTCAACGCTGCTCCTGAATCCACAAAAGCCTTAGTGGAAAACGTGGATAAGGAGCAGATCAGAGTAATTGCCAAAAGGAACTTAGGGTGTACACTGCCCACAGCAAATGTGTGTGCAAAACGTTTCTCTCGTTTAGGGCAGACAGAAATAGTATGAGAGACATCTCCACAGAGAAAAACACAGCTTATTACGCCTTCTAAACTCCTGACGTTGCGCCCTAGACAAAACCCCATCACATTGCACAGGTTCAGACGTTAGTTCAAAAGGTGGCAGCGCCTCCCGTGCAGTTTTACGTTCACGTAAGCGCAGATCAACTTGAATGGCTAATGACATAGAATCATCCAGACCAGAGGGAACAGGAAATCCCACCATAACATCTTTTACGGTCTCTGATAAACCCTTCTGAAAGAGAGCTGCCAATGCACTATCATTCCATGTAGTAAGGACCGCCCACTTTCGGAATTTTTGACAGTAAAACTCTGCAGAATCCTGACCCTGGTTTAATGCCAACAGTTTTCTCTCAGCTTGATCAACAGCATTAGGTTCATCATACAACAACCCCAAGGCTTGAAAAAATGCATCCACATCAGTCAGAATAGGATTTTCAGGTGTCAGAGAAAAAGCCCAATCCTGGGGATCGCCACGCAGCAAGGAGATGACAATTTTAACCTGCTGCACAGAGATCCCCGATTAGTTAGACTTCAAGGCAAGAAATAATTTACAACTATTCTTAAAATTCAGAAATTTAGACCGATCCCCAGAAAACACATCAGGAGTAGGGATCTTAGGTTCAGCAGCATGTGACTGAATGAGGTAGGTGGAAATTCCCTGCACTTCAGCAGCAAGTTGCTCCACACGATCAGACAATTGCTTAATCTCCATTAGGGGAAAAAAAATCCTCCTACGGCCCCAGAGGAAAAAAATACATTAAAAAAAAATTTCTGACACTTTTTTTTTTAACAATCTTTTCCTGCTTTTGAGTACCCTAGAATCTGCGGTATGGCTGGTGATTCTGTTATGAATGGGTCACCGAGGAGGAAAAAACAAAACAATCTGAGTCCCAGAAAAACCAGAGAGGTTGGTAACTATGCAGATTGCAGATCCCTGATACTAACCACACAACTAGCAGCAGCTGTGGAGCGTTCCTACGATGATCCTAGACGCCTCGTCACCGCCGGAGGAATAAATAAGCCTAAAGCAAGAAAGGGGAAAACTAACTGCCCCAGAGCAGACCCCAAAGGAAAGACAGCCCCCACACATGTATTGACGCTGAAACAAGATGAAAACACAAACACAGGCAGGAAAATAGGCTGAGCAAACGATGGGGCCCAAACTAACTAGAAAGGAGAGGAAAGGAAGGACACTGTCTGCAATCTGCCCAAAACCCTACAAAAAAAATGTCCAACATTTCTGATAACAAAATTAACCCTGAAGTCACTAGACTTCTCCCACTATATCAGCACTCTGAAATATTCTGAGACAGAGCAAAAAGAGACCAATCTAATAGGGGACAAAAAGCAAAAAAAGTCAAAATCAAGTGTGAACATTAGCAGAAAAACTTAGCTTGAAATCACTGGAACAGAGCTGAACACCAAGAGCTGAAAAGCCAGAAGGAATCACCAGCACCAGAATAGGGCGTCGGCTGACAAATCCAGTCTGAAATTCTTGAGGTCCCATCGTCATCCTCATTGTCAGGTGGCAGATCTCTACTGATTGAATCAGCCTCACTACCTCCTGTTACCACCAGAGGGAGCCTGGAAGGAGAACTCAGAACTGGTAGACCAGAAAATGAACTCACAACAGGCATCACTGACATCTCATTCAGTGCTTTGGACGGAAAGCTATGAGCCTCCACAGTTCTGGACAGAAAATCATACTTTCAGATATGGGAGGAGAGAGGCTGCACAAGCCCAGGGGTGGGCACAAAGTGTGGGATGGGACAGCCTAGGAGATAAGAGACAGCTGCTAATTTTGAGCTCAGTTTTTCTATTGGAAGGAGGATACATTAGCTGTCGCAGCCAGTAGAGCCTGTAACTAAGATTTGGACCTCCACCGAGGTGAGCAAAGTCGACACCCCCCCTTCCCCTGTGAAATCCTCACACCATTCTTTTAGGGACCACTTCACATTAAGTCACTTTGAGGGGTCCATATGATGGAAAAAACACAAAAGTGACACCATTCTAAAAACTTCACCCATCAAGGTGTTCAAAACCACATTCAAAAAATGTCTTAACCCTTCTGGTGCTTCACAGGAATTTTTGGAATATGGAAAAAAAAAATGAACATTTAACTTTTTTTCACGAAATATTTATTTCATTTCCATTATTTTTTGTATTTTGACAAGGGTAACAGGAAAAAATGAACTCGAAAAATTTGTTGTGTAATTACTCCTGAGCATGCAGATACCCCATATGAGAGAGAAAACCAATGTATGGGCACATGGGAGAGCTCGGAAGCGAATAAGGCCTCATCCGTCTTCCATTGCCTAGTTCTAAGTACTATATCAAGGCTCTCCTGACGTCTATTGTGTGAAGTCTGTGTTCCTCTGCAGTCTTTGGTTTTCTACCGAGGAAGGAAAAAACTACTCCTGACTCCTATGAAACTTCAAGGCCACTTTGGGGAGATATGCTGGATCTGGCCTCAAAACCACTCTATCATCTGATACCTGCATCAATGGATGATTAATGGATAGCGCCTGCAAATCACTAGCCATGCCAACATCAAGGCCACTAGTATCACTGTGATTAATGTTAGTATTTTATCTGACACTTCAAGTAGGGGCTCAAAGGGCGATCTTGTTAAGGCTTCCAGGACTAGATTTAAGTCCATCGAAGGCATTTTTGGAGCTGCCATAGGTCTTGACCTCTGGCATGCTTTTATGAACCTAGCCACCCACTAATCCACCATCAGGTTATAGTTGTATGGGGCCGCTAAGGGTGCTGGTGGCCAGGCCCATCTCCATACCCCTCTGAAGGAACTCGCTCTGATTGGGATCGTACCCCCCAAAAGACTGCCATGAAAATGCTAAAATCTTAGCCAATATCCTGCCTTATATACTAGTTGTTATAGGCTTCCTACTCTGCATCAGAGTAGCGACTAAGGCCGGAGAGAACCCTTTCTGTGCTACCCTCTCAAAATCCAGGCCGTCAAATTTAGACCTGAGTTCTGAGGATGTGACACTGGGTCCTGCCTGAGGAGACCTGGAACGTCCGTGAGAATCCAGGGATCTGACAAGGACATCCTCCTCATCCATGAGAACCATAGTCTCCTGGGCCAAAACGGAGCTATGAGGATGACATCTGCTCCTTCCTCCCAAATCTTCCTCAGAACTGGCGGGATCAACATTAACGGGGGAAATGCACAAGCCAGTTTGAAACCCCAAGGAATCTGTAGTGTGTCCACTGCATATGGTTATTCTCTTGGGTTTAGAGAGCATTAGATTTTTGTCTTCCTGTTGGCAAACAAGTCTATCTCTAGCTGCCCCCAAAAGATCCACAGATGTGCTGTAAAATTGATGACAGATTTCTTGGATCCCGCCACTAGGTCATTGAGTCTACCGCTTCCTGGGAGAGCATAATCTTACCCTCTAGGTGTCCAGCAAGATTCCTTTCTCTCTATAGGACATCCTGCTGTAAGGCCCTGGAATGACACTGGGCCCACTGTTCTGCTGGAATGCATGACGTCATTGATCCTAGTAGAGACATAGCTTTTCTCATGGACATGATCGGGTTGGTTAATACTGCTGACACTAGGGCTATAAGAGTATCTTTCTTCTCCTTTCAGTAGGAGACAGACCTGCCTCTCTGAGTACAAAGTAAGCCCTAAGAAGGACTGAACATTAGGGGCAGAGGCCTCAACTTTTCGATATTTATCATCCAACCGAGTTTTGATATAGTGGCTTGGATGTGCTTTAGCTGAGAACTCCAGTCGTGTTTTGTTCTGCCGATCACTAAAAATCATCCACATATGGCACTATTAACACGCTCTTTTCTCGCAAATGTGCCATCACCTCCAGAACTATTTTGTTGAAGATTCTCGAGGCCATGGACAGACCGAAGGGCAGAGCTCTGTATTGGAAATATCTGAGTTGTCTGTCTATATACACCACTACCCTCAGGTACTGCTGGTCGTCCTGATGGATGGGGACATGATAATATGCGTCTTTCAAGACTAAGACACTCATGTAGCAGCCTGGGAAACAAGATCTTTATTGCTGACTATCGACTCCATTTTGAATGGTCTATAGACAAGGAACTTGTTCAGGCCTCTAAGATTGATAATTGTCCTGAACTGGTCGGACTCAGAATTAGGGGAGAATAAAACCCACTCCCCTGCTGCAGAACCGGCACCTCCATCAGTACTCTCTTTGGAAGTAGAAGTAACACTAGGGTCTGTTGTTCCTTCCAGGATCTGGGAGATGAGATCCTGAAGCTATGCCTGGGGGTGGATGTGAACTCTAGTCTCAGCCCTGATCTAATTATACTGAGTACGCAAGCATTGGCTGATATTTCCTCCCAGGCAGGTTGGAAGTGGGACAAAGTTCCTCCTACCTGGGACAGCGCCCATCAACTGGAGGATTTTTGGCTCCTCGTCCAGTAACCCCGGAACAAGAAACACTTGCTCCTTTGTTTTTTATCCTTCCAGTCGCCCTGTTCCTTCGAGGGTCTACTACTGCTATACCTTCTCCTACGAAAGGATCTTTTGAACTGAGGACGGGACACACTGGGAAAGCCTTTTTTCTTATCTGCTGCCTTGTCTAGTATATTGTCCAGGGCTTGACCGAAAAGATATTTCTCTTCACACGGGATAGACCATAGCTTAGTCTTGGACTGGGCAGCACCAAGTCAGCTTTTGAGCCATAGGGCTTCTGTGAGCAGCGTTAGGCAGGCTTCATGATCTTGCTGCTAATCTAACAGAATCGGCTGAGGCTTCAGCCAAAAAGCTGCTCCCTGCAACATCCCTCCAGCATCTTTTCTCTCGGGATGTTGTCTTAAGATGGTCACCAAGCTGATGTAGCCTCACCATTATAGACCTTGCCGTGCAGGTTGCCACTATTTCCGGCTTTAATGAGCCTTTAATGAGTCCCTAGGTCCTCAAAGGGCAACATAGATCTTTTGACTGATTTGACGATCGCAACGTTGATCTTTGAGGTCTTCTCCCATATGCCCGCCTCTTCCTCATCAAAAGGATATCTCCTTTTTGAAGAAAATGGTAGTGGACCTTTCCTTTCTGGCCTCTTCCACTCTCTACTAATGATCATTTTGAATTTCTCATTAACTGGAAAGGAACGCCTCTACCTCTGTTCCAAGCCACTGAACATAATGTCCTGGACTGTTCTGGTAGTCGTGGGATCAGATATGCCCATAGTGGACCTTATTGCCCTGACCAGCCTGTCAGTATCCTCAGTTGGGAAGCACGGTCGACCCCCTGCATCCTCGTCAGAGGAGGATGAATCCGTCAGGTCCGAATCCTTCCCCATAAACTCTACTGATCTTTCAGACTCTGATGACAGTAGTTCTGGCTTCCTCTCTTCTCTTTGCCCTATCAGGTGTTTTAAGGACTCCTGGACCTCTGATCTAATCATGGTCTTCAGGTTCATAGCGAACACGGGGGTTTCTTCTGAGACCGTCTGCTGTATACACTCTGGGCCGAGTCTCTTATTGTAAGTGCACGGTTAATCCCCCTTGCTCAGGGTACACTCCCTATTGTTCTGTTTTGAACTATGTTTCAGGGGCCTTCCCTACTAACGGAATATATAGAGAAAGGGGGCCTGTTTTAATACAGTGCACTTTCACGTAGATAACTCATCATTCAGCTGATTCATCTACGGTACTCAAGACGGAGGCTGAGCTGGTTCCGAAGAACGTCTCCCCCTGGAGGTTGGGCTTGTGACCTGTCTTTTCAGGCTTGTCCTGTTGCTTGTTCGACTGCCATCGCTGCGTCCTTGCCGATGCTGCTGGCGGTGCTGAAAAGGTTCCTGTGTCGACTGCAGCGAAGATGATGGGGGTAGTGGTGGTGGCTGCTTCTGTTATGGCATCGGGTAACGCTGCTGCTGTGGCTCCATGATCTGGATTGCTGCAGGAAATGCCACCATCTTTCTGGGCACTTTCCCTTAAATATCGGATGGCCCAGCCAACCTCTGGCTGCTTCTCGTGAAGTTGTAAATCCGGCACGCTATGTGCAGGGATCCCCTTAGCCCTGCGCATGCGCAGTCCCGGATGGCCACTGTCCACGAGGACAGGAAAATGAACTGATGCAGAGGAGAGGTACGGCCTTTTTATTCAGTAGGCTTCCTTGTCCTACTGGGCGGATACCCTCTCTCAGATGGTGCTGTCAAGGGAGAAGGGAAAAAAAAGTGACCAAAATGTGCACATACCCTTGGAAATTTTTGGGGAGAAAATCAGGATTGACAAGTTCAGTATAAAATTATTCATTAATTGCAATTCTCACTACTGTATGTTGTGTGTATAAAAGTTTGCGATTTATACAATGTTATCTATGTATCATACGATATAACAAAAGAAACTCAAAAAAACTTTGAGGCAAAATCTTATAAATTGCATATTTCAACATTACACTGCATAATTTGTTTAATATTTGAACATAAAAGTACATTTTTAGACCATTTTAGGCCAGAGTACCATTGAACAAAAAACAATGGCAGAATATTTTTTACATAGTTTCTTTTTTTATTCCAGTTTAAACAGTCATCAGGCTTTTTGCTCACCATCTGAAAGTAACATGATGTAGGGGCAGCGACCTGGATTCCAATGATGTTCAACTTACTGGGCTGCTAGCTGCTGTTCTGATAAAATCACTGCTTTATCTGCTGCAGATCTACCAGTTCTCTACTTGCTGAGCTCTACACAACCCCGCCCACACAACTGATTAGCAGCTTTCTATGTAAACTGTGCATAGGCGGAAAGCTACCAGTGGTGGAGGAGGGGTTATACAGAGCTCATTAATATGGAATACTAGAAGAAACATTTTTACTAGTCGTCTATTGATAATCTACTGCTAATAAAACTGATTTTATCAAAACTGTTGGAAGCAGTTCGGTAAATGACATATCGGTGGAATCGGGATGTATCTCATGCTGCTCTCACATTAGTTGTGAAAAAACCTGGTAGGATTCCCTGTAAGTGAACTTGCAATGATTAAGAACACACTGTATGAAACAAGTCCACAAGTGCCTACTCTCTGTAATGATAATGTTTTGGTGAATTACAAGAAAGGACGGTTTTCATCCACAGAGGTATTGGATATGACAGGTTAACTTTATTTGCATATTACTTGTCAATCCTGCATGTTTTTTAGACTCTGGAACATGGACACTTAGAACACATTCAATATGCCCTGATCGTGATGAGACATTGACCATATATTTCTAGTATATTACAGAGCAGCCCACTTTCATGCTGTAAGCAGATACAAAACATATTTCACCTGAGCTATAGCCAATTTCTCCTGTGCCACGTAACCAGATATATTGATCATCTCCATGCGATCTCTGAGAGGTTCTGGGATTGTTTCTGTGACATTGGCTGTGCAGATGAAGAGAACCTGAAGAAGATGATTTCAATATAGAGATCAAGAAAGGAAACAAAAAAAAAAACTTCACAAATGTATCTTAAAGTTTAGGAAACAACCTAACAATTGACCAAATGGTAAATGCACACATTTGAATGCAAGTAAATAATTTTAACCCCTTAGCGGCAGAGCCAGTTTGCAGCTTAATGACCAGGCCAATTTTTACAATTCTGACCACTGTCCCTATATGAGGTTATAACTCTGGAACGCTTTAATGGATCCCGCTGATTCTGAGACTGTTTTTTTGTGACATATTGTACTTCATGTTAGTGGTAAAATTTCTTCGATAAGTCTTGTGTTTATTTATGAAAAAAATGGAAATATGGCGAAAATTTTGCAATTTTAAAACTTTAAATTTTTATGCCCTTTAATCAGAGAGGTGTCACAAAAATTTCTTAATAAATAACATTTCCCACATGTCTACTTTACATCACCACAATTTTGGAAGCAAAAATTTTTTTTGTTAGGAAGTTATAAGGGTTAAAATTTGACCAGCGATTTCTCATTTTTACAACAAAATTTACAAAACCATTTTTTTTTTTAGGGACCACATCATATTTAAAGTCATTTTGAGGGGGTGTACATGACAGAAAATACCCAAAAGTGGCACCATTCTAAAAACTAGACCCCTCAAGGTGATCAAAACCACATTCAAGAAGTTTATTAACCCTTTAAGTGCTTCACAGGAACTAAAGCAATGTGGAAGGAAAAGTTATCATTTAACTTTTTTTTGCAAAAAATTTACTTCAGAACCAATTTTTTTTATTTTCACAAGTGTTAAAAGAGAAAATCAAATACAAAATTTGTTGTACAATTTCTCCTGAATACGCCGATACCCCATATGTGGGGGTAAACCACTTTTTCAGCACACGGCAGAGCTCGCAAGGGATAGAGCGCCGTTTGACTTTTTCAACGCAGAATTGGCTGGAATTGAGATTGGATGCCATGTTGCGTTCGGACAGCCCTTAATGTGCCTAAACAGTGGAAACCTCCAACAATTGACCCCATTTTGGAAACTAGACCCATTAAGGAACTTATCTAGATGTGTGGTGAGCACTTTGAACCTTCAAGTGCTTCACAGAAGTTTATAACGTAGAGCCGTGAAAATAAAAAATCCATTTTTTTTCCACAAAAATGATCTTTTCGCCCCAAAATTTTTATTTTTACAAGGGTAACAGGAGAAATCATACCCCCACAGTTGTTGTGCGATTTGTCCTGAGTACGCCGATACCCCATATGTGGGGGGGAACCACTGTTTGGGCGCATGGGAGAGCTCGGAAGGGAAGGAGTGCCATTTTGGAATGCAGACTTTGATGGAATGGTCTGAGGGCGTCATGTTGCGTTTGCAGAGCCCCTGATGGGCCTAAACAGTGGAAACCCCCCACAAGTGACCCCATTTTGGAAATTAGACCCCCTAAGGAACTTATCTAGATGTGTGGTGAGCACTTTGAACCCCCAAGCGCATCACAGACGTTTATAAACGCAGAGCCGTGAAAATAAAAAGTCTTATTTCCACAAAAGGGATTTTTTAGAACCAATTATTAGACCCCCAAAGTTGGCAAATAGTGGAAACCCCTCAATTCTTGCTCCAACCCTAACCCCAACACACCCCCAACCCTAATCCCAACCCTAACCTTAATCCCAACCCTAATCCTAATTCTAACCCTAATCCTAGTTCGCCCTAACCCTAATTCTAACCCAAGCCCTAACCCTAGCCCTAACCCTAGTCCAACCCTAACCCTAGCCCTACCCTAACCCTAGCCCTAATGGAAAACTGAAAAAAAAAATATTTTCTTTATTTCGTTATGTTGGCCTAACTAAGGGGGTGATAAACGGGGGGATTATGTACTATTTTGTTTATTTTGATCACGATGATAGTTTAGAGATCGGGGACCATCTTTCTCTCTCCTCTGATGTGCGATCACATCAGAGGAAAGAGAAATTAAATGTTAAATCGCGGCTTTTTTTTTTTGCGGTCGCCATTATAGGGTTAATAACGGCTATCGCAAAAGCGGGGTCGGTAAAAACCGACCGATTCATGTTCTCTGGGGTCTCGGCTACCCCCGGCAGCCGAGACCCCGGAGAAAATCCGACACTGGGGGGCGCTATTCACTTTCTCCACAGCGCCGTGAATTAGCGGCACTGTGGTTTTAGTACCCTTAATTACCGCCGTTAAAAGGCGTATCGGCGGTCGCTAAGGGGTTAAACAGGTCAGTAATTTCTATTGATTATCAAAATAAAAGCCATCTTTCTACATATGAGAAAAAGAATAGATATCTACTGTTACAGGGAACCTGTCACCCAATTAATGATGCACAAAAAACAGGCAGCATGAATTAGAGCTGGCCAGCTTTCCCCAGTATTGCTGCAGTTGTTTGATAGATATCTCGCTACGGGAGACACCTGTCATTCACCTTGAGGGGTGCTAGGATCTTTAAAGCATTTTCTCTAACATTCCAGGGTGTCAGAGAATAACATACCTGGCTGCCATCGTGCATGCAGGTTCTGATTCATGGGCAGTAGGAAAATATACTGATGAAGGATATGAGGTGCGGCAAAGAAGACCCAAGATAACATACTCAGAAGGGAGGTAACAAAATTTCTAAAACAATCAACAGAGAGATTACAAGAAAACAAAATCCTCCAACATGCATGCTCACACACACCAGAAGCCTGACAAACAAGATGGAAGAACTAGAAGCAGAAATATCTACAGGTAACTTTGACATAGTGGGAATGACCGAGACATGGTTAGATGAAAGCTATGACTGGGCAGTAAACTTACAGGGTTACAGTCTGTTTAGAAAGGATCGTAAAAATCAGAGAGGAGGAGGTGTTTGTCTTTATGTAAAGTCTTGTCTAAAGTCCACTTTAAGGGAGGATATTAGCAAAGGGAATGAGGATGTCGAGTCCATATGGGTCGGAATATACATGGAGGGAAAAATAGTGACAAAATTCTCATTGGGGTCTGTTACAAACCCCCAAATATAACAGAAGTCATGTAAAGTCTACTACTAAGGCAGATAGATGAAGCTACCCATAATGAGGCCCTTGTTATGAAGGACTTTAACTACCCCTATATGAACTGGGAAACAGAGACCTGCGAAACCCATAAAGGTAACAGGTGTCTGCTAATAACCAAGAAAAATTATCTTCCACAAATCGTGCAAAATCCAACCAGAGGAGCAGCACTTTTAGACCTAATATTATCTAATAGACCTGACAGAATAACAAATCTGCAGGTCGTCTGGCATCTAGGAAATAGCGACCACAATATTGTACAGTTTCACTTGTCTTTCACAAGTGGGACTTGTCAGCAAGACACAAAAACACTGAACTTTAGAAAGGCAAAGTTTGACCAGCTTAGAGATGCCCTTAATCTGGCTGACTGGGACAATGTCCTCAGAAATAAGAATACAGATAATAAGTGGTTTATACCTTGTGGGAATAAAAGTACAAGAAATAGGAAAAACCCAATGTGGCTAAACAAAGCAGTAAGAGGGGCAATTAACAGTAAAAAGAAAGCATTTAAACTACTAAAGCAGGATTGTTGAAGCTCTAAAAAACTATAGGGAGAAAAATACTTCATCTAAAAAAACTAATTAAAGCTGCCAAAAAGGAAACAGACAAGCACATTGCTAAGTAGAGTGAAACTAATCCCAAACTGTTCTTCAACTATTTCAATAGTAAAAGGGAGCTGCACGGTGTGGATTCAGATATACCGCAACATGGGTAAGGATTCCAGGGTTCAGTAGGTTCTTATATTTATGGGGCACTTGTCTCTTGGCATACAGGACTTCTAGAGTACCCATATTGATCACTGTGGCTTTCCCTCTCATTGTATACAAAGCACTAAGCACTTTATTTTTGTGATGTGTGTAGTATTTTTGGATTAACACACTGCTCTGTTCTACCTTGATTTACCCTCGCTGAACATGTAATTGTTGTTCTAATTATTTTCACTTTATGCCTTTAACAATGTGATGAACTAATTAATTAACTTGTACCTTTTTATTATTATGGACTTCATTTTCTATCTTTGGTTCTAATGCTCTGGTGTTTGGAGTGTCCTCTTTTGTTTCATTAGTCTCTCAGCCCCTTTGGATCCCCTACTGTGTGTTGAGCATGCGTGAGAGACTGATAAGCCCCCGTCACATATAACGACGCACCAGCGATCCCGACAATGATATGTCCTTGTCAGGATCGCTGGTGCATCGCTACATGATCGCTGGTGACCTGTCAAACAGGCAGACTCACCAGTGGTATCTAAGGTAAATATTGGGTAACTAAGCGCCTCGCGGCGCTTAGAAACCCGCTGTGTACCTTAGATAATTGCGTGCTGGAGCTGGTATCTATGGTACACAGCGGGTAATTAAGTGCGCGCGTCACTTAGTTACCCGCTGTTTTACCTGTGTTACCACTTGGTTACCAGCTCCCTGTGCGAGCACACTGGTATCTAAGGTACACAGTGGGTTTTTAAGCACCGCGCGGCGCTCAGTTACCCGATATTTACCTTAGATACCAGCTCCCAGCGTCTGCTCACAGCACTGGGAGCTCGCTGATCGTTGCTCTCCCGCTACCACACGATGTGTGCTGGCCAGCGGGAGACTAACGATCAAAAAAAGGCCCAGGACATTCGTGCATGGTCAGCGAAACCCGGCAGGGGGTTCGGTCGCTGATGCATCACAAATTCAGCAATCTCGCTTTGTGTGACGGGGCCTTTACTTATATCTTCCATTCTGGGCTGCATTTATTATGTGCACAGAGCGATCTACTACAGATCTGCGTGATTCGTTTATTTTGGACTGCCTGTATAAAAAAGCTATAAACCCTTTAGTGACCGAGCCAATTTTGACCTTAATGACCAAGCCAATTTTTACAATTCTGACCACTGTCAACAAAATTGACTAAACCATTTTTTTTTAGGGACCACATCATATTTTAAGTGACTTTGGGGGGATCAATATGACATAAAATACCCAAAAGTGACACCATTCTAAAAACTGCACCCCTCAAGGTGCACAAAACCACATTCAAGAAGTTTATTAACCCTTCAGGTGCTCCACGAGAACTAAAGCAGTGCAGAAGGAAAAAAAATAACTTTTTTCACAATAAATTTACTTTAGACCCAAACATTTTTATTTTCACAAGGGTGTCAGGAGAAAATGGACCACAAAGTTTGTTGTACAATTTCTCACGAGTACGCTGATACCCCGTATGTGGGGGAAAGCTACTGTTTGGGCGCACAGCAGGGCTCAGAAGGGAGCACAATTTGATCTTTTGAATGCAAAATTGGCTGGAATCAATGGCGAGCGCCATGTCTAATTTGGAAACCCCCCAATTCCTACTCTAACCCTAACAGCCCTAAACCCAACCCTAAGGCTAGTTTCACACTAGCGTTTTTTAGTGCTGCGTTTTGTGCGCAATAGAATCGCATGCAAAAAACGCATCATGCGTTTTGTATGCGTTGGCTTTTTTTTAGGCGCATGCGTTTTAACCAATTTCTAGCCATGCTAACTCTTAAAACGCATGCGATTTTAAATGCAGGCGTGCGCATGTCCATGAGCACGCCTGCGTTCCCACAGACTGTAATGTGATTTTTTGCGCATCCCGTGTGCAAGCGTGCGCATGCGTTTTTTTGAGACAGGTCCATGTTAAAGATAGGGGCGCAGGACGCATGCACATGGACGCGCATGAAGCGCAGCGCTAAAAAATGTTAGTGTGAAACCAGCCTAACCCCAATACACCCCTAACCGTAATCCCAACACCTCAACCCCATCCCAACCTTAGCCCGCCCCTACCCTAGCTCTAACCCCAACCTTAACAGCAAAGAAAAAAATGTTTTATTTTATTATTTTTACCTAACTAAGGGGTGAGAAAGAGGGGCTTGATTTACTATTTTTTTTTATTTTGATCACTGTGATAGGGAAAAATTTGCTACTGTTGCCGGGTACTGCTGGCATATCTCAGTGCGGGCGCACTGCACATGTGTCCGTCATCTTCTTCTAGGAAGAGGACGCGTAGGGTCGGGGGAGGGAGCCGGAGGGTCTGGGGATGACAGAGGTAACGGGAGGGCTCTGGGGACCCCATCTCTTCTGGTATGCAAGATCATATCAGAGGAGAGAGAAATGAATGGGAAATTGGACTTTTTTTGCGATTCCCCACTCCCCGATGCATTCCTCTGTTATTTGTGAGGGAATATTTTATATGCCTGGAGTTTTCAACTATTCCTTGTTTGTGTAGCCTTGTTTGTCAAGTTGGTGTACTGTGGTTCATAGTAGTGCCCCTCTTCCCTGGGTGTGGAAGATAACAGACAGAGGGCTGATTCAGGAGATAAGGCAAGGGTGGAGCCCCCGGTATCTTCACCTTCAGAAGTATCCCACAGAAAAGGGCGAGCTAGGGCGCCCTTATTGATTGGGTCAGGGAGGGAGCCCGTTCCCAGGATACCCGACAGCTGTGTCGTGACCGGTATATTTTTCTCTGAAACAGTCCATCCAGGCTTTCAAATCATAGTCTGAAGAGCTGTCCAGGAAAAAAAGAAGTAACTAATATGGTGCCATTTTCGGCCAGCTTAGCCCAGCTCTAGTCAAGATACGTCTCTCCCTATGTCCACACATGAAGGAGACCTATTAACTAGAGAGGGGATGAGGGAAGCTAAACAGGGATGGCACCAAACTAGTTACATATTTTCCTATGGTCTTAGCTCCCACGCTTCAGAGAAAAATAAACCTGGCTGCAATCACGCAAGCCAGGCTCTAATTCTATGATTGGGACAACATGAATGGATTGACAGGTTGCCTTTACTTTGGTTCAGAGATTATACCATTCCTCTTCTATAGAAAAAAGAATACGGCCTCTCAATCAGTTGTCTGGATTAATGTTCTAGAAATGCTAAGATTGACTGTTTAGATTGCAGTGAATACACATCAATACACATTAACACAATACATACTTTAGATAAGTCTACAGGTACATCCAAATAGTGATCCAAGAAGTTTGAATTCTGTTCTGGATCTAGAAGTTCCAAGAGAGCAGAAGATGGATCGCCTTGATATCCACGTCCAAGTTTGTCGACCTACCAGAAAAGAAATGTTGCATTTTATGATGTACAAAAACAAGCTTAGAAAAACCCTCTCATGATGCATTCCACCCATTCTCTGCATGAAGTGTCCCGAGCAATCGTTAGAAAGGGCATGTCACCAGGTCAAAATTGGCAAGTTTTTGCTCTTATTATATTCTCATTGTTCCAGAGTATTTTTTATTTTCTTCTTTGAAATATGTATACGATTCTAGACATATGTGCCATATTATTAGTAATCATAATTCATTCATAAAATACATCGCAATAGACATTAAACTCTCTGCTGAAGCTCTCTGCTCTGTCTTAGCAAGACGGACAACACAATCTTTTTGCACAAATTGTACTTGAAGAAGAGTTATTTTTTGCCAACACAATTCTAACCCTTTAAAGCAAAGTTTTGTAATGTTAAATGAATTGTCTCATGAAGACAACCCGTTGGAACATATGGACAAAGTGAGGTCTCCCGCTTTGAATATTAATCTATGAGCCAGAACGAAGAATAGCTCTGCACTAGCAACTCACATTCTGGCAGACAATGTGCCTAGGCAAATATGGTTAACCAGTTATATGAATGGTTGCCATGTAATGCTGTAACCCCTTGATGGAGAATAAAAAACATTCAAAATTATGAAGGTGTCACATCTGCCATTGTAACCTTAGTATTTATTCAACTCAAGGATTATACTTCCACATTTAGCCAATCTTGTAGCAACTGAATTAATCACATCCTGATAGCTTTTTCAGACAAGCCGTAGCACATACCACCCAATTATCTCACATCAGTAGAGCACTAGCAGGCAAGGCAGCATGTTCCCAAATTTGTACCTACGTTTTTTTTAGATTGAGCTTTGCTCCAAAGGAATTTTTCCCTTCCCTCTTGGCTGTGGGTCACACAGCATGTTTTAGGTTACTTGCTGTGAGTATGTGAGGATAAAACATAACCTTTAATAGATTTATTAATAAATAGTGCTGCCTAAAAATATAATGAAGGAAGGCTTCCAACTTCAATAATAACAGTACACTGAGAATTGTACTAGAAAGTCAAGATTCTATAACCCATACAAAATTGTCTGCAAGTATGAAACAGTTCATTAAACGATTTGGAGAAATAATATACTTCTAACCAAAATCAGTGTTGCAACAGTGGTCAGGAACAGAGAGGCCCCATGTGGGGAATATGTTTGCAGAGACAAAAAAAAAAAAAAGGGAAAAAAATACTACAAAGATGAGTGAATACATGACCCCTTGGGTAAAGAGAGAAGATACTTAATAAAAATGGGGTGATCGCACCTAATTGTTGTCAAAAGTGAGGTTCAGGAGGCAATTCACTAGCGATGACAGCATGCAAGTAAGTCTGAACAATGATATTGCCCTGTAGATCCCTATTGGGGCTATAATAGAATGAAATCCCAAGCTCCAGGCCTGCCTTCCTGAATGGAAGGAAAACCTCAGGAGTTGCCCTTTATACTTTGCACTAATATGAAGACCTAATTTGTGCTCCAGGTCCCCTGATGATTCTTGAGTGATGAAACACATTGGGACGCACGTAGGAAGAATACAGGGCCTCCGTTATAGGGCACGATAAGGACTGCCCTTAATAGGGCAGAAGCTTTGCCAGTTCCAACAAATTTGTCCTCTTTACACAAAGGAGGTGACACTGAAGAAAAGACCTGGATCCATCAAGTTCAACCTGTCTCCACCAATTGTACATTTTGTTACAAATTTAACTATAACCCACAATGTTATGCGTATCAAGGAAATCATCCAGCCCTTTTTTAAAACCTGTTAATGTCTGCCATTACTACTTCCTGTGGTAAGGCATTCCACAGTCTGACTGCTCTAACTGTAAAGAACCCTTTCCTGTTTAGCTGCCAGAATCGTCTTTCTTCCACCCGCAATGAATGTCCTAAGTATGGCCTTTGGCAGGAATAAGTCAAGTGCCAGTGTATTGTACTGACCACACATATATTCATACATGTAAATGAGATCTCCTCTGAGGAATCTTTTTTTTCCAAGCTAAGGCTGGGTTCACATAGGCCTGGTGTGCGTTTAACACATCCGTTACATAGCTGCATTAACGCTATGTAACGGATGCGTTAACGCACCCATACACGACAATAGACGAGCGTATCGCTAACGCATGCCATAATCGGCATGCGTTAGCGATGTTCTGTCATTCTGTTACGGACCCTCGGACACGGGCTGCAGCGTCCGGGGGTCCATCTCTGCTAGCGCAGATGAAGCATCTGCGCTAGCGGGATGACATGACGCAATCGCGTTATGGGAGTAGAGTTAATGCAGTTCGTCAACGCTATGCGTTGAACAGACTGCATTAACGATATGTGAACCTTGCCTAAACAAGCCCAACTTTCTTCTCTTGTAATAATATAGTTGCCCATCTTTGAACTGATTCTAACTTTTGAATATCCTATTTAAAATGTGAAGCCCAAAACTGGACCCATATTCTAGATGTGGCCTCACCAGTGATTTATAAAGGAGTAATAATACGTTGGGATTGCAGGATTTTCTCTCTCTTTTATACATCCTAAAATTATTTGCTTTTGTGGCTGCTGCTGGACATTGAATACTGCTGCTCAGCTTACTTGTAACCAGAATACCCAAGATTTTCTCTTGTTCTGTCGTCCTGAGTATACTCCCATTTAATGTATATGCAGTAATAGGATTACTCCATCCTAGGTGCACTACTTTACATTTATCTACAGTACATTAAATCTCATTTGCCAAGTTTTTGCCCATTCAGTCATCTTATTCAGATCGTTTTGTAATACTGAAATGTTAAGGTCAGATTTAATATCCTACATAGTTTGGTGCGGTCAGCCCAAGACTGACTTTACTCTCAATCCTCTCCACAAGGTCATTAATAAAAGTGGTTAAAAAGAATTTGTCCTAGCACAGGTCCATGTGGTAGCCCACTGCTGACTTTATCCCATTTGGAGAACATACCATTTATGACAACTTTGTTTCCTGTCATTTAGCCAATTGCTTATCCATCAGCATATAGTCTACCACAGTCCTTGCTTCTGCAGCTTCAGTATAAGGCTGTTATGTGGAACATTATCAAATGCCTATACAAAGTCCACATAAATCACATCAGCAGCATTACCAACATCCAGATTTGCACTTACCTCCTTATAGAAACCCAACAATTTAGTTAGACACAACATATTCTTTATGAACTCATGCTGACTGTCTGCCATTATATAATCATCTACAATATATTTCTGCAGGTCATCTCTTATAATGCAGTCCCAAAAAGTTAATGCCTAGAGGCAGCTTCAAAAATCAGGCATAAATCAATCAAAAAGAAAAAGAAGCTATAAGCCAAAAATATGTAAAATAGCAAGATTTTATTGGAACAATATTAAAAACTTACATTAACAAAATGTGCAAAGAATGGAGACACAATATACAAGAAAACGACTCAGTCAAGGTAATGCCTCTTTCACACTTCCGTTTTTGACAATCAGTCAAGATCCGCCAATTTTGAAAAAAAACGGATCCGTCATTTTTCTTTGCGGATCCGTTTTTTTCCCATTGACTTTCATTATTGGCGGATCCTGATTGATTGCCGTCCGTTGCATCCGTTTTTTTGAGGATCCGCCACAATATTAGTGTCCGTCATCATCCTCAAAGATTTCTAAACGGAGCTTGCAACGTTTTTTTTTCCGGCGCATCCTCCAGACACTGAATTAACCCCAAAATCTGTCTGGGTGCCGGAAAATAAAAAAAAATCTCTCTCTCTCTTCCCGGCCAGCGGTTCCTTTAAATTTCCTCATTTTCAGGATCCGTCTAAAAACGGATCCTGTGCCATTCGTTCACTTCAGTTCAGAACGGATCCGCTTGTCTGCCTTTTTGGCGGATTGTAACTGATGCAAATAACTGAAGTGTGAAAGAGGCCTAAGCAGGCTAATGAATATCAAGAAAGCCCATTAAAAGTGTTTAAGTAGTATGTGGGAAAAGAAAAACCTCACAGAAATATATATATATAATAGGCTTACATCAATCAGAAGAAATGTCCAATTAGATTCTAAACATAAGAAACATCTCCCCATATAATATGGTGTCAAAAAAGGATCCCAAAATATACCGTATTTTTCCGACCATAAGACGCACTTTTTTCCCAAAAAATTTTGGGGGAAAGTGGGGGGTGCGTCTTATGGTCGCAATACACAGTACTAACCTTGTGGCTGGTGGCAGCGGGCGGAGCTCTGCGGTGGTGGCAGCGGGCTGTGCTCCGATGCAGGGGCGGCGGGTCCACCGGCATTTCTTCGCAGTCCGGAGGCCCCCGCACTTCCCTTGCTGGCCGCCGCCATGTTGCGGTGGCCTCCAGGAGCATGGACGCCGGGAAGATGGCCGCCGGTCCGGGGACGGCGCATGCGCAGCTTCAGATCTCGTCCCGAGATCTCGGGAGATGAGATCTCTTTGCCGAGATTTGAATCTCATCCCCCGAGATCTAGGGACGAGATCTGATCCCGCGCATGCGCCGTCCCCGGACCGGCGGCCATCTTTCCGGCGTCCATGCTCCCGGAGGCCACCGCAACATGGCGGCGGCCAGCAAGGGAAGTGCGGGGGCCTCCGGGCTGCGAAGAAATGCCGGCGGAGCCGCCGCCCCTGCACCGGAGCACAGCCCGCTGCCACCACCGCAGAGCGCCGCCCGCTGCCACCACCGCAGAGCCCACCTGCCCCAGCCCCAGCACAGCTGCCCCAGCACAGCTGCCCCTGCCCCAGCACAGCTGCCCCAGCACAGCTGCCCCTACCCCAGCGCAGCTGCCCCAGCACGAGCCTAGACCACTGAATGACCCCTGTGACTACTTCTCCACCTGTGCCGGATCCCTTCCCAGGTAAGCTGAATTCGGACTGTAAGACGGACCCCCATTTGACACATTTTTTTTCCCTATTTTCCTACTGAAAATTGGGGTGCGTCTTATGGTCCGGTGCGTCTTTTAGTCCGAACAATACGGTAATATGTAACAATGAAGGCTCAAGGAAACACCCTGATGTCCAAGGGAAGTATAGCTCAAATAAACAAAGGTAAACAGGGGAAATCCAAAGAGTTGACAGCCTAAAAGTATATGATTAATCAAGGTGGCCAAAATACAGAAATAGTTATAGAGAGGAGGTTTCCCTACATTACCTTAAGTGGTGGCGGTACCCCGATGTGCATTTTGCGTGTTGCTTTCTCCCCTCGAGAAACAATGGTTCCCAAACAGTGGTTTACCCCCATGTATCATCGTATTCAGAACAAAATGGGACAACTTTTGGGGCCCAATTTCTCCTGTTACCCTTGTGAAAATAAAAAATAGCGGGCTAAAAAATCATTTTTGAGGGAAAAAAAGATTTTTTATTTTTATTGCTCTGCGTTATAAACTTCTGTGAAGCACTTGGGGGTTCAAAATGCTCACCACACATCTGCATAAGTTCCTTAAGGGGTGTAGTTTCCAAAATGGTGTCACTTGTGGAGGGTTTCCACTGTTTAGGCCATCAGGGGCTCTCCAAATGTGACATGACGTCCGATCTTAATTCCAGCCAATTCTGCATTGAAATTTAAAACGGCGCTCCTTCCCTTCCAAGCTCTGCTGTGCACCCAAACAGTGGTTTACGCCAATATATGTGGCATCAGAGTATTCAGGAGAATTTGCACAACAAATTTTGTTGTTCATTTTCTCTTTTTACCCTTGTGAAAATAAAAAATGGTTCTGAACTAAAATGTTTGTAAAAAAAAAAGAAAAGTTAAATGTCAACTTTTCCCTTCCACATTGCTTCAGTTCCTGTGAAGCACGTAAACTTCTTGAATGTAGTTTTGAGCACCTTGAGGTGTGTAGTTTTTAGAATGGTGTCACTGTTGGGTATTTTCTGTCATATTGACCCCTCAAAGTGGCTTCAAATGTGACATAGTTTCTAAAAAAAAAAATGGTTTTGTAAATTTTGTTGTAAAAATGAGAAATCGCTGGTCAACTTTTAACCCTTATAACTTCCTAACAAAATAAATTGTTTCTAAAATTGTGCTGATGTAAAGTAGACAAGTGGGAAATGTTATTTATTAAGTATTTTGTGTGACATATCTCTCTGACTTAAGGGCATAAAAATTAAAAGTTTAAAAATTGGAAAAATGGAAGGCAGACTTGGGTTCCTTTTCGGAATCTCAATGAGAGTCCATATTACAATATATTCCTAAGGTCTCTGAGTGAGGCTAAGACGGTGTCGCAGTTATATTTGGTGTATAGTATACAGGACATCGTTATGGATGATGAAGGCGGGACTGAGGGGGGACTCAAAATGTCCGAGGTTTTCGGAGGAAGGAGCGGACCTTATGCACATGATGTGGTCGTGTTCTCGCCTGCAGCCCTTTTGGGTGAAGGTACTTAACTTGATTCAAGAAGTGATGGGGGTAAATATTGTGCGTAGCCCGCTGACTTGCCTCTTGGAATGTGTGGATGATATTGCTGAAGATGAATGTGAGAAATTGGCTATTGCAAGATTGTTGTATGCTGCCAGGAAGCTTATTGCGATGCATTGGTTGGATGAAAGACAACCAGTCAAAAAAGAATTCGTCAATAAAGTTCATTTTATTGTTCTCATGGAAAGGAATATATATATTAAGAGAGGGCACCATACAAAGTTTGAAAATGTTTGGGGCGGATGGATGGACTATCCAGGTGTGGCTCTCCAAATCAGGAGTTATTGCAGGCTAGGCTGGGTCCAGTTTGATTGTTTGGGAGAGAAATTCATATTTATAAAGTTGTGCATCTGAAAAGCTATGTTTTAGTTTACCAAGATGTGATGTATTAGCTGAAGTATAAAACGATATTGGGATGGATTGGTGGGAAGGAAGGGGGTAGGGGGGTGGGTTATTGAGTTAAGGGGCTAGTTATATTAAAAAAGGAAGATGTATTAATCTGCTTTTTACATTACATTTTGTATCTGTCTAGAGTGTGTCAGACTGTATTACAATATAGTTATCTGTTGTAATAAGAAAATTGCAAAATTTTCGCCATACTTCCGTTTTTTTTTTCATAAATATACGCAAGTCATATCGAAGAAATTTTTCCACTAACATGAAGTACAATATGTCACGAAAAAATAATCTCAGAATCAGCAGGAACCATGAAAGCGTTCCGGAGTTATAACCTCATAAAATGATAGTGGTCAGAATTGTAAAAATTGGTCATTACACAATGCAGTCCATTACAACAAGGTCAAACAGCAGACATTGGGGACAACAAAGCTACAGCCCGGCAGATGGCGAAAACGACTATCCACTGACCGGGATGACCGTCATCATATTCCAGTGGTCCCCAACGTTTGTGACCTTGAGAGCCACATCCAGCTCAGAGAGCGTTGCTAGCCAGATCCAGCTCTGAGAGAGGGTACAAGCCATGTTCAGCTTTGAGAGATGGTCGCAAGCCAAATCCAGGTCCCACACTCCCTCATATTAGTGGCACAGAAGCACCATACAAAGATCCAAACGTTGCCATAATCCCCCTTCAGTATTCTCCCATCAACCACTCCCACCACACTGTTGTATCCAGCTTCAAGCACCTCCTCCGACCGATAGCATCATCCTTTCTCCAGTGTACCATCATTAAATTATCTCTAAACCCCTAACACCAGTATATGTGCATCCAGATTTGCTCTTCTGTGCCGGACTAATCACAAAATTCACCATTCTGAGATGCACTCTTCATAGCTCTTTGCTAGACCTGGAGCTAATGCACCAAGCTAGCAGACAGCCGTGAGCCACAATTCATGAGATCACGAGCCACATATGGCTCCCGAGCGACAGGTTGGGGATCCCTGCCTTATTTGAATGTCACTCAGCAACTGCAGGATGACATCAAGTGACCTACAAAATGAATGGCAAATGGCAGCTAGGTTGAAGTACATGGCAAGAACAGTTCTTAACAGGCTCATAGAGGCAGGGCTCAAGTCACGTAAAGCAAGAAAAAAGCCTTTCATCAATGAGAAGCAAAGGAGAGCCAAGCTGAAGTTTGCCAAAGACCATAAGGATTGGACCATAGAGGACTGGCGTAAGGTAATCTTTCTTTGATGAGTCTAATTTTGACCTTTGCCCAACACCTGTCGTCTAACACAGGAGACCTGGAGGCATACAAGCCACAGTGTCTTGTACCCACTGTGAAATTTGCTGGAGGATCAGTGATGATCTGGGGATGCTTCAGTAAGACTGGAATTGGGCAGGTTAATCTTTGCAAAGGATGTATGAATCAAGCCGCATACAACGTTATCCTGGAAAAACAGTCGATTCCTCCTGCTCAGGCAATATTCCCAACTCTGTGGTCTGGTTTTTCTAGCAGGACAATGCGCCATGCCACACAGCTAGGTCAAGCAATGTATAGATCAAGGACCACCACATCAAATCCCTGTTATGACCAGCCCAATCTCCAGACCTGAACCCAATTGAAAACCTCTGGAATGTAATCAAGAGGAAGATGGATAGTCACAAGCCATCAAACAAAGAAGAACTGCTTACATTTTTGTAGCAGGAGTGGTATACGGTCACCCAAAAGCAGTGTGAAAGGCTGGTGGAAAGCATGCCAAGATGCTTGAAAGCTGTGATTAAAAACAGGGATTTTGGTGTGTACTCACCATAAAATCCTTTTCTCTGAGCCAATCATTGGGGGACACAGGACCATGGGTGTTATGCTGTTGCCACTAGGAGGACACTAAGCAAATACACAAAGAAATTGACTCCTCCTCCACAGTATACACCCTCTACTGGCTCTATCCTGAACCAGTTCGGTGCTAAAGCAGTAGTTCACAGATAGCAAATAAAAAATGCAACATGTCAAAGAGACAAAGGACAACCACAAGGCAACAGGCTAATCAGGGTGGGTGCTGTGTTCCCCAATGATTGGCTCGGAGAAAAGGATTTTACGTTGAGTACGCACAAAAATCCCTGTTTCTCCTTCGCCTCATTGGGGGACACAGGAACATGGGACGTCCTAAAGTAGTCCATGGGCGGGAAACAGCACAACAGCTGAAACCTTATGCACCCAAAGATTAATCTGGCATACAAATGCGCTACTGTCGATTGCAGAAATTGTCTGCCAAGGGCAGCATGTGAATAGGCGTGGCCAGTCTGGTGCAACGAGATTCACCGGGATACCCTCCGCTTGATCTTTTGGATGACCTTTGGGATTATCAGAAACTGTGGAAACTGTAAGGGGGGTGAAACAGATGACACGGAAGCACCAGAGCATCCGCCCGAAGGCTAATGGGTCTCATGGCTGACCGACCAATGCCGGAACTTTGACGTTTAGCCTGGAAGCCATGGGAATTACGTCTCGAGTACCCTAGCGCTGACAAATCTACTGGAACGAACTTCCAGATGAAGGGACTACTTTGCCGAGGCCCGACGAAGACGGCTGAGAAAATCTGTCGTTAAATACTCTATTCTTGGGATATGAACTGCCGAGATGGTTGAATGTGTGCTATTTTGAGCATCGCTCTTCTACTCCCTGTGCCCCCTTGACAATTAATGTATGCTACCACCATGGCGTTGTACAACTGGATCCAAAAGGAACAGCTGGTGAAAGGTCGATGGGAACAATGAAGGCATTTTGATTGCCCGAATCTCGAGGATATTGATCGGGAGACTGGATTCTTGAATGGACCAGTGTCCATGAGTCATGTGGTGACCAAAAAAAAAAAAAAAAAAATCTCACCTCAACCCGGGAGACAGATGTCGGTGGTCACCACTAGCCAGTGAACCGAAAGAAAGGACATTCCTTGACCCAGTGAGGACGTTGATGTCCACCATCCAAGAAACTGCCTGAACTGGGGAGACAGGCGAAACCGGTGGTCCGGGGGGGATGGATTTACGTTCCAAGTGAGAGCAATGTCTGCTGTAGAGGACTGAGATGAAATTGGGCGAACAGTACTGTCTCGAGCCACAATTTTTTGTTTTTTTAATTTCCTAGGACCTGCATGTTGAACCGTAAGGAATGTGGGCGGGCAAGAGAAAAACTGCCGGCCTCCCCAGATCAGCGTCCAGATCTTTTCTTGAGGGAGAATTGCCAACTCTCAGGGAAGTACCCATGATCATCTCCAAAAAGGAGATCTGCTGGGGTGGGGCTGTAGCGGGCTTGTTTAGGTTCACGCCAACCCAGACGAGAGAGGGAGAAAGCGTGTCCACCGTGACACTGACACTCTCCGCAAAGGCTCGCCCACCCGGACGATCTCTTGATGAGGGATAAGGCAGAATTACCATGCCACGAGAGCGCATAAAGGACATGACTGCACCCCTGACCTTGGTGAATGGTCTGGGGAAAAGGTGAGACTGAAGGGCAAGGCCATGGGGTGAAAATGTTCTTCTCCGATGGTAAGGTGCAGAAAGCTTTGGTGACCTGAGAAAATTGGAGTGTGAGATATGTGTCCTTGATGACAACAGACGCGAGGTATTCTCCTGATTCCATCGAGCTGATAACAGACTGGAGAGATTCCATTCTGAAATAACGCACTTTAACGAACTAGTTTAACAGCTTTAAAACTAGGATGGGACGCATGGCTCCATCCTTCTTTGGGACTATGAATAGGTTTGATCTTTGTGAGGAACTGGGACTCGGACGCCAATGTTGCGTAGAGCGTATATGGCTTGTTAAGATGAAACTGCATGCGCCTCTGTCCTCGGAAAACACGACTGGAAGAAGCGTGTTGGCGGAGGAGACGCAAAATCTATTTTGTATCCAGAGGACATCAGATCTCAGACCCCTTAATCTTGGTCAGACCTGAATATGTATCTATGTGACAAAAGAAGAGCAGACGGCTCCCCACCTTGTCCTATGTTCTCTGGATACCAGAGTGAGAGACTAAGCAGAAAACTCGCGGGGAGAGGTACCCTTGTGTCCGGACCGGGAGGGTCAGTTTCTCCAGGAATAAGTGGGCTTGAATGAAGTTTGAGAATGCCTATCCCTGAGCAGGAGATGGGCGTAGGTTCCGAAAAAAAGGTGACTGAGCCTAAGTTGATGGAGTAATTTGCTTGCTCCTCCAATAGGGTTAAATATAATTTGGTCAAGTTTATTTCCAAATAAACGCCCGTTCTAGTAAGGCAAGGAGGTTAGAGATTTCTTGGAAGTGGAGTGTGCTCGCTACTCCCGGAGCCATAGGGCTCTCCTGATGGTAACGTGTTTACAGCTGCAAGAGCGGCACAATTAGCTGCCTCTAGGGCAGCCTGCACAACGTAATCCCCGGCACGGGCAATGTGGTAAGCGAGACTGACCGCTTCGGGAGGTAGGCTAATGTCTGGACCGGTCTTAGATAGAGGCATCGCTCAGGCTACCATAGGTCTTGCCACTAGCTGGTGCAAAGGAAGGGAAGAGTGCTGCTCCAGCTGCCTGAAAGACTGAACGAGCAAGATTGTCTGTCGATTAGAGGGGTTTCTAATGGATGAGCCATCAGAGAGGGGCAGGAGAATTCTGGAAGTGAGCAGTGATATGGTGAAGCCAGTGCAGGGGACTTAGTCCACTCCTTTGATGCAAAAAAGAGGGTACATGGCTTCCGGCGGCTTTTGCCCTGTGAAACACTTGTCTGAGCAGCTTCTATGTCTTTTTTTCCTTTTTGTGAAAGAGAAGTGTGATCTGGATTAGTACCGGGTGATTCTTATACTTTCAGGACCCTATTGACCGCATCAATTAGAGGATGTAGAGACTCCTTGTACTAGCGAGTCCGGGTCTACGGTCACATAAGACTGGTATTCTGAGTCATGTTCGTGCAAACTCCTAGTGAGGGGAGGTGTGAAACCTGGATTGCGGTGCAAAATATGCGCTCTACCACTGAGCTACATCCCCTTTATCGCCGAGGCACGAGAATGACTGGGGAAGGTAGTCTGCGCTGTGGATGTGAAATCCTGTAGTCACACTGCGCATGAGGCATAGTTGCGTTGCCGCAGTCCGGCCCTGAGAAACACTCATGAGCCGAGAGGATCTACAGCCTTGGCCAAAGAGGCCATGTACTGTGCCAGAGACGTGACCCTTTAGAGCGGACTAAGCCCACTAGGGTCGGCATTAGCACGGGGTTCCTGTATGCATGGGGGTTGCAGGTTGTCCAGCAGGGCTGTGGAGTAGGTAAGCCAAACCTGCGACTCCGACTCCTCAATTTCCCTTACACCGACTCCAACATATATTGCTTATACTTAAGTAAAAAATTTATTGTAGTACAATGTGAACATCAGACATTTAATCATTTTTATGATACAATAATCAAGATATTTAGATAGAACAATATATATTTATTGGAATACAACTTTAGAACACAAAAAACTGTACTAAATTGTAAATATGTAATACACTATAATATCGATTACATATATATTGTATGTGTGTATATATATATTATACAACACTATGTAATAAACTATGTAAGTGGCAAAAAAACACAGTTTTCAACAAAAACTTACTAAATAACATTTGTGCAGTCTATGAATTTGTTCTAAGAAATATCAATTGCTTCCATGAGATCCTCCTTCATAGATGACCTCAAATCTGACCTAATAATTTTAAGGCTAGAGAACAACCTCTCTACACTAACTTGGGTTGGAGGCACATCTCTAACAATTTCCGGGTATAATGGAATTGCCTCATGCACAGTCAGTTATGATGAACGGTTGAATTTTTCTATTTCTTTGAGAGCATGTGAAACATTTTGCTGAAATATGGTCAATCTGCTTGCTATAGGAGACAGAGTGAAATCTTTTTCCTTGCGGCAACACTTTGCCTGCTCCATGTCATCCAAATACTTGTCAAACTCCTCATCTGATGAGGATGAAGATATGGCAGATTTATATACATCTACTCCCTGTACATTTGGATCACAACAAATATATACCATATGCATTTGTGTACAGGAAAGATGTATATCTTTGTACCGTGTTAGCAAGTAGATAGAAAAATATTCAGAATTGAGAGTCCTCGGTGGTTGATACCTTTTAATGGCTAACTGAAAAGATGGTAACACATTGCAAGCTTTCGAGACTACTCAGGTCTCTTCATCAGGCACTGACTAATAAAAAATCTGAAGAGTCACATATTTATGCACAATACAGCACAGAAAAAATGCAATAGCAACATGGATATGAAATTACTGGTATTGAAAGGTAACTTCAAGTCTCAGAGAGAGCGAAGAGTCTGGGAGTATAAATTTATGACGACCTTTGACACTCAGTGCTGGAATGAATGTGTCGCATGGATTTATGTCTTTTTACATCAATTAAGGAATTTGCTCCTAGGACCTTGTGGAGGCATCACAACACATTAGGAGACCCCAATCAGAGGACTATAAAACATCCGGACTCCTTATCTATGTACTGGTCCAATATTTATGTTTCTCCCATAATCATAATACTGCTTCACGTCACTTGTCTTATCTATTGCATTTTTTTCTGTGCTGTATTGTGCATAAATATGTGACTCTTCAGATTTTGTACTAGTCAATGCCTGATGAAGAGACCTGAGTAGTCTCGAAAGCTTGCAATGCGTTACCATCTTTTCAGTTAGCCATTAAAAGGTACCAACCACTGAGGACTCTCAATTCTGAATATTTTTCATATGCATTTGTGTAATTTATATCCTGGCCGCTGCATTCACACACATCCACCACCCTGGCATTAACTCTCTACACTCCATCCATATCGGCCCCTCACTCCTTTCCTCTCCTATGTATAGCACTCACGCTCTTTTCACATTGCTAATTTGCACAGATCCATTCAGTCCCACCATTCAACATCAGAGACGCTCTCACAAATCACTTAACCATCTGCTCACTCTTTCTATCCTCCTTCTCCTAGTCGCAGGAGACATTGCTCCCAACCCTGGTCCCCCATGCTATAGAAAGTCAAACTGCTACACTCAGAAACCCCTCTAATCTTTTTAATATTCCCTGCATGCCATCTGTCTCTCTTAATTGTGCCCTTTGGAATTCTCACTCAGTGTGTAACAAACTCTCCTTCATTCATGACTTCTTCATTTCTAATTCTCTTAACCTTCTGGCTCTTACTGATACCTGGATCCAGCAGTCAGACACTACAGCTGCTGCTGCTCTTTCATATGGTGGACTACACTTCTCTCATACCCCAAGATCAGATAATAGAGCAGGTGGAGGCGCTGGTCTGCTCCTATCACCAAAATGTACCTTTCAGGTTATCCCTCAAGTACCCTCACTTGTCTTCCTGTCTTTTGAGGTCCATGCCATCAGACTCTACACTGCCCTTCTCCATGCGAGTGGCAGTGGTATATCATCCTCCCGGCCCCTCCCATCAGTTCCTGGATCATTTTGCCACTTGGCTTCCACATTTTCTCTCCTGTGACATCCCTACCCTCATCATAGGTGATTTCAACATCCCCATTGCTCTTCCCCTCTCTCCCCATCTGCCACTCACCTTTTATCTCTAACCTCCTCGTTTGGCCTTTCGCAGCTTACTAATTCTCCAACGCATGAAGTCGGAAACTCCCTCGACTAGGTCTTCTCTCGGCTTTGTGCAGTGGATGATTTTGCCAACTCCCCTCTTCCGCTCTCTGACCACAACCTTCTTTCATTCTCTATCAAAAACTGCTTGGCCACTCAGGTCACCCCCACTGTCCATACTTATAGAAACATACAGGCCATTAACACCCAGAACTTGCAGTCTTCATTGGCCCCTATCTCCTCCCTCTCATGTCCTGATTCTGCATTGAAGCATTACAACGAAACACTTCAAAGTGCCCTGGATGAATTTGCACCTCCTATACATTGAACACCACAACACAGATGGCAACAACCCTGGCACACCCTGCACACACGTTTCCTGCAGCGGTGCTCCAGATGCGCCGAACGTCTGTGGAGAAAATCCAATCTACACGAAGATTTCATCCATTGTAAGTTTATGCTTCGTACATACAACACTGCCCTTCACCTCTCAAAACAAACCTATTTCAACACCCTAATCACCTCACTGTCCAATAACCCTAAACGAATGACACTTTTTCATTCTCTACTCAACCCAAGAGTACAGGCCCTAACCACGGAGCTTCGAGCTGACGATCTGGCGAATTACTTCAAAGAAAAAATTGACCAGATCGGACAGGAAATTATCTCCCAATCACCTCATACCACGCACTGTCCTCCCTCCCCCACTGCATCTAGCTCACTCTCTGATTTTGAACCAGTCACAGAAGAAGAAGTAAGCAGGCTCCTTACATCTTCTCGCCCAACCACTTGCACCAGTGACCCATTTCCGTCACATCTACTCCAGCCCCTTTCCCCTGCTGTCACCCCTCACCTAACTAAAATATTTAACCTCTCTCTCTCTTCTGGTATTTCTCCCTCCTCATTTAAGCATGCCATCATACATCCACTACTTAAAAAAAATCCCTCGACCAAAACTGGGCCGCTAACTATAGACCGGTCTCTAATCTTCCCTTCATCTCTAAACTCCTGGAACGCCTGGTCCACTTCCGTCTTATCCACTATCTCTTTGATAACTCTCTTCTCGACCCTCCCCAATCCAGTTTCCGCTCTTTACACTCTACTGAAACTGCCCTCACTAAAGTCTCTAATGATCTACTAACAGCTAAATTAAATGGTCATTACTCCATGCTAATTCTCTTGGATCTCTCTGCAGCATTCGACACTTTGGATCATCAGCTCCTCCTCACTATGCTCCATTCCATTGGCCTCAAGAACACCGTTCTCTCCTGGTTCTCCTCCTATCTCTCGGACCGCTCCTTTACTGTATCTTTTGCTGGTTCCTCCTCCTCTCATCTTACCCTTACTGTTGGGGTTCCTCAAGGATCAGTCCTAGGCCCCCTCATCTCCACTGCCCCTATTGGTCAAACAATCAGTAGATTTGGTTTCCAGTACCATCTCTATGCTGATGACACTTGCATTAATATAACTATTTTGGACTAGTACATCTTTGTTGTTGTTTTTGGTCTCCAGACACAATCACAATGCAGGGATTGTTTGCCAGGCAATGAAACACCGCAGCCATCTTTGTTGTGGTCACGCAGTGATTGGCTGGCCGCACAGCATCATCAGGGGTATAAGAGACCGGACACAGCCCTGCATGGCGCATTCAGCTCCGGATTGAGATAGTGTAGGGAGAGCTGCTGCCGATATAGGGTCAGAATTGGGTATTTAGTTAGTGTGGGGTCTATCATCCTAAACTACTGAAATTCAGCTAAACCAACAGTCCTTATAAGGACTAATTCTGGAGAATATAGGTTCCAGTGTTAGGTAGGCAGGGTGGTGTACGTCGCACTATACACATCAGTGCAAGGCCTGCAGGCATCATTGCATACATCAAGAGGGTCCATTCCCTTCCTGTGTCTGGTGCTGCTGCCTGTAGGATATATTGGCCATATATAGCTAGCCCCAGGTGTAACTGGAATACAGGGCATACATTTTTTTGGTGTGGTAGCTCTGTGGCAGCTCATATCTGCGTGCTCAAAGTTTAGCCAGTTAACAGCTTTTTTTTTTTTGCTTTTTTTTTGTCCTGGGTGAAACTGTACTTATATACAGCAGGATTTAGCCAAAAAAAAATTCAGGGCACACATTTGTCATAGTGGTATCTCAGTGCCAGATCATATCTGTGTGTGCTCAAAGTTTTGCCAGTTTACGAGGTTTTTCTTTTTTTACCTGGGTGAAACTGTAGTTAAATACAGCAGTATTTAGCCAAAAAAAAAAAAAAGAGCACATATTTGTCGTAGTTGTATCTCAATACAGCTCATATCTGTGTGTGCTCATAGTTTGGCCAGTTTAGGCCTTTTTTGGACTGTGTGTCACAGTACTGATATACAGCACTACTTAGCGAAAAATTAAAAAAAAAAAAAAAACAAAAAAACAGGGCACACATTTGTCGTAGTGGCATCTCAGTGATAGTTCATAGGTGTGTGTGCTCAAAGTTTGGCCAGTTTACGTTTTTTTTTTTTTTGTTTTTTGTCCTGGGTGAAACTGTACTTATATACAACAGTATTTAGCCAAAAAACAAATTAAACACTCATTTGTCGTAGTGGTATCTCAGTGGCAGCTCATATCTGTGTGCGCTCATAGTTTGGCCAGTTTAAAACTTTTTTCGGCCTGTGTGTCATAGTACTGATAAATAGCACTAGTTAGCCCAAAATTAAAAAAAAGCACAGGGCACACATTTGTCGTAGTGGTATCTCAGTGGCTGCTCATGTCTGTGTGTGCTCAAAGTTTGGCCAGTTTAGGCCAAAACATGGTATTTTTTGTGCAGTCACTTAACGTAATTACTAGATCTGATAAGGGCAAAAACATTTTTATGTAAAGTCCAGATAGGTAAAAGTGTTGTTTTCAAGCACACGTATCACATACAAGTTGACTCCCAAATCTCCCTTTTGTAGTGAACGTGTATAATATTCTACTCCATTTACAATGGGCAAGGCTCAAGGCAAGGGACGAAGAAGTGGACGCGATTGTCATGCCCGCCATGTCTGTCATGTCCGCAATATCTGTTATACCGCAAAAGATGCCTGGAGAAGTGTGCACTGTTATGATTGAGTCACCGTAGGAGGCAAAAACAGAAATGCAAGCTAAGTCCAGAAAACCAGAGAGGTTGGCAGCTATCGGATTGCAGACCCCTGAACCTATCAACACAACTAGCAGTAGCCGTGGGGGGTTCCTACGATGCCCTAGACCCCTCGATCTCAGCCGGAGGACTAGATAGCCTAAAGACAGAAAGGGAAATCTAAACTGCCCCAGAGCAGACCCCAAAGAAAAAGGCAGCCCCCCACATATAATGACGGTGAAGCAAAAAGAAAGAACACAACACAGACAGAAAGATAGACTGAGCAAAGACGGGGCCCAAGCTAACTAGATAGGAAAGGACAGGAAGGCTGCTGTCTGCAATCCGTGAAAAACCCTATGAAAATAAGAGCCAACAGACTGACAGTGAAAAAGGCCCTGAAGACGCTAGGCTTCAAAAAGACTATGTCAGTACTCAGGAATATTCTGAAGACAGAGCAACAGGCAAAAGGAGATTCAGCTCACCCCAGCAGGGAATGGCAGAATCCAGGAAAGCAAGGCAAACAAAAAACAAAACACAAATGCAAAACGGCAAAGCAGAAAACTTAGCTTTAGAGGAGCAGGAATCAGACTGGTGTCCTAGAAGTCCACAGAGAAATCACTCGCAGGGCAGAAGGGCGTCGGCAGCCTTATATCCAGTCAGTGACTCCACTCAGCCAGTCATCATCATTAGGCTCAGGTGCCTGATAATCAGGCTCATTACCTTCCTTTACCAGAATAGGGAGTTCACCAGACCTCAGTGACGAAGGGGAAAATGAACTCACAACAGTACCTCCCCCTTGAGGAGGGGTCACAGAACCCTCAACCACGCCACCAGGGCGATCAGGGTGAGCCCGATGAAAGGCACGCACCAATCTTTTGGCATGAATATCAGAGGCAGAGACCCAGGAATTATCCTCCTGACCATAACCCTTCCACTTAACCAAATACTGGAGTCTCCGTCTAGCCAGACGGGAATCCAGTATTTTCTCTACCTCATATTCCATGTTACCTTCAACCAATACAGGGTCCGGAGGTGCCACCCCAGGAACAACTGGTTCAACAAACCTCTTCAACAAGGACTTATGGAACACATTATGGATTTTAAATGTGACAGAAAGAGCCAAACGAAAAGAGACCGGATTAATAATCTCCAAAATCTTGTAAGGTCCAATAAATCTAGGCTTAAACTTAGGAGACGCCACCTTCATAGCAATATTTTTTGATGATAACCACACCATATCACCAATCTTAAACTGGGGACCAATGGTCCTATGTCGATTGGAAAACCGCTGGGCCTTTTCCTGGGAGAGATAACTTATCCACCACTTGGTCCCAGATCTGGTGCATTCTCTCCACCACAGTGTCAACACCTGGGCAGGCAGAAGGCTCCACCTGCCCTGAAGAAAATCGAGGATGAAACCCAAAGTTACAAAAAAAAGGTGACATCAAAGTGGCAGAACTAGCTCTATTATTTAAAGCAAATTCGGCGAAGGGCAAAAATGAAACCCAATCATCCTGATCAGCGGAAATAAAACATCTCAAATACGACTCCAAGGTCTGGTTTGTTCTCTCTGTCTGCCCATTGGTCTGAGGGTGAAAAGCAGAGGAGAGGGACAACTGACTTCCCAGCTTGGAACAGAAAGTCCTCTAAAATCTAGACACAAACTGAACTCCTCTGTCAGATACAATGTTCTCAGGAATCCCGTGCAAGCGAACCACCTGTTGCAAAAACAGGGGCACAAACTCAGAGGAAGACGGCAACTTAGGGAGTGGTACAAGATGAACCATCTTAGAGAACCTATCACAAATCACCCAAATAACAGTCATTCTTTGAGAGACCGGCATATCAGAGATGAAATCCATTGAAATATGGGTCCATGGCCTCCTGGGGACGGGCAAAGGCACCAACAACCCACTAGAGCGAGAACAAGATTTAGACCGGGAGCAAGTCCCACAGGACTGCACAAAATTCCTGACATCATGAGACAAGGTGGGCCACCAAAAAGAGCGACTCACCAGATCTCTAGTACCAAAAATACCTGGATGACCAGCCAATGCAGAGCAATGAACTTCAGACATCACTCTCTTCTTCCACTGGTCAGGAACATACAACTTCCCACTGGGACAACGCTCAGGTTTGTCCTCCTGGAACTCTTGCAGAGCAAGTCTCAAATCGGGCGAGATGGCAGAAAGAACTACCCCTTTGCCTAAGATGGTAGCAGGCTTGGTCACCACAGGAGAATCAGCAAAGAAGCTCCTAGAGAGGGCGTCTGCCTTGACATTCTTAGTTCCAGGAAGAAAAGAGACCACAAAATCAAAACGTGTAAAAAACAAGGCCCACATAGCCTGTCTAGGGTTCAAGCGTTTAGCCGACTCTAGATTAATCATATTCTTGTGGTCAGTGAGGACCACAACTTGATGCTTAGCTCCCTCCAACCAATGTCTCCACTCCTCAAATGCCCATTTCATGGCCAACAGTTCCCGATTCCCCACATCATAGTTACGTTCAGATGGAGAGAACTTTCGGGAAAAGAAAGCACAGGGATTCATTTTAGATGTTACAGGATCCTTTTGGGACAAAACAGCTCCTGCACCAATCTCAGAAGCATCCACCTCTACCTGGAACGGGAGTGAGACATCAGGTTGCCGCAAAACCAGGGCGGAGGTAAATCTTCGCTTCAGCTCCTGAAAGCAAGCAACAGCCTCCGGAGACCAATTCAACACATCAGCATCCTTCTTAGTCAGATCAGTCAATGGCTTGGCAATACTAGATAATTTTGCTATAAATTTCCGATAAAAATTAGCTAAACCCAAAAACTTCTGGAGGGCCTTCAAAGAAGTGGGCTAAACCCAATCATAAATGGCCTGCACCTTGGCCGGATCCATTTCAATAGTTAATGGAGACAAAATAAATCCCAAAAATGAAATCCTCTGTACTCCAAAAAGGCATTTCGATCCTTTGACATACAGGGAATTCTCCCTGAAGATCCGGAACACAGTCCGAATATGTTCCACATGAGAATCCCAATCCTTGGAGAAGATCAAAATATCATGCAGATAGATAATCAAAAATTTATCGACAAAGTCTCGGAAAATATCGTTCATGAAGCACTGGAAGACAGAATGGGCATTAGTGAGCCCAAAAGGCATCACTAGGTACTTCCATTCATCCCCCTGCTTAATGCGGATAAGATTATACGCCCCCCTGAGGTCAAGCTTGGTAAACCAGCAAGCACCTCTAACTCTAGAGAATAGATCCGAAATCAGGGGTAACGGATACTGATATTTAATAGTAATTTTGTTGAGGGCACGATAATCAATACAAGGCCTTAAAGAACCATCCTTTTTGGCCACAAAAAAAAAACCGGCACCTAAGGGTGAAGAGGATGGTCTAATATGACCCTTCTCCAACGCCTCCTTAATATAGGACCGCATAGCCTCGTGCTCGGGTACAGCTAAATTGAAGAGCCGACTCTTGGGACATTTACACCCCGGGCTCAGTTCAATTGCATAACTCCTATGAGGAGGCAAGGACGCATTCTCACTAAATACATCATAAAAGTCCGCCAAATAGTCAGGAACATCATGCGACTGAGGAGAGGTGGAAAAAACCGGAGCCTCACTAAAGGCACACCGACAACCCCAACTCACCACAGACACAGATTTCCAATCCAAAACTGGATTATGAATTTGCAACCAGGGAAACCCCAGAACAACGGCATCATGCAGACCATGCAACACCAAAAATCTGCAATTTTCTTGATGGTCTGGGGCGACCCGGATGACCACCTGGGTCCAAAACTGAGGTTTATTTTTCACCAAAGGAGTAGCATCAATCCCCCTCAAAGGGATAGGCGTCTGCAGAGGTGTTATCGGAAATCCACAACATTTAGCAAAATCCAAGTCCATTAGGGTTAGCGCTGCTCCCGAATCCACAAAAGACTTGGCGGAAAATGTGGACAGGGAGCAGATCAGAGTAATTGCCAGAAGAAACTTAGGTTGAACACCACCAACAGAAAACGTGTGTGCAAAGCGTTTCTCTCGTTTAGGACAAATAGAAATAATATGCGAGGCATCGCCACAGAAAAAGCACAGCTTATTACGCCTTCTGAACTCCTGACGTTGCGCCTTAGACAAAACTATCACATTGCATAGGTTCAGACGTCTGTTCAACCGGTGGCAACACCTCTCGTGCAATCCTGCGTTCACGTAAACGCCGATCAACCTGAATGGCTAATGACATAGAATCGTCCAGACCAGAGGGAACAGGAAATCCCACCATAGTATCTTTTACGGCCTCTGACAAACCCTTCCGAAAGAGAGCAGCCAAGGCATTATCATTCCAGGTAGTAAGGACCGCCCACTTTCGGAACTTTTGACAGTACAACTCTGCAGAATCTCGACCCTGGCTCAATGCCAACAGAGTCTTTTCAGCCTGATCAACAGCATTAGGTTCGTCATACAACAACCCCAAGGCTTGAAAGAATGCGTTCACATTAGTCAGAATAGGATCATCTGGTTTCAAAGAAAACGCCCAATCCTGGGGATCGCCACGCAGCAAAGAGCTGATAATTTTAACCTGCTGCGCGGAGTTCCCTGACGAATTAGGCTTCAAGGCAAAAAATAATTTACAATTATTTTTGAAACTCAAAAATTTAGATCGATCCCCAAAAAATACATCAGGTATAGGGAACTTTGGTTCAACAGCATGTGAACGAGCAAGGTAGGCGGAAATTCCCCGCACTTCCGCAGCGAGCTGCTCCACACGATCAGACAATTGTTTTATCTCCATTGAGAGAAAAAAAAAATTCCCCCTACGGCCTCAGAGATATAGAGGAAAGAATATACACACTTTTTTTTTTTTTTAAACACAATTCTTTCCTGCTATTGAGTACCCTAGGATCTGCGGTATGGCGGGTGATTCTGTTATGATTGAGTCACCGTAGGAGGCAAAAACAGAAATGCAAGCTAAGTCCAGAAAACCAGAGAGGTTGGCAGCTATCGGATTGCAGACCCCTGAACCTATCAACACAACTAGCAGTAGCCGTGGGGGGTTCCTACGATGCCCTAGACCCCTCGATCACAGCCGGAGGACTAGATAGCCTAAAGACAGAAAGGGAAATCTAAACTGCCCCAGAGCAGACCCCAAAGAAAAAGGCAGCCCCCCACATATAATGACGATGAAGCAAGAAGAAAGAACACAACACAGACAGAAAGATAGACTGAGCAAAGACGGGGCCCAAGCTAACTAGATAGGAAAGGACAGGAAGGCTGCTGTCTGCAATCCGTGAAAAACCCTATGAAAATAAGAGCCAACAGACTGACAGTGAAAAAGGCCATGAAGACGCTAGGCTTCAAAAAGACTATGTCAGTACTCAGGAATATTCTGAAGAAAGAGCAACAGGCAAAAGGAGATTCAGCTCACCCCACCAGGGAATGGCAGAATCCAGGAAAGCAAGGCAAACAAAAAACAAAACACAAATGCAAAAAGGCAAAGCAGAAAACTTAGCTTTAGAGGAGCAGGAATCAGACTGGTGTCCTAGAAGTCCACAGAGAAATCACCCGCAGGGCAGAAGGGCGTCGGCAGCCTTATATCCAGTCAGTGACTCCACTCAGCCAGTCATCATCATTAGGCTCAGGTGCCTGATAATCAGGCTCATTACCGTCCTTTACCAGAATAGGGAGTTCACCAGACCTCAGTGACGAAGGGGAAAATTAACTCACAACAGTGCACACTGTCATGCCCGCCATGTCCACGATGTCTGTTATGCCGCAAGATGCCTGGAGCAGTGTGCACGCGCGCCTTACCTCATGGCTGCACACTGTTGCTGGGTAACCATCCGTCTCTGTCTGACTCTGCAATCTGCTGTATTCCTGAACCCTGATCATGTGACCCTTCCTATGCTCCAGTCCTGCTCTGACTCTGCAATCCGCTGTGTTCCTGGAACTCCAGATCATGTGACTTTCTCTATGGTTCTACCCAGGCTGTCCTAGCTATGCACTATGATCCTGGAGGATCTGAACCCAAGGTCGCTCCCTGGTCCTGACCCGGAAGTACTGGTGCTTGCTTGTTCTGCCTCGCTCTCTTCCTATGGTGCTCTGCAGTGCCTCTTGGCACACGCACCATTCCTCCTCTCTTACCTTTTGTGCTCTCTTGCACATTTCTATGTCTTGTCCCTAGGCTTTACCTTGGCCCGGCTCTGGGCTTCAGCCTACGCTCCGCTGCTAGCTCTGTTCCTTGCTCTGACCTGACTCTGTGTTTCTGCCTATGTTCCGCTCCGTGTTCCGTACCCTGCCTCGCCTTGCCTTGTTTCTTGCTTTTCTTTGCCTTGTTGCTTTGTGTGCCCTTTGCATGCGCCTGGCCTTCCTAGCCTCTTGTTTGTGCCTCAGCCGTGCCCCCCCTAGACGTGCCCAACTGCTTGTGCCTCAGCTGTGCTCGGTCAGTGACAGCTGTGTCGCCTGCCATGCCTCAGCCGGGTTCACTGGAGTCTTGCCCGTCTGTCAGTGCCGCAGCCCGATCAGCTAGCCAGTGACCCAGCCGTGCTCTCTTGCTCCCTTGCACCTCACGCTGTTTCTACACTGTGCTCTTCGTGCTCTCTATAGTACGTGCAGGCCCTCGCCTGCCCATGGCATACCTCCCCGTGCTTCTGTAAAAGTATGCGCAGGTTTTTGCCATGTAACCTGTCGTGCCCTCTTGCACGCACAGGCCCTAACCTTGTACTTGAACCCTGAAGTGCCTCTTTCCACGTGCAGGACCTTGCCTCGCCTGACCCTGGTGTGCCTCTCTGCACATGCAGGACTCTGCCTCGCCTGACCCTGGCGTGCCTCTCTGCACGCGCAGGACTCTGCCTCGCCTGACCCTGGCGTGCCTCTCTGCACGTGCAGGACTCTGTCTCATCTGTTCCTGGCATGTCCCTCTACACGCGCAGGTCTCCGTCCTTGTACCTGTCCCTCTACACGCACAGGTCTCCGTCCTTGTTTATATTGTACATGTCCCTGGCATGCCCCTCGGCATGCGCAGGCCTCCGTCCTGTGAACCTGATCCTGACGTGTCTCCTTGCACGCACCCTGCCTCGTCTCTTGGTTTGTCTGCCGGATTCCCGAAGTGTTATGATTGAGTCACCGTAGGAGGCAAAAGCAGAAATACAAGCTAAGTCCAGAAAACCAGAGAAGTTGGCAACTATCAGATTGCAGACCTCTGAACCTATCAACACAACTAGCAGTAGCCGTGGGGGGTTCCTACGATGCCCTAGACCCCTCGATCACAGCCGGAGAAATACATAGGCCTAAAGAAAGAAAGGGGAAAACTAAACTGCCCCAGAGCAGACCCCAAAGCAATAGGCAGCCCCCAACATATAATGACTGTGAAGCAAGATGAAAATACTAACAGACAGAAAGATAGACTGAGCAAAGACGGGGCCCCAAAACTACCTAGATAGGAAAGGATAGGAAGGCTGCTGTCTACAATTTGCCAAAACAGTATCAAAGACAAAAGCCAACCAGCTGATATGAAAAAGGCCCTGAAGCAGCTAGGCTTCAAAAACTGAATCAGCACTCAGGTATTTTCAGAAGACAGAGCTAAATGAATTCAGCACACCCCAGCAGGGAATGGCAGAAATCCAGAAAAACAAAGCAAAAACAAATTCAAAGCACAAAAGCAAAAGGCCGAGCAGCAAACTTAGCTTTGGAGGAGCAGGAATTCAGACTGGTCTCCAAGGATCCCACAGAGAAATCACCCGCAGGGCAGAAGGGCGTCGGCAGCATTATATCCAGACCGTAACTCCACTCAGCCAGTCACAATCATCAGCCTCAGGTGTTTGACAATCAGGCTCACTACCTTTCTTTACCAGAAGAGGGAGTTCCTCGGGCCTCAGTAATGAAGGGGAAAATGAACTCACAACAGTACCTCCCCCTTGAGGAGGGGTCACCGAACCCTCAACTATGCCACCAGGGCGATCAGGGTGAGCCCGATGAAAGGCACGCACCAATCGTTTGGCATGAATATCAGAGGCGGAGACCCAGGAATTATCCTCCTGACCATAACCCTTCCACTTAACCAAATACTGGAGTCTCCGTCTAGCCAGACGGGAATCCAGTACTTTCTCTACCTCATATTCCATGTTACCTTCAACCAATACAGGGTCTGGAGGTGCCACCCCCGGAACAACAGGTTCAACAAACCTCTTCAACAAAGATTTATGGAACACATTATGGATTTTAAATGTGACAGGAAGAGCCAAACGAAAAGAGACCGGATTAATAATCTCCACAATCTTGTAAGGTCCAATAAATCTAGGCTTAAACTTAGGAGAAGCCACTTTCATAGCAATATTTTTTGATGATAACCACACCATATCACCAACCTTAAACTGGGGACCAATGGTCCTATGTCGGTTGGAAAACCCCTGGGCCTTCTCCTGGAAGAGAGATAACTTATCCACCACTTGGTCCCAGATCTGGTGCATTCTCTCCACCACAGTGTCAACACCTGGGCAGGCAGAGGGCTCCACCTGCCCTGAAGAAAATCGAGGATGAAACCCAAAGTTACAAAAAAAAGGTGACATCAAAGTGGCAGAACTAGCTCTATTATTCAAAGCAAATTCGGCCAAGGGCAAAAATGAAACCCAATCATCCTGATCAGCAGAAATAAAACATCTCAAATATGACTCCAAGGTCTGGTTTGTTCTCTGTCTGCCCATTGGTCTGAGGGTGAAAAGCAGAGGAGAAGGACAACTGAATTCCCAGCCTGGAACAGAAAGTTCTCCAAAATCTAGACACAAACTGCACTCCTCTGTCAGATACAATGTTCTCAGGAATCCCGTGCAAACGAACCACCTGTTGTAAAAACAGGGGCACCAACTCAGAGGAAGACGGCAACTTAGGGAGTGGTACAAGATGAACCATCTTAGAGAACCTATCACAAATCACCCAAATAACAGTCATCCTCTGAGAGACAAGCATATCAGAGATGAAATCCATTGAAATATGGGTCCATGGCCTCTTGGGGACAGGCAAAGGCATCAACAACCCACTAGAGCGAGAACACGATTTAGACCGGGAGCACGTCCCACAGGACTGCACAAAATTCCTGACATCATGAGACAAAGAGGGCCACCAAAAAAACCGACTCACCAGATCTCTAGTACCAAAAATACCTGGATGACCAGCCAATGCAGAGCAATGAACTTCAGACATCACTCTCTTCTTCCACTGGTCAGGAACATACAACTTTCCACTGGGACAACGCTCAGGTTTGTCCTCCTGGAACTCTTCCAGAGCACGTCTCAAATCGGGCGAGATGGCAGAAAGAACTACCCCTTCGCCTAAGATGGTAGCAGGCTTGGTCACCACATGAGAATCAGCAAGGAAGCTCCTAGAGAGGGCGTCTGCCTTGACATTCTTTGTTCCAGGAAGAAAAGAAACCACAAAATCAAAACGTGTAAAAAACAAGGCCCATCTAGCCTGTCTAGGGTTCAAGCGTTTAGCCGACTCTAGGTAAATCAAATTCTTGTGGTCAGTGAGGACCACGACTTGATGCTTAGCTCCCTCCAACCAATGTCTCCACTCCTCAAATGCCCATTTCATGGCCAACAGTTCCCGATTCCCCACATCATAGTTACGTTCAGATGGAGAGAACTTTCGGGAAAAGAAAGCACAGGGATTCATTTTAGATGTTACAGGATCCTTTTGGGACAAAACAGCTCCTGCACCAATCTCAGAAGCATCCACCTCTACCTGGAATGGAAGTGAGACATCAGGTTGCCGCAAAACCGGGGCGGAGGTGAATCTTCGCTTCAACTCCTGAAAGGAAGAAACAGCCTCCGGAGACCAATTTAACACATCAGCACCCTTTTTAGTCAAATCAGTCAATGGCTTGGCAATACTAGAAAATTTTGCTATAAATTTCCGATAAAAATTAGCAAAACCCAAAAACTTCTGGAGGGCCTTCAAAGAAGTGGGCTGAACCCAATCGTGAATGGCCTGTACCTTGGCCGGGTCCATTTCAATAGTTGACGGGGACAAAATAAATCCCAAAAAAGAAATCCTCTGCACTCCAAAAAGGCATTTAGATCCCTTGACATACAGGGAATTCTCCCTCAAGATCTGGAACACAGTCCGAATATGTTCCACATGAGAATCCCAATCCTTGGAGAAGATCAAAATATCATCCAGATAGATAATCAAAAATGTATCGACAAAATCTCGGAAAATATTGTTCATGAAGCACTGGAAGACAGAAGGGGCATTAGTGAGCCCAAAAGGCATCACCAGGTACTCAAAATGTCCCTCCGGAGTATTAAACGCCGTCTTCCATTCATCCCCATGCTTAATGCGAATAAGATTATACGCCCCCCTGAGGTCAAGCTTGGTAAACCAGCAAGCACCTTTAACTCTGGAGAATATATCAGAAATCAGGGGTAACGGATACTGATATTTAACAGTAATTTTGTTGAGGGCACGATAATCAATACAAGGTCTTAATGATCCATCCTTTTTGGCTACAAAAATAAAACCGGCACCCAAGGGTGACGAGGATGGTCTAATATGACCCTTCTCCAACGCCTCCTTAATATAGGATCGCATAGCCTTGTGCTCGGGTACAGATAAAATTGAAGAGCCGACCCTTGGGAAATTTACACCCCGGGCTCAGTTCAATTGCAGTGTCATAACTCCTATGAGGAGGCAGAGACGCAGACTCATTCTCACTAAATACATCATAAAAGTCCGCCAAATAATCAGGAACATCATGCGACTGAGGAGAGGTGGAAAACACCTGGATTATGAATCTGTAACCAGGGAAACCCCAGAACAACAGTATCATGCAGATTATGCAACACCAGAAATCTGCAATTTTCTTGATGGTCTAGGGCGACCCACATTACCATCTGGGTCCAAAACTGGGGTTTATTTTTAGCCAAAGGAGTAGCATCAATTCCCCTCAAAGGGATAGGCGTCTGCAGAGGTGTCATCGGAAATCCACAACGTTTAGCAAAATCGAAGTCCATTAGGTTTAGGGCTGCTCCCGAATCCACAAACGCCTTGGCGGAAAATGTGGACAGGGAGCAGATCAGAGTAATAGCCAGAAGAAACTTAAGTTGAACACCCCCAACAGAAAACGTGTGTGCAAAGCGTTTCTCTCGTTTGGGACAGACAGAAATAGTATGCGAGGCATCTCCACAGAAAAAACACAACTTATTACGCCTTCTGAACTCCTGATGCTGCTCTCTGGACAAAACTCTATCACATTGCATAGGTTCAGACATTTGTTCAACAGGTGGCAACACCTCTCGTGCAGCTTTGCGTTCGCGCAAACGCCGATCAACCTGAATGGCTAATGACATAGAATCGTCAAGACCAGAGGGAACAGGAAATCCCACCATAGTATCTTTTACGGCTTCTGACAACCACTTCCGAAAGAGAGCAGCCAAGGCATTATCATTCCAGGTAGTAAGTACTGCCCACTTTCGGAATTTTTGACAGTACAATTCTGCAGAATCACGACCCTGGCTCAGTGCCAGCAGGGTCTTTTCAGCCTGATCAATGGCATTAGGTTCGTCATACAACAACCCCAAAGCTTGAAAGAATGCGTTCACATTAGTCAGAATAGGATCATCTGGTTTCAAAGAAAACGCCCAATCCTGGGGATCGCCACGCAGCAAAGAGATGACAATTTTAACCTGCTGCGTGGAGCTCCCTGACGAGTTAGGCTTCAAGGCAAAAAATAATTTACAATTATTTTTGAAATTCAAAAATTTAGATCGATCCCAAAAAATACATCAGGTGTAGGAATCTTTGGTTCAGCAGCATGTGAATGAGCAAGGTAGGTGGAAATTCCCCGCACTTCCGCAGCGAGCTGCTCCACACGATCAGACAATTGCTTTATCTCCATTGAGAGAAAAAAAAATTCCCCCTACGGCCTCAGAGATATAGAGGAAAAAATATACACACTTTTTTTTTTTTTTTTTATACAATTCTTTCCTGCTATTGAGTACCCTAGGATCTGCGGTATGGCGGGTGATTCTGTTATGATTGAGTCACCGTAGGAGGCAAAAGCAGAAATACAAGCTAAGTCCAGAAAACCAGAGAAGTTGGCAACTATCAGACTGCAGACCCCTGAACCTGTCAACACAACTAGCAGTAGCCGTGGGGGGTTCCTACGATGCCCTAGACCCCTCGATCTCAGCCGGAGAAATACATAGGCCTAAAGAAAGAAAGGAGAAAACTAAACTGCCCCAGAGCAGACCCCAAAGCAATAGGCAGCCCCCAACATATAAGGACGGTGAAGCAAGATGAAAATAGTTACACAGACAGAAAGATAGACTAAGCAAAGACGGGGCCCCAAAACTACCTAGATAGGAAAGGATAGGAAGGCTGCTGTCTGCAATCTGCCAAAACCCTATCAAAGACAAAAGCCAACCAGCTGATATGAAAAAGGCCCTGAAGCAGCTAGGCTTCAAAAACTGAATCAGCACTCAGGTATTTTCAGAAGACAGAGCTAAATGAATTCAGCACACCCCAGCAGGGAATGGCAGAAATTCAGAAAAACAAAGCAAAAACAAAGTCAAAGCACAAAAGCAAAAGGCCGAGCAGCAAACTTAGCTTTGGAGGAGCAGGAATTCAGACTGGTCTCCAAGGATCCCACAGAGAAATCACCCGCAGGGCAGAAGGGCGTCGGCAGCATTATATCCAGTCCGTAACTCCACTCAGCCAGTCACAATCATCAGCCTCAGGTGTTTGACAATCAGGCTCACTACCTTTCTTTACCAGAAGAGGGAGTTCCTCGGGCCTCAGTAATGAAGGGGAAAATGAACTCACAACACCGAAGCCTGCCGACCACTGCCAGAAGTCCGGAATCAGATGACTACATCCTGATGCCTGGATCCTGTCGGTCCTTGCCAGTCGTTCGGAGTCCGATGCCACGCACCTGTCTTGGACCCTGGCGTCTCTCCTCGCACGCACCCTGCCTTGGACTCTGGCGTGTCTCCCAGCACGCACCTCGTCTTGGACTCTGACGTGTCCTAGCACGCATCCTTTCTAGGAACTCTTGTGTGATCCCTAACACGTACCCTGCCTTGGACTCCGGTATGTTTTGTGCACGTGTTATGATTGGAACTTTTGGCGTACCCATGCACGCATCTTGCAGTGTTTTGCCTACAAAGGCACAGGCCGAAACGCGTGTTGGGGTGGGCACGTACTCCTCCCTGGACCGCATCATGGAAATGAGCCGACCGTGCTCAGGTAATATAGTCTATTTGCACATTGTATATATGGAGCAAGATGGTAACTATCAGCTGTGTATCCACCAGACTTCTGCACAACACAACTGTTGGTCCCAAACTCCATTTATAAGGCAAGAAATCCCACTTATTAAACCTGACAGGGCACACCTGTGAAGTGAAAACCATTTCCGGTGAATACCTCTTGAAGCTCATCAAGAGAATGCCAAGAGTGTGCAAAGCAGTAATCAAAGCAAAAGGTGGCTACTTTGAAGAACCTAGAATATAAGACATTTTCAGTTGTTTCACACTTTTTGTTAATTATATAATTCCACTTGAGTTAATTCATAGTTTTGATGCCTTCGGAGTGAATCTACAATTTTCATAGTCATGAAAATAAAGAAAACTCTTTGAATGAGGTGTGTCCAAACTTTTGGTCTGTACTGTATATACACACACAAACTTTGATATGAGTGCTTCTTTAAACATACAGCATTGAATGCACTAACCTCATCAATAAGAATTAGAGGATTTTCAGTTTTGGTCTTCTTTAGACACTGGATTATTTTTCCTGGCATGGCGCCAACATATGTTCTCCTGGAAAAAAAGTTTAGAAGCTGCATTTTAAGTTTATACAAAGATGCATATTCAACAGAATTACATTTGCCTAAGCTAAAAAATGTAGCATGATATTGTCAGCCTTTCTTATCTTGCAAAATGTCTCAAGCATTGAAAGACAGACCTCCATATAGAAAACAAAGGTGTCCAGATTTATCATATGCTTTTTTTTGCTTTTTTTATGGCACCAAATTCATTAAAATAGCAAGTGAGGTTCATTTATTTGGCGTAAAGTAAAAAAAAAAAAAAGTGGAAAAAAATTAGACTCTTGAACAACAGTCATAACATTACACCAGGGGAGAATTGGAGTAGAGTTGATGCAAATGTATGTGGATTTTTAAAAATTCGCAAATGATGAATTAGGTGAAAACATGTGGAATCACTAAACTCTGCTGACGAAATGGAAAAAAAAAAAATACAAACGCAGATTAAATGTTACAACAAACTGAGATGCTCAGATTTATGGAGGCCGATTCAGAATACAATTCTTAAATTATAATTAATTCTTACATATTTCATTTTTGGCGAATCTTTGTTCTCTCTATTCATTTTCTGCATTCAAGATAAGTCCTGATCTCAGAACCCTTGAGATCCCAGCAGCCAGACACCCAGCAATCAGCAAGCCATCTCCATGCAAGTTATCGTATCCATAGGGAATAACTTGCTACTTTGGAAATAACATTTAAGCTGTGGTGTTGGAAACAAGTGCTGGTTATGAGATTCTGCATTAAACGGATAATGCGGGTATAAAAAAAAAACAATTTACCTGTGGCCCTTAATTTCAGCCACGTCAGTCATCCCACCTACACTGAACCGGAAATACTCCCTGTTCAATGCACGGGCAATTGAGCGAGCAATACTTGTTTTTCCTACTCCTGGTGGTCCATAAAAGCAAAGGATCTTCCCCTGAGTACTGCCCCTGAGCTGACTCACAGCTATGAATTCCTAAAAGACAACAAAACAGCATGCATTATGATTAAAGCAAAACATAACATTTTATGTGGCATTTACAGTCCTCAATGCCAGGATTATAAACAGATACGATATTCTTCTCTTACGGTCATAATAGTATCATTTCTATCTAAGTGGATTTGTCTTGGCACTGCCAAATAGATATATACATATACAGATACATCTGTTTATGCATATAACTGGCAGTGCCAAGACAAATGCACTTGCCGGTAGTTAGAAATTGGCCTTTTCTGGGGGTGTGGCCTGCACTACAAGCTGAGAAGACGTGTCGAGACCGAGCTCCATAAAAATAGCTCCAAGAGGCTGTGATATCATCCACTGGCAGCAAAATAGGTCTAACAACATAACATGGGGAACCCCGAACCAGCTCACACACACATCAAGATAAAGAGAAACAGCCATCTCCTCAAACTCCCTCTGGAACTGCATCAGACTAAGTGCAGGATCACACAGTAGATTAGGTCGTGTGCAGTGCGACATACCTGGACCTCAGCCTGGCGTGATCCAGAGCCTGGAGTGATCCTGTGAGTGGCATATTGGGTGACAATGACAATTGCTGCAGACAAATGATCCGGTACAAAGAGCTGGCTCCCTGCTGTGAACGAGGGGAGCCGGCACCCCAGTGAGAGCCACTGAATTCTCTGAATGGCTTTCACTGGGTGTAAAATTCAGGTGTTCGATGGACACAACTCTGCCCACCTGACCAAAACTCCGCCCATTCAATTTAACTGGCTGGCAGCAAGGCGGCAGAGTTTGTAAATGCAGGCGACGTCCGAGCCAAAATGACTCTCTTTGATCGTGACTCTCATGTTTATTGAGGCAGGCACTACGGTGTTAGTAATCCTGCCCAAGGACCATTACTGGTATATGATTTCCAACAGAGAAGAGCCGGGATTTGAATTCCAGTCTCCCACGCTGGTGGTTGTGCACTTTAACCACTAAGCCATGACTACCACCTAAGGTAGGTATTATAGTGTTAGGAGGCTTGGTATATAAAATTCATTTAATTTTCCAAAGATCAGAGTTATATATATATATATATATAAAATCAGAGCTATATATATATATATATATATATATATATATATATATATATATATATACACATACATACACACACACACACACATATATATATATACACTCACTGGCCACTTTATTAGGTACACCATGCTAGTAACGGGTTGGACCCCCTTTTGCCTTCAGAACTGCCTCAATTCTTCGTGGCAGAGATTCAACAAGGTGCTGGAAGCATTCCTCAGAGATTTTGGACCATATTGACATGATGGCATCACACAGTTGGCGCAGATTTGTCGGCTGCACATCCCTGATGCGAATCTCCCGTTCCACCACATCCCAAAGATGCTCTATTGGATTGAGATCTGGTGACTGAGGAGGCCATTTGAGTACAGTGAACTCATTGTCATGTTCAAGAAACCAATATGAGATGATTCGAGCTTTATGACATGGCGCATTATCCTGCTGAAAGTAGCCATCAGATGTTGGGTACATTGTGGTCATAAAGGGATGGACATGGTCAGCAACAATACTCAGGTAGGCTGTGGCGTTGCAACGATGCTCAATTGGTACCAAGGGGCCCAAAGAGTGCCAAGAAAAAATTCCCCACACCATGACACCACCACCACCAGCCTGAACCGTTGATACAAGGCAGGATGGATCCATGCTTTCATGTTGTTTACGCCAAATTCTGACCCTACCATCCGAATGTCGCAGCAGAAATCGAGACTCATCAGACCAGGCAACGTTTTTCCAATCTTCTACTGTCCAATTTCGATGAGCTTGTGCAAATTGTAGCCTCAGTTTCCTGTTCTTAGCTGAGAGGAGTGGTACCCAGTGTGGTCTTCTGCTGCTGTAGCCCATCTGCCTCAAAGTTCGACGCACTGTGCGTTCAGAGATGCTCTTCTGCCTACCTTGGTTGTAACGGGTGGCAATTTGAGTCACTGTTGCCTTTCTATCAGCTCGAACCAGTCTGCCCATTCTCCTCTGACCTCTGGCATCAACAAGGCATTTCCGGCCACAGAACTGCCGCTCACTGGATTTTTTTTCTTTTTCGGACCATTCTCTGTAAACCCTAGAGATGGTTGTGCGTGAAAATCCCAGTAGATCAGCAGTTTCTGAAATACTCAGACCAGCCCTTCTGGCACCAACAATCATGCCACGTTCAAAGGCACTCAAATCACCTTTCTTCCCCATACTGATGCTCGGTTTGAACTGCAGGAGATTGTCTTGACCATGTCTACATGCCTAAATGCACTGAGTTGCCGCCATGTGATTGGCTGATTAGAAATTAAGTCTTAACACACAGTTGGACAGGTGTACCTAATAAAGTGGCCAGTGAGTGTATATACACACACACATATATGTACATATAAATTTAGGTCCATATATATTTGGACAGACATTTTTCTAATTTTGGTTCTAGACATTACCACAATGAATTTTAAACAAAACAATTAAGATGTATTTGAAGTTCAGACTTTCAGCTTTCATTTAAGGGTATCGACATTAAAATTGGATGAAGGGTTTAGGAGTTTCAGCTCCTTAACATGTGCCACCCTGTTTTTAAAGGGACCAAAAGTAATTGGACAATTGACTCCAAGGCTATTTCATGGACAGGTGTGGGCAATCCCTTCGTTATGTCATTCTCAATTAAGCAGATAAAAGGCCTGGAGTTGATTTGAGGTGTGGTGCTTGCATTTGTAGCCTCAATAGTAAAACATAGAACGTAAAAAAGAATAAATAAAAAAATAAAAAAAAGGTTATCATCACCTTCAGACGTCCCCCGGACTCTTTCCTTCCTCTCCACGCGCCTGGCATCTTCCTTTCCCAGTAATGCTTAGCGCGAAGGACCGGAGATGACGCCAGTCTCGCAAGAGTGCAACGTCATCCGCGGTCTTTCGCGCAAAGCATTACTAGGACCGGAAGATGCCGGGTGAGTGGTGAGAGGAAAGAAATTGTCCGGGGGCCGTCGGAAGGTGAGTATATCACTATTTTTTTTTATTTTAATTCTATTTTTTACAGGTTTATGGTACCCAGGGTCCGGAGGGGTTTCCTCTCCTCTGGACCCTGGGTACTGGCTAGCGCTGGTCATATCCCGGCTGCGTCGCCACTGACGTCAGTGCGGCTGGAGATGACCCGCGGCAACCCTCGTGAGATCAGCAGCTAGCGCCGCTGATCTCCCGACGGTAGCGGTGGCGTGCGTCCTTCGAATTCCGTACTGCACCTGTCGCTGATTGGAATGAATCAGCGACGCGGGATTTCCGTTACAGACAGAATTAGACAATTATATAGTGTGTGTGGCAAAAATTAAGAGACCACTGCAAAGTTTTCAGATTTTTCTCTTTATAGATATATTGCTCTTTTATTCTATAGACTACAGACATGTCTTCGAATTTTCAAGCACTAAATTTTGTATTTATTTTCAGAAAATGAGAAATGGTCAAAATAACAAAATGTAGTGTTTGCAGACCTCAAATAATGCTAATAAAACAAATCATTTAGAAATAACAATACTAATGTTTTAACTCAGGAAGAGTTCAGAAATCAAAATTTGTGGAATAGCCATGATTTTTAATCACAGCTTTCATGCTTCTTGGCATGCTTTCCACCAGTCTTTCACACTGCTTTTGGGTGACCTTATGACACTCATAGTACAAAAATTTAAGCAGTTCTTCTGTTTGATGGCTTGTGACTATTCATCTTCCTCTTGATTACATTCCAGAGGTTTTCAGTGGGGTTCAGGTCTGGAGATTGGGCTGGCCATAACAAGTATTTGATGTGGTGGTCCTTCATCCACACATTGCTTGACCTAGCTGTGTGGCATGGCGCATTGTCCTGCTGGAAAAACCAGTCCTCAGAGTTGGGGAACACTGCCTGAGCAGAAGGAATCAACGGTTTTCCAGGATAACCTTATATGCGGCTTGATTCATACGTCGTTTGCGAAGATTAACCTGCCCAATACCATCCTTGCTGAAGCATCCCCAGATCCTCCATCAAATTTCATAGTGGGTGTCTTGTACGCTTCTCCAGGTCTACGTCTAACCAGGTGAAAGTTAGATTCATCAGAGATTACCTTACTCCATTCCTCTATGGTCCAATCCTTATGGTCTAGGAGCCTGTTACGAACTGTTCTTGCCGTGCACTTCACCCCAGCTACCATTTGCCATTCCTTTTGTAGGTCACTTGATGTCATCCTGCAGTTGCTGAGTTACATTGTGGTTGTGGACAGGTGTATTTTATACTGATTACAAGTTCAAACAGGTGCCATTACTACAGGTAATGAGTGGAGGACAGAGGAGCTTCTTAAAGAAGTTACAGGTCTGTGAGAGGCAGAAATATTGAATGTTTTATGTGACCAAATACTTATTTTCCATCATAATTTGCAAAATAAATCTTGCCAAATCAGACAAGGTGATTTTCTGGATTTGTTTTCTCATTTTGACTCTCATAGTTGTGGTCTACCTATGATGTCAATTACAGGCCTCTCTCATCTTTTTAAGTGGGAGAACTTGCACAATTGGTGGCTGACTAAATGCTTTTTTTTCCCCACTGTATATATATTTCTACGTGTATATATCTATTCTAACCTGTCACGCTGTGATTTTACTAACAGCAGCACATGAATTGCCGGCTTTTATTCTTTTACCGAATGTTACAGACTTTTTCTGATTTTAAGAAAAATGCTCATGTTACCGATCATGAATCCGAATGTATAATATTCGTGCCGAACGTATGCTTGGCGATTGTTTTCTGAACATATTCGCTCATCTCTTGTCATGAGGACATCCGAATCACCACACCAAAAAAAACTTGCTGATCATGCCCTAGTGCACAATGAGCAAGTCTGTATGTCAGTGCAGAGCTGACAATTTCTAGCATGGAGATGCAGCTTCATCTCCATTCCGTAGAAGCAATCAACCTGGAAAAAATGATTGTTTCATAGTGGGACAAATGTAAAAAAGTAAAAAAAAAAAAAATGTTTAAATAATTGTACAAATAAAAAAAATCAAAGAAAAAAAAAAAATCAAAAGATATTGTATCTCTAAATAAATAATTGAATAAAAAAAACAATAAAAGTAAACATATTTAGTATCACCGCGTTCGCAATGACCCGACCTATAAAACTGTCCCACTAGTTAATCCTTTTAGTGAACACCATAAAAAAAAATAAAAAAAACAAGGCAAAAAACAATGCTTTATCATATGACTGAACAAAAAGTGGAATAAAACGCAATCAAAAAGACGAATATAAACATGGTACCGCTAAAACGGCCTTTTTTTCCTGTAAAAATACAAGCCATCATACAGATCCATCAGCGGAAAAATTCATAGCTCTCAGAATAAAGCGACGCAAAAAATTATTTTTCTATAAAATAGTTTTTATTGTATAAAAGCGCCAAAACCTAAAACAAGATATAAATGAGATTATTGTAATCGTACTGTCCCAAACAATAAAATTGCTTAATTATTATACATTTGTATAGCATATTTAATCCATGGCGCATTACATGTGAAAGGGGCAAGTATAGACAAGTACAATAAACTTAAGCAAAACAGGCACACACAAGTACAGAAGGAGAGAGCACCCTGCCCGCAAGGACTCACAGTCTACAGGGGATGGGTGAGGATACACTGATTTTCATGTCTGAAACTTAGTAGGATTGCAGTGTCTCTTGCTAGGCGTGTCGGTCCACTACCATGCTGTATCCTAGTTTTAATTGTTTTGCATTCATCTGTTGCATTGTACTCAATACTCACTGCTGTATAGCCATGGCTGGGGGTCACTGTAGATATTATCTTGGGAAAGGTGTTATAACATAGAGATGGAGCAAGGACTAGTGTCTTATCTATCCACCCCTGGTGTTAAGCAGCTGCTAATTTATCCCAAACCAGCTCCCACAATCTCGGTCACCTGACCCTATAGTGTGGCCTATAAATTTAGAAGCATTCTAAGGGGTGCACGCAGTGTGGTGTGCACGCATCCCAGCAGCTAAGCATCTAGATGAAGCAGTTAATCCATGGCAGTTAGTCAGGGCAGGAGACAGGTATGCCCGGCAGGTAACCCACACTTTGCTCTCCTTTTAATCCATGTGCTTTACTTTTATCCTCTTTTGATCCCTTGCCATCCACATTCATTGCCCCATCCCCTCTCCATCATGACTCATACACATCAGCCCCTCTATACTTTCTTCTCCCATGTACAGCTCCCATGCACTTCTCACCTTCCTGAAATACCTCAGCCCATCTTGCCCAAACACATCGCGCAAAAAATTCCAAGAACTACTTGCCGTTTATCTTCCTACTGCTATTGATTTCAGGGGACATCTCCTCCAACCCTGGGTCCACCATCCCCCATCCTCAAACCCTACCCTACATCGAAACTTCATTAACCTTAAAATATTAGTTGTACTCCATCACCTTTTAATTGTGACCTCTAGAATCCACGGTTTGTATAAAACAAACTTCCTTTCCTGCACAATTACTTTCTGAACAACTCTCTGAATCTGTTGGCCCTCACTGAAACCTGGATTCAGGATTCTGACACTGTCTACCCTGCTGCTATTTCCCATTGTGGCTTACAATTCTCCCATTCCCCGAGACTCACAAACAGACTTGGTGGTGGAGTCAGCCTACTCCTGTACCCACAATGTACTTTCCAGGTCATCCCCCCCAGTTCCATCACTCTCATTACCTTCTTCTGAGGTCCACACTATCAGGCTCTTCCGTCCCCTCCCCCTCAGAGTAGCAGTCATATACCGGCCCCCAGGCTCACCCACCCACTTCCTTGACCATTTCTCTAACTGGCTGCCGCACTTTATGTCCTCAGAACTCCCAACCCTTATGCCGGAAGACTTCAACATCCCCATTAACAGCCCAACTTCCACATTTGCATCCCAGCTTCTATCACTAACCACTTCTCTTGGCCTCTCACAGCTCTCAACCTCTGAAACACAAAAAGACAGTAACACATTTGACCTGATCTTTGTCCGGCTCTGCTAAATCTCCTACCTAAATAACTCACCACTTCCCCTCTCTGACCACAACATTCTCTCCTTCACGCACACAAATTCTAGCCCACCCCAACACACTCCTACCTACCAAACATTCAGCAATCTAGAAGCCATTAACCCTCATACACTTTCAGACTCCCTACAATATTCCCTGTCCCCAACCTCCTCTGTCTCCTGTGCTGATCTGGCTGTACATCACTACAATAACACACTCATAACCCTTGACTAAGTAGCGACCCTCACCCTCAGAACTGGCATGCACAGAGTATAACAGCCCTGGCTCACATCGCAAACTCGATTTCTCCAGCGATGCTCTAGGAGTGCTGAACGTTATGGAGGAAAACTCGCACACCAGAAGACTTCATCCACTTCAAATTTATGTTAAGAACCTATAACTCTGCCATTCACCTCGCCAACAAGCCCTTCTACACCACCCTGATCTCCTCACGATCCAACAACCCTAAAACTTTTTGATACCTTTTACTCAATCCTCAGGCCGAAAGCACGAGCCCCTATCACAGACATTTGTGCTGATTTGAACTACAGACCAATCTCCAATCCTTCATCTCTAAACTTTTGCAGCGCCTGGTCTACTTCCGCCGTATCCGTTACCTCTCCACTCATTCCCTCCTAGACTCTTCTCAGTCTGGTATCCGCCCTTACATTTGACAGAAACTGCACTCATCAATGTGACCAATGACCTAGCAGCAAAATGTAACGGTGACCACTCTCTGCAGCTTTCGACACTGTTGATCACCATCTCCTACTCTCTATGCTGCAGTCACTAGGCATTAAGGACACCGCTCTCTACCGGTTATCTTCCTATCTTTCTGACAGCTCTTCCATTGTTTTGTTCGCTGGCTACACTTCATCTCCTCTTCCTCTCACTGTTGGGGTACCTCAGGGCTCAGCCCTTTGCCCCCTTCTCTTGTCTCTCTACACGGCGTCAATTGGACAGAACATTAGCAGATTTGGCTTTCAGTACCATCTTTATGCTGATGACACAAAACTATACACGTCATCCCCTGACCTTACCCTCACTATACTACAGAACACCAGTGACAGTTTGCTGTCTCCAACATCATGCCTGCTCTCTATCTGAAACTCAACCTCTCCAAAACTGATGATCTTCTGCACCTGCCGTCTGCTAACCTCCCTAAATTTGACACTTCCCTCTCCATTGGGTGGCACAATAATAACACACCAGCAGCAGGCGCGCTGTCTGGGTGTTATGTTTGACACCAATGTCTCCTTCACCTTCCATATACAATCTCTTGACCGCTCTTGCCACTTACACCTAAAGAACATCTCTAGAATCCTTTTCTCACCATGGAAACAAAAAAAACCCTGCCGCCCTGATCCACTCCCGCCTGGACTACTGTAACGCTCTATTAATTTTCCTCCCCCTCACTCTACTTTCCTCTCTCTAGTCCATCCTTAATGCAGCACCCAGGGTCATGCATCTGGCTAATCGGTAATCGGACATGTCTGCTTTTCGCCAATCGTTACACTGGCTGCCCATTCATTATTGGATCCAATTCAAAGTACTTGTTCTCACCCACAAAGCTCTGCACGGTGCAGCACCCCCTTACATATCCTCCCTCATTTCTGTCTATCGGCCTAGCTGATCGCTGCGCTCTGCAAACAACGTTCGACTAATCTCTGCACTAATCTGTACCACCCACTCCCACCTTCTCCCACATTTAGCCAATCCTCTGGAATGCTCTAGCCCAACAAATTAGGACCAGCCACAACTTGTATAGTTTTAGGCGCTCCCTCAAAAAACATTTGTTCAGAGAGGCCTATCACGCTCCCTAATCAGTCGTTTTATGTGTGTGCGTGTGCCCCATTCACTATCTCTATCTCCCACTCCCTCAAGATGGCTGAACCATCACTGTAAATACACACCTGTATTTGTATCTACCCCACATATCATTGTAGATTCTGGGCTTTCACGAGCAGGGTCATTTTATTTTGCTTCAATTATTGTATTATTGTTAATGTTGTTACTTATAACTGTTGTTTTTGAAACTGTTAAACTGTCAAGCGCTGTGGAATATGTTGGAGCTATATAAATAAATATTATTATTATTATTATAATTGTATAGTTTTTAGTTATTTTATATAAAAAAGAAAAAAGTTTAAGCATATATTTTTCTTGGCTATTGTTTATTATATTCTTTGGTAACCGGACCTGAAGGTGAAAGTAGTTATTATTACACTGTGTACCAAATTATTATGCAAAAAATATTTCCTCATATTTTCTCTAAATTACCTATATGAATTGCAGTCATTGTTATTTTCCAGTCATCTACTATTCTAGTATAATTGCAATGTTTTTGAACAAACTGCCTATGAAAACAGTATATTTTTCAAAATAATTAACACTCAAAATGCATGTTCCAAATTATTATGCACAGCAGAGTTTTCAACCTTTTTATTTTGAACAAAAAAATGGTCAATTGTGAAATTATAAGCATTATCAGCTTATTACAAAATGAAATCAAACAGTTTTCAAGTCAAAACTTTATTCTAGGTGATGTTGCATTTGCACATAGGACCCCTTGCTCGAAAGAATCTTCTGAACTCTCTCGTCCATTGAATTTGTCAGTTTTTGGATGGTTTGTGCTTCCATTGTTTTGGATGTGGACAGAATACCCTCCCAGAGCTGTTGCTTAGATGTGAACTGCCTCCCGCCTTCATAGACACTCCTTTTGATAATGCTCCAGAGGTTCTCAATGGGGTTGAGGTCAGGGGAAGATGGTGGCCACAATGTGTGCTCATGCCAAAACAAAGGCCGCAAATCTAACAACAGTCTAGGGAGATCTTAATACATCTTAGATAATAAACAAGTTCCTAAATAGAAGCGTACACTGAATAGTGAAAAATAAATTAATTTGCTGAAAAAACATGCATACAAGTCATGTATACAATATACTCTCTCCAAAAATGCTTAGAATAATAAAGTGCTACAATGTGATACACATCAAATGTAGATGTGATATTATTCAATGAAAAGTGCATAATACATGCCAATTACGGCTCAAAATATATGCAAAAAAAGTGCCTTCAAATATAAGCATATAAAGTGCTATTTTCAAATATAAAGGTGATGTAACATTGATATGCACACAAGAGTAGAGAGTTATATAGAAGGAACTTACATACACTAATAAGATCTGATGTAGGTACTCCCGCCGCCCCAACACGTGTTTCGTGATAGTCACTTCCTCAGTTCGGCCGGTCATCGAACACTTCAACAAAAACTTTGTTGAAGTGTGCGTGCCCCAAAGGGACATCTACGTGGATGAGTCCTTAGTTCATTTTAAGGGAAAACTCGAATTCCGTCAGTACCTGCCCAGCAAGAGAGTCAGGTATGGAATTAAACTCTACAAACTGTGTGAGAGGACCTCAGGGTACACCCACAGGTTTAGAGTTTATGAAGGAAAGGACACCAGGATTGAACCCCCTGAATGTCCTCCTGTCCTGGGAGTGAGTGTGAAAATTGTGTGGGATTTGGTGCACCCACTGCTGAATAAAAGGTTATCACCTTTACACCGATAACTTTTCTACCAGCATCCCACTCTTCAAATCCCTCTCTTCGTGAGGTACCGCAGCCTGCGGTACTATCCGCAAAAATCAGAGAGGCCTCCCGAAAATGCTACTTGGGCAGATGCTCAGAAAAGGTGACAACAGACCCCAATGTAGCGACCTCCTGCTGGTGGTCAAGTACAAGAGGGATATCCTTCTCTTGACCACAATACATGGTGATGGCAGCGCCCACAGCACTGTACGAGGTACCTCTACACAGGTCTGCAAACCGGACTGTGTACTGGGGTACAACAAAAACATGGGGGGCATTGATCTCTCTGATAAACTACTCCAATTGTACAGTGATTTGAGAAAGGCCAAGGTGTGGTACAAAAAGCTGGCTCTGCACATCGTACAAATGGCAATGGCTCAACGCTTTCCTGCTGTCACGATGGGCACGCCACACCAATATGTCGTACCTTCAGTTCCAGGAGGTAGTGGTAAAGGCCCTGATATTTGGCACTCAGGTAGGAGCGGGACCCAGTACTTTCGGAACTGAAGGTGCTCGTATCATACCAGGTCAGCATTTCCCAGGGGGTGGTCTCGCCAACTGAAAAAAAGCTAAGCCACAAAAAAGGTGCTGAGTGTGTTACAAAAGGAGAATACGCAAGGACACCATTCATCAATGTGACACCTTCCCCTAAAAACCTGGTCTGTGCATGAAACATTGCTTCTAACTGTACCACACCTCCATGCACTACTAATTTACTTAAATTTACATAACAGGAAACAGTAGGTTGGTTCCAAAAAGGTGGAACATCTAGATAAGATCAATGGTGGTCTAGTTTCCAAAAAGGAGGCATTTGTTGGGCACTGCCACTGTTTAGGCACATCTAGATAAGTTCCTTGGGGGCCTTAGCTTCCAAAATGATGTCACTTGTGTTTTGTTTTTTTTTACTGTCCAGGCACATCAGGGACTCTGCAAACGGAACATGACACCCACAGACCATTCCATCAAAGTCTGCATTCCAAAACGTCACTACTTCCCTTCCGAGCCCCGATGTATGCCTGAACAGTATTTTTTCCCATATATAGGGTATCGGCGTACTCAGGACAAATTGGACAACTTTTGGGGTCTGGGCGCTTTGGCAGCTGCCAGGGGACGTCGGCGAGTAGCTGCACTAGGTCTTCGTACCACGCCCGACGAGGCCAATATGGGGCCAGCAGAATCACTGGAACACCCTCTGCCTTGACCTTCTTGATGACCCTCGGAAGTAGTCACAACAGGGGAAATAGGTATGGGAGGCGAAACTGGGACCCCCAACACATCCACAGTGACTGCTTGGGGGTCCCAGGACTGTGCAACAAATGTGGGCACTTTGGCGTTCACCCTCGAGGCCATCAGGTCCACATCCGGAGTTCCCCTACGTTGGCAAATCTGCCGGAAGACCTGGGGGTGTAGTGACCATTCCCCGGACGCAAGACACTGCTGACTGAGGAAGTCTGCCGCCCAGTTCTCTACGCCTGGGATGTGGACCGCCGAGATCAACGAGTGTTTTCTTTCGGCCCAGCGGAGAACGTGCCCCACCTCGTGCATGGCCGCCCTGCTGATTTATGTAAGCCATGGCTGTGGCGTTGTCAGATTGGATCCGGACGGGGCACCCTGCTAGAAGATGATGGAAATGCTGCAAAGCCACTCGGATTGCTCTTATCTCTAGCAAGTTGATCGGAAGGCGTGCTTCCCTCGGCTACCAATGTCCCTGGGTGGTATGATACCGCCCCCCAGCTGAGGAGGCTGGCATCGGTTGTGACCACCAGCCAATTGTCCGAGGGGGAAAGGTTCCCCTGAAGAAGGGAGGAACTGTTTTTCCACCACCCGAATGACTATCTGACCTGCGCCGACAACTGGCACAGGTGATCGAGAGTAAATGGGTTCTTGTCCCAAGATGACAAGAGGGTGTGCTGCAGGGGGCGAAGATGGAGCTGGGCAAATGGAATCGCTTCCATTGCTGCCACCATTTTTCCTAGGACCCTCATGCAGAAACGGATGGCATGAGAGACTGGTTGGCTAAGTGTCCGGATTCCCTGCCGGAGAGTTATGGCCTTGTCCTGAGGGAGAATTACCAATCATCGGGAAGTGTTGAAGATCATCCCTAAAAATGAAATCCTCAGCTGGAACCGGGGATGATTTCTTCAGGTTGACCAACCACCCTAAGCGGGAAAGAGCATCTACCGTGATGATGAGGCTCTCCTCGCATGATCGAAATGAAGGGCCCTTGACCAAGAGGTCGTCTAAGTAAGGCAAGACGACTATGCCCCGGGAGTGCAGGATGGCCATGACGACCGCCATTGACCTTTGTGAACACATTGGGGTGGTGGCTAGCCCGAAGGACAGTGATGCGAACTGGAAATGTAGGCCGTTGATGGCGAAGCGTAGAAACCTTTGATGTGGAGGAAAAATGGGGATGTCGAAAGAGGCCAAATATTCTCCCCACCCCATGACAGATATGACTCCATCCGGAAATGTCTGATCCTGATAAATCTGTTCAGGAGCTTCATGTCCAGAATGGGCCTTGAACAGGTTGGAGTAGAAACCCTGAAATTTCTCGTCCTCCGGTACGGGAACCATGACTCCGTCGTGCTGGAGCAATTTGATGGCCTTGAGTAAAGCCCTTGCCCGGGCATCTACTTTGGGAGGACGGGAAAATGTCTTGGGGGGTACTTGACAAATTCTACTTTGTACCCCGAGGACACCAGCTCTCTTACCCATGTGTCATGTGTGACGGTGAGCCAGACGTGGCGAAACCAAAGTAGGCGACCACCTACCTTGCTGGTCTTGCCTGGAAATTGCCTCAAGTCACTTGGCTGAAAATCTCTGGTCCTAAGTCCCCTTGACCTGGGCTGGTGGGTACGCATTCTCCCCAATGGGTTAGCTCTATGAGACTTGAGGATCCCTGTCCTGGGACAACCTGAAGTGGCGGGATTGATCGCTGCAACCTACCCGGGGTTGCAAAAGAACTGGAAACGTGCCTGCAACTGGTGACAAAACGGCTGTTTGACCCTTTGCTGAGGGAGAAAACTGCTCTTTCCACCTGTGGAGTCTGAGATGAGCTGATCTAACTTCTCACCAGATAGGCGGCTGCCCTGATAAGGCAAAGTAGTCAAGGATTTCTTGGAGGTTGAGTCTGCTCGCCATGTCCTCAACCATAGAGCCCTCCTAATGGAAATTGCATTTGCGGGAGCGAGTGCCGTGCAGTTGGCCGCATCTAAAGATGCATTGAGTAACTAGTCTCTGGCCAAAGTGATCTGATTTGCCATCTCGGATACCTCTGCTGGTAGGTCCATACCCTGCAAGGCTCTGTTCAGTGATGCTGACCAAGAAACCATGGCCTTGGCTACCCAAGTTGCCGCGAACGAGGGAGAGAGTGCTGAACCTGATGCCTCAAACACTGAGCGAGCCAAACTCTCTATAAGACGGTCAGTGGGATCTTTGATAGAGGAACCACTAGGTAAGGATAACAGGGTTTAGAGGCCAAGCGTGACACGGGTGGATCTACCGTTGGGGATTCTGACCATTGTTTACAGAGATCAGGGGCAAACGGGTATCTCACCTCGAGCGCCTTCTGGCCTGACAAATGCTTGTCTGGCCGTTCCCTGTGTCATTGCACTATGTCCTCAAACTATGGGTGAGTGCCAAATACTCTATGAGGCTGCTTGACTCGCTGAAATGACACTTTGTGACCTGAGGTCAAGGTGGAATCATCTTCAATCCCAAGAGTCTGGTTGACTGCCTCGATGAGGCTGTCAACTGTTTCCTGGTAACCTACAGTATCTAAATCAAAGGGCTCGTCCAAGTCATAATCTGAGCTTTGCTCGTTATAGACTACTGGTGAAGGCGAGCGAGAGGCAGAGCTCATGGATACAGAGGCACCGGATGGACCGGGAGACGCTGCATGGGTTCGTTTCCCCTGCATCTGCCTGGAGTGAGAGTGGCCCCTGCAGGCCAGAGGTTCCTGTGAGGTGGAGGACCCCTCAAAGACAGGCGAGCCGCTATCTCTGCCCCTATCTGGAGCTCGAAGGGACTCGATTGATCTAGTGGGTGATGCCATAGACTGCGACAGAGAGAGCCCATTCTAGGGGACTTGGCACACTGGGCTCGGTCACAGGGGAGGGCTCCTGGGCGCGTTCGGAATCGCAGGCTTTGCATAATCGTTTACTCTGCGCCTGCAGAAAAGCAGACTGACAGGAGTTGCATGCAGTGTATAGAAACGTGTGCGTCTTAGCTTTTCTGGACATGCTGTATCTGCCAGGAAAAAGTGCTGCAGACTGCAGGAGCGGAGTATGCAAGCCCCGCTTTTGCCTAGAGTGGCCTCTGGAAAGAAAAGGACCGGGCCTATAGACAATTAGGGGGGTTGGGGGTAGCACTTACCCCAGTCCTGTGCCCCCTCACCGCCCTGGAAGTGCAGAGCGGCTGCTCACGATTCAAAATGTGCGCCTCAGCTGCAGGCGGGCTGCCGGACGAAGTCCTGGCGGCGGTACTTCCGCCCGTGGCCTAGCGCCGGTCGGAAGCCGGGGGGCTACTAAATTTTCGGCGCCCGCCTGAGCCACGGGCCCGCCGGATGTGATGCGTAGAAGGGGGTGGGACTTCGGACCACGGCCTAGCGACGGCCGAAGCTATTGAGAAACGAGGGACTTCTACAGAGACTGGCAGTACGCTGTCTGAAGCAACGTCCTGTGTCCCCAAATGAGGCAAAGGAGAAATGCTGCGGAAATGTACACAGCATTTCTGCAACTTCCCGCCGCGGGTAAAATGCGGGTTTTCCTGCAAAACACAAGCGTTTTGCAAGCGTTTTTAGCCTGCAGAATGCTTGCGCTTTTCCAAGCGATTTGACATAGCGCTTGACAAGGGTGACCAACTTTTTACTGTTGATGCTGCCTATGCAGCATCAATAGTAAAAGATAGAATGTTAAAAATAATAAAATAAAAAAAAAAAAAGATCGGGATATACTTACCCTCTGACAGCCCCGGAGCCCTCCCGTCTCTCAGCCACGCTGCCAGCATCTTCCGCTACGTCATCAGAGGTCATTTGCGCAATGCATCCCTAGGAACGGAAGATGCTGGCAGCGTGGCTGAGAGGCGGGAGGGTTCCGGTGGCCGTCAAAGGGCAAGTATATCCCATTTTTTAATTTTAATTCTATTTTTAACAGGAATATGGTACCCAGGGGCCAGAGGGGAGTCTCCTCTCCTCCAGACCCTGGGCACCATCCACACATGAAGTGCTCACTTCACGCATGATGGGCATAGCCACATGCGTAAAGTGAGCGTTTCAATGCAATCCTATGGTGGCGGAATCGCCGCGATTCCGAAGAAATAATGGACATGCTGCGGATTTTACCGCAATGCGATTACGCAGGTGTAAAATACACAGCATTAGCACAGCAACTGCGGAATCCCATAGGATTGCATGGGAATACGTTTTATTAGCCTTTTTTAAGCGTTTCTGCTGCGGCAAAAACACAGTGAAAATGCAAAAAAACGCAACGTGGGCACATAGCCTTATTTATATATTTTTTTCATACAAATATTTATGGGGACAAATTTTTTATTATATTAAGATTTTTTTATATATGTATTTTTACAATTATTTTAAACTTTTTTTTAGATTTTTACTTTGTCCCAACTTTCTTTTTTTTGCAGGCTGATCACTTGTACAGCATGGGGATGCAGAAGCATTCCTATGCTATACAAGCAGTCAGCGCTGCACTGACAAAGTTGCTGATCCTGCTCTGAGCATGATCAAGCAACCTTGCCAGCTCTGGTGACCAGATGTCATCATGACTACATGGCATGGATCGCGAACCCCTTGATGACATCACGGGGTCTCTGATCCAAGGGTAAAGGGGCTGTCTTCCTTCTGCCTGCTTCTGAAATGATGCGATCAAGTTTGATTGCAATATTTAATGGGTTAAAGGGAATCTGTCACCCTTTTTTTTGACTATTAATATTAGGGTCTTATTTACAGCATTCTGTAATGCCGTAGATAAGCCCCCGATGTAACCTGAAAGATAAGAAAAACACGTTAGATTATACTCACTGGAGGCGGCGGTCTGGTCCGACGGGTGTCGCGGTCCAGTCCGATGCCGTCTTCTTCTTCCCTTCCTGTAGTGGCTCCGGCGCAGGTGCACTGCTCTGCCCTCAACAGGGCAGAGCAGTGCGCCTGCGCCGGAGCCACTACAGGAAGGAAAGAAGAGGACGGCATCGTATGAAGATGGGAGGCGTCGGACCTGACCGCGACACCCATCGGACCAGACCGCCCCCTCCGGTGAGTATAATCCAACGTGTTTTTCTTATCTTTCAGATTACATCGGGGGCTTATCTACGGCATTACAGAATGCTGTAGATAAGCCCCTGATGTCAATGCCGTCCCCTGATGTCAATGCCGGCAGCTGTCAAAAAAAGGGTGATTCTCTTTAAAGTACCAGGAGCGGTGTGAGACTGTCAGAATCAGCTGACAACCGTGTGTGCGCAAAATCTGGGTCGTATGCATACATCCCAGGTCAATAAGACCAAGGTCACAGGGACGTATGGATACATCCAAGGTGGGAAAGGGGTTAAAATCTCATTTGTGGGGGGGCTTTACAAGAGTATCAACATGACACCAATAGCAACCTATTGACAACACACAATCAGGTCCCAGCCCAGTGTGGTGCGCCCCAAGGACCACGAGACTTGACTGCTGCTGTCAAGAGATTGACACAGAAATTTAAGGGGGTCAATAGCAGCGATATAAACTCACAAGAGTTGTCCGAAACCTAAGTAAATTTAATATGATTCTATATTTAATCTAAAATACTAAGCATTTTTCTAATACACTTCAATTAAAAAATCCCTACCTTCTCTCTCTACACAACTTTTTTTTTTTCTTAGTTCCGATAAAAATTTGTTCTGAGTTTCCCAGCATGCACTATGGTGTCTAGACATCATCAAGGGGCTGGCACTTTCATTGCCTACTGACAGTGCACTCCCTCTACAGAAAAGTGACAAGTTGTCAAGAGAGAGCGCTCTCCCGCTGGCTTTTCACCTCTTTAGAACCGGCTAAAAAGGTGCAATGAAAGTAACAGCTGCATGCACGGACAGCATACTGAGCATGTATTAAGTAGATACAACCATTGCAGAGAATAATCCAGTCCATGAAACAATCGTCCCTGATGACGATCCATTCAAGGGTGGAGACAGCAGATTTGGCGGTATGGACTGGTCTATACACCGTACCCTGTGGTTCACTGATTTTCTCAGTAAGGTATAGTGCCATATTGTTGTCTAACGTTTTTGGAGCTCACCCATTATTTCTACAGTACACAGATACTCACAGGAGATATAAAAATATTAAGTATGTGTATTTCTGTTCTTGTGTTACATTACCAGAACTTTAAAGCATGTTTATATTAGGTTGGGCATTTATTTATACAGTATTATTTCTTTATACCTTACAGTGACCACACTACTGTTTATAACAGACAGCAGTGAGGCCACAGGCTTTACTATCATCATATACTACTTGCTTTGGCCCTTATTATTGAAATATAGTATAATTATTTATTGTACTATTCCTTAAACCCTTTCTGACATGCGCCGTACTAGTACTGCTCTACGGGAACTGCGTTCCCGCAAACCACAGTACTAGTACAGCGCTGCTATTTCCGGTCACCGCGCTACATCACGCGGTGATTTGGTTAGGATGGCTGCTGTTCCTGATAGCAGACCATCCCGGGAACGTCACCACAGGGGGCTGCTTCCCCCCCCCCCCCCCCGCGTCACCGACTGCTGCGATTGGCTGTGAACTCTCACCAGCCAATCACAGCAATGATACCAATAAAGTTTAAAAAAAAAAAAAAAAAAAGCATGTGACAGGATGTGATCTGTGCTGTGTGACAGCACCAATCACAGCCGTCACAGTGGGTGGGTGATCGCTATGTCACCTCACCTGATAAACCCCTATGGCGCTGATTGGCTAGAAGCTATTGCACAGCCAATCAGTGTCAAAGGGGTTAATCTAAAAAAGGGATCAACGCCCTGCACGCCATCTTTACCTCAGATTTGGCGTGCAGAGAAGTTCTCCAAGCCCCTCTGTGTCACCTGAGAGAAGGAAACCATTGGTGGCCAGTGCGATCCTCCCTGCGATCTCCTGCCTCCTGCTCCATTGAGATCCTCCTGCGATCTGTACTCTGCTGTGTGCTGGCTGCTCTGTGCCTCCTGTGATCACAGCAGCAGCACCTCCCTCACCCCTTTACCAATCCCCCATCCCTGTTCCAATATCCCACCTCCCCCCTTCCCTTCCCCCTCCAATTGAATTTTAAGCGCACTTTTTTTTCCATGTGTGCCTCGTCCTGAGCAGAGCATTCGTACTCTTCCTGTGTCCGCAATGCTCTGATCAGTATCGCTGCTGATCAGAGACTGAGTCACTTGAAGTTTTTTTTTAGCTGGTTAGCATAGCAGACATCGCAGTCTAAGCGGCGTCTGATTTTTTTTAGAAAAAATAGTTAGTACAGTGTAGTTTAAGACGTAGCAAAGTAGCATAGCCGGTGTCAAGTGTTTGGTGACTTCCCCTTTCCCAGTACCCCTCCTCCCCCAACCAATTGAATTTTTAGCGCACTTTTTTTTACACTTTTTCCTGTGCGCGGTGTCCTTTGCAGGGCATTCGTGTTCTTCCTGTGTCCACAGCGCTCTGATCAGTATCACTGCTGATGAGACTGCGCCACTGGAAGTTTTTTTTTTTAAGCTAGTTAGCATAGCGGACATTGCAGTCTAAGCGACGTCAGATTTTTTTTTTTTTTTTTTTAAACAATAGTCAGTACAGTGTAGATTTACACGTAGAGCTAGGTAGCGTAGCCGGCGTCACATCATTAGTGACCATCACTCTTGTTTTTAAAAAAAAACAAAAACAAAACAAATTGTACAGCGTAGTTTTAGTGGTACTGAGGTAGCGTGTTAGTATAGCCAGTGTCACATCGTTAGTGACAACTGATCTTGTTTTAGAAAAAAAAAAAAAAGCCGTAGAGTAGTTTTATAGGTAGTGTGGTGTGACTGGTGGTCAAGTGGTTAATGGAAGGTATGTGTCACAGGGATGGTAGCTCCCTGTGATGTAGCCCAGAGTGTTTTTCTTAAGTGTATGTAGATTTTTAAGTGTTGCTGTTCACATTTGGGTCCGGGTTACGGGTAGCTATGAGAGTTAGGAGGATCTGGCTACCCATGTACCACACACTGTGGTGAGAGGGCTCATTGTACCCCATTTTGGCTTAAGAGATATGTTTGTGGTTGTGAATCTGCAGGACCTGTGATGAGGTCATGATCATGATAGGTAACTGGGAGTGGTTACAGCTATCTAAGGCAGGTGTGTTGCACATGTGAGGGAGTGTGTTGGAGTCTGTCAGCCCAGACAGAGTTCCCATGTTCCAGGCTCAAACGTCGCATGGCCTGAGGAAGCCGTGTCGGCAAGTCCGAGCCAAAAGGAGCGGACGGTCCTGAAAACCATGTGATACTGACTGGGGTCAGAGAGAAATGTCTACAGGATGCCTCTGCGGTAAGAGGGATCCGGGAACCTGCGTGGTTAACAGGTAACAGTCTTGAAAACCGTGTGATACTGACCGGGGTCAGAAAGAGACTGTGTGAACGGACATTTATCGAATGCCTCTGAGGACAAGCGGAATCCGAGAACCTGTGTGGCAATCCAACAGGTAAGGGTCTTGACAACCGTGTGTTACACTGACCAGGGTCAGTGAGAAGCATGTTTCAGGAAAAGACTATTTTGTTCCATGTTTACGGATACCTCTGAGGACAAGAGGGACCCGGGAACCTGTGTGGCCAACACCAGCAGGTAACGGACAGGTGTCCATATTATACTGACTGGGGGTCAGTGAGACTGTATTCATGTGTTAAAGCTGGATGTTTAATAGACAGTGAAATGGCTGATGGAACTGTCAGGGGAAATGTACTATATATATCCAGTCTGCCTTGTAAACTATCCACCCGGCACGATGCTACGGGCGTGTGCCCTACAGATAATGAAGATGTGGTTGGTCTGGTCGACCCTGGGAGCCCGGTGACTCTAGTGAGGGTTGCACCTGAGGGATTTGAAATACCCGGTAGAAAGCTAGGGGGCACTAAGGACTATCCAGTGGCCAGGATAGTCTTTGAGACAGGTCGGGACCTTACGGGACAGGATGTCGCTATAGTCCCGAATTTGTCTTGTCCAGTGATTATAGGCCGGGACGCTAAACTGTTCTCAGACTTGTGAGAAAGGGGAGTACCTCTACAGCAGGAGGAAGGAGGCCTCTCTACTGTTAGGGTGCCATGCGTTGAGACAGTAACGCCTCCCAAAGTGGACGGGTCAGATGTAAGAGTGACCAGAACAAAGGGTGGGTCTGACCAACTCGGGGACAGCAGAGGGGTCCGACACCATTAGAAGTGGGGACTGCTGGTTCCAGGATAACCGATCGAGTGGTGGTGACTCACATTCAGACCGTGACACAAGAGGAAAAGGTGCGTCTGCCAAACTTACTGACCTGAGGTCTCTTGACATGTACCATAGAATGATGTGATAGACATCTGGAGCGGACTCCCAGTTAGAGGGTAACTGGAGGGTTCACTATACTGTGGGGTGTGACTCAGACTCCGGGGGTGACTGTGACTAAGATAGAAAGAGAGTACAGTAAGGAAGGTACAAAGAGTCGAGGGGTACCTGAGGGTGACCGGGTAGAGCGTCAAGAAAGGTTGAAGGAGTCTGAATTCTTGGCAGCCAAGGCCCGGCTTGGAGAGAAGGAGAAACAGGCGTTCCAAGATCTCGCCAAAAAGCTGGCTCAAGAGAAGCACAAGGTGGGAGATTTAAAGGCCATATTAAAGATAAGGACAGAGCTTGTAAAACAAGAAACAGTCCTGAGACAGGCAGCTGAGCACAGAGTGGGTGAGCTGGAGAAGGAAGTCTCTGAGCTAAGAAGTCACCTGGTAATGTGTCAAACCAAGAAGAAAGCCATATTGAGGGATATGGAGGTGCTCTGGGAAGCCTTAGGAGGTCTAATGCAAGAGAAGTTGAAGGATGCAGAATTACAGCGGCAGTACCAAAGTGATAATGAGGAGGAACAAGACAATCAACCAGTCGTGGCAGATGTTTTGATGGAAAGATCCATGGCAAACCGGGAGTGATCTGTCCATGAAGAGAATGAGACCTCGCTCTTCAAGTGCGTACTTGAAGACCTGAGAGAAGCGTGTGCCAGGGAGTCTATACATGAAGATTTCAAGAAGGCGGTGGGGGCGTGTAAGGTGTATTGGACCCCGGAAGATGAACAGTTAGAGGTACTGTCCACATCTAGTGTCACGGCAAAAAGAGTAGCTGTCCTGAGTGACCAGCACTGGAGATGTGTGCGGAAGAAGTGGTTGGTCCAGTTGGAGAATGAAGAGGCTGCTAAGTGGCTGGAGCATGTGAGGAAAGCTCGGAGGCTTCTGGAAGATGTAATACACGTACCTATTCCTATGGTGAGGAAAGTCATTGGGGAAAATGGTTGAGCCATGCAAGAGATGGTGAATAAGTATGGAGTGGTGAAGTTAAGTATTCCAGGTGACCATGAAGATAAGATACCCAGGGAAAAGGGCATGGTACCATTCTTCGTGTTGGGTAAAGTGGAGAGTCTTGGAAAAATACGGACTCTGCTGGAGTATCTTATGGCGTATCGAAAGGAGATGGAACAGTTAAGGCTGGAAAGACGACGCCTTACAGGACTGCTAGCCCCAATCGGTGAAAGAACATGGCGACCACTTTCACCCCGAGATATTGAGAAACGAGGGACTTCTATAGAGACTGGCAGTACGCTGTCTGAAGCAAAGCGGAGTAGAGATAGTGACTCCACTGTTAACTCAGAGTTGAGTTGCAAAGACAGGAGACCTGGTAGAGGACGTGGTAATAGAGGATCAGACTCACATCAGCCAGTAAGACCGACTGGACGTGGGGTTCATGACCGCAACCGTGGGGGGTGGCCATGGAGTGAAAGGACACATGAAGGGACACTTGACAAGTGTGGTGACTAAAAAGGGTCTGGCGACACAGACAGAAAGTGACTCAAGTGCTTAAGTCCGAGGCAGACATACTGACCGCTGGGGGCGGGGGTGGCCTAACAAAAGGGTGATGGTGAATGACGCCCAAAACCAACTGCTACGGTTCTCTCGACGAATGGGGCTAGGCAACGTGCGTGACCTGTTTCGAGGGCCCGGGTATACGACAAGTGTTCAACCAAACCACACAAGTTTGAACAGAAGGGGGAATATGTGGTGTGACTGGTGGTCAAGTGGCTAATGCGAGGTATGTGTCACAGGGATGGTAGCTCCCTGTGATGGAGCCCGGAGTGATTTTCTTAAGTGTACGTAGATTTTTAAGTGTTGCTGTTCACATTTGGGTCAAGGCTATGAGTAGCTATGAGAGTTAGAATCATAGAATCGTAGAGTTGGAAGGGACCTCCTGGGCCATCTGGTCCAACTTCCTGCACAAAAGCAGGATTCGCTAAATCATCCCAGACAGATGTCTGTCTAGCCTCTGTTTGAAGACTTCTATTGAAGACTTCTATTGAAGGAGAACTCACCACTTCTAGTGGCAGCCTGTTCCAATCATTGATCACTCTGTCAAAAAGTTTTTTCTAATATCTAATCTATGTCTCCTCCCATTCAGTTTCATCCCATTACTTCTAGTCTTTCCTTGTGCAAATGAGAATAAAGATGATCCTTCTACAATGTGACAGCCCTTGAGATATTTGTAGACAGCTATTAAATCTCCTCAGTCTTCTCTTCTGCAAGCTAAACAATCCCAAATCCTGCAACCTTTCCTCATAAGACAGGGTTTGCAGACCGGTCACCAGTCTGGTAGCTCTTCTCTGAACTTGCTCCAGTTTGTTGATGTCTTTTTTAAAATGTGGTGCCCAAAACTGGACACAGTATTCCAGATGAGGTCTAACCAAAGAGGAGTAGAGGGAAATAATGACTTCACGTGATCTAGACTGTATGCTTCTGTTAATACATCCTAGAATTGCATTTGCCTTTTTTGCTGCTTCATCACACTGTTGACTCATATTCAGTCTGTGATCTATTAGTATACCCAAGTCTTTTTCACATGTGCTATTGCTTAGTCCTATTCCTCCCATTCTGTATATGCTTTTTTCATTTTTATTGCCCAGATGTAGCACTTTGCATTTTTTCCTGTTAAAAACCATTCTGTTAGTTGCTGCCCACTGCTCCAGTTTATTTATATCTTTTTGAATCCTCTCTCTCTTCTCTAGTATTAGCTATCCCTCCTAGATTTGGGTCATCAGCAAATTTTTTTTTTTTTTTTTTTTTTCAGAAAATATTTATTAACCCCTTCACCCCCAAGGGTGGTTTGCACGTTCATGACCGGGCCAATTTTTACAATTCTGACCACTGTACCTTTATGAGGTCATAACTCTCGAACGCTTCCATGGATCCCGGTGATTCTGACATTGTTTTCTCGTGACATATTGTACTTCATGATAGTGGTAAAATTTCATTCAAATAACTTGCGTTTATTTGTGAGAAAAACGGAAATTTGGCGAAAATTTTGAAAATTTCGCAATTTTCCAACTTTGAATTTTTATGCCCTTAAATCACAGAGATACGGCACACAAAAAACTTGATAACTAACATTTCCCACATGTTTACTTTAGATCAGCACAATTTTGGAACCAAAATTTTTTTTTGTTAGGAAGTTATAAGGGTTAAAAGTTGACCAGCGATTTCTCATTTTTACAACACCATTTTATTTTTAGGACCACATCACATTTGAAGCCACTTTGAGGGGTCTATATGATAGAAAATACCCAAAAGTGACACCATTCTAAAAACTGCACCCCTTAAGGTGCTCAAAACCAAATTCAAGAAGTTTATTAACCCTTTAGGTGCGTCACAGGAATTTTTTTGAATATTTAAAAAAAAATGAACATCTAACTTTTTTTCATAAAAAAAATACTTCAGGTTCAATTTTTTTTATTTTACCAAGGGTAACAGGAGAAATTGAACTGCAAAAGTTATTGTGCAATTTGTCCTGAGTACGCAGATACCTGATATGTGGGGGGGAACGACTGTTTCGGCGCATGGCAGAGCTCAGAATGGAAGGAGCGCCGTTTGACTTCTTCAATGCAAAATTGGCTGGAATTCAGATTGGACGCCATGTCACGTTTGGAGAGTCCCTGATGTACCTAAACAGTGGAAACCCCCTACAAGTGACCCCATTTTAGAAACTAGACCCCCCAAGGAACTTATCTAAATATGTGGTGAGAACTTTGAACCCACAAGGGCTTTACAGAAGTTTATAATGTACAGCGGTACAATTAAAAAATCATATTTTTTCCACAAAAATGATCTTTTCACCCCAATTTTTATTTTCCCAAGGGTAGCAGGACCCTAAAAGTTATTGTGCAATTTGTCCTGAGTACGCTGATACCCAACATGTGGGGGTAAACCACTATTTGGGAGCATGGCAGAGCTCGGAAGGGAAGCAGCGCCATTTGACGTTTTTGGCTGGAATTGAGATCGGACACCATGTCGCGTTTGGAAAACACCTGATGTACCAAAACAGTGGAAACCCCCCACAAATGACACCATTTTGGAAAATAGACCCCCTAAGGAACTTATCTAGATGTGTGGTGAGGACTTTGAACCCCCATGGGCTTCACAGAAGTTTATAACATAAAGCCATACAATTAAAAAATCATATTTTTTCAACAAAAATGATCTTTTCACCCTCAATTCTTATTTTTCCAAGGGTAACAGGACCCTAAAAGTTATTGTGCAATTTGTCCTGAGTACGCTGATACCCCACATGTGGGGGTAAACCACTATTTGGGCGCATGGCAGAGCTTGGAAGGGAAGCAGCGCCATTTGACGTTTTTGGCTGGAATTGAGATTGGACACCATGTCGCGTTTGGAAAACCCCTGATGTACCAAAACAGTGGAAACCCCCCACAAATGACACCATTTTGGAAACTAGACCCCCTAAGGAACTTATCTAGATGTGTGGTGAGAACTTTGAACCCCCATGGGCTTCACAGAAGTTTATAACATAAAGCCATACAATTAAAAAATCATATTTTTTCCACAAAAATGATCTTTTCACCCTCAATTCTTATTTTTCCAAGGGTAACAGGACCCTAAAAGTTATTGTGCAATTTGTCCTGAGTACGCTGATAACCCACATGTGGGGGTAAACCACTATTTGGGCGCATGGCAGAGCTCGGAAGGGAAGCAGCGCCATTTGACGTTTTTGGCTGGAATTGAGATCGGACACCATGTCGCGTTTGGAAAACTCCTGATGTACCAAAACAGTGGAACCCCCCCACAAATGACACCATTTTGGAAACTAGACCCCCTAAGGAACTTATCTAGATGTGTGGTGAGCACTTTGACCCCCCCAGTGCGTCACAGAAGTTTACAACGCCCGGGCGTGAAAATAAAAAATTCGTATTTTTTCCACAAACATGATCTTTTAGTCACCATTTTTTTATTTTCCCAAGGGTACCAGGAGAAATTGGACCCCAAAAGTTGTTGTCCAATTTGTCCTGAGTATGCTGATACCCCATATGTGGGAGAAAACTACTGTATGGGCACACGTCGGGGCTCGGAAGGGAAGTAGTGACGTTTTGGAGTGCAGACTTTGATGGAATGGTCTGCGGGTGTCATGTTGCCTTTGGAGAGCCCCTAATGTACCTAAACAGTGGAAACCCCCCACAAATGACACCATTTTGTAAACTAGACCCCCCAAGGAACTTATCTAGATGTGTGGTGAGCACTTTGACCCCCCCAGTGCTTCACAGAAGTTTACAACGCCCGGGCGTGAAAATAAAAAATTCGTATTTTTTCCACAAACATGATCTTTTAGTCACCATTTTTTTATTTTCCCAAGGGTACCAGGAGAAATTGGACCCCAAAAGTTGTTGTCCAATTTGTCCTGAGTACGCTGACACCCCATATGTGGGAGAAAACTACTGTATGGGCACACGTCGGGGCTCGGAAGGGAAGTAGTGACGTTTTGGAATGCAGACTTTGATGGAATGGTCTGCGGGTGTCATGTTGCCTTTGGAGAGCCCCTAATGTACCTAAACAGTGGAAACCCCCCACAAATGACACCATTTTGAAAACTAGACCCCCCAAGGAACTTATCTAGATGTGTGGTGAGCACTTTGACCCCCCCAGTGCTTCACAGAAGTTTACAACGCCCGGGCGTGAAAATAAAAAATTCGTATTTTTTTCCACAAACATGATCTTTTAGTCACCATTTTTTTATTTTCCCAAGGGTACCAGGAGAAATTGGACCCCAAAAGTTGTTGTCCAATTTGTCCTGAGTACGCTGACACCCCATATGTGGGAGAAAACTACTGTATGGGCACACATCGGGGCTCGGAAGGGAAGTAGTGACGTTTTGGAATGCAGACTTTGATGGAATGGTCTGCGGGTGTCATGTGCGTTTGGAGAGCCCCTGATGTACCTAAACTATTGAAACTCCCCACAAGTGACCCCATTTTGGACACTAGACCCCCCACGGAACTTATCTAGATGTGTGGTGAGCACTTTGAACCCCCAAGTGCTTCACAGAATTTTATAACACTCGGATGTGAAAATAAAAAAATCATTTTTTTCCACAAAAATGATATTTTTGCCCCCAATTTTTTATTTTCCTAAGGGTAACAGGAGAAATTGGACCCCAAAAATTGTTTTGCAATTTGTCCTGAGTAGGCTGCTACCCTACATGTGGGGGTAAAACACTGTTTGGGCGCATAGCAGAGCTTGGAAGGGAAGGAGCACCATTTGACTTTTTCAACTCAGAATTGGCTGGAATTGAGATCAGACGCCATGTTGCATTTGGAGAGCCCCTGATGTGCCCAAACAGTGGAAACCCCCAATTCTAACTCCAACCCGAACCCCAACACGCCCCTAACCCTAGCCCTAACCCTAGCCCTAGCCCTAACCCTAGCCCTAGCCCTAACCCTAGCCCTAACCCTAACCCTACCCCAACACACCCCTAGCCCTAACCCTAGCCCTAACCCTAATGGAAAAATGGAAATAAATACATTTTTTTAATTTTATTATTTTTCCCTAACTAAGGGGGTGATAACGGGGGGTTTGATTTACTATTTATGGCGGTTTTTATGTTTGGCGGCTGTCGCACGCTAAAAGACGCTTTTTATTGTAAAAATAGTTTTTGCATCACCACATATTGAGAGCTATAATTTTTCCTTATTTTGACCCACCGAGTCATGTGAGGTCTTATTTTTTGCGGGACGAGTTGACGTTTTTATTGGTACCATTTTCGGGCACGTGAAATTTTTTGATCGCTTTTTATTCCGATTTTTGGGACGCAGAATGAACAAAAACCAGCGTTTCATGAATTTCTTTTGGGGGGGGTGCGTTTACACCGTTACGCGTGCGGTAAAATTGATAAAGCGGTTTTATTCTTCGGGTCAGTACGGTTACAGCGATACCTCATTTAGGTCGTTTTTTTATGTTTTTGTCGGTTTTATGCAATGAAAACTATTTTATATAAAAAATAATTATTTTTGCATCGCTTTATTCTGCGAGTTATAACTTTTTTATTTTTTCGCTGATGATGCTGTGTGGCGGCTTGTTTTTTGCGGGACAAGATGACGTTTTCAGCGGTACCATGGATATTTATATGCGTCTTTTTGATCGCGCGTTATTGCACTTTTTGTTTGGCGGTATGATAATAAATCATTATTTTTTGCTTCGTTTTTTATTTTTATTTTTTAAGGGGTTCGCTAAAGGGGTTAACTAATGGGACAGTTTTATAGGGCAGGTCGCTACGGACGCGGCGATACCTAATATGTGTACTTTTATTGTTTTTTTTTTATTATTTTCAAAAAATGAATTTATTGGGGAATATTTTTTTTTTTTTTTTTTTACTAATTTATTTGGCGATTTTTTTAAATTTATTTTTACACTTTTTTTTAATTTTTTTTTTACTTTATTACATAGTCCCAGGTGGGACATCACTGTCCTGTGACAGATCGCTGATCTGTCACATCACAGATCACTGTGACAGATCAGCAATCTGTCACAGGCAGTGCACAAGGCTTCCTCATGCCAGCTTCCCCAGGCCCCCGAAGGCCCCCGTCGCCATCTTGGATTCGGGGGCCTGGAGGAAAGGAGCCCCCCGCAGCAGCGCTGCACATTGCGCTGCCGTGGGGGGCTCAGGGAAGCACGGAGGGAGCCCCCTCCCTGCCGATGCTTCCCTTTAACCCCCGGTACACCGCGATCATGTTTGATCGCGGTGTGCAAGGGGTTAACGTGTCGGGGGCGGTCCGTGACCGCCCCTGACACGTAGTGCCGGGTGTCAGCTGTGATAATCAGCTGACACCCGGCCGCGATCAGCGGCGCTCACCACGTGGGCGCCGCTGATTGCGGTAGACGTACTATCCCGTCCCCGGTCATACGGGCCCGGGTACCGTGGACGGGATAGTACGTCTCATGTCAGGAAGGGGTTAAAGTTTTTTTTTTTAATAACAAAGAAAGGGTACAATACAATAGACCATATACTACCATTATCTGAGTAATTAAACATTATTCAAGTATGGAAGTAGAGAAAAGAAGAGAAAGACATGAGGGAGAAGACATAGTAGTAAGAGTAAGGAAAAAATAGGTATGGGGATATAGGGTAAGGGAAGGAAGAAGGGGGGGGGGGATTATAGCCCATCAGTAAAAAATAATAATTTAACTTATTTAACTCAAATCATCTAAATTACTCGGGAGCTAAATATGTATCCAGTTGGCAAATTCCGGACTCTCTTTGAATGAATGCCAAGGAAACCAAGTGTGTCCCTGTCTAGATGTGGAGCCCCTATCTTGGGACATCAGTGATTCCATACGCTCCAATCTGTCCATCTCCACCACCCATTCCATCACAGAAGGGACCCTCATGGATCTCCAATGCCTGGGTATGATCATTCTTGCTGCTATTAGGCAAAATCTCCAGAGGCCCCTTTTAATTGTTTTTAATGAGCCAGGGATTAGAGAAAGGAGAGCAATCTGAGGAGATGGTTCATACCTGATTCCAGAAATGATATAGAAAATCTGGAAGATCGCCAACCAAAATGGCTTCAGCAGACGACAGGACCACCAGACATGTAGCATGGAGCCCCCGTCCTCTCCGCATCTCCAGCATAAATCAGGGACCCCCGGATAAATCCTGTGCAGCATGTCAGGGCATCTATACCATCTAGTCAAGATCTTGTAGTTCTTCTCCTGTGACTCACAAGAGATAGACAACTTATGAGTCAGGGTGAAGATTTTATGGCGATCCGCATCGGAGAAGTTAATCTGCAGATCTTTCTCCCATGCAGTGATGAAGCGGGGCGTGTCTGTAGATTCCAAATCAGAGATCAGGCCATAGAGGAGTGAGATCACATGAGCAGGGCCCTCCGTTAGCTGCATAAGGGTCTCAAATGGTGTCGGCATGCCAAGATCTATCTTTGAAAAACAGCTCTTGAGCTGAATAAATTCAAGCCAGGGTATCGATCTCCCCGGGCAGGCCGTCCTCATATCCCCCACCACAGGGAATCCTGCAATCTTGTCTGCAGCCTGGCCCAGACTAACCCGGTCGTCAGAGTCCCAACAAAGAAATGAAGTCCGTGTCGTGGCAGGAGGGAAGTCTATGTTATTAAAGAGGGGGCCTAATCTACTTGGTCTGTTAATGATTTTCATTTTGGTGCTATATTTGTACCAGAAATTTATTACCACTTGTGTGAGCGGTGGGAATTCAGAAACTGTGTATTTCCGAGGATCATAGGTCCAAGGGAGCCAATACAATGAATGTGGGGACATCAGCTTTTCAATGATCACCCATTGTTTATACAGGTCACCATATCTCCAGTCCACCAGTCTGGAAAGAAGAGCAGACCGGTAATATGTTTTAAAATTAGGAAGACCCATGCCACCCCTCGACTTAGGTCTAATCAGAGTGGAGAACCCAAGTCTTGGTTTTCTTGTGCCCCAAACAAAACTGTTAATTGCTGATTGGAGACGGTTAAAGAAATGGTCAGGAACAAAAATAGGGACTGTCTGGAAAAGATAAAGAAAACGGGGAAGAATGTCCATTTTGACTGCATTAATACGGCTAAACCAGGAAAGTTGGGATCTATTGTATTTCTTCAAGTCAGCTAGGGTAGTATGGAGGAGTGGGATATAATTAAGATTGAGTAGATCATTAGAGTTTTTAGGAATCATGACTCCCAGATATTTAAGTGCCCTGTCCTCCCACCTAAAAGGGAAGGAAGATTGGAGTCTGTGGGCCTCTTCCTCGGGGAGAGTTATGTTCAAAACTTCTGTTTTGGAGTAATTAACTTTAAAGTTAGATACCTCCCCAAATTTTAGGAACTCTCGCATGAGCACTGGAAACGCAATTGTAGGGTTTGTCACGTATATTAATAAATCATCTGTGTATATTGATAGTTTAAAATTATTGTGGCCAATCTGTATGCCCTTAATGTCAGGAGCGCTCCGAAGTGCAACCGCCAGGTGCTCCATGGCAATTACATAAAGCAGAGGGGACAATGGACACCCCTGTCTGGTACCATTAGATATGCTCAAACAAGATGAAAGAGTACCGTTGACTCTAATACGAGCCGTGGGGTTTTGGTACAAAGCGAATATTCTCCCCAACATTGTAGACCCCAGTCCCAGTTGTGTCAATGAAGAACGTAAAAAGGTCCACCCAAGGCGATCAAAAGCCTTCTCCGCGTCAATAGATAAAAGGCAAGCTGGAATCTTGTGTGTGCGTACATAAGATGCAAGCAGTAGTGTTTTAACCGTGTTGTCTTTGGCCTCTCGTTTCTGCACGAATCCGGCCTGATCACCATGGATGGAACCCGGAAGTAGAGGGCTCAACCTGTTAGCCAACGCCTTAGCAAAGACCTTCATATCCACATTAATAAGTGAGATGGGACGATAATTTGAACACATCGAATGGTCCTTACCAGGTTTAGGTATCACCGTAATTGTGGCGGCCAAGGTCTGTCTGGAGAAAGGACAGGTCTCTGAGATAGAATTGAATAGTTTAGTTATAATGGGTACTATATTAGGTGTAAATAATTTATAAAAGGAAGCTGGGAACCCATCGGGTCCGGGACTCCTACCATTAGCCATAGATTGAATAGTATCTGAGATCTCCTGATCTGTGAATGGTTCCTCCATGGCTGCTGTATCTGCCACTGGAAGAGGAGGGAGCGGGGTGTTGTTAACATAGTCGTCCACCCTGGCCTGGAAGTTAGTCGGGGACATATCAGCTATTGGGCCCCTGAGATTGTATAAGGAATCGTAATATTCTTTGAAGGAAGCCGTGATTTCTTCTGGATGATGTAATAGTTTACCAGTTTTAGATTTTATGGTAGGGATGTAAGTAACAGGAATACGTGGGTGCAGGAATCGTGCTAAAGCCTTACCAGGCTTATTGGAGAATTCATATAAATATCTCCGAAAACGGTCTCTTTGCCGTGCTGATGCCGTATCCAACAGGGAGGTAAGGTCTTTCCTGGCCTTTAAGAGGTCAGCCAAGGTTTGAGAATTGTGGGTAAGCTTATGATCTAGCTCCAGCTTTTGAATGCGTATGAGTAGATCGTTGATTGCGAATGCTCTTTCTTTCTTTAACCGCGCTCCCTGTTGGATAAACTCCTCTAATTACTCCCTTTAAAGCCTCCCACTGATAGGGAAAGGCTGTGTGGTCTGATTTGTGGAAGTCTATGAAGTCAGTGATGGCCGTTCGGATTGCTGTCTGGCACGTCCATTCCGTAGGGGCCAGGTCCGGTAGTCGTATGGACAACAAAACAGAGGCATGATCTGACCAAATCATCGGTCCAATCTGAGTCTCTGGGTGGCATGTTAATAGTTTGTGACTGATCAGGAAGAAGTCTATCCTACTATAGGAGTCATGTATAGCTGAGTAGTAGGTGTAGTCGCGTGTAGTGGGATGAGTCAGTCTCCAAACGTCCACTAGTCTAGACTCCACTAATTTGGTCTTTAGGCTCTCCAGTTGGGACGGGGGTATGGACGACCTACCAGACGATGAGTCCACGGACCTGTCAAGTACAAGATTGAAGTCCCCACCGGCAATCACCAAGCCCTCGGCAAACGTTGCGAGGGAATTCAAATATGCTCTACATGTCCGAGCCTGATCCTGATTAGGAAGATAAAAATTAGAAATAGTGAACACACGAGCAGCCATTTTCAATTTTAGAAATAAGAACCTGCCATGGGGGTCCAATTTAGAATCCAGTACCTGAGCCTGAAGGGATTTATGAAGTGCAATACTGACCCCCTTTGATTTAGATTCTGGGTTGGTACCATGGAACCACTGTGTGTAATACCTATTCTTAAGGGCCGGTATGCGGTCTGATCTGAAGTGGGTTTCCTGCAGCAGGAGTACATGGATATGTTTCTTATGCATATGGTAGAGCACTTGGGAGCGCTTTTCAGGAGTGTTAAATCCCCTAACATTCAGTGAACACAAATTTAAAGTTGCCATATCAATATGCTATCCGAGCCGAGGGAATAGTAACAGCGGTGGTTGGTAAAAGGTTGGAGGGGGAAGGTTTACACAAGAGGGAAGAAGAAAGATGGGAAGAAGTGGAAAGAAAAAAGAAGTAGTAGATATTAACAGACGAACAGCAAGAAATTTTCAGACAGGAGGAACTTTCCTGTCAAGACAGCTCCCAGGTCACTATGCCTGGGAACTGGAAACTATACAGAGGATACTCTGTAACGTAGTGTCCTTAGACACTCCCTAAAGTGGGGACTGACTGGACCAGGGCACTGAGACTCAGCCAAGCCCCCGCAGCAATTCAATAAAACGTTTAAACATAAACACGATGAACTGTAGACCGGCATAAAGGCAAACTGTGTTAGTAACTGTTCCTATTAACAAATATCAGAGAGCTATGAAACAAAGCCACAGTCTAAAGTAAGTAACGGGGCCGCAAGGTGATCTACAGATCATATTAGTATATGGAGACTATATAATAACCAGAAAATATAAAATTGGTAATAAGATAGCATAATAATAATAATAATTATCAGCTCTTCTCTGGTCACCAGCAGGAACAGAACATCTGTATTGCTCCCAATTTATCAGCCCAGGGTATAATTCCACCAAACAGAGCGTAGTTCGAAATCTTCAGGTAAGGTGGAGAAGAGGGGTCAATGGGGGGAGAATTCCCCTTGAGTCGATCTAAATAAAGTCAAGGGACCCCATCTTGGGCTCCAAAATCGTGCCTCGGGCCACGTCTCCTCTTCCTATTAGGTCCCGATGGTGGTCTCCCCCCTCCCTGTCCTCCCCACAACAATAAAGGTGATGGTCGAGGCCACTCTCCCAGCTGCACCAAGGGTAAATCCAGAGCAGAAGAAAAGGTTGATAAGTCCGCCGGTGTCCTCAATATCACTGGGCCAGCTTCTCCGCGTACTTGTAGTTGAAAGGGGTATCCCCATGAGTAGTTGATGTCTTTAGTGCGAAGAGCCTCCAGGAGTGGCCTGAGCGCCCGTCGTTTGGCCAGGGTCAGGCGAGAGAGATCTGCCATAAGCTGAATGTTAGAGTCATTGAATTCAATAGCCTCTTTCTCCCTGGCCCTTTGCATAATTTCTTCCTTTTGTCGATAGAAGTGGATTCTGCATATCACATCTCTTGGTTTGTTGGAGTCAGTATTTTTGGGGCCAAGGGACCTATGTGCTCTGTCCATTTCAATATGATCGCCTCCAGGTTTGCCTAGAAGCGAATTAAAGATGTTTTGGATGGCAGGGACCAGGTTTCTATTAGTCACTGTTTCCGGAAGTCCACGGATACGAATATTATTCCTCCGGTTCCTATTTTCGGAGTCTTCCATCATATCAAACACCAACTGGAATGTCTGGGAGTGATGATCTAGGAGTTCATGTTGGTTATGTAGTTGAGATGCAAGATCCTCCACTTTGGATTCCAAGGTAGTGATTGTACCCTTAAGCTGTGACACTTCCTCTTTAAGAGAGCTAATTTCACCTCTATATACTGCTTCAAGGCGCTGGATATAACCCTCCATGTCAGATTTAGTAGGTATAGCATTCAGCCAGGCATATAGAACCTCATAGCTCATGTCACAGGATGGGAGTCCTCGAGGTGTCTCTGGAGTGATTGAGGATAGCACCATCGGGTCCACAGACTGCATATCTGATATGTCGTGGTTAGGGGACTGTAAATTCTGCATCTCAGTGGTGTTCTGCAAATGAGCCAGGGCCCCAGTAGTGGGCTGAGGAGGCAAAGTTACCTCCTGCTGGACTGGGGAGGAAGGGGTTACACTGCTTGCTTCTTCAATTGCGAAATGGCTGCCTCCTCCCTCCTGCTCTCTGAGACCTGCTGCAGACATTGAATGTTTAAGTGATGAATATGTGGCAAGGGGGGGATGGGAGCCCCCACTCACTTCATGGGGCTGATGCTTACAAACTTCTCTGACCTTTCCCGGGGAGAGCCCTGTCAGAAAGGAGGTCTCTGGGGACCCCCGTAGATCTGGGGAGGGTCGGGACATGCCGCTCACCTTTGCCTGCTTATGCTGAGCATTCTCCCCGAGCGATCCACAATGGGTTTCTCCAGTCACGATTGAGGTACGGCTGGTGACTTTTCCAGAGGACTGGCATCGCTCTGCACTGCTGCGCTCCCCTCCTTTGTCCACAGGAGAGGAGCGGACCCCTCCTGTTTGTCCTGCTTTTAGTGTCGCTCCAGGAGCCATCATGGCCGCACGGGTAGTAGTTTTTCCCGCTCTCCCCGAGGATGCCAGAAAGCGGGTAATATCTCCATTTGCGGTCCCCGTCGGTGGTTCCTGTGATGCCTGGGATCTGAGGCCACCTTTGCCCTTCATTTGGGAAGGTTAATGTGTAAATTAGTGCTAGATTTCAGCTGCAGGGGCTCAGAAACTGAGGAGCTCTCAGAAGGCACGTCCTCCCAGCACCATGTCCAGGCCACGCCCCCGTCATCAGCAAATTTAATCAGTTTACCCTCAATTCCTTCATCTAAATCGTTGATAAAGATGTTGAACAATACAGGGCCCAGGACAGAGCCCTGTGGTACCCCACTTGAGACATTCTTCCAACTGGATGTGCAGCCATTTACGACCACTCTTTGGGTCCGATCACTAAGCCAGTTATGAATCCACCTAATAATTGCCTTGTCCATTCCATACTTAGCCATTTTTTCAATAAGGATTGTGTGAGATACTTTGTCAAATGCTTTGCTGAAGTCAAGATATACTATATCTACAGCATTTCCCTGATCCACCCAATCAGTGATTCTGTCATAGAAGGAAATTAAGTTAGTCTGACATGACTTATTGGTTATAAACCCATGCTGACTGTTTAATCACTTCATTTTTATCCAGGTACTTACATACATGTTGTTTAATGATTTGTTCAAAGATCTTTCCTGGCATAGTAGTCAGACTCACTGGCCTATAGTTGCCTGGGTCCACCTTCTTCCCCTTTTTGAAGATAGGAACAACATTTGCTCTTCTCCAGTCTTCTGGGACTTCTCCTGTTCTCCACGAATTTTCAAAGATTATGGAGAGGGGTTCAAAAATTTCTTCTGCTATCTCCTTCAGTACTCTGGGGTGTAATTCATCTGGACCTGGAGACTTGACTTCATTTAGGTTAGCTAAGTGTTTCCTCACTATATTTCTGTTTATAGATATCCTGGATTCTTCTATTCCCTTAATAGGACAGTGAATAACAGTTGATGTTACATTTCCTTTCTGATAGAAAACAGATGCAAAATAGGAATTTACAAGTTCGGCCTTCTCAACATCCTGTCTTACCATTTGATCATTTTCATCCTGTAAAAATCCTATAGCATTTTTGACTTTTCTTTTACTTTTGACATTTCCCCAAAATCCTTTATTATCGCTTTTGACGTCTCTTGCAAGCCTCAATTCATTGTATAAACATTTCTTTCTTCCTTTTTAGCATGTGCTTAAGTTCTGTGTTCATACATCCTGGTTTCCTTAAACGCTTCCAATTCTTCCCTCTTTTCGGAATTGTTAACAATTGTGCTTTGAGAATTTCATTTTTCAAGCTTTACCATCCTTCCTGGACATTATTGTCCTTAAGGATATCCAGCCATTGGATCCCTCCAATTCTCTTTCTGAATCCCTTAAAATCTGCCTTTCTGAAATCTAACCTTGACGTCTGAGTCTTCACAGGTCTTCCTCCTCTAGTTATCCAAAATTCTAAAATAGCATGGTTGCTACCTCCTAGGATCCCAGCCACTTTTACCTCCTCAACCATTTCCTCCCTGTTTATAAGGATTAGATCCAAGGTGGCAGTTCCCCTTGTTTTCTCCCCTACCTTTTGGAAGATATAGTTGTCAGCAAGAGAAGATAAGAATTTCCTTGACCTGTTAGTTTTGCCTGAGAGAGATTCCCAACAAATGTCAGGATAGTTGAAATCTCCCATGACAACTGTGTCATATTTTTTGGAGAACTTTGCCATTTGATGCATAAAGAGTTCATCCATATCTTCAGCTTGCACAGGCGGCCTGTAGTAAATGCCTACAATGGTGTCCTTTCCATTGTTCTGTCCTTGTATTCTTACCCAAACAGTTTCTGCAGAACTCCCAGTCTCTGAAGCTTCAATCTCTGTGCAGATATACGCGTTTCTAACATACAATGCGACACCTCCTCCTCGTTTATCAAGTCTGTTTCTTGCAAATAAGTTGTATCCTTCTAGCCTTGTATTCCAATCATGTGTATTGTCCCACCAAGTTTCAGTGATTCCAATGACATCATATTTCTTTTCCTGCATTAGTAGCAGAGTTCTCAATAGCATTTGTCAGGAGTATGGCTTTTTCTGGCCTTTTGCTTCCTGTCCCACATTGTTCTAGTTTAAAGCTCTCCTGATGAGTGTAGTAAGGCAACTTCCAAATACATGCTTTCCAGTCTTCGTAAGGTGCACCCAATCTCTAGCAAGTAGTCCATCGTATATGTAATTTTCTCCGTGATCCAGAAATCCAAATCCTTGCTGACGGCACCATCGACGTTGTTCACCTGCAGAATCTTACTCCACCTCCTTGTTCCATGGCCATCCACTGGGTGGATGGAAGAGAAGACCACCTGCACTCCCAGTTCTTTCACTTTCTTACCTAAGTTTTCAAAGTCAGTGCAGGTGATTTCCAGGTTGTTTCTTGCTGTCATTTGTCCCCACATGTATTAGCAGGAATGGGTAGTCATCTGTAGGTCTGAAGAGTCCTGATATCCTGTCAGACATCTTTAATTTTTGCACCTGGAATACAGCACATCTCTCTTGAGGTTATATCCGGTCTGCAGATAGCGGCCTCTGTTCCTCTCAACAAGGAATCCCCCATGATCACCACTCTCCGTTTCTTCTTCACTACATTTTTCTTTCTCCATCCAGAAGGACTCTGAGGGCGTACAAGGTTGTTCTTTTTGGGTAAAGTCTTATCTTGATGTATTTCTTCATCGTTCTCCTGCATAAGAGCCTGGTACTGGTTCCTTAGCAGTATGGGCGCTGACCTCCCTATCCTCCTGCTTCTCTGGGTCACGTTTCCATTCCTCTGTTTCTTCAGGTGCACTTCGAATTTCTTCTCTTTCTGTAACATGAAGAGATAATTCTGCTCTGTCTAAGAACTCTTCACCTTCCTTAATGATCTTCAATGTAGTTAACCTCTCCGAGATTTTGCAACTTTTCCTCCAACAGGGACATAAGCTTGCATTTGTGGCATGTGAAGTTTGGCTTTTCCACTGGTAATTCTGTGAACATGTAGCAAGAAATGCAGCTCACCAAATGGCTCCTGGCCTCTTCCATATTGTTATTGTTAAACCGATTTCAAAGCGATGAAAACTGAGCTGCGGTTTACCGATTTCCTCTTTTCAGCTGCAACGGCCAAAATCCAGTGATCGTTGAGCTCGCGGAGACTCTTCACTTATGCCAGAAGACACTGGGAATATGCAAATTCTCTCCTCAGGACTCTTCCCCTGGTTTGGGAGGGTCTGGCTACCCATGTACCAAACACTGTGGTGAGGGGGCTCACTGTACCCCGTTTTGGCTGAAGAGATATGTGTTTGATTGTGAATCTGCAGGACATGTGATGAGGTCATGATCATGTGACTAGCCATGTGATAGGTAACTGGGAGTGGTTACAGCTATCTAAGGCAGGTGTGTTGCACATGTGAGGGAGTGTGTGTCAGCCCAGACAGGGCTCCCATGTTATAGGCTCGAATGTCGCATAGCCTGGGGAAGCCATGCCGGCAAGTCCAAGACAAAAAGAGCGGATGGTCCTGGAAACCATGTGATACTGACCGGGGTCAGAGAGAAATGTGTACAGGATGCCTATGCGGTAAGAGGGATTCAGGAACCTGCGTGGTTAATAGGTAACGGTTTTGAAAACCGTGTGATACTGACCGTGGTCAGAAAGAGACTGTGTGTGAATGGACATTTATCGGATGCCTCTGAAGACAAGAGGAATCCAAGAACACGTGTGGCGATCCAACAGGTAACGGACTTGACACTGACCGGGGTCAGCAAGAAGCATGTTTCAGGAAAAGACTATTTTGTTCCATGCTTATGGATACCTCTGAGGACAGAAGGGACCCGGGAACCTGTGTGGCTGACACCAGCAGGTAATGGACAGGTGTCCGTATTATACTGACCGGGGTCAGTGAGACTGTATTCATGTGTTAAAAAGCTAGATGTTTATTAGACAGTGAAATGGCTGATGGAACTGTCTTAGTAATAAACTGAATGGCTTCATTTTAACCCTGAGCGTGCCAGTGTTTACCTCAAAGACCTGCAAAGTCAGTAATCCCCGTCCACTCACATGGTGGAACCTTACAGTAGGGAGCTTTTTTTTTCTTGCATAAAAAGTGCATTGGGGCGAATACGTCACATTGTTGGTGAAGTCCGTTTTTCTTTTGTAAAAAAGAAAATAGTTGTGTCGAGTAAATTTTTAGGTAGTGCATTAGGGGAGCATACGTCACATGGTTGGCGACACGTTTTTCATTTGTAAAAAAAAAATGAATTTGCGTCGGGTAAATTTATAGAGAGGGCATTAGTGTAGCGAACGTCTTTTTTTTTTTATACAAACTTTTTTTACATCTGATTTTTCTTTGCATTTTTAACCATAAACTTGCTATTAAAATTAAATAGTCATATTAACAACCATTTAGCCTCCAGTCATTGTACAGAAATTTCTTCAAAACATTAATCGGCCAAATATACCGGTAATATTAATTTAACATAGCTAAATATTATAGGAAAAAGAAGGGGAAAGGGAAGGAGTGATGACAACAGATTATTATACCCATGTGTTACCATGAATAGCTCTATTACATCTCTATACTCACAGTATTAAGTCTGAATGATAGCCAGCTGTCCCATTTCCTGAGATATGATGTTGTATTATTGGTGGATGAAGCAATTATCTTCTTTTAGACAATTATCATTCACCAATGCAACAATCTCAGACAATGACAGACATTTGGGGTTTTTCCAATATCCTACGATTTTAATTCTAGTAGCTATGAGGATATGTGTAATCACTGTTCTGAACTTGTGCAGAATCAAATCCAGGCCAATGGCCAGAAGTGCCTGCTCTTTCCCAATCTTCATTGGGATGCCACTAATTTGCGACACTATATGGGAGATTGCATCCCAGAGCTGCTTTACTTTAAGGTACTTCCACCAGACATGTAACATATCTGCGTTGGCGTCTCCGCACCTCCAGCACATGTCTGGGGAGCTGCGGTAGATCTTGGATAATCTGTATGGTGTGAAGTACCACCTGTACAGCAGCTTTCTGGCATTCTTCAAGTGAGTGGTGCACTTAGAATTTGCCCATATCATTTACAAGGACGTCCGCCACTGACCCGGGGTGATCCCGCATTGCAGATCAGTCTCCCATTTATGGAGATGCGAGTCCATAGAAGGAGAGGTCTCCTCCTGCATATGGTTGTAGCTTACAGAGAGCTCTCTTATTTGCCGCGCTGGGGCGAGGTGCATTTCATATAATTTTGAGGATTGTGAAAACATTATATCTTTGTTCCCTTGTAAAAAATGTCTTATTTGTAGGTATTTATAATGATCTCTATGTGGAAGATGATATTTCTCCTTGATCGTAGAGAAAGACAATATTCCTTTCTCATACATATCCCCAACCAACAGGATTCCCAGTTACGAATCTGGAGGTCCGGGATACACATCTCCAAAGTCTCAATGGGGGTTTTAGAGAGCGCCAAATTAACAGTGTGCAGTTTATTGATTAGAATGCTCCACACTCCCAGCGCCGCTTCCACCATTGGTGGCAGATACATTTTTTATCATCTCTGGGGTTAGGCCCGGCAATGATATATGAAAAAAAAAAAACATGCAACATTTGGGGATTGAGATGTTTCTCAATTTCTATCCAATGTCTGTTTATCATTCCACATCAACCTCAATTGTTCAAATATGGCTGCCCTATAATACATCATCACTAAGGAACAGCCCAGTCCTCCCTCTTTTATTGGAATATTTAGTATATCTGCTTTAACTCTGTGCTGTTTTTCCTGCCATATGTAATTTACTATGAAACACAAACAAAAAACACAGTATGACAAACGTGCAAAAATACTCTGCTGTAAAAAATATATAACAGTCAGCAAGTGCTAGTAAAAAGATAACAAAAACAGGGTATTTAGTTAATACGTTTTTTGCAAAAAATGTATACTAAGCCACTCCACCAACGTCATGGTAACCCATCTCGGAGCAGTCCTATCTAATGTATTTAAAACCTGATCATGTGAACAGTACCTATATGAGAACCTATATAAACTGTGGAAACCCCCCACAAGTGACCCCATTTTGGAAACCAAACCCCCCAAGCAACTTAACTAGATGTGTGCTGAGCACTTTGAAACCCCAAGTGCTTCACAGAAGTTTATAACGTAGAACCATAAAAATAAAAAAAAAAAATCTTATTTTTTACACAAAAATTACATTTTTGCCCCCAATTTTTTATTTTCCCAAGGGTAACAGGAGAAATTGGACCCCAAAAGTTACTGTGCAATTTGTCCTGAGTAGGCTGATACCCCATATGTGGGGATAAACCACTGTTTGGGCGCATGGCAGAGTTTACAGCGGAAGGAGCACCGTTTGACTTTTTCAACGCAGAATTTGCTGGAATTGAGATCAGACGCCATGTTGCGTTTGGAGAGCACCTGATGTGCCTTAACAGTGGAAACCCTTCAATTCTAACTCCAACCCTAACCCTAACACACCTCTAACCCTAATCTCAACCCTAGCCCTAACCGGAAAATGGAAATAAATACATATTTTTACATTTTATTATTTTTCCCTAACTAAGGGGGTGATAAAGGGGGGTTTGATTTACTATTTACGGGGGGGGTTTATGTTTCGCAGCTGTCACACGCTAAGGCTACTTTCACACTAGCTGTTTTTTGCGCTGCGCCTCGTGCGCAATCCAAGCACATGCAAATAGCACATCAAACGTTTTGCACAGGGCTGTGGAGTCGGTAAGCCAAACCTGCGACTCCAACTCCGACTCAACTTCCCTTACACCGACTCAGACTCCGACATATATTGCTTATATTTAAGTGAAAAATTTATTGCAGTACAATGTGAACATCAGACATTTAATCATTTTTATGATACAATAATCAAGATATTTAGATAGAACATAATATATATATTTATTGGAATACAACTTTAGAACACAAAAACTGTAATAAATTGCAAATATGTAATATCGATTACATATATATATATTGTATGTGTGTATATATATATATATATATATATATATATATATATATCACACTATGTAATAAACTATGTAAGTGGCAAAAAACTTTTCAACAAAAACATACTAAAAAACATTTGTGCAGTCTATGAATTTGTTCTAAGAAATAGAATTGCCTCCATTAGATCCTTCTTCACAGATGACTTCAAATCTGACCTACTAGTTTTAAGGCTAGAGAATAACCTCTCTACTAACTTGGGTGGAGGCAAATCCATAACCACATGGGCAACATCTCTAACAATTTCCGGGTATAAAGGAATTGCCTCATGCACAGTCAGTTTTGATGAACGGTTGAATTTTTCTATTTCTTTGAGAGCAAGTGAAACATTTTGCTGAAATATGGTCAATCTGCTTGCTATAGGAGACGGAGTGAAATTTTTTTCCTTGCGGCAACGCTTTGCCTGCTCCATGTCATCCAAATACTTGTCAAAGTCAAACTCCTCATCTGATGAGGATGAAGATATGGCAGCAGTAGCACTGTCAGGACCCAAGTCCTCTTGCGCCTGGCAGTTCTCCTGTAGGCCATTCATCCTAACTGCTACCTCAGTCAGAGCTTCTTTTCCTTTAGTAAGCTGTTGATCATTAAGCAGCTGTTTAGCTGCCAGAAAAATTTTATTTTCCAATAGCGGTGTCTCTCTCCGTTTCATTGAAGCAGAAATGCCATCTACGATTAAACCTCCTCTTTGGGATAGGCAAAACAGCAAGTTCCTCCACTCCCTTATGAAAATGCCAGGAGTTAAATCCTCAGCTTGTAATTATTTAGTCACAGTAAATGGGTGATTAAGCAATTCCTTCAATTCAGCCACCTGTGTCCATTGACCTTCATTTAGGGTTACCTAAGGGTTCGCCATATCTATAAGAAACGGTTTCAGTTCAAGCAATCGCTCAATCATTAAATAAGTACTGCCCCACCGAGTGGCTTGATCGACAATTGCCCCTTTCCCAGCACGTCTCTTCAAGATGGAATCAATTTTAGGGGTTCTGGCGGCAATAACCAATTTCCTCACTTTTCCAGTCAGATTTCCAGCATGACCCTCTTGCAGACTATCTCTTATTGCCAGCTGCAGCGTGTGCACAACTTTCTCACTTTCTCCAGCTCGGGGCCCAAGAATCGGATCCTGTGCAGGGCAGGCACCCCTACCGCTCCTCTCTCTGGTGAAGACAGCAGAAGACAGGACAGAGGGGAGATTGCCCCCTGCAGTCTGGATCCGATGCTGGACGGGAGCACTGCAGCATACGAGTTTTGATAGGTGCGTGCCCCTGATTCTAGGGGGGTGCAGCTGCCCCCCCTGCCCCTCGCTGGCTACGGCCATGATTCTCATACAGCGTTTTTGCGGATCCGTTTTTTGCAGTAAAATGCAGTGACTCTGGGCATCCTAGCAAAGTCAATGGGTTTCAAGATATGACATTCAGACACATTGTTTTGTGAGGATCCGTTTTTCGGCTGAATGAGCATGTCAGTTTGTGTGGCTTTTTTCTAATCTGCTTTTGCTATTGAAAACATCTATGAGCTCAAAAACCTTTCAGGTGATGTGGTTTTTTAAAAAGCCGATCTGCTTTTGCAGCTGAAAAACGTATCCTCAAAAAAGTAGCAAAAACGCTGTGTGTGAATGTAGCCCTAGATCAGGAATAGAACAGCCATTTATAGGACATTTCATAACTTTCCCAAATTCCTATGAAAAAATATTCAGCACATTCTGCATTGAACTATTGTAACCAATTTATTATATATTTTAGGAGTCGGAGTCGGTCCATTTTATACCGACTCCCAACTCAGACTCCACGACTCCGACTCCACAGCCCAAACTGCAAAACCAGGGGAAGAGTCTTGAGGAGATCATTTGCATATTCCCAGTGCCTTCTGGGATAAGTGAAGAGTCTCCGCGAGCTCAACGATCACTGGGTTTTGGCCGTTGCAGCTGAAAAGAGGAAATCGGAAAACCAGGGGAAGAGTCTTGAGGAGATCATTTGCATATTCCCAGTGCCTTCTGGGATAAGTGAAGAGTCTCCGCGAGCTCAACGATCACTGGGTTTTGGCCGTTGCAGCTGAAAAGAGGAAATCGGAAAACCAGGGGAAGAGTCTTGAGGAGATCATTTGCATATTCCCAGTGCCTTCTGGGATAAGTGAAGAGTCTCCGCGAGCTCAACGATCACTGGGTTTTGGCCGTTGCAGCTGAAAAGAGGAAATCGGAAAACCAGGGGAAGAGTCTTGAGGAGATCATTTGCATATTCCCAGTGCCTTCTGGGATAAGTGAAGAGTCTCCGCGAGCTCAACGATCACTGGGTTTTGGCCGTTGCAGCTGAAAAGAGGAAATTGGAAAAACCGCGCGCCTGTCGGCCCGTGAAATTTGGCTCATCTTTCATCGTTTTTAAGAAATCTCAAGATGGAAGAGGCCAGGAGCCATTTGGTGAGCTGCATTTCTTGCTACATGTTCACAGATTTACCAGTGGAAAAGCCAAACTTCACATGCCACAAATGCAAACTTGTGTCCCTGTTGGAGGAAAAGTTGCAAAATCTCGAAGAGAGGTTAGCTACGTTGAAGATCATTAAGGAAGGTGAAGAGTTCTTGGATAGAGCAGAATTATCTCTTCATGTTACAGAAAGAGAAGAAATTCGAAGTGCACCTGAAGAAACAGAGGAATGGAGACATGTGACCCAGAGAAGCAGGAGGATCAGGAGGCAGTCAGCACCCATACTGCTCAGGAACCAGTACCAGGCTCTCACGCAGGAAAACGATGAAGAAATACATCAGGATAAGACTTTGCCAACAAACAGCAACCTTGTACGCCCTCAGAGTCCTCCTGGATGGAGAAAGAAAAATGTTGTGAAGAAGAAACGGAGAGTGGTGGTCATGGGGGATTCCCTGCTGAGAGGAACAGAGGCCGCTATCTGCAGACCGGATATAACTACAAGAGAAATGTGCTGTCTTCCAGGTGCAAAAATTAAAGATGTGTCTGACAGGATATCAGGACTCTTCAGACCTACAGATGACTACCCATTCCTGCTACTACATGTGGGGACAAATGACACCGCAAGAAACGACCTGGAAATCATCTGCAGAGACTTTGAAGACTTAGGCAAGAAAGTGAAAGAACTGGGAGCGCAGGTGGTCTTCTCTTCCATCCTCCCAGTGGATGGCCATGGAACAAGGAGGTGGAATAAGATTCTGCAGGTGAACAACTGGCTACGTCGATGGTGCCGTCAGCAACGATTTGGATTTCTGGATCACGGAGTGAACTACTTATACGATGGACTACTTGCTAGAGATGGGGTGCACCTTACGAAGACTGGAAAGCATGTATTTGGAAGTCGCCTTGCTACACTTGTAAGGAGAGCTTTAAACTAGAACAACATGGGAAGGGAAGCAAAAGACCAGAAAAAGCCATACACCTGACAAATGCTATTGAGAACTCTGCTATTAGAAGTGGAAAGGAAGAACAAAGACGAAAGAATCTAATTAATAAAAATATTGGAGAAAGAGAAACCAATCACAAACTAAAATGTTTCTATACTAATGCACAAAGCATGGGCAACAAACAAGAATTGGAACTACTAACACAGGAACAGAAATATGATGTAATTGGAATCACTGAAACTTGGTGGGACAATACACATGATTGGAATACAAGACTAGAAGGATACAACTTATTTGCAAGAAACAGACTTGATAAACGAGGAGGGGGTGTCGCATTGTATGTTCGAAACGCGTATATCTGCACAGAGATTGAAGCTTCAGAGACTGGGAGTTCTGTGGAAACTGTTTGGGTAAGAATACAAGGACAGAACAATGGAAAGGACACCATTGTAGGCATTTACTACAGGCCGCCTGTGCAAGCCGAAGATATAGATGAACTCTTTATGCATCAGATGGCCAAGTTCTCCAAAAAATATGACATAGTTGTCATGGGAGATTTCAACTATCCAGACATTTGTTGGGAATCTCTCTCAGGCAAAACTAACAGGTCAAGGAAATTCTTATCCTCTCTTGCTGACAACTTTATCTTCCAAAAGGTAAGGGAGAAAACAAGGGGAACTGCTACCTTGGATCTAATCCTTATAAACAGGGAGGAAATGGTTGAGGAGGTAAAAGTGGCTGGGACCCTAGGAGGTAGCGACCATGCTATTTTAGAATTTTGGATTACTAGAGGTGGAAGACCTGTGAAGACTCAGACGTCAAGGTTAGATTTCAGAAAGGCAGATTTTAAGGGATTCAGAAAGAGAATTGGAGGGATCCAATGGCTGGATATCCTTAAAGACAAAAATGTCCAGGAAGGATGGGAAATCTTGAAAAATGAAATTCTCAAAGCACAGTTGTTAACAATTCCGAAAAGAGGGAAGAATAGGAAGCATTTAAGGAAACCAGGATGGATGAACACAGAACTTAAGCACATGCTAAAAAGGAAGAAAAAAAGGTTTATAAAATGGAAAGAGGGAGGCATATCTAAAGAAGAATATAATGCTGTCTGCAGAACCTGCAGGGCACAAATCAGATTATCTAAAGCTGAAAATGAACTGAGGCTTGCAAGAGATGTCAAAAGCAATAATAAAGGATTTTGGGGATATGTCAAAAGTAAAAGAAAAGTCAAAGATGCTATAGGATTTTTACAGGATGAAAATGATGAAATGGTAAGACAGGATGTTGAGAAGGCTGAACTTTTAAATTCCTATTTTGCATCTGTTTTCTCTCAGAAAGGAAATGCAACATCAACTGTTATTCACTGTCCTATTAAGGGAATAGAAGAATCCAGGATATCTATAAACAGAAAGATAGTGAGGAAACACTTAGCTAACCTAAATGAATTCAAGTCTCCAGGTCCAGATGAATTACACCCCAGAGTACTGAAGGAGATAGCAGAAGAAATTTTTGAACCCCTCTCCATAATCTTTGAAAATTCTTGGAGAACAGGAGAAGTGCCAGAAGACTGGAGAAGAGCAAATGTTGTTCCTATCTTCAAAAAGGGGAAGAAGGTGGACCCAGGCAACTATAGGCCGGTGAGTCTGACTTCTATACCAGGAAAGATCTTTGAACAAATTATTAAACAACATGTATGTCAATACCTGGATAAGAATGAAGTGATTAAACAGAGTCAGCATGGGTTTCTAACTAATAAGTCATGTCAGACTAACTTAATTTCCTTCTATGACGGTATCACTGATTGGGTGGATCAAGGAAATGCTGTAGATATAGTATATCTTGACTTCAGCAAAGCATTTGACAAAGTCTCTCATACAATCCTTATTGAAAAAATGACTAAGTATGGAATGGACAAGGCAACTGTTAGGTGGATTCATAACTGGCTTAGTGATCGGACCCAAAGAGTGGTCGTAAATGGCTGCACATCCAGTTGGAAGAATGTCTCAAGTGGGGTACCACAGGGCTCTGTCCTGGGCCCTGTATTGTTCAACATCTTTATCAACGATTTAGATGAAGGAATTGAGGGTAAACTGATTAAATTTGCTGATGACACAAAGCTAGGAGGGATAGCTAATACTAGAGAAGAGAGAGAGAGGATTCAAAAAGATTTAAATAGACTGGAGAAGTGGGCAGCAACTAACAGAATGGTTTTTAACAGGGAGAAATGCAAAGTACTACATCTGGGCAATAAAAATGAAAAAAGCATATATAGAATGGGAGGAATAGGGCTAAGTGACAGCACATGTGAAAAAGACTTGGGTATACTAATAGATCGCAGACTGAATATGAGTCAACAGTGTGATGCAGCAGCAAAAAAGGCAAATGCAATTCTAGGATGTATTAACAGAAGCATACAGTCTAGATCACGTGAAGTCATTATTTCCCTCTACTCCTCTTTGGTCAGACCTCATCTGGAATATTGTGTCCAGTTTTGGGCACCACATTTTAAAAAAGACATCAACAAACTGGAGCAAGTTCAGAAAAGAGCGACCAGAATGGTGACCGGTCTGCAAACCCTGTCTTATGAGGAAAGGTTGCAGGATTTGGGAATGTTTAGTTTGCAAAAGAGAAGACTGAGAGGAGACTTAATAGCTGTCTACAAATATCTAAAGGGCTGTCACATTGTAGAAGGATCAACTTTATTCTCATTTGCACGAGGAAAGACTAGAAGCAATGGGATGAAACTGAATGGGAGGAGGCACAGATTAGATATTAGAAAAAACTTTTTGACAGTTAGAGTGATCAATGAGTGGAACAGGCTGCCACGAGAAGTGGTGAGTTCTCCTTCAATGGAAGTCTTCAAACAGAAGCTGGACAGACATCTGACTGGGATGATTTAGCGAATCCTGCTTTGAGCAGGGGGTTGGACCAGATGGCCCAGGAGGTCCCTTCCAACTCTACGATTCTATGATTCTATGATTCTATGATTCTTTTAGGTGCATGCATTTTAACCAGTTACTAGCCACGTTAACTCTTAAAACGCATGCTATTTTAAACGCAGGTGTGCGCATGTCCTAGCGCACGCCTGCAATCCCATACTGTAATGTGTTTTTTGGCACATTCCGTGCGCTAGCGTGCGCATGCGTTGTTTTGCAGCAGTTTGGCGCGCACAAAAATACAGCAGGTTGCGTCTTGCGCGCGTGGGCTCACCTGAAAAAAAAAACGCATGCGCACAAAAACGAGTACAAACGCGTGCATGCGCTAGACCATGCGCCCACAATGTTAAACATAGGGGCGCATGTGTAATAATATATGGACGGAGGGCACAGCCAAATTTGTCAAAAGTGGGTTCACCAAAGATATATTCACAGAAACATCATGCAAAAAACATAAAGGAAAAGCAATATATCTACATATGGGAACTCCACAGAAATGTAAAAAGGGTAAATTTTATTTATACATCAATATCTGACACATACACAAAACAGCAAAAGACATTAACCCCCCCCAAAAGAAATTCATGAAATGCTGGTTTTTGTTCATTCTGTGTCCCAAAAATCGGAATAAAAAGTGATCAAAAAATGTCACGCGCCCAAAAATGGTACCAATACAAACCGTCAACTCGTCCCGCAAAAGGTACCTCACATGACTCTGTGGGTCAAAATATGGAAAAATCATAGCTCTCAAAATGTGGTGATGCAAAAACTATTTTTAAAATGAAAAGCATCTCTTAGGCTGGTTTCACATTTGCGTTTTTTGGCGCAGCGCATTGTGCGCGTGCATACACATGAGCCATGCGCCCCCTATGTCATGCAAAAAAACAAAGGAAAAGCAATATATATATGGCAACTCCACAGAAATGTAAAACGGGTAAATTTTATTTATACATCAATATCTGACACATACACAAAACAGCAAAAGACATTAAAAACAGATTAAAAGATGCAAGAAAATTGCAATCATCTCAAATCATGAAATAATATGATATGATACTCCCACAGCAGAAAACCCCACATAACGATAATGACTGAGTAAGTATCAAACAAAACCACCTCAACATATTGGATATCACAAACAATATATATAAAGTAGTGTAGTCATAGATGGACCAAAAGGTCTGTGTATGTGAGGTATAAAAAAACCGTTATTCACAGCACCATATGAGCCAAAAAAAAAAAACAGGGCAAAAAGAGCCCACACAATAATTCAATACCAGACCCAGAAAGGAAAGCTTATAGACCCTGTAGATACATGGGGACCAAGCGATATTCAGCATGAAAGTATAATGCCAAAAAATGCTGGAAGCAGCTGGTGGGGTAGGGGAGTGGGGGGAGCAAGGCCCCAGACGTGACACCACACACTGTGTGGCTTCTTCAGAGGTGGATGAAGCGCTGTAGAATGTAACCCACAAGGCAGATGAACGCTGCATGGCCGCGGCCATCTTGTCAGTGTTACTCACAGGACAATAAAGTTTTTTGAAGAATAATGATGTCACCGGGCAAGATGAGCACCTGCGCAATCAAGACAGGGGAGACAAACAGATAGAGCGCATGCGTCCAGAGTGTGCCAGACATAGTATGGTGAATAATGTCACCGAGCATGATCAATGCCTGCTCAATGAAAGCAAATAAACAAACACCACATGTGTAGCCAGGGTATATAAGGCATGGTGTAATCATTGCTAAATTAATCAAATATTTAAACAGCAAATGAAATATAATGGCGCTATCAAATAAAATAAAATAAAAAGCGCCCGCACAGTAAAGGCACCTAAAGTAAGGCATATAAAGAAGGCGCCTATCTGAAGAAAAACAAAGATGGACTAAACGCATATATAATCGCATAAGATGTATATAGAATCCAAAAAAAACAAAATCAAAAAATAATAAAACTGGATTCACCCGTTGGTCTCCCATTCTAATCCCAACCCAGCCACACACTGCTTAGCAGATGACATCGGGCAGGAACACTAATGCACGGCCTATGAACGCCGCTGACATGAAAAGTCATAATCAGAAAAGACATGTTTAGAGATAATACACATGAGCATAATATCCTTAGCAAGGCATATGTTATAAGGTGAAAGCACATAACCATAGATGTTATACAGGATAGGCATATTTGAAAATGCTACACTGTTGTTAAACACCTAGCACATAAGGTGTAGGTATAGTATTAATAATGCCACCAGTGCTGCATATAGAAAAGACACCTATCTGGAATAAAGCACAAAAGCTGAACACATGTGTAATCACGTGAAACGGACCAAAAAAAAACCCCCCTTGACAGTTACCGAGTAAACTGTCAGCTCAGAAATAAGATATTACAGAATTTTTCAATATAAAGCACTTTTTGTATAAAAAATACAAAAGGCTAATAATAGATCCAAACCTGAGACGGTAAATGAAATCATCTGTCATATGTAGTATAGATCTTTCGTGAGTGGAGGCAGCATTACTCGATAGGGAAGAGACAGAAGAAACTGAAGGACTCCTAGTGGTAGATTAAAAAAGAAAAAAATGCCAGCTTACCCAGTTGGTTCAAAAGACAAGCTGCTATACTGTATAGGCTCTCAGCAACGGATAAATGACAGGAGCTCTTGCCAACAATAAATGCGAAAAGGAGATGAATCCAGCGAGCCAAGTTTGAAGTACATAAAAAATCTTTTTCTTTATTTCAAACGTAGATTAAAAATATTTATCCATAGCAGCATATTATAAATATAGGCAGAGATAGGAAAAATTAAGGCTGTAAAGCGCACGGCAAGACGCGTTTCGGCTAGACCTTTATCATTGCCATAATACACATTGCTATTTTGTCTGGGATATAAGAAGGAAAAGATCCTAAAGATAGGTGGTGCTATAGTTGATTAAGCGTTAATAGATCACACTTGTGGGCATCCACCTATAAGATTAACTGTTTAAAAACAAGTGTTAGGCTATGTGCCCACGTAGCGATTTTTAAGCGTTTTTGCCGCGATTTTCGGGGCGAAAACGTTTAAAAATCGTGTACAGAACGCCCCCCATGCATTCCTATGGCATTCCGCACATGCTGTGCTAATGCTACGCTTTTTTCCGCAGCGGAATCGCATCGCGGAAAAAATCGCAGCATGCTCATTCTTTTGTGCGGAATCGCAAAGAATTGCCGCGATTCTGCACCCATAGGAATGCATGAGAATCACTTACTTCCCGCATGTGGCTAAGCCCACCATGCAGGAAGTTAAGCGTCTCATGTGCGGTTGGTACCCACGGTGTGGAGGAGAGGAGACTGTCCTCCAGGCCCTGGGTACCATACCCCTGTAAAAAAAAGAATAAAAAATAAAAAATCGGGGTATATTTACCTTCCGATGTCCCGCGCTGCATTCCCGGCCTAGCGTTTCCAGTAATGCTTTGCGGCAAAGCCCTGTAATGACGTGGTCTCGCGAGATCACTATAGCAACGCGAGACTACGTCATCACAGGTCTCGCAAGACATTACTGGGAACGCTAGGCCGGGAATGCAGCGCGGGATGCCGGAAGGTAAATATACCTTGATTTTTTTTTATTTTTTTTGCATTTTAACATTCTATCTTTTACTATTGAAGCCGCATAGGCGGCCTCAATAGTAAAAACCTGGTCACACTTGTCAAACACTATGTTTGACGAGTGTGACCAACCTGACAATCACTTTCCAAGCGATGCTTCAAATCACTTGGAAAGTGCTTGAATATCGCGGCAAAATCGTGATCATAATCGTGGTAAAATCGCGGTGAAATCGCGCGGAAAAAAACGCGCGATTTCTGGGAAGGAGTCCGGTTTTTAGTGAGCGTTTTAAAACGCTACGTGGGCCCACAGCCTTAACCCTAACAAAAGCTAATACGCTAGAAGTAATTTTTCCATATTTTTTACAAATATTTTACAATACATGATATAAAAGAATGTATATACAGAGATTTTATTCTCAGGTTATCCTCCACAATACTTCTATAATTTAATTTTTGCTCAAAAAAATATATTTATGAACTTAAGACAGAGCAGGTTATAATTATTAACATAAGAATCATAATTTTAGGATTTTTAATAAATTCTAATTAAATCTTGTCTATTATTTAAGCCAATTGACATCCTAGTTTCCAAAGTAAAAATCCAAGCAGATTCTCTGTTAAGTAGTTTACGTTTTCTATCGCCCCATCTGGTAGACCGTGTTACTAACTCTATTGATTTAAACCTGAAACTATCAAAATTGCCAGAATGATATTGTGAAAAATGTCTGGAGACCGCTGATGGATTGAAGCTGGAGGGGTTAATAGCATCAGAAATGTGTCTTCTAATTCTTTTCCTCAGTTTTCCCATTGTACAACCTATATACTGTTTACAACATGATGTACAGTCAATCAAATATACTACGTAGGTGGAATTACAATTCAAAAAACTGTTAATAGGATATTCTTTGTTGCTATGGAATGAGGAAAATTTGTTGATTTTATGTGCATATTGACAACAAGTACATCTCTTATTTCCACATTTAAAAAACCCCTTTAATTTCAGCCAGGTGTCACTGGTTTCCAGCGAGGAATTCAAATACAGACTCGGCGATAGTTTATCCTGCAAAGTGGGGGCTTTTTATGATACATAAGTAATTTGGTTTTCTGCAATAATTTGTTTTAGTTTTGGATCCTGGCTTAACACTGGAATATATTTCTTTATAATAGAGACTATGTTGTTATACTGAAGACTACTGTATATGGAGTAGAAAAAAAATTTTTTTTATTATTTGGAAATTGTGATTTTTTTGTTGTTTTTTTATTTATTATTAAATCCTTTCTATCAATATCCTTGACTATTTTGGTTGCTCTCTGTAACATCCAATTTGGATATCCTCTATTTTTTAGTCTCATATTAACTAATTCCTGTGCATTTTTATATATTTTTGGATCAGTCGAATTTCGTTTATACCTTATAAGCTCTCCTATGGGGATGTTTTTTATCACATGTTGAGGATGGCAAGAATCAGCTGCCAGTAATGTATTTTTGGCAGTGCTTTTGCGGTAGGGGCTAATAAAGATTTTTTTATTATCATTTTCATCTAGCCAGATCTGCACAGATCTTTAAAGCCAGTAATGTGAACAGGGTGCAACTTCCTGATGAATTGTCCACCATTATAAAAAATCTGGAACATAAAATGAGCAAGGAAATAAAAACTTGGTGGAATCATAACTCTCTAAATGTATATCTTGAAAAGGAAATGATTCCCCGCGGACTAAGATTACGGAAAAAAGCTACAGCTCATTTCAGTGAGGAATTCCAGAGAAAATGGGAGGACATTCTCAGCACATGTTCCTTGAAGCTTATTCAACTGATTATCAAGGAGGAGGAAGTTCACCTAGCTTCCATACAGACAGATATCAAAGATCTTAAAAATGATCTGGCAAAATTTTCACAACATATGGACTTTCAAAAATTACAAGACAAAATGAAATCAAACTTGGTTAAATTGGAAAATTCTATTACAGATATTAAAAAAAGAAAGTTTGAAAGAGATCTGAAAGACTACAAAGAAAATAAAGTCTATAATTGGCAATCCTATCCACGCCCTACATTAAAGAAAAATCTGTATACACAGAATAGAAACAAAGTGACTTTTTCAGATGGGAATAAAAGTTCAGATTCCTCTTCATACAATTCTACAGAGGACACTTTGGATTCTTCATCTTTATTCGCTTCTATTGAAGAAAATGACGGCGTATACAATCCTGGAATACAACAAAGGACTTTTTATTCTAGAAAGGTTTCAAAAAACGGAGGAAAAGAGGCGGGCGGAAACACCATTGTGCCAGCAAGAAGAAATCTGCAAAGGAACAAAAATCGGAGGTATTAGATGTTCCTATATGGAACCTCTCTACTTATATATTAACGGAAGATCAAATTTCCTTGTTATCTAGAGGACTAGGCTATTGTCCGACGTATAACTTTGATTTGTATAAAACCTTGTTAAATGTTAACAAATTGGCACGCAATTTTACCATTAAATGTCATTTTTCTGATGATAATGTTACAAAGTTATATGATGATATGCCCATTATAGATGAAGATATCATGTTGTCCTATGAAGAACAAAAAACACTTTTGTCTGCAAAAAAACTACAATGTGAAAGCACAGATAGTTATATACATCTGAATTCAACCTTTCATACAAAAAATCCTCACTTTTATCCCCTGAAGTCACGTCCACCAGTCCTGGATTCTTTCCAGGAGCTGGTGGAAAGTGAACTTATAGAGCTGGATAAGGAAATTAGAAATAATCCTATAAATAGAAATAATTTATCTACAAAAGAAAGAATGGCTTTAAAGGATTTAATAAGTAATAAAGATCTGTTAGTAAGTGAGGCTGACAAAGGGGGAGGAGTAGTTATTCTTAATGCAGGATTGTATGAAAAGTTGAATTTATTAGACCTTGAGAATTCTCATGCCTATCAAGAAATATTCTATGATCCTACTATTGAATTTAATGGGGACCTTAAAGCATTGCTAGAGGAGGGCTTATTCAATGGGGCTCTAACACAGAGGTTATTTGACTATTTACATGTCACCTGTCCAATTGTTCCTATTTACCATTCCCTCCCTAAGGTCCATAAGGACGTATTTCCACCTCCACTACGCCCTATAGTGGCAGGTATTGGATCTTTGGGAGAGAGATTAGGAGAATGGGTGGATCATTACTTACAGCCTCTGGTGAAAGAAATCCCTAGTTACATCAGAGATACCTAAGCTTTAGTTACCATGATGGAAAATTTTGTATGGGAGGATCAATACTCCTGGATTACAAGTGATGTGGTTTCATTATATCCATCGATCCCTCATGGGGTGGCTATAGATTCCTTAATTTATCACTTAGAAACATTTAGTAATTACGCTATAGAAATCAAGGATTTTTTGGTAATGGCAGTAAGGTTTTTAATCAGTCACAATTATTTCTCTTTTAATAGCAGATTTTTTCTGCAGAAGACTGGAGTCAGCATGGGGGCCAAGTTCTCCCCGTCTCTGGCAAATCTAGTTATGGCCAGATGGGAGGAATTGGTCCTATATGCTGACTCCAACCTTTTTTCTAAAAGCCTGGTGTGGACAGGGCGTTATATAGATGACCTAGTCATTATATGGAAAGGAACACAGGAGGAAGCCTCCAGTTTTATAAACAGCATTAATGTGAATGATTTCAACTTAGCCTTTACACATTTTTGGAATAAAAATTCAGTGAATTTTCTAGATGTCACATTAACAGCAGGTATAGATGAAAATGATAATAAAAAAATCTTTATTAGCCCCTACCGCAAAAGCACTGCCAAAAATACATTACTGGCAGCTGATTCTTGCCATCCTCAACATGTGATAAAAAACATCCCCATAGGAGAGCTTATAAGGTATAAACGAAATTCGACTGATCCAAAAATATATAAAAATGCACAGGAATTAGTTAATATGAGACTAAAAAATAGAGGATATCCAAATTGGATGTTACAGAGAGCAACCAAAATAGTCAAGGATATTGATAGAAAGGATTTAATAATAAATAAAAAAACAACAAAAAAATCACAATTTCCAAATAATAAAAAAATTTTTTTCTCTACTCCATATAGTCTTCAGTATAACAACATAGTCTCTATTATAAAGAAATATATTCCAGTGTTAAGCCAGGATCCAAAACTAAAACAAATTATTGCAGAAAACCAAATTACTTATGTAGCAAAAAAAGCACCCACTTTGCAGGATAAACTATCGCCGAGTCTGTATTTGAATTCCTCGCTGGAAACCAGTGACACCTGGCTGAAATTAAAGGGGTTTTTTAAATGTGGAAATAAGAGGTGTACTTGTTGTCAATATGCACATAAAATCAACAAATTTTCCTCATTCCATAGCAAAAAAGAATATCCTATTAACAGTTTTTTGAATTGTAATTCCACCTACGTAGTATATTTGATTGACTGTACATCATGTTGTAAACAGTATATAGGTTGTACAACAGGAAAACTGAGGAAAAGAATTAGAAGACACATTTCTGATGCTATTAACCCCTCCAGCTTCAATCCATCAGCGGTCTCCAGACATTTTTCACAATATCATTCTGGCAATTTTGATAGCTTCAGGTTTAAAGCAATAGAGTTAGTAACACGGTCTACCAGAGGGGGCGATAGAAAACGTAAACTACTTAACAGAGAATCTGCTTGGATTTTTACTTTGGAAACTAGGATGCCAATTGGCTTAAACAATAGACAAGATCTAATTAGAATTTATTAAAAATCCTAAAATTATGATTCTTATGTTAATAATTATAACCTGCTCTGTCTTAAGTTCATAAATATATTTTTTTGAGCAAAAATTAAATTATAGAAGTATTGTGGAGGATAACATGAGAATAAAATCTCTGTATATACATTCTGTTATATCATGTATTGTAAAATATTTGTAAAAAATATGGAAAAATTACTGCTAGCGTATTAGCTTTTGTTAGGGTTAACACTTGTTTTTAAATAGTTAATCTTATAGGTGGATGCCCACAAGTGTGATCTATTAACGCTTAATCAACTATAGCACCACCTATCTTAGGATCTTTTCCTTCTTATATCCCAGAAAAATAGCAATGTGTATTATGGCAATGATAAAGGTCTAGCCGAAACGAGTCTTGCCGTGCGCTTTACAGCAGTAATTTTTCCTATCTCTGCCTATATTTATAATATGCTGCTATGGATAAATATTTTTAATCTACGTTTGAAATAAAGAAAAAGATTTTTTATGTACTTCAAACTTGGCTCTCTGGATTCATCTCCTTTTCGCTAGTGGTAGATTGTATGTTATCTTCCCCAGATAGCTTGCTTTGCCAACGAAACACTTTTTTCTGACTGTAATCTTGTAAGTCACATTGGTATTTTTTCATTTTGTTTTTACTGATCTGTTGTTCCCATTTTTCCAGGTCTTGATTAAGATCCTGATAAAATTTATCCAAAATCTCTTTAGATAATTTAGCAGCCAGCTCAATTTGTAAGCTATCGAGTTCATCATCAATTTCTTTCAAAAAAGCAATGTTTTTTTTTATTAATGATTTCCATGAAAGAAAAAGAGCATGCTGAGGAAACACACTGCAATTTAGAAATTAATTCAATATCATCCAAACCAAAAGTCGGATATAGCTGTATACGAAAGCCACGAGGAATGATCATTTGTTTGATGTAATTGTCTATAGATGTTTTTGTCCACCATATTGTTTTTTTATTTGTCAATTTTTTATATTTTGACATTAGTCCCTTTTCATCATTCTGGGTATCATTAAAATTAGCAAAAATACTCTGTTTAAATAGATCAGACGTTTTATCCTGCCAAGCTTTTTATTTGGCTTTAAAATCCATTTTAGGGGATCAAACTGTTGTAAAACAGAACATACAAATTAAATACAAAAATTCCCCATTATTAGCACAAAGCACTAAAGCACGTTATAATCAGCACTCCAACCTGTGTAATGATTGCATGTAACACCCTTATTAGGGAATACGCATTATTTGAACAGGTTTGTTTGCTATCTATTTGCACTATGTTGAAAAACTGCAATATTTGCTGAGGAAGTCATTTCTTTATTACGGTTTCAATGTACTATTTGAGATAATATTGTGTTAATGTCAGCTGCACCCTGCATTAGCATTTATGCTCTGTTTATGACTAATTTGAATAAAATATACTTTGCTTGGAAAACTCCATTTGATCTCAGGTTGTGCTTAATAGTTCACATATGAGAATTTTGTTGGTATTGCATTTCTAGTGAGTTGAGCTCTTGATTCATACTTCCCAGTGTACGGGGAATTTTGTATTTAATATATAGAGGGTGTAGATGTAAAAAACCCTAAGACAAGTGCCATCCCAAAAAAAGGTGAGGGGATATGGCCAAAGTAACATTAATAAAGCATAACTAAAAAGAATAACAATGATAATCCAAAATTGCACTAAAGCTGACCATGTACACTCCAGTACATCCTGTGATGTTTCCAAAACGGCACAATAATGCACCAATCAAAAGGTAACATAATCCCATAAATAATCAAGGACTGAAAAGTTGGTGCTTCAATCAGTTAGATTTTCAAAGTCCAAGAAATGTCGTTGGGCCATAATGAGGCCATAAGAAAGATCCAAAGAAAATTGTTCAGCCATGGATGGTAGAGAAAATTGAGATGAAACTCCAAAGTTGCAGTGACCAATTGCTCACTTTCCAAATGAAAATCCATTTGTTTTTTCTTCAGATAGGCGCCTTCTTTATATGCCACTTACTTTAGGTGCCTTTACTGTGCGGGCACTTTTAATTTTATTTGATTAGCGCCATTATATTTCATTTGCTGTTTAAATATTTGATTAATTTAGCAATGATTACACCATGCCTGATATACCCTGGCTACACATGTGGTGTTTGTTTATTTGCTTTCATTGAGCAGGCATTGATCATGCTCGGTGACATTATTCACCATACTATGTCTAGCACACTCTGGACGCATGCGCTTTGTTTGTCTCCCCTGTCTTGATTGTGCAGGTGCTCATCTTGCCCGGTGACATCATTGTTCTTCAACAAATTTTATTGTCCTGTGAGTAACACTGACAAGATGGCCGCGGCTATGCAGCGTTCATCTGCCTTGTGGGTATTAGTCCTTGATTTAGTTAATTAAGTATCATGTGTGACTGCACTAATATATATATATATATATATATATATATATATATATATATATATATATATATATATATATATATATATATATAATATATAATGGCACATGCATTCCTACAGCGCTTCATCCTGACACACGTGTGGGGCCTTGCTCCCCCCACTCCCCTACCCCACCAGCTGCTTCCAGCATTTTTTGGCATTATACTTTCATGCTGAATATCGCTTGGTCCCCATGTATCTGCAGGGTCTATAAGCTTTCCTTTCTGGGTCTGGTATTGAATTATTGTGTGGGTTCTTTTTACCCTGTTGATTTTTTTTTTTGGCTCATATGGTGCTGTGAATAACGGTTTTTTTACACCTCACATACACAGACCTTTTGGTCCATGTATGACTACACTACTTTATATATATTGTTTGTGATATCCATTATGTTGAGGTGGTTTGTTTGATACTTACTCAATGTCATTATCGTTATGTGGGGTTTTTCTGCTGTGGGAGTATCATCATATCATTATTTCATGATTTGAGATGATTGCAATTTTCTTGCATCTTTTAATCTGTTTTTAATGTCTTTTGCTGTTTTGTGTATGTGTCAGATATTGATGTATAAATAAAATTTACCCTTTTTACATTTCTGTGGAGTTGCCATATGTATATACTGTATATTGCTTTTCCTTTTTGTTTTTTGCATGACATAGGGGGCGCATGTGTATGCACGTGCACAATGCGCTGTGCCAAAAAACGTGAAACCAGCCTAAGAGATGCTTTTTATTGTAAAAATAGTTTTTGCATCACCACATTTTGAGAGCTATAATTTTTCCATATTTTGACCCACAGAGTCATGTGAGGTCTCATTTTATGCGGGACGAGTTGACATTTTGTATTGGTACCATTTTTGGGCATGTGACATTTTTTGATCGCTTTTTATTCCAATTTTTGGGACGCAGAATGAACAAAAACCAGCATTTCAAGAATTTCTTTTGGGGGGGTGCGTTTACACCGTTTCGCATCCGGTAAAATTGATAAAGCGGTTTTATTCCTCGGGTCAGTATGATTACAGCAATACCTCATTTATGTCTTTTTTTATGTTTTGGCACTTTTATGCAATGAAAACAATTTTATATAAAAAATAATTATTTTGTATCGCTTAATTCTGCGAGAAATAACTTATATTTTTTCGCTGATGATGCCGTGTGGCAGCTCGTTTTTTGCGGGACAAGATGACGTTTCAGCGGTACCATGGTTATTTATATCCGTTTTTTTGATCCGCGTTATTGCACTTTTTGTTCTGCGGTATGATGATAAAGCATTGTTTTTTTCTTTGTTTTCATTTTTTAAGGGGTTCACTAAAGGGGTTAACTAGGGCGGGTCGTTACGGATGCGGCAATACTAAATATGTGTACTTTTATTGGTTTTTTTTTTTATTTCCAAAAAATGAATTAGGGAATATTTTTTTTAAATAATTGTTGGATTTTTTATAAATTATTTTTTACACTTTTTTACTTTATTTTATTGTCGGGGGGGGGGGGAAATCATTGTGAAATGTCAGTGATTTGACAGGCGCTGATGCAGGCTTTCTCGTGCCTGCTCTCAGCAGGCACTGAGGAAGCCGCCTCCCTGCAGGCCCCCGGATCCAAGATGGCCGCGGGGGCAGGGAAGGAGACCGTCGGAGCAGCGTGTTCTCAAGGAACCACGGAGGGAGCCCCTTCCCTGCCTCCCTAATCCCCCGGTACACTGTGATCATGTTTCATCGCAGTGTGCCAGGGGTTAACGTGACGGGGGCGGTCCGTGACCTCCTTTGACACATAGTGCTGGGTGTCAGCTGTGATAATCAGCTGACACCCGGCAGCGATCAGCGGCGCCCCCCCCTGGGAGCGCCGCTGATCGCTGAGACGTACTATCCCATCTTCGGTCATAGGGGCCCGGGTACCGTGGACGGGATAGTGTTGTGAATTCCCTTGCTCGGAGTTCTGAGCCGAAACTCCCTCTGCTCCCTCTGGTGGTTGCTGAGAGTAGTGGAGCTGGCCAGGTGGATGGAAGTTCCCCACCTGACGACGATAATTGGAAACCTGGGATTACTGGCTGGGAGCATATAATTGAGCTGGCTGCTCTTGGAGGTTGCTGGTGATTTCCTCAGTGTGCATTTGGAGCTCTTTTGTCCCCTGTCTTCTCTGCATGGTGAGTGATTCTTTTGCTAATCCTTTGCATTTAATCTGGTTGTCTTTTTTTTTGCTTTTTGCTTTGCTGCTAGGGTTCAGCGTGCTCCCTGCTGGGTGCAGCACTGGGCCCTGCTTCATATGTTGAAGCTTATTTAGTCCCCTGTTATGTTAGTATCTTTTTGCTTTGCTGCCAGTTTATACCAGAGTGCTGATCTAGCGAGGGTGAGATCGTGTGATCTCAGGTTTTTTTGTATATCAGTAGTGTTGGACTTTTTCAGGGTTTTGTGCGTGATTGCAGACAGTATCTTTTCTATCCTGTCCTGTCTAGACAGCTTGGGCCCCACCGTTTGCTCAGTCTGTTCGCTGTCTGTGTTTGTGTCTCATCTTGTCTCACCGACAATATATTTTTGGGGGCTGTCAATTCCTTTGGGGGATCTGCTCCGGGGCAGTTTAGATTTCATCTTTCTGTCTTTAGGCTTACTTAGTCCTCCGGCTGTGAAGAAGCGTCTAGGGCATCGTAGGAACGCTCCACGGCTACTGCTCGGTGTGCGGATAGGATCAGGGGTTTGCAATCCGCTTAGTTACCAACCTCTCTGGTCTTCTGGTGGCTTAGCCTGTCCCTGCCTTCCTCCTCGGTGACCCATTCATAACAGGATAGTACGTCTGATGTCAGAAAGAGGTTAATACCAGCTATCCCAGGGTGTGATCTGATTTTTTTCAGCTAAGGGTTCGATTATTAATGCAAATATTAGAGGAGAGAGTGGGTACCCCTGCCTCGCTCCATTAGTGATATCAAATGTATCTGACATCATTCCAGAAATGAGAACTGACACTGACGGGTTAGAATATAGAGGAGTCATCACTAGGAGTATATTACCGTCAAACACAAATCTGGACAACACTTCGAACAAAAACATCCAATGCACTTGATCAAACGCCTTTTCAGCATCTAAAGAGAGGAGCATAGAGGGGGTCTGCCTCTCTCTGGCTACATGTATGATATCAATCATCCTCTTCGTACCATCGTCTGTCTAGACTTAACATATCCCAATTGTTTTTTTAGGCACTAAGGCCGGGAATATTTCTGAGATCCTATTACCTAGGATTTTGGAATAAATTTTAAGGTCTGTGTTAAATAATGAAATTGTCGTAAAATTGACGGTTCGGTCAGGGAATTTTCCTGGTTTGGAGATGGGTATAATTGATGCCTGAATCATCTCTTCTTTAATTTTCCCGGTTTGCATAAAACTTTGGAAAATTGATGTCATATGAGGAGTTAGTATATCTTGGAATATTTTGAAGTATTCACTCGTTGGACCATCAGGGTCAGGGAACTTATTATTTTTCATTCCTCTAATTGTTTGCTGTATTTCTGCTAAGGATATTGGTGGATTGAACATATGTAATGTGTCTTCCAGTATATTAGGAAGTTTTACGCTCTCTAAGAACTGATTTAAAAGTTTGGAAGTGGGTTGTAGTATTGCGGTATTTTCCTCCAGATTATAGAAGGAGGAATAGTAGTGTGAGAAGATGTTAGTGATTTCCTTAGGGTTATTCATTATATCTTTTTGGTTGTCCTGTATGTGGGACAATCTTTCTTTGGTCATTTTAGCTTTAATTTTGTTGGCTAAAATTTTGTCCGCTTTGTTTCCTTGCCAATATTTGGCTTTATTTCTCCGCAGATAGTGCTCATATTTGTGTTGGAGCAGTAGGTATAGTTCATACCTTAGTTTCTGTAATTTTTGGAAGATTGTGTTTGTTGGGCTATGTTTGTGCGGCTATATTTTGGTTTCCTCTATTTGGCGTAGCCTTGCTTTTTTATATTGGGACGCTATTTGGAGCAGTTTACCCCAGATGTAGGCCTTGTGGGCGCACTATACTGTAGATACGGACAAATCAGGTGTGTCATTAATTGTGAAATATTCTGTTAGCGCGTCCTGTAGCTGGTGCCAAATTGTATGGGATGTAATTAGATATTTATATATACAAAGACTCCGGAGGGCACCACTGAATAATGGATGCGGATCTACCAGCAGTCAGTATACACAGAAACTGAAAAGTTAATAGAAAAAAGCTACTGACCAAAAATCACAATAATCCAAAAATCAATCTATCTGAATGGACCACAGTGCAACAATAAATGAAAGATATGCATAATGCAGGCAAAAAAAGCCACGAGAATGAACACAATAGGGCACTATGCAAAGGTGTAATGCAAGAGGGTTAAACAACCAGTATGAAATATGGCAGACATAATGTGGCCCAAAAGGCTGAAATAACAAAGATTGAATCCTGCCTGCATAATCTCTGTGTGATACCACTTACATGGGAGGAGCTTGTGGAGTGCCCGACGCGTCTATTGAAATAAATAGACAAAGCAGCAAATCACAATGAGGTGATTATTATAGGGGACTTCAACTACCCCGACATAGACTGGGAAACTGAAACATGCGTATCTCAGAAAGGAAACCAATTTCTGTCAGTGACCAAGGATAATTATCTGTCACAACTTGTGCAGGGCCCAACTAGAGGGACAGCCCTTCTGGACTTAATTTTAAGCAACAGGCCAGATAGAATAACAGAAGTACGAGTCGATGGGCACCTAGGGAACAGTGACCACAATATAATACAATTCCACTTGTCCTTCAGTAAGGTGCCCTGGAAGGGGGTTACGAAAACGCTGAATTTCAGGAAAGCAAAGTTTGATCAGCTTAGAGAGAACCTTCGCCGAATTGATTGGGACAATGTCCTCAAAAATAGGAGCACAGAAAATAAATGGGAAATATTTAAATCAGTTTAAACACCCACTGCGAGCTAGCCATACCGTACAGAAATAAAAGGGCTAGGAACAGGAGAACACCAATGTGGCTAAATAAGGATGTAAAAAGGGCAATAAATAACAAGAACAAGGCATTTAAGAAGCTAAAACAAGAAGGCAATGAAGAAGCATTAAAAAGTTATAGAGAAAAAAATAAAATGTGTAAAAAACAAATACATTTAGCAAAAGTGGAAACTGAGAGACTCATTGCTAAGGAAAGTAAAACAAACCCCAAACTATTCTTTAATTATATAAATAGTAAAACGATTAAAATTGATGGTGTCGGCCCTTTAAAGAACAATGAGGGTGAAATCATGGAGAGCGATGTGGGAAAAGCAAATGTTTTAAATACTTTTTTCTCAACAGTGTTCACACAGGAAAAGGATTTGCCAGGGGAAATGCAGAGTGATAATGTAAACTCCCCATTAAGTATTACCTGCCTAACACAGGAAGAAGTGCAGAACCGCCTTAGTAGGATTAAAATTGACAAATCACCAGGCCCTGATGGCATTCACCCTCGGGTATTAAGGGAGTTAAGTAATGTGATAGACAGGCCTCTATTCCTTATACTTAAAGACTCTATAGAAACAGGGTCTGTTCCTTTTGATTGGCGGCAAGCAAATGTGGTACCAATATTCAAAAAGGGGTGTAAAAGGGAACCTGGAATCTATAGGCCGGTAAGCTTAACATCTGTTGTGGGTAAAATTTTTGAAGGGTTTCTAAGGAATACCATTATGGAATATCTCAATGTTAATAAATGTTTAACTCCATATCAACATGGATTTATGAAGGATCACTCCTGTCAAACCAACCTGATCAGCTTCTATGAGGATGTAAGCTCTCAAATGGACCAAGGAGAATCATTGGATGTCATTTATCTCGACTTCTATAAAGCATTTGACACTGTCCAACATAAAAGATTGGTAAGTAAGATGAGAAAGCTTGGGCAAGGGGAAGATGTGTGTAGATGGGTAGGTAGCTGGCTTAGTGATAAAAAGCAAAGAGTGGTTATTAATGGTACATACTCAGATTGGGCCAGGGTTACTAGTGGGGTACCACAGGGTTCTGTATTGGGCCCCCTAATATTTAATATATTTATTAATAATCTAGTGGATGGCTTACACAGTAAAATATCAGTATTTGCAGATGATACAAAACTATGTAAGGTAGTTAACACAAAGGAGGACAGTTTGCAACTACAGACAGATTTGAGTAAATTGGAGAATTGGGCTGAAAAATGGCAAATTAGGTTTAACACAAGTGTAAGGTTATGCACATGGGAAGGAGAAACAGATGCTATAATTACTTACTAAATGGGAAACTGCTGGGGAAATCAGACATACAAAAAGACTTAGGCATCTTAGTCAATAAGAAGCTAAATTGGAGTGCCCAGTGTCAGGCAGTTACCACCAAAGCAAATAGGGTCATGGGATGCATTAGAAGAGGTCTGGGGACACGAGATGAAAACATAATTCTCCCTCTGTACAAATCACTCGTCAGACCACACTTGGAGTATTGTGTGCAATTTTGGACGCCGGTGCTCAAGAAAGACATTACTGAACTTGAAAGGGTTCAAAGGCGGGCTACTAAAATGCTAATTGAAGTTGGTTCACTACAATACCCAGAAAGGATATCAAAATTAGGTCTATTTACTCTAGAAAAGAGATATATTAGGTCTCCCCTAAGTCTTATGTACAAGTATATCAGAGGGCAATACAGAGATCTCTCCAATGAACTGTTTGTACCAAGGACTGTGACAAGAACAAGGGGGCATTCTCTTCGTTTGGAGGAAAGACAATTTCTGCACCAGCATAAAAGAGGGTTCTTCACGGTAAGAGCAGTGAGACTCTGGAATTCTCTTCCTGACGAAGTGGTGATGGCCAACTCACTCAACTAATTTAAGAAAGGAATGGATGCTTTTCTTGTGAGTAACAGTATAGAAGGTTACAAATAACATAATATTATAGGTAGATGGTTGGACCCAGCTTAGGGGAAGGAACTGTGGGTTTTTTGCCTTCCCCAGGATCAACAATGCAGAACAGCTGCACTAAAAATAGGCTGAACTAGATGGACATAAGGTCCTCCTTCAGCCTTCAAAACTATGTAACCATGTTATATGGTTGTTGTCCTTCTGTTACCAATAAAATTTGCAATTTTTTTCTATTAACTTTTCATGTAATTAGATACAGTTGTGGCCAAAAGTATTGACACCCCTGCAATTCTGTCAGATAATATTCAGTTTCTTCCTGAAAATGATTGCAAACACAAATTCTTTGGTACTATCTTCATTTAATTTGTCTTAAATGAAAAAACACAAAAAGAATTGTCCTAAAGCCAAATTGGATATAATTCCACGTCCTTCAGTATGTACAGGTATTCATTATGCAAACTAGGGGGCAGGTCAATGAAGGATCAGTGACTTGTCAGCAGTCTGCATTATGAATAGCTACATCCAAAAAATGTCCAAACAAATATCTAAGGCACTTCAATAAACAAGTAATCCAATGCTTACTTATGTACACCCACTAGCCACAAGAAGAGAACCATATTAATAAAATAATATATAAAGATTTACTTATTTAAAATGCAGAACAAGGCATAAAACACTAAATAACAGTGTCCATCAGGGGGGCCAGACCCCACAACACCATACTCCCTAGAGTATTAACTGTATAGACTACAAAGGCGTAGTATAAGGCAAACCCTTAATGACCCCGGAGCTTTTTTTGATTTTTCGTTTTTCACTCCTCTTCTTTCCAGAGCCATAACTTTTTTTAATTTTTCCGTCAATATGGTCATGTGAGTAGTTATGAGCGAACGTGCTCACCACTGCTCGTTACTCGCCCGAGTGTCACTGCACTCGGTGTACGCGGCGAGCACTGAGTATTTCCAGGATTACTCGGCACATTTTTTGTTGTGGTTTCTCCTTGCCAGCTCATATCTGTGCGTGCTGAATTTTTTGCCAGTTTACTGCTTTCTTCTCTTTTTGCCTGTCTGTCAGTTTTGGTTAAATAAAGCAGTATTTAGGCCAAAAAAACATACAGGCCACACTTTTTTTTGTTGTGCTATCTCCGTGCCAGCTCATATCTGTGTGCTCAAAGTTTGGGCAGTTTACGTTGATTTCCTTTTTTTGGCCTGGCTGTCACAGCAGTATATCCAGCAGTCTTTTGTATCCAAAAAAATTTAAAAAAAATTATTTCAGTCTGTTACCTCAGGCTGAGGCCTGGTGTGTCTGTGATGGAAAATTCTTTGCTTTGCAGGCACACTTATCACATCTAATTTTTCTCCCAAGAAACCCATTTGTATTGAGCTTTTCAAATATTTCAGTAGTCCATTTAAAGTGGGCAAGGCAAGGGATGGGGAAGTGGACGTGATGGTGCATGCAGAGGGCGAGCCCGTGGTCAAGCTAAAAGTGGGCTACAGCAAAGACCCACATCTTCGCGCTCGACCTTCCTGTCCCAGTTTCTAGGGGACCGCACCACACCACTATTCAATCCAGAGCAGTATGAAATGGTTGTTCGTTGGATAGCGGATAATGCTTCCAGTCACTTAGCCACCACCATGTCTTCCACACGGTCAAGTCTGAGTAGCTGTGAGTGTGGACCAGATATTACTCACCCTGATCCTCTTTCCCCCCGCCATGCCGAGTGCCATGAGACAACTGATACCACACTTGGACACTCCGAAGAGCTGTTCAGTTATCCATTTGGAGATTCGTGCCTCTCATCTGCTCCATTTGAAGCAGGGCAAGATGATACTCCATGTAGCAATGCACAAATCTTAGAGCAGCCACGGTCACAAGAGGTGGACGATGATGAGACACAATTGCCGGATAGTCAGATGAAGGAGCAGGGTTCGGATGTGGAAGACGAGGTGGTGGATGACAGTGACTGACCCAACCTGGCAGGAGGACATGCAGAGTGAGGACAGCAGCACACGTGGGGAAGGAGGCATATCACCCCAACAGGCAGGAAGAAGCAGTGTGGTGGCCGCAGACAGAAGGCGTGCATCCGTTCCCCGTACCACAAACAGGACGGAAGTTGCCATTCCTTCTGTTAGATCTTCCCCAGTCTGGTTAAAGTCTCTGCTGATAACCCCAAACAGGCCATTTGCAGCACTTGCCATGCCCGCATCAGCAGGGGTAGCAAAACTACCAGCCTGACCATCACCAGCATGATTAGGCACATGGCAGCAAAGCACCCGACTTTGTGGGCCGAACCCCAGGCTCCAGGAACACTGTCTGCAGGTGACAACCCTGCTTCTTCCACTGTTTCGCGTCCAAGCCAATTCCCAGTTCACCGTGTCTGTGAAGATGCCTCGGGCCCTGAACCTGTTGTTGCCCACAGTCAACCAGCACCATCATCAAGCACGTCCTTGTCCCAGCCCAGCTTTCAGTTGTCTATACCCCAGTCATTGGAACGCAAGCGGAAATACGCAGCCAATGCCCCAGCCACAGTACTTTATTCACACATTTCTCATCTTTTGCACTCCAAATGTTGCCTTTTAGGCTCGTTGAGACGGAAGCTTTCCGCAACCCGATTTTGGCGGCCGTTCCAAGGTACTCTGTCCCAAGTCGCCACTATTTCTCCCGTTGTGCCATACCGGCATTACACCAGCATGTGTCCCACAACATTACCTGTGCCCTCAACAATGCTGTTACTGGGAAAGTCCACCTAACCACGGATACGTGGACAAGTGCCTCTGGGTAGGGACTGTACATCTCACTGACGGCACACTGGGTTAATATAGTGGAAGCTGAGACCCTGTCGGACCTTGAGATGGCACACATCCTCCCCACGACGAGGATTGCGGGCCCTACGTCAATCAGGGTTGCCCCCACAATCTACAGCTCCTGCGTCTCCTCCTCTTCTTCAGCTTCCATCTCTGAAATGAACACATCAGTCAGAAGCTGGAAGCACTGCAGCACTGCCGCAGCCAAGCGGCACCAGGCTGTGCTGAAGCTAATCTGCATAGGTGACAAACCGCACAATGCAGAAGAGTTGTGGACAGCGCTGAAAGAGCAGTCAGATATTTGTCTGACACCGCTGAACCTACAGCCAGGCATGGTCGTGTGTGGTTTAGAACAATGAAGAAAGGAATGTCCGGCTCCACGATGTAGTGGAAACATAAATCCTTCACTTAATCCATTTCAAGGTGAGGTTAAAAGGCCAGCATAAAAAAACAAGGCTTGCGTTCAACGCGTTTCTGGTGACTTCGCACCCTTAATCATGATACACAGCTTTGTTACAAATAGATCTTATATACTATGTCCGGTCGACACACCGGTAAAATAATTAGCACACAATGAGTGAATGACATGTGAGACAGACAGAATTAAAATCATTAACGAAATCTTAGATTATACATGACAAGATGTGCGATTTAACCATCTACAAGTAAATAAAAGATTTTTGTTTTAAGTTACATCCTTTATGTCTTATCATTTTTACAGAAATTATTTATATAAGACAAAGGAAGGAAGAGAAGAAGTTCCCTTTTATTTATGCACAAAACAGAAAATTTCCCTGTAATGTGAATATCCCACAGGAAACACGTGCGATTTTAAAAAAAAAATATGCAACAGATCATAGCAATATAAACTGCACCCTTTTCGAATTTCACTATAATGTGAATATATCACAGAAAACACATGCAATTTTGAAGAAAGTTGAGCAGCAGATTGCACCAGTATAAACCACACCCTTTTCAAATTTCCTTTTCTTGAAGAAAAGAATTTTTTATATATTTTTTTTTTCTATTATTGGAATAAAAAAATGATGGATAATTTTTTTTATGTACAAATGCACTAATTGGAATACCAAAACAAAAAACAAAACAGATTCATAATCCAATAAATTCATAGCCAAAAATGAGATACTACATATTAATCCTTGGTTTATTTTTAGAGTTTTTCTATAATTTATTCTTTTTTTTATTTTTTTTAGGGTAACCTAAATTTATTAAATTAATAGAAAAGCATAATGTCTTGTTTTGTTTAACCCCTTCATGACCCAGCCTATTTTGACCTTAATGACCTGGCCATTTTTTGCAATTCTGACCAATGTCCCTTTATGAGGTAATAACTCAGGAACGCTTCAACGCATCCTAGCGATTCCGAGATTGTTTTTTCGTGACATATTGGGCTTCATGATAGTGGTATATTTAGGTCAATAATTTTTGCGTTTATTTGTGAAAAAAATGGAAATTTGGCAAAAATTTTGAAAATTTTGCAATTTTCAAATTTTGAATTTTTATTCTGTTAAACCAGAGAGTTATGTGACACAAAATAGTTAATAAATAACATTTCCCACATGTCTACTTTACATCAGCACAATTTTGGAAACATTTTTTTTCGTTAGGAAGTTATAAGGGTTAAAAGTTGACCAGCAATTTCTGATTTTTACAACAAAATTTACAAAACCATTTTTTTTAGGGACCACCTCACATTTGAAGTCACTTTGAGGGGTCTATATGGCAGAAAATACCCAAAAGTGTCACCATTCTAAAAACTGCACCCCTCAAGCTACTCAAAACTATATTCAAGAAGATTATTAACCCTTCAGGTGCTTCACAGGAACTAAAGCAACATGGAATGAAAAAATGGACATTTTAATTTTTCCAACCAAAATTTTATTTTAGCATCAGTTTTTTCATTTTCACATGGGTAACAGGATAAAATGTATCCTAAAATTTGTTGGGCAATTTCTCCTGAGTACACTGATACCTCATATGTGGTCATAAACCACTGTTTGGGCGCACGGCAGGGCTCAGAAGGCAAGGAGCGCCATTTTACTTTTTGAATGTAAAATATGCTTGAATGTTTAGCGGTTGCCATGTCTTGTTTTAAGAGTACCTGTGTGCCTAAACATTGGAGCTCCCCCACAAGTGAGCCCATTTTGGAAACTAGACCCTCCAAAGAACTTATCTAGATGCATAGTATGCACTTTGAACCCCCAGGTGCTTCACAAATTGATCTGTAAAAAAAAAAAGTACTTTTTTTTTTTTCACAAAAATTTTATTTGGCCTCAGTTTTTTCATTTTCACATGGGCAACAGGATAAAATGGATCCTAAAATTTGTTGGGCAATTTCTCCTGAGTACATCAATATCTCATATGTGGTCATAAACCACTGTTTTGGCGCACCGCAAGGCCCGGAAGGGAAGGAGCGCCATGTGACTTTTTGATTTGAAAATTAGCTCTAATCCTTAGCGGACACCATGTCGCATTTGGAGAGCCCCTGTGTGCCTAAACATTGGAGCTCCCCCACAAGTGACCCCATTTTGGAAACTAGACCCCCGAAGGAACTTATCTAGATGTGTGGTGAGCACTTTGAACCCCCAAGTGCTTCACAGAAGTTTATAACGCAGAGCAGTGAAAATAAAAAAATATTTTTTTTTCCTCAAAAATGATTTTTTAGCCCGCTATTTTTTATTTTCCCAAGGGTAACAGGATAAATTGGACCCCAAAAGTTGTTGTCCAGTTTGTCCTGAGTACACTGGTACCCCATATGCGGGGGAAAACCACTGTTTGAGCGCACGGCATGACTCAGAAGGGAAGGAGCGTCATTTGACTTTTTGAATGGAAAATTAGCTCCAATCGTTAGCGGACACCATGTTGTGTTTGCAGAGCCCCTGTGTGCGTAAACTTTGGAGCTCCCCCACAAATGACCCCATTTTGGAAACTAGACCCCCTAAGGAACTTATCTAGATGCATAGTGAGCACTTTGAACCCCCAGGTGCTACACAGAAGTTTATAACGCAGAGCCGTTAAAATAAAAATATTTTTTTCCCCTCAAAAAATAAATTTTTAGCCTGCTATTTTTTATTTTCACAAAGGTAACAGGATAAATTGGACCCCAAAAGTTGTTGTCCAGCTTGTCCTGAGTATGCTGGTACCACATATGTGGGGGGGACCACTGTTTGGGCACACGTTGGGGCTCAGAAGGGAAGTAGTGACGTTTTGAAATGCCGACTTGATGGAATGGTCTGTGGGCGTCATGTTATGTTTGCAGAGCCCCTGATGTACCTAAACAGTGGAAACCCCCCACAAATGACCCCATTTTGGAAACTAGATCACCCAAGAAACTAATATAGATGTGTGGTGAGCACGTTGAACCCCCAAGTGCTTCACAGAAGTTTATAACGCAGAGCCGTGAAAATAAAAAAATATTTTTTTTTCCTCAAAAAATTATTTTTAGTCCACTATTTTTTATTTTCACAAGGGTAACAGGATAAATTGGACCCCAAAAGTTGTTGTCCAGTGTGTCCTGAGTACGCTGGTACCCCATAAGTGGGGGGGACCACTGTTTGGGCACACGTTGGGGCTCGGAAGGGAAGTAGTGATGCTTTGAAATGAAGACTTGATGGAATGGTCTGTGGGCGTCATGTTACGTTTGCAGAGCCCCTGATGTACCTAAACAGTGGAAACCCCCCACAAGTGACCCCATTTTGGAAACTAGACCCCCCAAGGAACTTATCTAGATGTGTGGTGAGCACGTTGAACCCCCAAGTGCTTCACAGAAGTTTATAACGCAGAGCTGTGAAAATAAAAAAATATTTTTTTTTCCTCAAAAAGTGATTTTTAGCCCACTATTTTTTATTTTCCCAAGGGTAACAGGATAAATTGGACCCCAAAAGTTGTTGTCCAGTTTGTCCTGAGTACGCTGGTACCCCATATATGGGGGGGGACCACTGTTCGGGGACACGTTGGGGCTCGGAATGGAAGTAGTGACGTTTTGAAATGCCGACTTAATGGAATGGTCTGTGGGCGTCATGTTACGTTTGCAGAGCCCCTGATGTACCTAAACAGTGGAAACCCCCCACAAGTGACCCCATTTTGGAAACTAGACCCCCCAAGGAACTTATCTAGATGTGTGGTGAGCACGTTGAACCCCCAAGTGCTTCACAGAAGTTTATAACGCAGAACCGTGAAAATAAAAAATCTTTTTTTTCCACAAAAATAATTATTTTATCCCCCATTTTTTTATTTTCCCAAGGGTAACAGGAGAAATTAGACCCCTAAAGTTGTTGTGCAATTTTTCCTGAGTACCCTGATACCCCATAAGTGGGGGTACACCACTGTTTGGGCACACGTCGGGGCTCAAAATGGAGGGAGCACCGTTTGACTTTTTGAACGCAAAATTGGCTGGAATAAATGGTGGCTCCATGTCGCGTTTGGATAGCCCCTGATGTGCCTAAACAGTGGAAACCCCTCAATTCTATCTCCAACCCTAACGCCAACACACCCCTAACCCTAATCCCAACCCTAATCATAACCCTAACCACAACCCTAATCCCAACACACCCCTAACGAAATCCCAACTCTAACCCTAACCACAAGCCTAACCGTAATCCCAACCCCAACCCTAAATTCAACCCTAACCCTTAGTCCAACCCTAACCCTTAGTCCAACCCTAACCCTTAGTCCAACCCTAACCCTTAGTCCAACCCTAACCCTTAGTCCAACCCTAACCCTTAGTCCAACCCTAACCCTTAGTCCAACCCTAACCCTTAGTCCAACCCTAACCCTTAGTCCAACCCTAACCCTTAGTCCAACCCTAACCCTTAGTCCAACCCTAACCCTTAGTCCAACCCTAACCCTTAGTCCAACCCTAACCCCTAGTCCAACCCTAACCCCTAGTCCAACCCTAACCCCTAGTCCAACCCTAACCCCTAGTCCAACCCTAACCCTTAGTCCAACCCTAACCCTAACCCTAACCCTAGCCCTAACCCTAGCCCTGGACCTAACCCTAATGGAAAAAAAAAAAAAATATATTTTATTATTTGTCCCTACCTATGGGGGTGATAAAGGGGGCGGTGATTTACTTTTTATTTATTTTGATCACTATGAAAGTTTATCATAGTGATCAAAATAAATGAATCTGCAGCGTTGCAGATTCGATTCGGCGCACTGCGCATGCGCCCGCCATCTTGCAAGATGGCGGCGCCCATGACGCTGGACGGCAGGACACCGGGACGGATAGCGGGAGATCGGAGGCACAAAGGAGGGTGAGGGGGTGATCGGAGGGTGAGAGGGGATGATCGGAGGGCTGGGGGGGCGGAGAGAAGGCGGGGGGGCAGATCATGACGGCGGCTGCCGATCGGTGCCGTCAGAAGGTGGCGGCAGCCGATCGGTGCCGTCAGTCGGTGTGGGGGGGGTCGGGTCTCGGTGTCCAGCCATGTCCGATGCTATTTCAGCATCGGCCATGGCTGGATTGTAATATTTCACCAATTTTCATTGGTGAAATATAACAATCGCTCTGATTGGCAGTTTCACTTTTAACAGCCAATCAGAGCGATCGTAGGCACGTGGGGGCTAAGCCACACCCCCAGGTGTTAACTCTGAAGGGTCCTTTGTGTGCGGGTCGGGTGACCTTTCAGTGACCCCGGTCACCCGACCCGCAGGGGGGCTATTTATAGCATGACGCCTACGTAGGCGTCATAGGTCGTTTGGGCACTGCTTTTCATGACGCCTACGTAGGCGTCATAGGTCGTGAAGGGGTTAATCCTCGTGGTTTTCTGGTATTCAATTATATTCAGTGTATGTATACCTCTCCAATATAAAAATAGTGAAATCCTATTATATTATATTTTAATGCACATCCCTGTCTGAGTTGTTGCTAGGGACAAACATCTCTCGTTGAACACATTCTGGCTTTGTGTTCGCCCCTCCTTTTTGTTATTTTCTTTCACAGGTGGATTCATATTTTTAATTTTTTTGTTTGATTTCAGTATGTTTTATGATTAGGTCTCCTCCTTCTCCGCCACTAGATGACCAGGGTTAACTTGTTCTGGCTGCTACAGGTAGTCCAATTTTTGGCAATGGTGTCTATGATGCCTATATTATACGTTTATAAAAATGTACACCCCCATGGGGAAATGTTTGTCAGCCCATACACTGCGTGTATGGGCGTTAAAAGTCTAGGAGTCCCGCTCCTTAATATTGGGCCTACGTTTTAATGAGGCCTTCATCGTTGTCTCCTCATTCTCCGCCAGTAGATCACTAGGGTTAACATCTACTGTGCTGCTACAGCCAGTCCAATTTTTGGCAAGCGTGTCTCTGATGCCCATAGTATATTTTTAAAAAAATGTTCCCCCCCATGGGGAAATGTTTGTCAGGCCATGCACTTCGTGTATGGGCATTACGAGTCTAGGAGACCCTCTCATTTGTAATGGGACATTTTGTTTTAGGAGGCCCTCCATGTGTCGTCCAACGGGGGAATAGGGTGCGTGCAAATTTGGGTAAAGGCGTCCCTTGCATTCAATTCATAAGGAAACTGTATGGCAGGACCAACTGAAGACTGCAGACCTTCCATACAATGCAACATTTTTTCAGGAGGCCCTCCTGTATCTCTCGTGAAAGGGGTATTGGGGTGCATTGTATTTCTTGGCAGCCCAGCCACTCATTGCATAGGCAATAACAACATAGGAGACCCACTGGTTAATAATGGCCCTTTAAGCAGATTAATGCCGCCTGATGCCCCTCTAAAGATAGGCTCTGTGACTTTGAGTCCCGACATATTCCCCATGGAGAGTAAATAACTACAGGACAAAAAAAATCTTCTGCAGACAGGGGCTGGCTGTGGCACCTCTGCAGCATAATTGCATGTTTAGTGTCCTAGTAACAACAGTTGTTGATGTTACTGAGCAAGTACAAAATAAGTAGCAGCTATAGGTACACACTGTACTGTGCAGGCGTGGCGGGCGCCATTTTCAAACTAATTTTTCTTGGACTTGCTCAATAACATCCGTTTTGGACAACCCCTTTAACTTTATTGCTGTTGTTACAAGAGGATGCCAACTGTTTAACACAGACAGTTTCATTCATCCACACCAGGCAGACAAGTGGATAAAATATTTGAAGACCTCTACATTTCAATAAATACTTACAAGAATTCTGTTCTTGACATCTTCCATCCCATAGTGATCTTCTTCCAATACTTCCTCAGCTCTCCTCAGGTCCAAATTTTCATGGCTGCACTTTCCCCATGGAATAGATGTTAACCAATCCAAGTAATTTCTTGTTACACTGCAAAAAATAAATATTTGAAAAAAAAGGAACAGTTTTCCTCAAATTTTGTGAATACATAGTTCAAACAAAGTCATATGCCTGAATTCAGCCTCTCAGAGAGGTTAACAGTGCATTCACTACACTTCTCTATATAGAAGCATTCTGCATTCTTTTTAAATAAAATTTGTAAAATTATTGTACAAACGACTATTTACCATAAACCCAAAGGACGTCCGACATACCTGAGATGGAACAGCTTTCATCCGAGACACACAAAAAAAAAAATCAATAATCTACAGTCAAGCTCTAAGGTACATTCGGATCTGTTCAGACAATGAGGATAGAAAACTACACCTACTATCACTTAGGAAAACATTCCTACAACAAGGATATCATCCACTTGTAATTGATCAACAGATCCACAGAGCTACAAGGATCCCAAGGAGGACCATAACAATAGGGTGCCGCTTGTGGTCACGTACAACCCTCACATGAACATTTTAAGGAAAATTGGCGCTGACCTCCAACCCATATTCCACGGAGACCACAGACTGAAAGCAATATTCCCAGAACTGCCACTGCTCTCCTACAAACAGCCTCTCAACCTAAGGAATATTCTTGTCAGAAGTGCCCTCACATCACCATCAGAAACAGGCGCATCCACTGTAACAGTAAGAAATGCAAGACCTGCACCCACATATCACCAACAGATAAAGTCCACATACCCAACACAAATCAGGACTAAAAGATCATGGACTATTTTTCCATATGCATCCTCCAATGTCGTGTACATGATACAATGTACAAGGTGCAGTACAGGGACATACATAGGAGAAACTAAACCAAAACTTCAAACAAGGATGAATCTGCATAGACATACGATAAAAAATGAGCTGGACATACCTGTAGGAATACACTTCTCTAGACCTGGACACAGTATGGCAGATCTAAAAGTCTTAATTTTGAAAGGTCATTTCAATAGTAACAGAGAAAAAAAAATATGGGAGTTCAAATTTATACATACGTTTCAATCTCTAACAATAGGACTCAATTTGACACCTGAATTCATGACTCATTACATGGACACAGTTCACACCTCCACAAGAAGGTCTCCTGATGTCTGATAGAACACTTCCAGTTCACACCTCTACAAGAAGATCTTCAGATGTCTAATAGATCACTTCCACCTCATCTACATGTACAGTCATGGCCAAAAGTTGAGAATAACACAAATATTAATTTTTACAAAGTCTACTGCTTCATTTTTTCTAATGGCAATTTGCATATACTCCAGAATGTTATAAAGAGTGATCAGCTTAACAGCAATTACTTGCAAAGTCAATATTTGCCTAGAAAATTAACTTTATCCCCCAAAACACATTTCAACATCATTGCAGCCCTGCCTTAAAAGGACCAGCTAACATCGTTTCAGTGATTGCTCCATTAACACAGGTGTGGGTGTTGATGAGGACAGGGCTGGAGATCAATCTGTCATGATTAAGTAAGAATGACACCACTGGACACTTTAAAAGGAGGCTGGTGCTTGGCTTCATTGTTTCTCTCTGTTAACCATGGTTATCTCTAAAGAAACACGTGCAGTCATCATTGCACTGCACAAAAATGGCCTAACAGGGAAGAGTATCGCAGCTAGAAAGATTGCACCTCAGTCAACAATCTATCGCATCATCAAGAACTTCAAGGACAGAGGTTCCCTTGTTGCCAAAAAGGCTCCAGGGCGCCCAAGAAAGACCAGCAAGCGCCAGGACCGTCTCTTAAAAGTGTTTCAGCTGCAGGATCGGGCTACCAGCAGTGCAGAGCTTGCTCAGGAATGGCAGCTGGCAGGTGTGAGTGCATCTGCACGCACTGTGAGGCGGAGACTCTTGGAGCAAGGCCTGGTCTCAAGGAGGGCAGCAAAGAAGCCACTTCTCTCCAGAAAAAACATCATGGACAGACTGATATTCTGCAAGAGGTACAGGGAGTGGACTGCTGAGGACTGGGGTAAAGTCATTTTCTCTGATGAATCCCCTTTTCGATTGTTTGGGACATCTGGAAAACCGCTTATTCGGAGAAGACCAGGTGAGCACTACCACCAGTCTTTTCTCACGCCAACTGTCAAGCATCCTGAAACCATTCATGTGTGGGGTTGCTTCTCAGCCAAGGGAATGGGCTCTCTCTCAGTCTTGCCTAAAAACACAGCCATGAATAAAAAATGGTACCAGAATGTCCTCCAAGAGCAACTTCTCCCAACCGTCCAAGAGCAGTTTGGCGATCAACAATGCCTTTTTCAACATGATGGAGCACCTTGCCATAAAGCAAAGGTGATAACTAAATGGCTCAGGGAACAAAACAGAGATTTTGGGACCATGGCCTGGAAGCTCCCCAGATCTTAATCCCATTGAGAACTTGTGGTCAATCATCAAGAGACGGGTGGACAAACAAAAACCTTCAAATTCAGACAAAATAAAAGCATTGATTTTGCAAGAATGGACTGCTATCAGTCAGGATTTGATCCAGAAGTTGATTGAGAGCATGCCAGGGAGAATTGCTGAGGTCCTGAAGAAGAAGGTTCAACACTGCAAATATTAACTTGCTGCATTAACTCATTCTGTCAATATAACCTTTTGCTACTCATAATATGATTGCAATTATATTTCTGTATGTGATAAAAAAATGTGACAAACACACATAAAAACCAGAGGGCAGCAGATCATGTGAAAATATAATATTTGTGTCATTCTCTAAACTTTTGGCCATGACTGTATACAAAAACCTTAATTTGATTTCCTTGGCCTATCTTTCAAGCATCACTCATGTCCTTGTATAATTCCTATATAAATGTTGCCATGTCTTCTCACTATATGCCTGATGAAGGGGCCTTCTGAGCCTTGAAAGCTTGCAAATATAATTTCTCTGGTTAGCCAATAAAGGTATCACTCCTTGAAAACTTTTCTCATTGTTTTGGGGTGACATAAGTATTTACATCTAAAATTATTGTTAACCCCTTCCTGCCATCCGACGTACTATCCCATCCATGGGACATGGGCCCCTATGCCCATGGACGGGATAGTATGTCTACTGCGATCAGCGGCGCCCACGTGGTGAGCGCCGCTGATCGCGGCCGGGTGTCAGCTGATTATCACAGCTGACATCCGGCACAATGTGTCAGGGTGTCAGCTGTGATAATCAGCTGACACCCGGCCGCGATCAGCGGCGCTCACCACGTGGGCGCCGCTGATCGCAGTAGACGATCGCGGTGTACCGGGGGTTAAAGGGAAGCATCGGCAGGGAGGGGGCTCCCTCCGTGCTTCCCTGAGCCCCCCACGGCAGCACAATGTGCAGCGCTGCTGCGGGGGGGCTCCTTTCCTGCAGGCCCCTGAATCCAAGATGGCGACGGGGGCCTTCAGGGGCCTGCAGGAAGCTGGCTTCCTCAGTGCCTGCAAAGCGCAGGCATGAGGAAGCCTTCTGCACTGCCTGTGACAGATCGCTGATCTAAATGAGGTATCGCTGTAACCGTACTGACCCGAAGAATAAAACCGCTTTAACAATTTTACCGCACGCGGAACGGTGTAAACGCACCCCCCCAAAAGAAATTCATGAAACGCTGGTTTTTGTTCATTCTGCGTCACAAAAATCGGAATAAAAAGTGATCAAAAAATGTCACGTGCCCGAAAATGGTACCAATAAAAACGTCAACTCGTCCCGCAAAAAATAAGACCTCACATGACTCGGTGTGTCAAAATACGGAAAAATTATAGCTCTCAATATGTGGTGATGCAAAAACTATTTTTACAATAAAAAGCGTCTTTTAGTGTGCGACAGCTGCCAAACATAAAAACCGCCATAAATAGTAAATCAAACCCCCCGTTATCACCCCCTTAGTTAGGGAAAAATAATAAAATTAAAAAAATGTATTTATTTCCATTTTTCCATTAGGGTTAGGGCTAGGGTTAGGGCTATGGTTAGGGCTATGGTTAGGGTTAGGGCTGAGATTAGGGTTAGGGGTGTGTTGGGGTTCGGGTTGGAGTTAGAATTCGGGGTTTCCACTGTTTGGGCACATCAGGGGCTCTACAAATGCAACATGGCGTCTGATCTCAATTCCAGCCAATTCTGAGTTGAAAAAGTCAAATGGTGCTCCTTCCCTTCCAAGCTCTGCCATGCGCTCAAACAGTGTTTTACCCCCACATGTAGGGTATCAGCCTACTCAGGACAAATTGCAAAACAATTTTTGGGGTCCAATTTCTCCTGTTACCCTTGGGAAAATGAAAAAATTGGGGACTAATTGATCATGTTTGTGGAAAAAATACGATTTTTTTATTTTCATGCCCGGGCATTATAAACTTCTGTGAAGCACTTGGGGGTTCAAAGTGTTCACCACACATCTAGATAAGTTCCTTAGGGGGTCTCGTTTCCAAAATGGGGTCATTTGTGGGGGTTTCCACTGTTTAGGTACATTAGGGGCTCTCCAAAGGCAACATGACACCCGCAGACCATTCCATCAAAGTCTGCATTCCAAAACTTCACTACTTCCCTTCCGAGCCCTGATGTGTGTCCATACAGTAGTTTTCTCCCACATATAGGGTGTCAGCGTACTCAGGACAAATTGGACAACAACTTTTGGGGTTCAATTTCTCCTGTTACCCTTGGGAAAATAAAAAAATTGGGGACTAAGTGATCATGTTTGTGGAAAAAATACGATTTTTTTATTTTCATGCCCGGGCATTATAAACTTCTGTGAAGCCCTTGGGGGTTCAAAGTGCTCCCCTCACATCTAGATAAGTTCCTTAGGGGGTCTAGTTTTCAAAATGGGGTCATATGTGGGGGGTTTCCACTGTTTAGTTACATTAGGGGCTCTCCAAAGGCAACATGACACCCGCAGACCATTCCATCAAAGTCTGCATTCCAAAACGTCACTACTTCCCTTCCGAGCCCCGACGTGTGCCCATACAGTAGTTTTCTCCCACATATGGGGTATCAGCATACTCAGGACAAATTGGACAACAACTTTTGGGGTCCAATTTCTCCTGGTACCCTTGGGAAAATAAAAAAATGGTGACTAAAAGATCATGTTTGTGGAAAAAATACAAATTTTTTATTTTCACGCCCGGGCGTTATAAACTTCTGTGAAGCACTGGGGGGTTCAAAGTGCTCACCACACATCTAGATAAGTTCCTTAGGGGGTCTAGTTTCCAAAATGGTGTCATTTGTGGGGGGTTTCCACTGTTTTGGTACATTAGGAGTTTTCCAAACGCGACATGGTGTCCGATCTCAATTCCAGCCAAAAACGTCAAATGGCGCTGCTTCCCTTCCGAGCTCTGCCATGCGCCCAAATAGTGGTTTACCCCCACATGTGGGGTATCAGCGTACTCAGGACAAATTGCACAATAACTTTTAGGGTCCTGTTACCCTTGGGAAAATAAAAATTGGGGTGAAAAGATCATTTTTGTGGAAAAAATATGATTTTTTAATTGTACCGCTGTACGTTATAATCTTCTGTAAAGCCCTTGTGGGTTCAAAGTTCTCACCACATATCTAGATAAGTTCCTTGGGGGGTCTAGTTTCCAAAATGGGGTCACTTGTAGGGGGTTTCCACTGATTCGGTACATGAGGGACTCTCCAAACGTGACATGGTGTCCAATCTGAATTCCAGCCAATTTTGCATTGAAAAAGTCAAACGGCGCTCCTTCCATTCTGAGCTCTGCCATGCGCCGAAACAGTCGTTCCCCCCCACATACCAGGTATCAGCATACTCAGGACAAATTGCACAATAACTTTTGCAGTCCAATTTCTCCTGTTACCCTTGGTAAAATAAAAAAAATTGAACCTGAAGTATTTTTTTTATGAAAAAAAGTTAGTTGTTTATTTAAAAAAAAAAATGTTCAAAAAAATTCCTGTGACGCACCTAAAGGGTTAATAAACTTCTTGAATGTGGTTTTGAGCACCTTAAGGGGTGCAGTTTTTAGAATGGTGTCACTTTTGGGTATTTTCTATCATATAGACCCCTCAAAGTGGCTTCAAATGTGATGTGGTCCTAAAAATAAAATGGTGTTGTAAAAATGAGAAATCGCTGGTCAACTTTTAACCCTTATAACTTCCTAAGAAAAAAAAATTTTGGTTCCAAAATTGTGCTGATTTAAAGTAAACATGTGGGAAATGTTAGTTATCAAGTTTTTTGTGTGCCGTATCTCTGTGATTTAAGGGCATAAAAATTCAAAGTTGAAAAATTGCGAAATTTTCAAAATTTTCGCCAAATTTCCGTTTTTCTCACAAATAAACGCAAGTTATATCAATGAAATTTTACCACTAACATGAAGTACAATATGTCACGAGAAAACAATGTCAGAATCACCGGGATCCATGGAAGCGTTCCAGAGTTATGACCTCATAAATGTACAGTCGTCAGAATTGTAAAAATTGGCCCGGTCATGAACGTGCAAACCACCCTTGGGGGTGAAGGGGTTAAAATAACAAAAAGCCAACAGTAAATTAAAACGTAACTTAAGTCTCTTACTTGAATTCAGACGAATGGTTGTCAAGTAATCCCAGTTTACCAAGCTCTTCATCAATGACTTCCATGACATGATTTGGGACTGTAAGATCATTTAACCTCTCCCGAAACTTTTCTTCAATGGCATCTTTATCTTCTTTCTCCAGGCCAAGCTCTTTCTTTATGATTTTTAGTTGTTCTTGCAACAAATACTTTCTGTGTGTTTGTTTAATCTTTTCTTCGACCTGCAAAACATCAGAACAATATTTAAAACTAATACCTGATTTTCTTACAGAGTACATATGTCAAACATACACTTAATGCCCATTTTCACATTACAGATAGCATGACAACATAAGTATGTGGCATGTAGGGTTTTAATCTGCAATGTAAAAATAAACAGAACCAATGCTAGAATTGCTGTTTTTCCTGTTTGTCCCCCATCTTCCTCCTGAAAAAAACCAAAGCAATATTTTTGAATACTTACCATAAATTGGTTTCCTTGTTCAGTTCATAAGGGGAAGAGGGGGGTGTGGGAATATATACGATCTTTTGGTATAGGCTGCTACCATTAAAAGGCTGGAAAAAAAATAAGTAAGCTGAACTTAACGAAAAAAAATGACTTTATGATGAGGACTTAAAAAAAGATAATTAGTTTTTTCCATTCACGTCACATAAAGACACAGGCAGGTTCGTACAGTCCCCAGTGAAATGAACTGCAGTATCATAGAATCATAGAATCATAGAATCGTAGAGTTGGAAGGGACCTCCTGGGCCATCTGGTCCAACCCCCTGCTCAAAGCAGGATTCGCTAAATCATCCCAGTCAGATGTCTGTCCAGCCTCTGTTTGAAGACTTCCATTGAAGGAGAACTCACCACTTCTCGTGGCAGCCTGTTCCACTCATTGATCACTCTAACTGTCAAAAAGTTTTTTTTAATATCTAATCTGTGTCTCCTCCCATTCAGTTTCATCCCATTGCTTCTAGTCTTTCCTTGTGCAAATGAGAATAAAGTTGATCCTTCTACAATGTGACAGCCCTTTAGATATTTGTAGACAGCTATTAAGTCTCCTCTCAGTCTTCTCTTTTGCAAACTAAACATTCCCAAATCCTGCAACCTTTCCTCATAAGACAGGGTTTGCAGACCGGTCACCATTCTGGTCGCTCTTTTCTGAACTTGCTCCAGTTTGTTGATGTCTTTTTTAAAATGTGGTGCCCAAAACTGGACACAATATTCCAGATGAGGTCTGACCAAAGAGGAGTAGAGGGAAATAATGACTTCACGTGATCTAGACTGTATGCTTCTGTTAATACATCCTAGAATTGCATTTGCCTTTTTTGCTGCTGCATCACACTGTTGACTCATATTCAGTCTGTGATCTATTAGTATACCCAAGTCTTTTTCACATGTGCTGTCACTTAGCCCTATTCCTCCCATTCTATATATGCTTTTTTCATTTTTATTGCCCAGATGTAGTACTTTGCATTTCTCCCTGTTAAAAACCATTCTGTTAGTTGCTGCCCACTTCTCCAGTTTATTTAAATCTTTTTGAATCCTCTCTCTCTCTTCTCTAGTATTAGCTATCCCTCCTAGCTTTGTGTCATCAGCAAATTTAATCAGTTTACCCTCAATTCCTTCATCTAAATCGTTGATAAAGATGTTGAACAATACAGGGCCCAGGACAGAGCCCTGTGGAACCCCACTTGAGACATTCTTCCAACTGGATGTGCAGCCATTTACGACCACTCTTTGGGTCCGATCACTAAGCCAGTTATGAATCCACCTAACAGTTGCCTTGTCCATTCCATACTTAATCATTTTTTCAATAAGGATTGTATGAGAGACTTTGTCAAATGCTTTGCTGAAGTCAAGATATACTATATCTACAGCATTTCCTTGATCCACCCAATCAGTGATACCGTCATAGAAGGAAATTAAGTTAGTCTGACATGACTTATTAGTTACAAACTAGTAGAGTCAGTAAGGCCAACTAAACAACTTGTCTGCAACCAAAAGAATCAGAGAATGTAATATTGCAAGCCCTTTAAAACTTAGTGAAGGTGGAAAGAGAAATCCAGGTTGAAGCCTTGCGCACCTTGATATTAGAAGCAAAATGTTACACAACCCAGGCTGTGACAAAAAAGGGAGCTTCCCTGCTCTTAACACAGCACACCAGAACAAAAAGCCAAATGAATCCATGGGCAATCATACCCTTGGAAGCAGCAGATCCTCTGGAACAATGTAAAGGCATTTGGGTGGCAGAGCAAAAAGGAAAGACTGATTCCCGAAGACCAGGTAATATCAAGATTGTAGATCAAGCTTTCAACAAGATGAGAAGGAAAGAAGAACAAAGAAGGAAAGGAAAACAGAGGTAACCATCTTTGTCATGAAGTGAGTCTGTAAAAAAGTGATTTGAGAAGACTGCTAGTTTGGAGAGCTTCAGGATGGAGGGAATTCTCACAGGGAAATTAGCCTTCCAACTTAGCAGAGAGAGATCTGTATTGTTCAAATGGAGAGGATTGTGTTGAGGTCCACATTCAGGTTCCAGAGAGATACAGGGTTTTTGAACAGAGGTTTAGAGTCGACTCCTCCTTGCTCAGCAGGATGGGCAAATAAGAAGCATGATATTCTAGGTCCAAATGAGGATAGTTTCCTTGCATTTACTACAGTTGAAATTATATGCCTTGTTAGCAGAGATACCCACCTCCACAAATCATGCTTGATGGTGCTAAATTGTAAATATTTGCATGTATCAGGACCCTGAATCTGAATTTCATCAAGTTACCAAGGTTCCATTGGCTGCATGGACAAATGACAGATCCTTGAAATCTGTATTTTAACCACTACCTCAAGCTGTTCTCAGATTATATTGCAAAAACCTGCTGATATATAACCCATTAAGCCCCTTGAAGAGATGAACTCCACTTGTTTCAAAGAGATGATCAGCAATCTTGGGAACACCACGCAGATGTGATGGACAAGGAGATATTTGTTATAATGCATTAATTCCAGTATGAGGCAAACAGTCCATCTATACTAGTATACTACAAAAGTTTGGAATAGAAATCCTGCAACCTTTAACCTATTAGCCTATCTACTCAAAGACAAAATGGCAAAAGATTGATGGAGGATACATGAATAAGCAAGTCATCTTGGCCAAACAAGACTGAAGGAACCATTGTCAGGGCACTTGGACCATTAGGAGATTATCCATCTTGATAATGGGTACCTACAAACTATTTGTCTGGATTTTTCATACAAACCTTTTGAGACTGCTTAGGGTGGTGAAAGAAAACATTTCCTGGTTGGAGGACATTAAGTACATGTTCTGATAAGGTTTTCAAATACATGGATCATTTGGTATCTGGACTCACTGATTTAGATTTGGATGCCCATCAGCTCGTGTAAGAGCAAAGCTGGGCTCAATGTAAACCTTTGTAGGTGAGGAAGGGAAAAGCACGCTCAAAAGGCCTGTTATGGAATGGGAGACTTTGTGTTATATGACTGGGATGATTTAGCGAATCCTGCTTTGAGCAGGGGGTTGGACCAGATGGCCCAGGAGGTCCCTTCCAACTTTACGATTCTATGATTCTATGACAGTGATGTTACCATTCTAGTTTGGCAGTGTCTGAATGAAACATGTCCTGGCTTGGAGTGGCTGATTTTTGGAGGGATGTCTGGGACTAAACTGCATCAGACTGACAACAATAACATTATTGTTGTATTCTATGCAAGGAAAATAAACAGTCATAGAGTTCAATGACCAAGATTAACTTCTTCAGTTTCACACAGAAGAATCACAAAGGCTACATTAGACAGAAAAAGGAGTAGAGCGACTTTGCTTCCACTCAAGTACTGCAAGCAAAATCAGCTACTACTCTCTGAAAAGGGAGTTTATGTGATGCACAAATTAAGAATTTTGAAGGCAAGAGCTGCTCATTGGAGAGCAAGAATCTTATATAGATGCTTAGAAGAAACAAAATAAAAGATAGGCTGAGAGAAGTGTCATAAATGGCATTGATGGGACTAGAGGCACCAAGGTATGAAAGGGCCAACTCCATATTCACCTCTAGCCAGTGGAACTAGAAATGATTACTTCATGTCTGGAAAGAAGCCAGAGACTACATTTTTTGCTACAGCTGTCTGGATTGCAGTAGAGGTAAGTTGCCATACCACAGGGAAGAGACAAAGCTGGAAGAGCCTTCCAAGTCAGAAAAGGTATGAGAACAAGAGTGGGGTAAAATTAAGGCTCAACTAATAATGTGAAATATGCCACTGGAGTGGTTCAATGGGTTCCTTGAGGTGTGGATGGGCTGGATGTATTGTTGAATTCTGAGCGACCCGGTCTATAAAACTGTCACATACTGTAACTTGTACAGTGAATACCGTAAAAGAAAATAAACATCCCAGCTTCTTTATCATATTGTGAAACAAAAAATGGAATCATGAGTAATCAAAAAATTCTTGTTGCGCAAAAAACAAGCTTGGCTTGTTCGGCGAACAAACAGAAATAATAGACCTCAGAATAAAGCGACACAAATACAAATTATTTATGATAAAAAATAGTTTTAAGTGGTCAAAACAAAAAAAAATGTATATAAATGTGGTATCACTAATCATACTGACGGGAACAATAAAGTTATGACTTTTTTCGCATGGTGAAAAGTGTAAAAATAAAAGAAACTGAAGACATAGCAACATGTTGCACATTCTACTGAGAGCAAACTGCATGGCCTAAATGTGTTACCATGCCCTACAAAATCACTGAACTTTCCTCCCATCGAGCACATCTGGGACGTCATTTATCTGCAAATGCAAAGGAAGCTGCCAACAGCAAAGCTTGATGGTTTATGTGCCCAGGTGCATTCACCGTAACAGAACAATCCTCAGACAACCATTACGAAGCTCACTGGTAGCAGCCAAGACGTGCAAGTGTGTTTCTTAACTTAGTGCTCAGATTCAATACTGAATAAAGTCTAGTTACTTACCGGTTAACGGTATTTTTCGGAGTCCATGACAGCACCACATGAGAGAGGGGATCCGCCCATCAGGAACAGGAAACCTACAGATACAAAAGGGCGGCACCTCTCCCACGCATCAGTTGGATTACAGAGCACAAGGAGGACTACCAATGTTAATGGCATGATTTATGTACAACACTAAACTATTTATCACGTGTGTACATCTAAGAGGACGAAGTGCACACCCAAACTAAATAAAAGGGAGGGAATCTACGGGTGCTGTCATGGACTCCGAAAAATACCGTTCACTGGTAAGTAACTAGACTTTATTCGATCGTCCATGACAGCACCAACTGAGAGAATTACAGAGAGTAAAAATTACTTAGGGAGGGACTACAGCCTGCAGCACCCTTACACCAAATGAGAGGTCTGAGGAAGCACCCAGGTCTAGCCTATAATGATTGTAAAAGGTGCTCGGAGAGGATCAAGTAGCTGCCTTACATATTTGGTCGATGGAGACTTCCGATCTTTCAGCCCACGAGGTCGCCATGGCTCTGGCGGAAAGCGTCCTCAGCTTCCCAGGTGCCGATCTGCCCTTTGAGGTGTATGCTAGTTAAATAGCCTCTCTAATCCTCCTGGCTAGTGTGTTTTTTGATGCCCTAAAGCCCTTCCTAGCACCTTGATGGGAGACAAACAGGGCATTATCCTTTTTCCAGGGATCAGTAACTGCCAGGTATTCTAGGAGACATCTCCTAACATCTAGGGTGTGTAGTTTCTTTTACTTCTCGTTAGCTGGATTAGGGAGGAAGGATGGAAGGACTATTTCCTGCGTCCTATGGAAACTATCTTAGTTAAGTATGCTGGATCAGGCCTAAGTATTACCCTATCGTCCATGAATTGTATATAAGGAGGAATCCTAGATAACGCCTGGATGTCACTCACTATACGAGCTGACGTCAGTGCTACTAGGAAGGCTACTTTGAGGGACAAGTTTTTTATGGAGGCTGATGAAATAGTTTCAAATGGGGCCTCTGTCATAGCCGTGAGGTCTAGGTTCAAGTCCCACCCCACCGCATGAACCTAACTTTCACTACTGGTCTGGATCTACTTGCCGCCTTAATAAACCTACTGACCTAGTAATTAATGGCAATGTGGCAACTAAAAAGGGCCCCCAAGGCTGACACTTGCACTTTAAGGGTACTGGTGGAAAGCCCCATGTCCAGACCTCTTTGCAGGAATTTGAGGATTTGAATTATCGGAGCTGATTGTCCAGCTACTACCCCTGAGTCCTGTAGGAATCTTTTCCAGATTCTAACGTAAATTTTAGTTGTAATCATTTTTCTGCTTCTAAGTAGGGTATTAATCAAGTTTGGGGAGAAACCTTTATCTTTTAGCAGTGACCGTTCAAAATCCATGCCATCAGATGCAGGCCAGCCACCTGAGGATGGTAAAATGGGCCCTGGGAGATCCGGGATGTCTGGTAGGATCCACGGGTTGGACACCGACATGGTTCTGAGGCATGAGAACCATGCCCTCCTTGGCCAAAACGGAGCGATCACTATAATCCTCGTCCTGTCTTTTCTGATTTTCATCACCAGGGGTAGTAGAGACAGGGAAGGCGTATACTAGCCTGAAGTCCCACTTTATCAGAAACGCATCTACTGCCAGAGGGTCCTCTCTGGGATTTAGTGCGCAAAGTTGCCTCACCTTCCTGTTCTCCCTGATGGCAAAGAGATCCACCTCTGGTTGACCCCATCTTTGCACAATCAGGGGGAAGATGGAGGTTTTTAGGGACCATTCCCCATGTTTTAGAAGATTGCGGCTAAAGAAATCCGCTGTGGTGTTTTCTCTTCCTTTTATATGCAGAGCTGTTAAAGACAGAAAATGCTGCTCTGACAGCTGGAACAAACACTCTGCTACATTCATCAAGGGTCTGGAACGAATCCGGCCTTGGTGGTTGATATAAGCCACGGTGACCTGATTGTCGGAGAACACCCATACGTGATGACCCTGGAGATACCCAAGGAGTCTTTTAGCCGCCTGCTCCACTGCTGTCAATTCTTTCAGATTAGAAGACATTTCTACCTGAAGATGATCCCATAGGCCCTGGACTAAAATCTCATCCATATGAGCCCCCCAGCCGGAAGGGCTTGCGTCTGTGGTGACTATGCGGGTTTTGTTATACTCCCAGGGCACCACCTCTGGATAAATTATTTCTCTCTAGCCACCATTCCAGGGACTCCCTAGTGTTCCGGAAAAAAGTTAGCTGGCCCTCCAGGTAGCCCACAAAAACTCTCTGATGTAACAAAACCTCGCCTTGTAGTTTCCTTGTATGAACTGGGCCCACCGGACCGCGGGGATACAGGACAAGAGAGCCCAAAAGGGACATGGCTTTCCTGAGGGACATGGTGGTGTTATTGGAGGCGTTCAGGACCTGATAGCGTAGGCGAACTAACTTTTCGGGAGGCTACAGCATTCCTGATTCTCGGAATCTGAGATAAGGCCTAAGAATTGCTGAATTCTCATGGGCTGCAGATGGGATTTTTTGATGTTCAGCAGCTACCCTAACGGCTCCAGGGCGGACATTGCTTTTTGTAATTGCGCCAAAAAATGTTCCGCTGTTTTGCCTATAATAAGGAAGTCATCAAGGTAGGGGACCACCAGAATGTCTGATTCTCATAGATGGGCCATAACCTCTGCTATAACTTTAGAGAATACCCAGGGGGTGACTGCAATATCAAAGGGAAGGGCAACATACTGGAAGTGCTGAACAGATCCCTCTAAATGAACCGCCACTCTAAGGAATCGATGATGAGCTGCATGAATGTAGTAGGCGTCTTTTAAATCTAACACCACCATAAAGCAATTTTCATATAGCAATTTTATTGTGGAATTGATTGTTTCCATCTTGAACAGGCGTATGACCAGAAACTCATTGAGGGCTTTAAGATTGATTATAGTCCTGAAGGAGCAGTCTGGCTTACGGACTAGGAACAGAGGGGAGTAGAAACCTCTAGCCTTTTCCGTCTCCGGCACCTCGGTCAGGACCTTTTTGCGGCATAGGTCATGAATTTCAGCCTTCAGGGCAGCCTGCTCTGATGGGGACGATCTGAGTGGGGTGATCCTAAACTTGTTTTGGGGGACACAGGAAAACTAGCCGTAGTCCTGAAGCTATCAACCCCAGGATCCAGTTTCTACTGGAAATCAGGGACCAGGCCGGGTGGAAAGCAGCTAGCCTACGTCCTACCAGAGAAGCTAGTCATTGGGGTGGCTTCTTGGCCTCACGAGATTGATCCTTCCTTCCTGACACCCCCCCTCCAAACATAAATCCTGTACCTTTCCTTAATTTTTTTATCTCATCTGCCTCGATCTCTGGACGACCATCTACGAAAATATCTTCCTGGTTAAGGGACGTCTATAAGAAGAGGTCGGCAGACTGGGGAATTTCTTTTGATCATCTCCAGCTTTTTCCAAAAGTTCGTACAGCACTGAACCGAACAGATATTCTCCCTCACACGGAATGGTGCAGAGGCGGGATCTGGCCTGGATGTCCCCCGGCTAACACTTCAACCATAGAGCCCTTCGAGCTGCATTCGATAGTACTGCAGCCCTGGCCGCCATCCTTGCCGGATCTTCCAAAGCATCGGCTAAAAAGGCTGCTGCATTTTGAATCATCGGCAGGTTCTTCCAGATGGATGCTCTCGATGCTCTTTCAACTGAGATTCAAACTGGTCCAGCCATACCATCATGGATGGCAGCTACTGCTGGTCTTAAGGAACCAGCTGACATCTCCCATGTCACTTTCAGAAATGAATCCTCTTTCTTATCCAGCGGATCTTTTAAGGAGGGTGTGTCGTCAAAGGGTATGGAGGATTTCTTGGAGGCTTTGGCTACCGCTGCGTCAAGCTTAGGGGCTTTGTCCCATCTGTTTATGGGTCATCGAAGGGGTATCGTCACTTGAAGGTGGTAAGGTGCCCCTTTTCTCAGGCTTCTTCCATGTAGAAGCAGAGGGCTCTGAGGAATCTTCGTCCTTCCCAGGGGCGGCCGAGGAATCCGAACCCGAAAAACTTGCTTCTCTCCTCCTAGAAGATTCCCCCTGTGACAGGGACTTTAGGGAGTCTTTCACCTCTGTCCTCATTTCCCTCAGGCTTGCGGTGAAGTCAGGGGTTTCTCCCGCTATATGTATAAACAGGGAGAGTGTAAGGGACTGCAAGTCTAACCATGGACTACCGCTTCCTTTTTGAACCCCACTGTCTGTCGCACGCACGGCTGACACAACTTTTTTAGGTAGGCATCTGGCAAGGGACAACTACAGAGGGCACATTCCCTATGTTTCTTTTTACCAGAGCACTTCTTCCCCTATGGAAAAACATAAGGGAACACTGCATCAGGGTACTTTCACGTCTGTTACCCAAGCAGTAGAAACAGGTACCAGATCACGAAGGGAGGCAGTTGAATCCTTCAGACTGGAGGAACTTTTGCGGTTCTGCCCACTTGTCCATCCTCGATTTTTCAGCTAGGAGCTCGTACGAGGCCTCTCTGAGGCCTGTCCATGCGGGTGTGGGTGCTCCTGCACTTCCTCCTGCTGGTCTATGGGAGCTTCCGGCATGTCCATCACTGCAATGGGCCAGAAGCACCCCAGCAGCGTTTCAGCCCCTGGTCAGGGGCACATCCCGCCTGGGACCCTCCCCGTATCTCCCCCATCTTGCGCTCCAGCCCCCCTCCCCCCCCCCCCAGCTGCCACCCCCGACCCAGTACAGCTGCGTTCCAGCGGCGCACATGAAAATGCCGGTCGGCACCAGACTTCCGGTTTCAGCGCTCCCGGCCCCGCCACCTCCACTGCATCAAATCCGCCGCTCAAATGAGCCCACGGGAACGTGCGAGAGGGAGCAGGCATGGCGCCTCCGGCCAGGTAAGCCTCCAGCCTCCTGCGCTGCCGCCACACAACACCGACCGGGGCCACAAGGAAGACCGAGCACTGGGAGGACACACGAGGAAGGGCCCGGGGGAATACTCACGTACCAGCGCCAGCATTCTGGAGACAGCCGTCCTCCAGACCTCGCTCCACACACTGCCGTGGAGACCTGCCCGGACCCACCGTGGCGCTTCCAGGGACCCCGCACTGACCGAGGTAGGAGACCCCCTCACTACCTGGGTCGGTCAGCTGGCCTGGGGATTCCTGACGATCCATGACGGGATGATCTGTAGGGAACCCTGTCCTCCAGGAAAAGGAAACCAACTTATGCATGGGAGAGGTGCCACCCTTTTGTATCTGTAAGTTTCCTGTTCCTGAAGGGCAGATCCCCTCTCTCAGGTGGTACTGTCATGGACGATTGAATAAATAAAAATATTTAGAAAATGTTGTTTCTAATTTTTTTTTATCATGTGTATAGCATTAACATGTCTGTCCAACATATGATTTCCATCATTCTACCAATTTCCCTTCTTGGTGCTGGAATTTGAATGTTGAGGAGTGTTATCAGTGGAATGGCCTATCTCAAGAGCTGGGAACAGCAGCTTTTTACAAGAAAATAAATACTTAAGTACATGTGTAAAATTCTTCTTCTAAATACGGAACCAGTCGATTGATAATTGGGATCAGGATTTAAAAACCTCTTTAGGGCAGACTAGATCATGCAATAGTTGTAACTAAAGTATATCCCTTGACTCGGTCCTTTTTCCCATCCCTGAGTTGTAGTAGATGGACAGGTGTCTATTTTTAATGAAATAATTACCTTATTTTTTCAGACTATAAGAATCACTTCTTTCCTCCAAAAATTTGGAGGAAAATGGGGGAACGTCTTATAGTAGGATGTACCTGCTGTGGATGATTTGAGCAGTAGCGGCTGACAAGCGGGCCACAGGAAGCAAGAGCCGGCTGCTGCGGCTAACCCCTATGTCCGCTGTTAAAGAGAAATGAATATTCACTGCTCCCCATTCCCATAAACCCTCCCACCTCTATGCACTGAAGCAGACGTTGAGAGGTGCTAGGGACTATGTGTATGTAGAGAAGTGAATATTCATTCACTTTAGTAGCGGGCACACATGATCACCCAGCCGCTGCAGGAAGCAGACGGCTGCAGCTAACAGTGTGCTTGCTATTGAAGATGAATATTCACTGCTCCACATGCACATAGTCCTGGGCGTGGGGAGCCATGAGTATTCCGGGAGCAGACCTCGGCTTGTAAGCAGCGCATGATGTCACTGCCCTGATAACAAGCATAAATCAGTTGCTGGTATCAAATCAGGATGCTGCGAGGGAGTGCAGGGAAGGGAAGTAGAATGGTTTATGTTTTTCTGATTGGGGCTATGCATACCAGGATGGAGATGAGGGGACCATGCATACCAGGATGGAGATGAGGGGACCATGCATACCAGGATGGGGATGAGGGGGCCATGTATACCAGACTGGGGGATGACGGGGCCATGTATACCAGGATGGTGGATGAGGGGGCCATATGTATACCAGGATTGGGGATATTAGTACAGAATTGCCTCCCCTGTAGCAGTGTCAGCAAAAGATCCCCCACCCGCCCGTGACAGTGCATCGACCATATCTTGCTTAAATTTTTTTTCTATTTTCCTCCTTTAAAACCTGGGTGATGAGGTAGGCGTGACGAGGGAGTTATTACCAGTATACACAGCAGAGCAAGTCATACACAGGTGATCATGTGACACAGTTACCCATAATGACTATCAAAAAAATTGGACAGATGCAACTGAGGAGGGATAAGAAAATATTACAGCTAGACTATTACTGGTGAGTTCGTTTTATCTGCTCAAAAATAACTGCTTCTACAATGCACTGCTGGGGAGCATTGATTTTGATTGCTGAGATTTCTAAGCATAAAGCAGCACCTAGTGCACCTTCAATGTGGATCCATTTCTAATGTTTTTTGTTTTTTTTGTTTTTTTAAGAAGTACATTTAATCCCTAAGGGTACGTCCGTTTTAACCCTTTAACTATTGGATTAATAATGCATAGGTGTCTTATTGACACCTCCATTATTAACTGGGCTTAATGTCACCTTACAATCAAAGGTGACATTAAACCCTTATCGATATGCCACCGCCACACGGCAGTGGGATGACAGAGGCTAAGCGTGGGAATTGGCGCATTGTACAGATGCACCATTTCTGGGGCGGCTGCGGTCTGGTATTTGTAGCCAGGGGGGGTCCAATTTCCATGGCCCCTAACTAGGATATGAATATCAGCTCGCAGCTGTCTGCATAGCGTTTTTGGCTATAAAATATAGGGGGAACCCCACCTCATTTTTTGGGGTCCCCCTATTTTAATAGCCAGTAAAGGCTATGCAGACAGCTGGGGGCTGATATTCATAGCCTGGGAAGATCCATGGGTATTACACCCTTCCCAGGCTATAAATACTGGCCCCCGGTCGTTGGCTTTCCCACTCAGAGGCAGAAAACTGCACGGGAGCCCACGTCATTTTTTTTTTGGGGGGGCACCCTATTTTAATAGCCAGATAGATAGATGTATCTATAGATAGATAAATTATACATAGATATATGTATAGATATATTGTATCTATCTATGATATATGCCACAGCAGTGGCTTTGTACGATAGAATTCAGATGGTAGAACCCACCAGGAGACAATGGATCTGCTACAGAGCTAGCCGGATCATCGGGAGGCTCGACACCCGAGTTGACCATCGCACCTGAGCAGTGTGGCGGAGAAGGATTGCTCCCTAGCCAAGGAGACTGAAAGTCGGTAGTCACCACTAGACATTGAAACGGGAGAAAGGATTTCCCCTGGATGAGAGAAGACCTCAATGTCTCCACGGGCAAGAGCACCGGCGGTCAAGAGGGAACGGGTTCCTGTCCAAAGCCGCCAGAAGAGCCTGATGCAGGGGATGGAGATGCAGATGAGCGAAGGGAACCGCTTCCGTTGCTTCCACTATTCTTCCCAGTACCGTCATGGCAAACCGAATGGTATGACAGGATGAGTGTCAAAGTGCAGAGCCTCTTTGATGAAGAATTAGGAGGTTGTCTCAAGGAAGCATCACCCCGTTGGAAGGTGTCTAGGGTAATTTCTAGAAAGGACATCCGCTTGGCTGGAACGGGGGAAGACTTGCATTACGTTTTTCAGGCAGCCCAGGCAAGAAAGAATATTGCAAGTGATACAAACGCACTCTGCGCAGTCCTGGAAGGACGGACCCTTGACTAGAAGGTCGTCCAGGTACAAATGATATTAACCATGAATTGAAAATGCTGTTCGCTAATGGCGAAGTGGAGGAACTTCTAGTAAGGGAGAAAAATCGGAATATGGAGGTAAGCATCTGAAATCCAGTATGGTTCTAACAGTTCCGTCCCTTTTTTTTTTATGACTACAAACGTATTCTAGGAGAACCCCTCGAACCTTTGGTTTTCTGGGACTCGAGCAATGACTCTGTTTTGAAGCAGTGAATGTATGTCTCGGGGAAAAACCCCTTGCTCTCTCCTCTGATTTTTTGAGGACATGAAGGGAAGGACCTTTGGTATCTGGAAGACACCAGGTCTCTAACCCATTCTTTGTGAACGATGGAAAAACTCAGGTCCTGAGGTAACAGAAGTCGGTGGCCGCCTACCGTGCTGGTGTCGACCAGATAACGCCAGAAGCAGGGGCGGACACAGACTGTGCGAGAAATACCTACGTAAGCAGAGCCTTTACTGCCAAGAAAGAAGGTTTTCCCTGCACAAAAAAACACATCAAAAATGCACCGTGTAAACATAGCCTTAGGTATAAAATGGAGCTGGGAGCTGAGGCAGTGGAAGTGATGTATTCCACCCAGATCACTTGAAAACTCATTTGCATACAACTTCTAAAGTGGATTCCTCTGCAGCAGACCAGCTTTTTGTGTAATACGGTTAAGGATTCATTTTGACAAATATCAGTTTGGCAGAGAGGGTAGAATTAGCTAAACAATTCCCTTTAAAAAAATGATTATAGAAGGTTGCAGAGCTGCTAGGCCCCAAGCTGCCATGAAAGCTACCAACCGTCTGATGTCCTGTGTGACAAAGGCGGCTACCGTTCTCTTTCTAGCCACTTAAGGCCCCGTTACGCATAACGATGTCCCAGTGATCCCACCAACGATCTGACATGGATGGGATCGCTGGGACATAGTTAGGCTGATCACTGGTGAGCTGTCACATAGACAGCCCCTCCAGCGATCAGGACCAGCGAGCAAGCTGGTTTCCAATGTAAACAGCGGGTATTTAAGAGCCGCGCGGCTCTCGGATACCCGCTGTTTACCTTGGAGACCAGCGGCGCTGATCGCTGGTCTGTCGCTGCCACACGCAGCGATGCACGCTGGCCAGCGGGAGACCAACAATCAAAAAACGGCCCATGACGATGGAACGCGATCAGCGATACCAGGCAGTGGGGCCAGTCGCTGATCCATGTCACACACAGCGATATTGCTGGTGAGATCGCTGTGGCGTCACAAAATCAGCGCTCTCACTGGCGATATCGCTGTGTGTTACGGGGCTTTTAGGTGCAGCAGAAACTGATACTATTACCTAAATGGATAAAAGGTTGAGAGCAGCATGTGATAGTGGACCCCACTGATGGTGGCACAGGTTCAGATCCTCATACTGCCCCATCATTGTACTGTGCATGTACAGTACACACGTGTAATCCAACCTGTGACATTAGACTAGGGTTACATAGTGACTTTAACTGAGACACACGACCAATGATCATTCTATGCCATTGCTACATTGCAGCATAGTGCAAGTGAACTTGGTAGCATTGCAACCCACAAAGTGCATGATTATGACAAGCAAGTTGCAAATAGAATAATTTGGATTTTTGGCATCTTCCTTGTGGCGCCATCCTGGGCTGTGATATAGCAGAGGCATACAGTGACTTGGTATAGCATTAAATGAAATCGCATGTGCACACATCTTTTTCAGGCGAATATGCTCTATAAGGCCGGGGTCACACTTGCAAGTTTGATGCGAGAAACTCGCACGAGTCTATCGCATCTACATCTGGCACTACCGATGGCAGTGCCGGGTGTTGATGCGCGAGACTCGTGCGAGTTTTCTCGCATCAAACTTGCAAGTCTGACCCCAGCCATAATCGGAAAAAGTGCTAAATAAATGCTAAAATGAAGGGACATATGTGCTGCAATTTTTAACAACTTGCTGTGCACATCTTCAAACTTTTCAGCTTCTTTTAGCTTCAGGTTTTCAAAGATGCCGAGTGACCTGACCATTCTTCAGGTGGATTCTGTTTGGACGCCACTCAGTAGATTATTCAATACAATTTGATTTAAAAAAAAAAAAAAAACAACAACAAAAACGTAAAAAAAAAAAAAATCTGAAATGATACTGCAAAGGACACGTCAGGAAAAAAAAAAATAATGCTGGCATTTCTTGAAGTGTCTTCTATTTGAAAAACTCATTAGGATGACACACTTGTTAACATTTTGTTGTGTGCCCATACTCAAAGCCTGGGAGTATGGCTGTAAGTTACCTGTAATATAGATAATGGATAGATATTTGCATGATTTGTGGCTGTTAGACAGCCTGGACAAGTGGGGATTGCTATCAAAAAGGCAATCGCCACATGTGTTGAGGCTGTTTGACAGTCGCAAATCATGCAGCCGCGGGGACTCGAAAATTATATACGAGCACACCCGAGACACTTGGATAACACCTGAGCATGATCGGAAAAGATGTTATCCAAGCATGTTCGCTCATCACTAGTGCCCACTCTTAAGGGGTCCGAAGCTGCTGCCTCGACCCACAATGTCCTGAATGCATGTTAAAGCGTTATTTCACACCGTGGTCTGGCTACAGGAGTGGCCCACTATAAATCTGCCATGTAGGGCAGCTCATCAAACCAGGCCTGTCCAGATGTACACAAGCGCGCACACACACCTGCAGAGAAACATATGGTTTAATGTACATACACACTGTAGCAAGTGTAATATACTATGTACATAATATTACATATTCATTATACCATACTAGATGGTGGCCCGATTCTAATGCATCGGGTATTCTAGAATATGTATGTAGTTTATTTATGAAGTTTTAATAATAATGCACCCCCCAATCCTGATATGCATGGTCCTCTCACCCCCCAATCCTGGTATGCATGGTCCCCTCACCACCCAATCCTGATATGCATGGTCCCCTCACCACCCAATCCTGATATGCATGGTCCCCTCACCCCCCAATCCTGGAATGCATGGGCCTCTCACCACTCTTTCCTGGTAAGCATGGTCCCCTCACCCCCCTTTCCTTGTATGCATGGTCCCGTCACCCCCCTTTCATGGTATGCATGGTCCCCTTGTGCCCCAATTCTGATATGCATGGTCCCCTCACCCCCAATCCTGATATGCATGGTACCCCTCACCCCCCAATCCTGGTAAGCATTGTCCCTTCACCCTCCAATCCTGGAATGCATCGTCCTCTCACCCCCCAATCCTGGTATGCATGGTCCCCCCCTCAACCCCTTTCCTGGTATGCATGGTCCCCTCACCCCCCCTTTCCTGGTATGCATGGTCCAGTCACCCCTCTTTCCTGGTATGCATGGCCCCCTCACCTCCCTTTCCAGGTATGCATGATCCCGTCACCTCCCTTTCCTGGTAAGCATGGTCACCCTCACCCCCTTATCCTGATAAGCATGGTCACCCTCACCCTCACCCCCTTATCCTGGTATGCATGGTCACCCTCACCCCCCTATCCTGGTATGCATGGTCACCCTCACGCCCCTTTCCTGGTATGCATGATCACCCTCACGCCCCTTTCCTGGTATGCATGGTCCCCCTCCCCCCCATTGCTGGTATGCATGGTCCCCCTCACCCCCCTTTGCTGGTATGAATGGTCACCCTCACCCCCCTTTCCGGGTATGCATGGTCCCCCTCCCCCCCCCATTGCTGGTATGCATGGTCACCCTCACCCCCCTTTCCTGGTATGCATGGTCCCCCTCCCCCCCATTGCGTGATATGCATGGTCCCCTCATGCCCCAATTCTGATATGCATGGTCCCCCCTCACCCCCAATCCTGATCTGCATCGTATCCCTCACCCTCCAATCCTGGTATGCATGGTCCTTTCACCCCCCAATCCTGGTATGCATGGTTCCCCCCTCCACCCTCTTCCTGGTATGCATGGTCCCGTCACCCCCCTTTCCTGGTATGCATGGTCCAGTCACCCCTCTTTCCTGGTATGCATGGTCCAGTCACCCCTCTTTCCTGGTATGCATGGCACCCTCACCTCCCTTTCCTGGTATGCATGGTCCTGTCACCTCCCTTTCCTGGTAAGCATGGTCACCCTCAACCCCTTATCCTGGTATGCATGATCACCCTCACCTTCCTTTCCTGGTAAGCATGGTCACCCTCACCCCCTTATCCTGGAATGCATGGTCCCCTCACCCCCAATCCTGGTAAGCATGGTTGTTATGAATGCGTCACCGAGGAGAAAAAAAAGCAAAACAAGCTAAGTCACAGAAAACCAGAGAGGTTGGTAACTATGCAGATTGCAGATCCCTGATCCTACCACACAACTAGCAGCAGCCGTGGAGTGTACCTACGATGTTCCATTACAGCCGGAGGACTAAATAAGCCTGAAGCATGAAAAGGGGAAAACTAACTGCCCCAGAGCAGACCCCAAAGGAATAGATAACCCCCCACACATGTATTGACGGTGAAACAAGATGAAGGCACAAACACAGGCAGGAAAATAGGCTGAGCAAACGATTGGGCCCAAACTAACTAGAGAGGAAAGGAAAGGAAAGACACTGTCTGCAACCTGCAAAAAACCCTACAAAAATAATGTCCAACACTTCTGATAGCAAAATTAACCCTGAAGTCACTAGACTTCTCCCACTATATCAGCACTCTGAAATATTCTGAGACAGAGCAAAAAGAGACCAAACTAGTAAGGGACAAAAAGCAAATTGGCAAAATACTGATAAATAAGAGTGGAAATTCAGCACAGCCCCCAGCCGGGGCTGGCTGACCACACCAAAAAACTGAATAGACCAACAAAATCAAGTGTGAACATTAGCAGAAAAACTTCGCTTTAGATGACTGGAACAGAGCTGAAAACCAAGAGCTGACAAGCCAGAAGGAATCACCAGCAACTGAATAGGGCGTCGGCTGTCTTAAATCCAATCTGAGACTCCAGAGGTCCAATTGTCATCCTCATTCTCAGGTGGCAGATCTCCACCGATCAAATCAGCCTCACTACCTCCTGTTACCACCAGATGGAGTCTGGAAGGAGAACTCACAACTGGTGAACCAGAGAATGAACTCACAACACATGGTCCCCTCACCCTCCAATCCTGGAATGCATGGTCCTCTCACCTCCCAATCCTGGTATGCATGGTCCCCCACTCAACCCCTTTCCTGGTATGCATGGTCCCGTCACCCCCCTTTCCTGGCATGCGTGGTCCCCTCACCCCCCCTTTCCTGGTAGGCATGGTCCCGTCACCCCTCTTTCCTGGTATGCATGGCCCCCTCACCTCCCTTTCCAGGTATGCATGGTCCCGTCACATCCCTTTCCTGGTATGCATGGTCACCCTTACCTTTCTTTCCTGGTATGCATGATCACCCTCACCCCCCTTTCCTGGTATGCATGGTCCCCCTCCCCCCATTGCTGGTATGCATGGTCCCCCTCACCCCCCTATCCTGGTATGCATGGTCCCGTCACCCCCCTTTCCTGGTATGCATGGTCCCTTCACCTCCCTTTCCTGGCAAGCATGGTCACCCTCACTCCCTTATCCTGGTATGCATGGTGGCCCTCACCTTCCTTTCCAGGTAAGCATGGTCACCCTCACCCCCCCTATCCTCGTATGCATGGTCACCCTCAAACCCCCTTTCCTGGTATGCATGGTTCCCCTCCCCCCCATTGCTGGTATGCATGGCCCCCCCCCATTGCTGGTATGCATGGTCCCCCTCACCCCCCTTTGCTGGTATGTATGGTCACCTTCACCCCCCTTTCCTGGTATGCATGGTCCCTCTCCCCCCATTGCTGGTATGCATTGTCCCCCTCACCCCCAGTGCTGGTATGCATGGTCACCCTCACCCCCCTTTCCTGGTATGCATGGTCCCCCCCACCCCCCTTTGCTGGTATGTATGGTCACCCTCACCCCCCTTCCTGGTATGCATGGTACCCCTCCCCCCCGCATTGCTGGTATGCATGGTCACCCTTTCCAGGTATGCATGGTCCCCCTCCCCCCCATTGCCGGTATGCATGGTCCCCCTCCACCCCCATTGCGTGATATGCATGGTCCCCTCATGCCCCAATTCTGATATGCATGGTCCCCTCACCCCCAATCCTGATCTGCATGGTACCCCTCACCCTCGAATCCTGGAATGCATGGTCCTCTCACCCCCCAATCCTGGTATGCATGGTTCCCCCCTCAACCCCCTTCCTGGTATGCATGGTCCCGTCACCCCCCTTTCCTGGTATGCATGGTCTCTGTTAAAAAAAAATAGTTATATACTCACCTTCCGACAGCCTCCGATCTTCTTTCCACGCGCCCGGCCTCGCGGTCCCAGTAATGCATTGTGCGAAACACCGCTGGTGACGTCGTGCTCTCGCGAGAGTGACGTTATCTCCGGTCTAAGGCACAAGGCATTACTGGGACCGCAAGGCCAGGCACATGGAAAGAAGATGGGAGGCCATCTGAAGGTGAGAATAACATTTTTTTTATTTTAATTCTCTTTTTTACAGATCATAGCATTGAGCGCCCCATTGAGCGCTGCGCCTGACTGCGCCCGCCCCGCGATTTCGGTTACAGACAGACATGATAAGACGATTATATATAGATACACAGCCATGCACACTATGCTATGATGTACACTCTAAGTTATATACCCATTTACATACGCTTTATATTGTATATTATATTGTATATTCACCTTTGCTGTAGTCAGTCTTCAAAGGCAGTCAGGGTCTTCACACACCTGCCCGCTCCCAGTTCAGCAGCCATAAGTGGTCATCAGGATACTGGGGACACAGCAGAGCAGGGTGAGGGCTGAGCAGCTTCCTGCCACTGCCTCTGCACATAGCTGCCATGTCTGTCCTCCCTCTCCCTTTGTCTTGACTACCTGTCTAGTGATGACTGGAGAGGAGGGGACATGGCTTATACACAGGCAGCAGTCGTACTGCTATTATGGAGGTGGGGGAGCCTGTGTACTTGGGAACTGAGGCACCTTCTGGAAGCGCCATTTAAATGCCGCAGTAAGCGTTTGACGGTGACATTTAACTAGTTAATAGCAGGCACATATCAGCTGTTAAAAACCTGGGAAAGAGGGATACCGACATCAGCGTAATTATGCGTCCGATGTCAGTAAGCGGCTAAGCAAGAAGCACCATGTTTTGACTTTACCAAAGACAAGTGGCAGACTCCCCAAATGTATGGAGGAACATGCTGTGGTCAGAGGAGACCAAAATTGAACTTTTTGGCCACTAAAATAAACGCTATGTCTGGCGCCAAATCAACACAGCTTAATATCCCAAGAACCACAGAGAGAGATATATGGGGGATGAGCAGGGTGACAGCACCACAGAAATCCAGAAAACATTTCTGCCGATTCATGGCATGTTCTCATCCAGACTTTGCATGCAACGACCCCATTCCCCTCCTCAGATCCTGTCCTGGCGATGTGTGAAATCGAGGCGACAGGTGCAGTCCGGGGTGACGCTGGTAAGCAGGATGGGGGAAAATGTAGTCATACAGTAACGATAAAAATGAGACCCCTCTCTTCAGCTGCCTCCCCAGCCCTCCCCTGACTGCACCTAACTATTACCCCTGACCCGTGTGCAGGTGCTCAGCCAGAACCACCCTAGAATGGGTCCCCTTTTAGCAGATAATACTGCCATAGCGTTCTCATATAATACCGCCATATAGATCATACACAATAGCGCCATTTAGATCACACATAAGACCAGCAGGGTGACAGCAGCACAGAGTATTTCAGGAGAGCAGTATCACACGAGATAGGATTAGATACACGGCTCAGCAGACAGTATCACACGGGATAGGATTAGATACACGGCTCAGCAGACAGTATCACACAGGATAGGATTAGATACACGGCTCAGCAGTCAGTATCACACAGGATAGGATTAGATACGCAGCTCAGCAGTCAGTATCACACAGGATAGGATTAGATACCCGGCTCAGCAGTCCGTATCACACAGGACAGGATTAGATACACGGCTCAGCAGACAGTATCACACATGATAGGATTAGATACACGACTCAGCAGTCAGTATCACACAGGATAGGATTAGATACACGGCTCAGCAGACAGTATCACACAGGAGAGGATTAGATACACAGCTCAGCAGACAGTATCACACAGGAGAGGATCAGATACACAGCTCAGCAGTCAGTATCACACAGGAGAGGATTAGATACACAGCACAGGAGTCAGTATCACACAGGATAGGATTAGATACACGACTCAGCCGTCAGTATCACACAGGATAGGATTAGATACACGGCTCAGCAGACAGTACCACAGGATAGGATTAGATACACGGCTCAGCAGACAGTACCACAGGATAGGATTAGTTACACGACTCAGCAGTATAACACAGGATAGGATTAGATACACAGCTCAGCAGTCAGTAACACAGGAGAGGATTAGATACACAGCTCATCAGTCAGTATCACACAGGATAGGATTAGATACACAGCTCAGCAGTCAGTATCACACAGGATAGGATTAGATACAGGGCTCAGCAGACACTATCACACAGGAGAGGATTAGATACACAGCTCAGCAGACAGTATCACACAGGAGAGGACCAGATACAAAGCTCAGCAGTCAGTATCACACAGGAGAGGATTAGATACGCAGCACAGCAGTCAGTATCACACAGAATAGGATTAGATACACAGCTCAGCAGTCAGTATCACACAGGATAGGATTAGATACACGGCTCAGCAGACAGTATCACACAAGAGGATTAGATACACAGCTCAGCAGTCAGTATCACACAGGATAGGATTAGACACACGGCTCAGCAGTCAGTATCACACAGAATAGGATTAGACACATGGCTCAGCAGTCAGTATCACACAGAATAGGATTAGATACACAGCTCAGCAGTCAGTATCACACAGGATAGGATTAGATACACGGCTCAGCAGACAGTATCACACAGGATAGGTTTAGATACACGGCTCAGCAGTCAGTATCACACCGGAGAGGATTAGATACACGGCTCAGCAGTCAGTATCACACAGGATAGGATTAGACACACGGCTCAGCAGTCAGTATCACACAGAATAGGATTAGACACATGGCTCAGCAGTCAGTATCACACAGGATAGGATTAGATACACGGCTCAGCAGTCAGTATCACACAGGATAGGATTAGATACACAGCTCAGCAGACCGTATCACACAGGATAAGATTAGATACACGGCTCAGCAGACAGTATCTCACACAGGAGAGGATTAGATACACGGCTCAGCAGTCAGTATCACACAGGATAGGATTAAATGTCCAGTAGATGGCCAAGTATTTGAAAGAGCAGGGCCAACAGCTGGTTGGGTGTTATGGAAAAAGCAGCTCGGTCTCCAGGAGCTCGTCCTGTATCCTCTCCTGCAGCTGGTATGTGCAGAGTGACCATCCAAGCCCTGTTATGCTGGAACAGTACAGCATCCAGGGCTGAGTGTAAATGGAGCTAAAAGGAAAGCACTGGGCTCTAATAAAATGGCGCCTGGCCACACCTACAGCTGTGAATTCAGCTGCCCACAGAGGCGTGCCCAGTTCACAGCTGATGCTGCTGCAATGAAACAGATAGGGTCGTGAGCCGACTATTGTCTCTTATGCCCAGGGACTGCTGTAAATGAACATGGAAAGTGTCGTTCAGCAGCCAGAAAGGTAAGATGGCAGCCCCCAGTGGCTGCATTAATACAGTAAAAAAAAAAAAAAAAAAAAAAAAAACACACACACCACTGAGTCAAGCTTAGGGGACAATATCTTTTTATACTATTTTCTTTTTTACATTAAATTCTGAAAAAACCCGGCACATTCCTTTTAACAAGTGAAATGCATGCTCAATAAGGGTTGAGATCAGTTGACTGACTTGGCCATTCAAGAATATTCCACTTCTTTGCTTTAATTAACTCCTGGGTTGCCTTGGCTTTATGTTTTGGGTCATTGTCCATCTGTAGTATGAAACAACGACCAATCAGTTTGGCTGCATTTGGTTGGATCTGAGCACACAGTATGGCTCTGAATACCTCAGAATTCATTCGGCTGCTTCTGTGCTGTGTCACATCATCAATAAACACTAGTGACCCAGTGCCACTGGCAGCCCTGCACGCCCAAGCCATCACACTGCCTCCACCGTGTTTTACAGATGATGTGGTATGCTTTGGATCATGAGCTGTACCACGTCTTCGCCATACTTTTTTCTTTCCTTCATTCTGGTAAAGGTTGATCTTGGTTTCATATGTCCAAAGAATGTTCTTCCAGAACTGTGCTGGCTTGTTTAGATGTTTTTTAGCAAAGTCCAGTCTAGCCTTTTGATTCTTGATCCTTATGAGTGGCTTGCACCGTGCAGTGAACACTCTGTATTTACTTTCATGCAGTCTTCTCTTTATGGTAGATTTGGATATTGATGCGCCTACCTCCTGGAGAGTGTTGTTCACTTGGTTGGCTGTTGTGAAGGGGTTTCTCTTCACCATGGAGATTATTCTGCGATCATCCACCACTGTTGTCTTCCGTGGGCGCCCAGGTCTTTTTGCATTGATGAGTTCACCAGTGCTTGCTTTCTTTCTCAGGGTGTAAAAAACTGTAGATTTTGCCACTCCTAATGTTGTAGCAATTTCACGGATGGGTTTTTTCTGTTTTTGCAGCTTAAGGATGGCCTGTTTCACCTGCATGGAGAGCTCCTTTGACTGCATGTTTCCTTCACAGCAAAACCTTCCAAATGCAAGCACCACACCTCATATCACCTCCAGGCCTTTTATCTCCTTAATTGAGAATGACATAATGAAGGGATTGCTCACACCTGTCCATGAAATAGCCTTGGAGTCAATTGTCCAATTACTTTTGGTTCCTTTAAAAACAGGGTGGCACATGTTAAGGAGCTGAAACTCCTAAACCCTTCATCCAATTTTAATTTGGATACCCTCAAATGAAAGCTGAAAGTCTGAACTTCAACCGCATCTGAATTGTTTTGTTTAAAAATCATTGTGGTAATGTCTAGAACCAAAACTAGAAAAATGTTGTCACTGTCCAAATATATATGGACCTAACTGTACATGTGCCCCTGCTGTATACTGTGTAATGGCTGTCTCTGACCGTACAGGAACATGGTCTGATCACACCACAGCTATTGAGCAGGGGAGGATGCTGCTTCTGGGAAATCAGTTGAGAAAAATGGGACTAGGACAAAGAAGCCCAACATATCTAGAGCATTCCTACAGGCTGAATGTAGTATTTCCTGTAATCATCACGGGAATCACAGTCCTGGTAATATATGGACAGCTTGAACCTGTCAGAAAGGAATCAACTCTTCTAAAAAGACTCTCATAATGGGACAGATGGAGAGAGGTTGTTTGCATTAAGTAAGGCTCAAATTTAGCCTTCATGTATAATGCTCAATTTCTCTTAGGGCTTGGTTCACCAGAAATAATATCGGAATCAAGGTATATATTACTATGAGTTATAACTAATGTTAGTTAAACCCTTGTAGCTTTCATCTTACAATTATAAAATTTTACACAAAGAGGATTGATCATGGCATGAAAAAACTGGAATATCACAAGCATATTTGTTTTTGTACAAAATGGTATAAATGTAGGAATAATCCTTTAAACATTTGCTAAGAATACACAGTCAATATTACAGTGTTCCCTCCTTCATTACCTCGCGACCCAAACGCTGTTGCAGCTTGCTGAGTTCATATTCTTTCTTCAGTAGTGACAACGATTTGTAAAGACGCTTTGGTATCTGTAAAATTGTTTAAAACAAAAAGAATAAAAGTATTTTATTTACATACAATCTTATGGGTTTTTTTAAAAGAGAATAAATGTTTACACTGTTGTGTTGGACACTTACTCTTGTCACTTAAGGCCCCACCTCACATAGCGAGATCGCTAGCAAGATCGCTGAAGCGTCACCGATTTTGTGACGCAATAGCGATTTCGCCAACGATCTCGCTACGTGTAACACGTAGCGGTGACCAGGCCCCCGCTGCGATGTCACTGATCGTGCGCGAATGTCCTGGGCCATTTTTTGATCGCTGGTGTCCCGCTGGGACACCAGTATTCATGGACACGGGCGGGAGTCGTCAGAATCGCTGCTGTGTGACAAGGTCCCAATGACCGCCAAGGTCGTTATACGGATAGCTGGATCATTGCTGCGTCGTTGGGTAAGTCTGCCTGTTTGACGGCCATGTAGCGATCATGTAGCGACGCACCAGCGATCCTTACCAGGTCGTATCGTTGTCAGGATCGCTGGTGCGTCGCTTAGTGTAACGGTACCCTTACATTAGTTTCTTCCAAGACATCTTGGAGCTCCTGGGAATTGGCACCAGTCAGCGCTGCACCCATGTCACTCAAATAAATTGGATTATCTACCACTCTTTGTCCAGCCTGCATCATTTGCATGACAGATTCTCTTAAAACAAAGACAGAAAAATACGTATTAGAAGTTGTAAAAAATTTAAGCATAAGAAAACATAAGCATCCTCTTAAGTATTCCACTCTTATCCCTGCTTTCTCAGGTGAACACACACATACCTGTATAAAGGATTAAGTGCAATGATGTCCCGGATGGTCTTCACAATTTCAGCAGTGAGAGCCTTAAGTGGTTAGAAAAATAAAAAATGTATAAATGTTAATATTCATAAGGAGAAAATTCAGAATTACCTACAAACACATATACTCTATGATCTATGTAATTATTGTTATGCTGTAATGTATATTGTCTGTACAAGTCCCCTCTGAAATGTAAAGTGCTGCGGAATATGTCGGCGCTATAGAAATAAAATTTATTATTATACTCTTACTTTGACCTCCTCAGTGATCTGGAATTCTTCATGTGTTACATTATCTACTTCAACCATGAGGACTTCAGAGGTCATTTTTGAATCAAGCACAACTTGTTTGCCCTTTTCCATCTCATTAACATGTTTGCTTGCTGCATTTCTTCTTTTTTTCCCTTCAACTTTCTTCTCAGTTTTTAACTCATCAGGTTCAACATCAAGTTGCTTATTAATATGGATCCTGAAAGAAAAAAAATGTTACGAAGTAAAAAGTGAAATAAGCTCATCATGTTACTTAACTTGTTAAACTTAACAGTGCTGTGTTTTACCTTCCAAGATCTAGTTAATAACTTTGATAAAAGCTATAAATAATGAATTACATTTTTAACTTCAATTGAAAATATTTACCAGCAAACTAAAAGCAACGGATGTGGAAAAAGGAATAAAAATAACTGGACGTTGTAAAATCACTCGGATGGTACAGAAGACTAAGTTTTAGCCCATAACCGACCTCTGCTACACCTTTTAACAGCAATTAAGGTTACTTATGCCTGTTAGGCATCGGGTTCCTGCAGCTGTTCAACAGGAATTCAGAGCCTCACATTCTGCAGTCTGCCATTATCTTTCGACCGCAGAGGACATTGCTCAGCAATCCCGGCTTCCCAGAAGCTCTGCCCAGACCTGCTCTGTGGGGTTGGCTATTGCTGCCACCTTTGGGTCAGCAATGGCAATGCAGGCTGCTCAGCAGCAAATCGCTCCAGAGGCTAAGTCCCTCCGTTGCTCTACTGAGCATGCTCACGAGACTATCTCCCATTGGAGATCGGGAGTCACATGTCCAGGTCCTTCTCATGATCTGTTTGGTCCATCTCAGGGATCTGGAAGCTTCCGGAAGGTCCCGGCTATAAAAGGTTTGCATGGCCACTCGGCCATGCGCTAGTATAGTCTCTAGTTGCTTACTGTGTGAATGATGATGGATGCATGAACCTGCGAATGACTCATTAAGATCCCCTCCCTCTGATATTACGAGTGTGTATAGAGACTTAGCTATAGAGTCCGCGCCAGCCAGTGGTAAGCGACAAACCACTACAGCATCCTCCACAGTGCTAGCGTCCGACAGTGCGCCTGCTTCCGGACATTGTCGACTAGCGGCAGTGTCTGTCGCAGCGCTGCAGCCTACAGCTCCTTTTGGCGTCAGCAGTAGGTCTAGACGGACGCTGACCCTCTGCCTAGGGCCCAGCTCCTGTGACCATATACCGTGCGTGCACTTCTCTGAGACCTGTGACGCTAACAGGCTCAGCCTTTTTGTGTTTTGCACTTAAGGCATCTCTGTGAGTAAACAGAGATCGCTCAGCGCACCTGGGTGACGTTTAACCCGTGTGTGATATACCGCCATATTGTGTGTCTGCCATTATATAGCAGCAGTTTAACACCTCTGCACGGTGGACCCCGGGCAGCGAACGCACTTTACGTTATTTAATATTTAGTGCATTCCGCCGTCCCTAACAATGCCACAACGCCGCTTTTAACGGTGCTGAGAAATAAGGGCATAGCGTCCCCTAGAGTTGGAATTTCTCCGGGGTCTAGGCTACCGGGGGTAGCGGAGACCCCAGAGAACATGAATTGTTTCGGTTTTTACAGACCACAGTGTTGTGATCACCGTTGTTAACTATATAATGGCGACCGCAAAAAAATAAAGTCAGATTTTCCATTTAATTTCACTCTCCTCTAATGTGATTGCACATCAGAGAGAGAAATAGGGTCCCCCGGTCACTTTGTTTGTGGGAAAAAATGGCAAACACATGCGCAGTGCACCCGCCGAGATCTGATGGCCGGCACCCAGCAACAATTGGAAATTCTTACTATTGGTTCATTTTTATCACTGTGATAGACCCTAGCACAGTGATCAAAATGGAAAACAGTAAGGGTTAATAAACTTCTTGAGGGGTGCAGTTTTTAGAATGGTGTCACGTTTGGTTATTTTCTGTTATATTGACATCCCCCAATACTCACTTCAAATGTGAGGTGGTCCCTAAAAAATGGTTTTTATAAATTTTGTTGGGAAAATAAGAAATTGCTGGTCAACTTTTAACTCTTATAAGGTCCTAACAAAAAAATTATGTTTCCAAAATTGTGCTGATGTAAAGTAGACATGTGGGAAATGTTATTTAGTAACTATTTTGTTACATATCTCTTTGATTTAACCACTTCATGACCCAGCCTATTTTGACCATAATGACCTGGCCATTTTTTGCAATTCTGACCAGTGTCCCTTTATGAGGTAATAACTCTAGAACGCTTCAACGCATCCTAGCGATTCTGAGACTGTTTTTTCGTGACATATTGGGCTTCATGTTAGTGGTAAATTTAGGTCGATAATTTTTGCATTTATTTGTGAAAAAATCAGAAATTTGGTGAAAATTTTGAAAATTTTGCAATTTTCAAATTTTGAATTTTTATTCTGTTAAACTAGAGAGTTATGTGACACAAAATAGTTACTAAATAACATTTCCCACATGTCTACTTTACATCAGCACAATTTTGGAAGCAAAATATTTTTTTGTTAGGAAGTTATAAGGGTTAAAAGTTGACCAGTGATTTCTCATTTTTACAACAAAATTTGCAAAACCATTTTTCTTAGGGACCACCTCACATTTGAAGTCACTTTGAGGGGTCTATATGGCAGAAAATACCCAAAAGTGACACCATTCTAAAAACTGAACCCCTCAAGCTACTCAAAACCATATTCAAGAAGATTATTAACCCTTCAGATGTTTCACAGCAGCTAAAGCAATGTGGAAGGAAAAAATGGACATTTTAATTTTTCCAACACAAATTTTCTTTCAGCATCAATTTTTTCATTTTCACATGGGCAACAGGATAAAATGGATCCTAAAATTTGTTGGGCAATTTCCCCTGAGTACACCGATACCTCATATGTGGTCATAAACCACTGTTTGGGCGCATGGCAGGGCTCAGAAGGGAAGGAGCGCCATTTGACTTTTTGAATGGAAAATATGCTGGAATATTTAGCGCTTGCCATGTCGTGTTTGGAGAGCCCCTGTGCGCCTAAACACTGGCGCTCCCCCACAAGTGACCCCATTTTGGAAACTAGACCCCCCAAGGAACTTATCTAGATGCATAGTGATCACTTTGAACCCCCAGGTGCTTCTCAAATTGATCCGTAAAAAAAAAAAAAGTACTTTTTTTTCACAAAAATTATCTTTTAGCCTCAGTTTTTTCATTTTCACATGGGCAACAGGATAAAATGGATCCTAAAATTTGTTGGGCAATTTCTCCTGAGTACACCGATACCTCATATGTGGTCATAAACCACTGTTTGGGTGCACGGCAGGGCCCGGAAGGGAAAGAGCGCCATTTGACTTTTTGAATGGAAAATTAGCTCCAATCGTTATCGGACACCATGTCGCGTTTGGAGAGCCCCTGTGTGCCTAAACATTGGAGCTCCCCCACAAGTGATACCATTTTGGAAACTAGACCCCTTAAGGAACTTATCTAGATGTGTAGTGAGCACTTTGAACCCCCAAGTGCTTCACAAAAGTTTATAACGTAGAGCAGAAAAATAAAAAAATCATTTTTTTTCCTCAAAAATGATTTTTTAGCACGCTATTTTTTATTTTCACAAGGGTAACAGGAGAAATTGGACCACAAAAGTTGTTGTCCAGATTGTCCTGAATACGCTGGTACCTCATATGTGAGGGGGGGCCACTGTTGGGGTGCACGGCAGGGCGCAGAAGGGAATGAGCGCCATTTGACTTTTTGAAATGAAAATTAGCTCCAATCGTTAGCGGACACCATGTCGTGTTTGGAGAGCACCAGTGTGCCTAAACTTTGGAGCTCCCCCACAAATGACCCCATTTTGGAAACTAGACCCCCTAAAGAACTTATCTAGATGCATAGTGAGCACTTTGAACCCCCAGGTGATTCACAGAAGTTTATAATGCAGAGCAGTGAAAATAAAAAAAAAATTTTTCCTAAAAAAAAATTTTTTTAGTTGGCAATTTTTTATTTTCACAAGGGAACTAGGATAAATTGGACCCCAAAAGTTGTTGTCCAGTTTATCCTGAGTACGCTGGTACCCCATATATGTGGGGGGGAACCACTGTTTGGGCACACGTTGGGGCTCAGCAGGGAAGTAGTGATATTTTGAAATGCTGACTTTGATGGAATGGTCTGCGGGCGTCATGTTACATTTGCTGAGCCCCTGTGTGCCTAAACAGTAGAAACCCCCCACAAGTGACCCCATTTTGGAAACTAGACCCCCCAAGGAACTTATCTAGATGTGTGGTGAGCACCTTGAACCCCCAAGTGCTTCACAGAAGTTTATAACGCAGAGCCATGAAAATAAAAAATCATTTTTTTCCCTCAAAAAAAATTATTTTTAGCACGCAATTTTTTTTTCACAAGGGTAACAGGATAAATTGGACCCCAAAACTTGTTGTCCAGTTTGTCCGGAGTACGCCGATACCCCATATGTGGGGGATGACCACTGTATGGGCACACGTCAGGGCTCGAAAGGGAAGTAGTGACGTTTTGGTATGCAGACTTTGATGGAATGGTCTGCGGGCATCATTTTACATTTGCAGAGCCCTTGATGTACCTAAACTGTGGAAACACCCCACAAGTGACCCCATTTTGGAAACTAGACCCCATAAGGAACTTGCCTAGATGTGTGGTGAGCACCTTGAACCCCAAAGTGCTTCACAGAAGATTGTAACGCAGAGCCATGAAAATAAAAAATCTTTTTTTCCCTCAAAAAATGAATTTTTAGCTCGCAATTTTTTATTTTCACAAGGGTAACAGGAGAAATTGGACCCCAAAAGTTGTTGTCCAGTTTGTCCTGAGTACGCTGATACCCCATATGTGGGGAGGGACCACTGTTTGGGCACACGTCAGGGCTTGGAAGGGAAGTAGTGACGTTTTGAAATACCGACTTGATCGAATGGTCTGCGGGCATCATGTTACGTTTGCAGAGCCTCTGATGTGCCTAAACAGTGGAAACCCCCCACAAGTGACCCCATTTTGGAAACTAGACCACCCAAGGAATTTATCTAGATGTGTGGTGAGCAGCACTTTGAACCCCCAAGTGCTTCACAGAAGTTTATAATGCAGAACCGTGAAAATAAAAAAATCTTTTTTTCCTCAAAAAATGATTTTTTAGCCCACAATTTTTTTCTTCACAAGGGTAGCAGGATAAATTGGACCCCAAAAGCTGTTGTCCAGTTTGTCCTGAGTACGCTGGTACCCAATATGTGGGGAGGGAACTTTGTTTGGGCACACGTCGGGGCTCGGAATGGAAGTAGTGACGTTTTGAAATGCAGACTTTGATGGAATAGTCTGCGGTCGTCATTACGTTTGCAGAGCCCCTGATGTGCCTAAACAGTGGAAACCCCCCACAAGTGACCCCATTTTGGAAACTAGACCTTCCAAGGAACTTATGTAGATGTATGGTGAGCACTTTCAACCCCCAAGTGCTTCACAGAAGTTTATAATGCAGAGACGTGAAAATGAAAAAAACATTTTTTTTCCACAAAAATAATTTTTTAGCCCCCAATTTTTTTATTTTCCCAAGAGTAATAGGAGAAATTAGTCCCAAAAAGTTGTTTTGCAATTTTTCCTGAGTACGCTGACACCCCATAAGTGGGGGTAAACCACTGTTTGGGCACACGTCGGGGCTTGGAAGGGAGGGATCACCGTTTGACTTTTTGAACGCAAAATTGGCTGGAATCAATGGTTGCACCATGTTGCGTTTGGAGACCCCCTGATGTGCCTAAACAGTGGAAACCCCTCAATTCTAACTCCAACCCTAACCCCAACACACCCCTAACCACAACCCTAACCCCAACACATCCCTAACCCTAATCCCAACCCTAACCATAAACCTAACCCCAACACACCCCTCACCCCAACACTAACCATAACACTAACCACAAGCCTAACCCTAACCCTAACCCTAATTCCAACCTTAACCCTAATTCTAACCCTAATTCCAACCCTAACCCTAATTCCAACCCTAACCCTCTTTCCAACCCTAACCCTCTTTCCAACCCTAATGGAAAAAAAAAAAATATTTTCTTTATTTTATTGGTTATGCCTACCTATGGGGGTGATAATCGGGGGGTTCATTTACTTTTTATTTCATTTTGATCACTGTGAGAGTAATCAAAATGAAATAATGGAATCTGCAGCCGGCAGATTCGGGCGGGCGCACTGCGCATGCGCCCGCCATTTTCTAAGATGGCGGCGCCCATGAACCGGACCCGCCGGACACCGGGAGCAACGGGGGGACTTAGAAGGTGCCGGGGGCGGTGAGAGTGGGTGGGGGGGATCGGAAGCTGGCGGGGAGCGGAGGGAATGGGAGGGAGGGCAGATGATGACAGCGGCGGCAGATCGCCGCTGTCATTCAGTTGCGGGGGGGCCATCACCGGTGGGGGGGGGGTCGAATCGGTGTCTCCAGCCATGTCCGATGCTACTGCAGCATCGGCCATGGCTGGATTGTAATATTTCATCAATTTTCATTGATGAAATATTACTATCGCTCTGATTGGCTGTTTCACTTTTAACAGCCAATCAGAGCGATCGTAGCCACGTGGGGGCGAAGCCACGCCCCCTGTGGTGAATTACAAAGCCCCCTGTATCTGCGGGTCAGGTGACCTTTCATTGACCCCGGTCACCCGACCCGCTGGGGGGCTTTGAATTCATGACACAGGGTATGCGTCATAAGTCGGTGCCAATCCGACCTTCATGATGCATACGCTGTGTCACAGGTCGGGAAGGGGTTAAGTGTACAAAAATTAAAAGTTTGAAAATCGCAAAATTCTCTAAATTTTTGCCAAATTTCCTTTTTTTTTTTATAAACGCGAGTTATAGCGAAGAAATATTACCACTAACATGAAGAACAATATGTCACGAAAAAACAGAATCAGTGGGATCTGTTGAAGCGTTCTAGAGATATAACCTCATAAACAGACAGTGGTCAGAATTGTAAAAATTGGCTTGGTCATTAAAGACAAAATTTTCTCTGTCACCAAGGGGTTAAAATCATTGCCAGAATAAATGTTTGACAAAGCAATTGACGGAACCATATTCTGTTTTTTACATTTTCGTTTTTTCTTCCCCTTCAAGAGCCATAACTGTTTTATTTATTTTCCATCAATACAGCCATGAGGAAATTAACTTTCTCCCAGCCTGGTTCGGATTTCAGTCATGGAGGTGGCGCCGCTGAGGGTTCATTTACACCCTCTGTAAAGAGAGGGGCGGCTGTAACCGCACTGTACTGCAATGTTACAGCAGCCAAAAAAAGCCAAAACATAATTCTGATGTTTTGATTTATTTTGTTTACCATTACACAGTTTACCAATCGGATTAATTTATTTTATATTTTGATAGATCAGACTTTTACAAACACATCAATACTAAATGTGTATATATATTTTTTTAAGTGAGACAAAGAACTTGTGTTTTTTTCATATTTTCAAAACTTTTTACTGTATTGGTTATCATCTTAGGGGACTTGAAGCTGCAATCATCTGATCGCAGTCTCTTATGAGCGCCAGCTAAACACTGGCTTTCACAGAAGGTTTGTAATGAAAGGCTCGGGGGTTATCAGCAGATCCATAGCTGTCATAGCAACCCATCGGCACAGCGTGATTATATCATGGGCACGCGATGCTCACATGGAATGACACGCTACTCCTGCCAGTGTGTGTTAAATGCAGCTGTCAGAGATAATCAACAGCATTTAACAGGTTCACAGCAGCAAGTGGAGCACCAATACACCCACATCTGTTAGAGGCACATGATGGCTGATTAAATCATCCATAAACTGCAAGGAAAGATGCGGCCTCGGCGTGCAAGCCAGCATCAAAGACAGGGAGCTAGAATATCATCTACCAGTATGCCAAGGGGTTAAACGGGCAACAATATAGAGAATAAGGCATACAAATCATTCACAAGACCGTTCAGTCATCAGGTCGTCAGTAGCACATTCACTGTTTCCACTGGATTTTTTTCACAGGCATAATCACTTGATGATCAGAACATTTATGATTGTTTGTTGAATGATAGGCAGAACGTTTAATCAGCCAATAATCAGAATTCTTAGAAGCAATCTGTGGCCAATTATCAACCCATCTAAATGAGCAGAAAATTCAAGGGTTGGTACAGTAAAATATTAATAATCTGTCTTTACATTACGTCAATGTGGGATCGGTGGGTCCTAAAACCCAACACTCCCACTGATCAGCTGTTGCCATGAGTTCAATCAGTGGCAGCACTGCACTGCATTATATGCAAGATGCTGCTGTCCCACTGATGCACACTAATGCATGGAGCTGTGCAGTGTACTTCTGATTAATGCTTATATACAGCCATCTTCAAAGCTAATCACAGCTGATTGGTGGGGATGTCTGGTATCTAGCTGGCCGTTCCCCAAGATTATCAATATTGGATTAGTGGAGTCATAGTGGCATGTAAAAGTTTGGGCACCCCTGGTCAAATGAGTTTTATTGTGAACAGTTAAGCAAGTTGAAAATGAAATTATCATTAAAACAGCTAAAGATGACACATGACCTTCATATTTTAGGCATATATATATTATATATACACTATGTGCAGAATTATTAGGCAAGTTGTATTTGAGAGGATTCTTTTTATTATTGAACAACAACTATGTTCTCAATCAACCGAAAAGACTCAAATATCAAAAAAGCTTAATATTTTTGGAAGTTGGAGAGTTTTTTTTTTTTTTTTTAGATTTGGCTATCTTAGGAGGATATCTGTTTGTGGAGGTAACTATTACTGTGCAGATTTATTAGGCAACCTAATAAAAAACAAATACCCATCTCACCTGTTTATTTTCACCAGGTAAACCAATATAACACAAAATTTAAAAAAAACATTTCTGACATTCAAAAACCAAAAAAGAAAAATAATCAGTGACCAATATAGCCACCTTTCTTTACGATGACACTCAAAAGCCTTCCATCCATAGATTCTGTCAGTTGCTTGATCTGTTTTCGATCAACATTGAATGCAGCAGCCACCACAGCCTCCCAGACACTGTTCCGAGAGGTGTAGTTTTCCCTCCCTTTAGATCTTACATTTTATGAGGGACCACAGTTTTTCTTTGGGGTTCAGATCAGGTGAACAAGGGGGCCATGTCATTATTTTTTCTTCTTTTAGACCTTTACTGACCAGCCACGCTGTGGAGTATTTGGATGCATATGATGAAGCATTGTCCTGCATGAAAATCATGTTTTTTATTTTTAACTATACCGACTTGTTCCTGTACCACTTCTTGAAGGTGTCTTCCAGAAACTGGCAGTAGGTCTGGGAGTTAAGCTTCACCCCATCCTCAACCCAAAAAGGTCCCACAAGTTCATCTTTGATGATACCAGCCCATACCAGTACCCCACCTCCACCTTACTGGCGTCTGAGTCAGAGTGGAGATTTCTGCCCTTTACTGATCCAGCCTCGAGCCCATCCATCTGGCCCATCAAGAGTCACTCATTTCATCAGTGAATAAAATCTTAGAAAAATCAGTCTTAAGATACAGTATTTCTAGGCCCAGTCTTGACGTTTTATTTTATGTTTCTTGTTCAAAGGTGGTCGCTTTTCAGCCTTCCTTACCTTGGCCATGTCCCTTAGTGTGGCACACCTTGTGCTTTTTGATACTCCAGTAATGTTGCAGCTCTGAAACATGGCAAAACTGGTGGCAAATGGCATCTTGGCAGCTTCACACTTGATTTTCCTCAGTTTATGGGCAGTTATTTTGCGCCTTTTCTTTTTATCAACATGCTTCTTGCGACCCTGTTGGATATTTGCCATGAAACTCTTGATTGTTCAGTGATCACGCTTCAAAAGTTTGGCAAGTTCAAGACTACTGCATCCCTCTGCAAGACATCTCACAATTTTTGACTTTTCAGAGTCAATCAAATCTCTCTTCTGACCCATTTTGCAAAAGGAAAGGAAGCTGCCTAATAATTAAGCACACCTTATTATTATTTATTATTATAGCGCCATTTATTCCATATTTCTTATATAGGGTGTTGATGTCATTAGACCACACCCTTCCTCACTACAGAGATGCAAATCACCTGATTTACATAATTGGCAGTTGGCTTTCAAGCCTATACAGCTTGGAGTAGGACAACATGTGTAAAAAGGATAATGTGATCAAAATAATAATTTGCCTAACAATTCTGCACACAGTGTATATACATACACACATACTGTATATACACGTATATATATATATATATATATATATATATATATATATATATATATACACACACTAGCTGAAGAGCCCGGCGCTGCCCGGGCATAGTAACTAACTGTGGTTAGTTATAGAAAATTATAATTATCCTCCATCCCATAGTACCGTGCCCATATACCCATCATACATATTCGCCATCCCATAGTCCCATGCCCATATACCCATCATACATATTCGCCATCCCATAGTCGAGTGCCCATATACCCATCACACATCCTTCATCTCATAGTCCCGTGCCCATATACCCATCATACATATCCTCCATCCCATAGTCGAGTGCCCATATACCCATCATACATATCCGCCATCTCATAGTCCCGTGCCCATATACCCGTCATACATATCCTCCATCCTATAGTCCAGTGCCCGTATACCCATCACACATCCTCCATCCCATAATCCCGTGCCCATATACATATCCACCATCCCATAGTCCCGTGCCCATATACCCGTCAAACATATCCTCTATTCCATAGTCCAGTGCCCATATACCCATCACACATCTTCCATCCCATAGTCCCGTATCCATATACATATCCGCCATCCCATAGTCCCGTGCCCATATACCCGTCATACATATCCTTCATCCCATAGTCCAGTGCCCATATACCCATCACACATCCTCCATCCCATAGTCCCGTGCCCATATACCCATCATACATATCCTCCATCCCATAGTCCAGTGCCCATATACTCATCACACATCCTCCATCTCATAGTCAACCATTATGACATCATAATGAGCGGCGGCGGGGCTTGCAACCTTTGATGACATCAGCGTCGCCATTGCAACCATTGTGACATCATGAGGGGCGGGGCTTGGTGCGCACACACTGCTTCCCCAGTATGCAAATAGGGGCATTGTGACATCACAATGAGGGGCGGGGCTTGACACGCACACACTATTGAACCCAGTATGTAGATAGGGGCAAAATTGTTTGGTGAATTGGAACGCGCGGGGTTAAAATTTCGCCTCACAACATAGCTTAGGACGCTCTCGGGGTCCAGACGTGTGACTGTGCCAAATTTTGTGGCTGTAGCTGCGACGGTGCGGATGCCTATCCCGGACATACAAACATACACACACACACACACACATGAACACACTTGAGCTTTATATATTAGATATATATATATACACACTGCTAAAAAAAAATAAAGGGAACACTTAAACAACAAAAAATAACTCCAAGTAAATCAAACTTTTGTGAAATCATACTGTCCACTTAGGAAGCAACACTGATTGACAACCCCCCCATCCGTGGATGTCAGGGCCTCAGACCATCCTCATGGAGTCGGTTTCTAACCGTTTGTGCAGACACATGCACATTTGTGGCTGTAACAACCCTGCTGGCATCACTACATGGCCTCCCATCCCCCGCACACCAACTTACTTTCTCCTTCAAACCATGCTGTGAAATCTGTCTGTTGCCAGCCCTGAGCTCCATGTGCTATGCCTCTTGTTTTCCTGCTTGCTCTCCATGTTTCCTGACTGTGTGTATAGGGGGGCGGCGCCTGAACTCTCTGGTTCTTATGCAGTCTGGGTGCACCTGGGTAATCTGTCCCTGACCAACCACCTGGAGCCCTTGACTATTTAGTTTCGCCACTCCCACTGAAACATTGCCTGAGCAATGTCTATACTCAGTTAGTATTCCGCTGCTGAGGAAGCCAGGCCCTGTTCTGTCTGTCTCCTTCTTTGGAGGATTACTCTAGTCTTGCTTTGTACCCTGTCTGCCTGCCAGGAGGCTGAATATCCTGGTCCTTGTGTCTTTGTCCCTGTGCCTCTGTCTGAACTCAGTCTTACCTCTGTCAGTCTCCTTGTTTGTGGTTCCTTCCCTGCCGTGTCTTTCCTTGTGTCCTCTTTATCTGTGCATCTGCACGCTCGCCGCTCTGCCTGCACGGCTCCCTAGCCGCTCTGCCTGCACGGCTCCCTAGCCGCTCTGCCTGCTCGGCTCCCTAGCCGCTCTGCCTGCTCGGCTCCCTTGCGGCTCTGCCTGCTCCGCACTCCTGCGGCTCTGCCTGCTCCGCACTCCTGCGGCTCTGCCTGCTCCGCACTCCTGCGGCTCTGCCTGCTCCGCACTCCTGCGGCTCTGCCTGCTCCGCACTCCTGCGGCTCTGCCTGCTCCGCACTCCTGCGGCTCTGCCTGCTCCGCACTCCTGCGGCTCTGCCTGCTCCGCACTCCTGCGGCTCTGTCTACCTGCACCTCCTGTGGCTCTGCCTGCTCCGCACTCCTGCGGCTCTGTCTACCTGCACCTCCTGTGTGAACAGGCCCAAACCTGTTCCTTCATACTCCATTCCTTCCTGCCTATATCCATACCTGCACCTCCTGTGTGAACAGGCCCAAACCTGTTCCTTCATATTCCATTCCTTCCTGCCTAGATCCATCCCTGTACCTCCTGTGTGAACAGGTCCAGATCCTGTTCCAGCATACACCACTCCCTCCTGCCTACACCTGCTGTGTGAACAGGTCCCTACCTGCTCCTTTTCATACCACGCCAATCTGTCCGGTGTCTCCAAGCCGTGCCCGCCTGTCCTGTGTCTCCAAGCTGTGCCCGCCTGTCCTGTGTCTCCAAGCCGTGCCCGCCTGTCCTGTGTCTCCAAGCCGTGCCCGCCTGTCCTGTGTCTCCAAGCCGTGCCCGCCTGCCCTGTGTCTCAGCCGTGCCTGTCGTATCCACCTGCCTGCCTGTCTATAGCCTCTGTCAAGGTGTCCTGTTCCCGAGTGGGATCAGCAGCCACAGCCAGACACCACCCTGGAGTGGCACCCGGCAGCTACCTGCCGCACAAGCCTGACCTCACCATCAGAGGCTCCAGTGAAGACCAAGGAAGCTGCCGTAGTTACGCCCCTTCCAGGGTAGTCTGGTTTGTGGCACAGTGGGGCCACAACCCCCCGGCTCGCGCCATTCAGCCAAGGCGCGAGCGTGACAGTGGCCTGCTGGAGGTCATTTTGCAGGGCTCTGGCATTGCTCCTCCTGTTCCTCCTTGCACAAAGGCTGAGGTAGCGATCCTGCTGATGGGTTGTTGCCCTCCTACGGTCCCCTACATGTCTCCTGGTGTACTGGCCTGTCTGCTGGTAGAGCCTCCAGCCTCTGGACACTACGCAGACAGACACAGCAAACCTTCTTGCCACAGCTTGCATTGATGTACCATCCAAGATGAGCTGTACTACCTGAGCCACTTTTGTGGGTTGTAGAGTCCGTCTCATGCTTCCACGAGCGTGAATGCACAACCAACATTCAAAAGAACCACAAACATCAGCCAGAAAGCATTGGTACTGAGATGTGGTCTGTGGTACCCACCTGCAGAACCACCCCTTTATTGAGGGTGTCTTGATAATTGCCAATAACTTCCATCTGTTGCCTATTCCATTTGCACAACAGCATGTGAAATTGATTGTCAAACAGTGTTGCTTCCTAAGTGGTCAGTTTGATTTAATTTATAAATATATATACAGTGGGGCAAAAAAGTATTTAGTCAGTAAGCAATAGTGCAAGTTCCACCACTTAAAAAGATGAGGCGTCTGTAATTTACATCATAGGTAGACCTCAACTATGGGAGACAAACTGAGAAAAAAAAAATCCAGAAAATCACATTGTCTGGCTTTTTTTTCATTTTATTTGCATATTATGGTGGAAAATAAGTATTTGGTCAGAAACAAGCAATCAAGATTTCTGGCTCTCACAGACCTGTAACTTCTTCTTTAAGAGTCTCTTCTTTCCTCCACTCATTACCTGTAGTAATGGCACCTGTTTAAACTTGTTATCAGTATAAAAAGACACCTGTGCACACCCTCAAACAGTCTGACTCCAAACTCCACTATGGTGAAGACCAAAGAGCTGTCAAAGGACACCAGAAACAAAATTGTAGCCCTGCACCAGGCTGGGAAGACTGAATCTGCAATAGCCAACCAGCTTGGAGTGAAGAAATAAACTGTGGGAGCAATAATTAGAAAATGGAAGACATACAAGACCACTGATAATCTCCCTCGATCTGGTGCTCCACGCAAAATCCCACCCCGTGGGGTCAGAATGATCACAAGAACGGTGAGCAAAAATCCCAGAGCCACGCGGGGGGACCTAGTGAATGAACTGCAGAGAGCTGGGACCAATGTAACAAGGCCTACCATAAGTAACACACTACGCCACCATGGACTCTGATCCTGCAGTGCCAGACGTGTCCCACTGCTTAAGCCTGTACATGTCCGGGCCTGTCTGAAGTTTGCTAGAGAGCATTTGGATGATCCAGAGGAGTTTTGGGAGAATGTCCTATGGTCTGATGAAACCAAACTGGAACTGTTTGGTAGAAACACAACTTGTCGTGTTTGGAGGAAAAAGAATACTGAGTTGCATCCATCAAACACCATACCTACTGTAAAGCATGGTGGTGGAAACATCATGCTTTGGGGCTGTTTCTCTGCAAAGGGGCCAGGACGACTGATCCGGGTACATGAAAGAATGAATGGGGCCATGTATCGTGAGATTTTGAGTGCAAACCTCCTTCCATCAGCAAGGGCATTGAAGATGAAACGTGGCTGGGTCTTTCAACATGACAATGATCCAAAGCACACCGCCAGGGCAACGAAGGAGTGGCTTCGTAAGAACCATTTCAAGGTCCTGGAGTGGCCTAGCCAGTCTCCAGATCTCAACCCTATAGAAAACCTTTGGAGGGAGTTGAGAGTCCGTGTTGCCAAGCGAAAAGCCAAAAACATCACTGTACTAGAGGAGATCTGCATGGAGGAATGGGCCAACATACCAACAACAGTGTGTGGCAACCTTGTGAAGACTTACAGAAAACGTTTGACCTCTGTCATTGCCAACAAAGGATATATCACAAAGTATTGAGATGAAATTTTGTTTCTGACCAAATACTTATTTTCCACCATAATATGCAAATAAAATGAAAAAAAAAACAGACAATGTGATTTTCTGGATTTTTTTTCTCAGTTTGTCTCCCATAGTTGAGGTCTACCTATGATGTAAATTACAGACGCCTCTCATCTTTTTAAGTGGTGGAACTTGCACTATTGCTGACTGACTAAATACTTTTTTGCCCCACTGTGTGTGTATATATATATATATATTATGTATTATGTATATGTATATATATGTATATATATATATATATATATATATATATATATATATATATATATATATATATACACACACATACATATACACACACAGCAGCAAATGTGCATGAATCTAGGCCATGTGAAAACAGAAAAAATATTAATATATTCAATTTAGCAAAATTTTCCCAAAAATTTTTTCATAAAAATTTTTTAGTTACAGTAATAGATAAAAAAATGAAGTTTCTTAGAGCACAAATTGGCCAATTCATGTATGCCCGACAACCACGGCAAGGTGACCTTCCTCTGATGGATCCCTGCTCTACACTACAAGAGACTTCCTGGCCACCAGCCTACAACTTTGTACAAACATGTCAATACTGGACTCAGCCTACAATTTATGGGCTGGTAGAGCTGATTGCAGCACTTGCAAAGCCAAATGGGAGGGGTGCAAGATCAGAATGGAGGCAGCCAGCATCCAGTATTACTTAAATAAGACAAAAAAAAACTGATTAGGAGGGGTGCCATGGAATTAATGGTGCTATATAAATAATAATAATAATGTACACACAGTGTACATACGTATTTACATAATATATATTTATACACACACGTATAAATACATATATAAAAACACACTATATATAAATATATACACACTCACATTGTGTGTATATATATATATATATATATATATTATATATATATATCACACACACAAATATACGCACAACATACACATACTGTATACACACACGTGTGTGTATATATACTGTATGTGTGTGTGTATAAGCAGACCCCCCCCTAATTTTGTCATAAAAAACTGGGAAACCTTATTGACTCGCGTATAAGCCTAGGGTGGAATATGCAGCAACTACTGGTAAATTTCAAAAATAAAAATAGAAACCAATAAGAGTAAAATTAATTGAGACATCAGTAGGTTAAATGTTTTTTAATATCCATATTGAATCAGGAGCCCCATATAATGCTTAATACAGTTCATGATGGCCCCATAAGATGCTCCATACAAAATACACCCCATATAATGCTGCAAAGGTTAATAATAGCCCCATATGCTGCCCCATAAGATGCTCCATAGATTATGCCCCCATATGCTGTCCCATAAGATGCTCCATAGAATATGCCCCTTATGCTGCTCCATAGATTATGCCCTATATGCTGCAAAAAAAAGAAAGTGAAATACTCACCTCTCATCGCTGGGGGCCGGGTGCCGGTGTCCTGAGCAGGCGAGGACACCGGCGCGCACCTGAGATATTCACCTGTTCCCGATCCACCGCTGCATCTCTGTCTGACAGGTCCTCTGTTAGTGACGTTCAGGCAGAGGGTGCGGCGCGCACTAACTACATCATCGCGCACTCTGCTGCCTGAACGTCACTGGCAGAGGACCCGGCAGACAGAACGGTGCACAGCGGTGGACCGGGGAAAGATGAATACTGCATATACTTACCTCCTCCTGGCGTGGTCTCTGCAGCCCCCCCAGCTTCTCTCCGGCAGCTCTTCCTTCAGCAGTCACATACCGCTCATTAAAGTCATGAATATGCACATATTCATGACTTTAATGAGCAGTACCACGTGACCGCTGAAGGAAGTAACCTGACACTCACATATAAGCCGTGTATAAGCCTCACTGTATATATCTAAGGAAGCTGGGAAACATGCACCCTCACCCAGAACTGGACCATCAGAGGAGGAGACCACCGACCTCACATAGAGACATGCACAGAGGCATCCAGAGCAGAGATATGCAGAGCAGTGAAATGGAGGAGATAAAGACTCTGCTCACCACAGTGTGCAGTAAACTAATGCAACTGAAAGGAACCATCATTAATAAACCAGTCCTACACAGACCCTCTCATTACAAGAGAGACTACACAAACAAGTGATATAGAAAAATGACAACTTAAAATTAGCAGATGGAACATCCAAGGCCTGAACACCTCAGCCTTTGGATGTAACAAATGACCCAGATTTATACAAAGACTGAAAAACAGACATTCAGATTCTCATAGAAACATGGACCAGCGCCAAAAACAAATCTCTGCTACCCGTCGGATACAGGGAAATCTGTGTCCCTGCCCTGAAAAATAAAAAAACATTAAACAGGGACGCTGCTCAGGAGGAATATTGATCTAGCATAAAGAAGAGATCCACCAGTACATCAAACCGATGAAGAGAGGAGACAACCACATATGGCTTAGAATCAGCAGCTCAATCCTCACCGCTAAGTGTGATGTCCATGTCTGTGCCACCTATATACCACCACTAGAGTCACCCTGTTTCAATCCAGAGAGCTTTGAGATCTTACAAGGAGAAGCAGCCCATTATCAGGCCCTGGGCAAAGTTCTCATTTTTGGAGACCTCAATGCACGAACTGGAAGAGAAAAACTTTCTTACCATGGTTAGAAACATCTACATATTTGGAGCAGAGATTGACAGCCATGACTCAGTACACATGGAAACAGCTATGACAGTACAGTCAACAAAAGTGGCAAAAAGATCCTGAACCTATGTAGAAGTTTAGAACTTCATATTCTTAATGGCCGTACCAAGGGAGACTCCCTAGGAAGATATACATTAAACTCCCATGTAGGAAGGAGTGTAGTAGACTATGCTATTACAGATATGGACATGGTAAATATCGGCGGCTTCATAGTCACCCCACAAACGCACCTGTCAGATCACAGCCAACTTCTACTAAACATGAAATCTAAAAAGAAACCATCAGCACAAATGCCACAGCAGAGCGGCCTCTTCAGCCTGCCTCCATCCTATAAATGGTCCATGATGTCAGCAATAAAATATCAAGAGGCTCCCAACAGACCCAGAATACAGGAGATGCTCCACCATTTCTACAACTATGAGTAAAAGCCTAATCCAGAAGGAGTGAACCAAGCTACAAAAGACCTCAATGATATATTCTACATCATGGCCGAATCGTCCGACCTTAAAAAAGTGAACTATAAAAGATTGAAAGAAAAACAGAACAGTGGTTGGTTTGATAGAGAATGTAAAGCCGAACAGAAGACATCGAGAACAGCCTCAAACAAGAAACACAGATAACCCAACCATCCGGGTCAGAGGGATGCCTATGACACCATAAAAAGGCAATACAAAACCATCCTCAAGAGAAAGAAGCAGAGTTACATCTCCACCAAACTTAACCAACTCCAAGACACCCTCTCCAAGACAACTCCTTCTGGGAATTATGGAACCACATGGGCACAAAAAGCCAGAAAAACAACATCCATATCCAAAATGGCAATATCTGACTTCAGTACTTCGGAGACCTCTACAAAGGATATCCCGAAGGAAGAACTAAACCAAGAACAGAAAAACATAACGAAAAAACTAAAAGCAATGGAGGAAAAAGTCAAACATATCCAAAACCCACTGGATGCCCCAAAAACACTGCAGGAAGTTACAGAGAGAATCTCTTCCATAACGTGCAGAAAAGCCATTGGCCTGGATGGAATCCCACCAGAAATGCTGAAATACAGCCCACCAGAAATACAGGCAGCAATGGTTAAACTGTTCAATATTGCGCTGAGTGCTGGCTACTTCCCATCACACATCCTCCATCCCATAGTCATCCATTATGACATCATAATTAGCAGCGGCAGGGCTTGCAACCTATGACGACATCAGCGTCGCCATGGCAACCATTGTGACATCATAATGAGGGGCGGGGCTTTATACGCACACACTGCTTCCCCAGTATGCAAATAGGGGCGTTATGACATCACAATGACGGGCGGGGCTTGACGTGCACACACTTTTTCCCCCAGTATGTAGATAGGGGCAAAATTGTTTGGTGAATTGGAACGCGCGGGGTTAAAATTTCACCTCACAACGTAGCTTAGGACGCTCTCGGGGTCCAGACGTGTGACTGTGCCAAATTTTGTGGCTGTAGCTGCGACGGTGCGGATGCCTATCCCGGACATACACACACACACACATACATACACACTTTGAGCTTTATATATTAGATATATATATACTAGCTGAAGAGCCCAGCGCTGCCCGGGCATAGTAACTAACTGTGGTTAGCTATAACAAATTATAATTATCCTCCATCCCATAGTCCCGTGCCCATATGCCCTTCATACATATCCACGATCCCATAGGCCCGTGCCCATATACCCATGATACATATACTCCATCCCATAGTCGAGTGCCCATATACCCATCACACATCCTCCATCCCATAGTCCCATGCCCATATACCCATCATACATATTCTCCATCCCATAGTCCCATGCCCATATACCCATCATACATATTCGCCATCCCATAGTCGAGTGCCCATATACCCATCACACATCCTTCAACTCATAGTCCAATACCCATATACCCATCATACATATCCTCCATCCCATAGTCCCGTGCCAATATACCCATCATACATATCCTCTATCCCATAGTCCCGTGCCCATATACCCGTCATACATATCCTCCATCCCATAGTCCCGTGCCCATATACCCATCACACATCCTCCATCCCATAGTCCCGTGCCCATATACCCATCATACATATCCTCCATCCCATAGTCCAGTGCCCATATACCCATCACACATCCTCCATCCCATAGTCAACCATTATGACATAATGAGGGGCGGGGCTTGCAGCCTATGATGACATCAGCGTCGCCATGGCAACCATTATGACATAATGAGGGGCGGGGCATGATACGCACACACTTATAATTATAATTTGTCATAACTAACCACAGTTAGTTACTATGCCTGGGCAGCGCCGGGCTCTTCAGCATATATATATATATATATATATATATATATATATATATATATATATACACACACACAGTGGGGCAAAAAAGTATTTAGTCAGTCAGCAATAGTGCAAGTTCCACCACTTAAAAAGATGAGGGGCGTCTGTAATTTACATCATAGGTAGACCTCAACTATGGTAGACAAGCTGTGGAAAAAAAATCCAGAAAATCACATTGTCTGTTTTTTTTTCATTTGATTTGCATATTATGGTGGAAAATAAGTATTTGGTCAGAAACAAAATTTCATCTCAATACTTTGTGATATATCCTTTGTTGGCAATGACAGAGGTCAAACGTTTTCTATAAGTCTTCACAAGGTTGCCACACACTGTTGTTGGTATGTTGGCCCATTCCTCCATGCAGATCTCCTCTAGAGCAGTGATGTTTTTGGCTTTTCGCTTGGCAACACGGACTTTTAACTCCCTCCAAAGGTTTTCTATAGGGTTGAGATCTGGAGACTGGCTAGGCCACTCCAGGACCTTGAAATGCTTCTTACGAAGCCACTCCTTCGTTGCCCTGGCGGTGTGCTTTGGATCATTGTCATGTTGAAAGACCCAGCCACGTTTCATCTGCAATGCCCTTGCTGATGGAAGGAGGTTTGCACTCAAAATCTCACGATACATGGCCCCATTCATTCTTTCATGTACCCGGATCAGTCGTCCTGGCCCCTTTGCAGAGAAACAGCCCCAAAGCATGATGTTTCCACCACCATGCTTTACAGTAGGTATGGTGCTTGATGGATGCAACTCAGTATTCTTTTTCCTCCAAACACGACAAGTTGTGTTTCTACCAAACAGTTCCAGTTTGGTTTCATCAGACCATAGGACATTCTCCCAAAACTCCTCTGGATCATCCAAATGCTCTCTAGCAAACTTCAGACGGGCCCGGACATGTACAGGCTTAAGCAGTGGGACACGTCTGGCCCTGCAGGATCAGAGTCCATGGTGGCGTAGTGTGTTACTTATGGTAGGCCTTGTTACATTGGTCCCAGCTCTCTGCAGTTCATTCACTAGGTCCCCCCGCGTGGCTCTGGGATTTTTGCTCACCGTTTTTGTGATCATTCTGACCCCACGGGGTGGGATTTTGCGTGGAGCACCAGATCGAGGGAGATTATCAGTGGTCTTGTATGTCTTCCATTTTCTAATTATTGCTCCCACAGTTGATTTCTTCACTCCAAGCTGGTTGGCTATTGCAGATTCAGTCTTCCCAGCCTGGTGCAGGGCTACAATTTTGTTTCTGGTGTCCTTTGACAGCTCTTTGGTCTTCACCATAGTGGAGTTTGGAGTCAGACTGTTTGAGGGTGTGCACAGGTGTCTTTTTATACTGATAACAAGTTTAAACAGGTGCCATTACTACAGGTAATGAGTGGAGGAAAGAGGAGACTCTTAAAGAAGAAGTTACAGGTCTGTGAGAGCCAGAAATCTTGGTTGCTTGTTTCTGACCAAATACTTATTTTCCACCATAATATGCAAATCAAATGAAAAAAAAGCCAGACAATGTGATTTTCTGGATTTTTTTTTCTCAGTTTGTCTCCCATAGTTGAGGTCTACCTATGATGTAAATTACAGACGCCTCTCATCTTTTTAAGTGGTGGAACTTGCACTATTGCTGACTGACTAAATACTTTTTTGTCCCACTGTGTGTATATATATATATATATATATATATATATATATATATATATATATATATATATATATATATATATATATATATATATATATATATATATATACACACACACACACACATACACACACACACACACACATATACACACACACACATATATACAGTGCCTTGCGAAAGTATTCGGCTCCCTGGAACTTTTCTTCCTATTCCCACGTACAGTTAGGTCCATATATATTTGGACAGACAACATTTTTCTAATTTTGAATTTTAAACAAAACAATTCAGATGCAGTTGAAGTTCAGACTTTCAGCTTTCATTTGAGGGTATCCACATTAAAATTGGATGAAGGATTTAGGAGTTTCAGCTCCTATAACATGTGCCACCCTGTTTTTAAAGGGACCAAAAGTAATTGGACAATTGACTCCAAGGCTATTTCATGGACAGGTGTGGGCAATTCCTTCGTTATGTCATTCTCAATTAAGCAGATAAAAGGTCTGGAGTTGATTTGCGGTCCGGAGCAAACGGATACCTTGCTTCGAATGCCTTTTGACCCAAGAAACGCCTGTCTGGACATTCTCTGTGTCGCTGCACTATGTCCTCAAAGTCTGAGTGAGAGGAAAAAATTCTGTGCGGGCGCTTCTCTCGCTTAAATGCCACTTTATGCCCCGTAGACGCTGCGGGATCATCCTCAATCCCCAGGGTCTGATCCCCAGGCTGTCCACTGTTTCACATGACCCTGGAGTGTCCAGGTCAAGGGGCTCGTCTGAGTCGCAATCTGAGGTCTGCTCGCTATCAACCACTGGTGACAGGGAGCGAGAAGCAGAGCTTACGGATGCCAAGGCATCGGATGGACTGGGCGACACCGTGTGGATTTGTTTCCTCTGCCTGGAGTGAGTGGCCCCTGCAGGCCGGAGGCTCTTGTGAGGTAGAGGTCTCCTATAAGGCCGGCGAGCCATTGTCCCTGCCCCTATCTGGGGCTTGAAGGGACTCTATTGCTCGCGTAAGTGACGCCATGGACTGTGACAGTGCCCACTCCGGGGGGTTCGACACATTGGTCACGGTCGCAGGGGAGGGCTCCTGGGCGCGTTCGGATTCGCAGGCTTCGCATAATCGCTTGCTCTGCGCCCCCGGAAACCCAGCCCGAGAAGAGATGCATGCAGCGTAAAATAACACGTGCGTCTTTGCTTTTTCGGACATGCTGTATCTGTCCGCTGCTGGGGAGGGGGGAGGAGGTAGCACCTCGGTTTCCTTATAGCGTGGCCTCTCGGGCAGCACTTACCCCAGTCCTGCGCCCCCCCGTCCTGGACGCTTCCACCTTCAAATCGCGAGTCACCAGCATGTAAAAACCGCTCTAGGGGCGGTACTTCCGTTCTGCGGCCTAGGCGCGCTTCGACGTCGGGGCCTAAATTTCTTTGCCGCCGCCCAGTGCGAGGCGGGCCGCCGGAAGTGACGCGCTGCCCGGAGGCGGGACTTCTGGCCGCGGCGTAGCTCCGGCTAAAGCCGCAGCCTCAATTTTTCCCCTACCCGACCGGGGGGGGGGGGGCCGCTTCCATGGCGCTGACAAAACATGGCGCTACTAACCGGCGTGGCGCCGCCTGACTGATCCAGCCACTCCTGCCTTGCATGGCCGGTGGCTTCCGCTGGCTGGGGGCTCCAGCCCTCGGATCTTTGCAGGAGCCCTCCCAGACCTTCTCCTCACCGATGATCCTCTTCAGCCTGAGCGCAGGTCTGTGAGGGGGCCTCGATAAAAATAGGACGGTGCAGGCACCCTAGCTCCATCTATCTGAGGAGAGGGACCGTCTACCACCTTGCAGCACCGCAGTCTAAGCATTGATGGAGCAGTGGGGGCCGCACGGACTAGTCTTGTGCCTCTGTACAGCCCATGGTTTCAATACCTAGGGGTGGTGCGGGCTAAGTCCGGCATTGTGCCCCAAGACGCGGGAGAGGATACGTGGAGGGACACTCGCACGTGCTCGCCCGTTGTTGGTTTGGGGAAATCGGACCCTGTCAATAGGATCCGTTGCCCCTGTCCCATCTTCATGGGAAAAAGACGAAAAAAGTCTGGAGAAAAACCAGACGTGTGCCTCCATGGACACTAAGCAAAAAACGCAATAGGGGCGAGGATGTATACGGCGGAGGAGGCGCTAACCTCTTTTTTTCACTTAGTGTCAGCCTCCTAGCGGCAGAAGCATACACCCACAGTATCTGTGTCCCCCAATGAGGCAAAGGAGAAATAATTTTTATATAAAATAGTTTTTATTGTATAAAACGCCAAAACATAAAAAAAAGATATAAACGAGGTATCGCTGTCAGCGCACTGACCCGAAGAATAAAAGCGCTGTATCAGTTTTACCACAAGCAGAACGGTGTAAACGACCCCCCCCCAAAAAAAAAATTCATGAAATGCTGTTTTTTTGTTCATTCTGCATCCCAAAAATCAGAATAAAGAACGATTAAAAAAATTCACGTGCCCAAAAATGGTACCAATAAAAACGTCAACTCATCCCGCAAAAATTAAGCCCTCACATGACTCTGTGGGTAAAATATGGAAAAAATATAGCTCTCAAAATGTGGTGATGCAAAAATTATTTTTACAATGAAAAGCGTCTTTTAGCGTGCGACAGCTGCCAAACATAAAAACCTGCCATATATAGTAAATCAAACCCCCCTTTATCACCCCCTTAGTTAGGGAAAAATATTAAAATAAAAAAAAAATATTTCCATTTTCCCATTAGAATTAGGGCTAGGTTTAGGGCTAGGGCTGAGATCAGGGTTAGGCATGTGTTGGGGGTAGGGATGGAGTTAGAATTGGGGGGTTTACACTGTTTGGGCACATCAGGGGCTCTCCAAATGTAACATGGCATCTGATCTCAATTCCAGACAATTCTGCATTGAAAAAGTCAAACGGTGCTCCTTCCCTTCCAAGCTCTGCCATGCGCCCAAGCAGTGGTTTACCCCCACATATGGGGCATCAGCCTACTCAGGTCAAATTGCACAGCAACTTTTAGGGTCCAATTTCTCCTGTTACCCTTGGGAAAATAAAAAATTGGGGCAAAAATATAGTTTTTGTGGAAAAAAATGATTTTTTTAATTTTTATGGCTCTACGTTAAACCTCTGTAAAGCACTTGGGGGTTCAAAGTGCTCACCACACATCTAGATAAGTTCCTTGGGAGGGTCTAGTTTCCAAAATGGGATCACTTGTGGGGGGTTTTCACTGTTTAGGCACATCAGGGGCTCTCCAAATGCGACATGACACCTGCATCAAAGTCTGCATTCCAAAACGTCACTACTTCCCTTCCGAGCCCCAACGTGTGCCCATACACAATTTCCTTGAAAAAGCTAAAAAGGCGAAACGTACGTCGGACTCCAGGAATTCTGTGAACAGGCGATTAAATGGGTATGTGCTCATGTTATATGTGATTACCAGCATGGGGATTTTTTCCTCTATATGGCACTTTGCACTTTACAGACCACTATGGGTCTAGGTGGATATATGCTTACATGCTGATATATTTTTGCACTTTACCATAACCTGTATCCATTCCTTTATTCCTGTATTTGTGTGTATTTCACTTGGGTATATATTCCTTCCTCTTACTTGTATTTTGTTTGTCTATTTATCTATGATATGAATTTACTTAATAAAATTTATTTATTTATGATATATCTCTCTTTGTGAGTGGTGTGTTCAGGATACTTTGTATCCACTTTTTGGTCTTTGGATTTCACACGCCCCTGTACTTTATGCATGCTGGGAAGTCCTTTAGTATGTTTTTGGACATTTTTGTGGGTGTGCCCATACAGTAGTTTTCTCCCACATATCAGAGCACTCAGGACAAATTTCACAACAACATTTGGGGTCCAATTTCTCATGTTACCCTTGGGAAAATAAAAAATTTGGGGACTAAAAGATCATGTTTTTAGAAAAAATATTTTTTTATATTCATGCACAGGAGTTATAAACTTCTGTGAAGCACTTGGGAGTTCAAAGTGCTCACCACACATCTAGATAAGTTCCTTTGGGGGGTCTAGTTTCCAAAATGGGGTCACTTGTGGGGGGTTTCCACTGTTTAGGCACATCAGGGGCTGTCCAAACACGACATGGCGTCCAATCTCAATTCCAGCCAAAAATGTCAAATGGCGCTGCTTCCCTTCCGAGCTCTGCCATGCGCTCCAAATAGTGGTTTACCCCCACATATGGGATATCAGCGTACTCAAGACAAATTGCACAATAACATTTGGGGTCCTGTTACCCTTGGGAAAATAAAAATTGGGGTGAAAAGATAATTTCTGTGGAAAAAAAAAAATAATTTTTAATTGTACGGCTGTAGGTTATAAACTTCTGTGAAGCCCATGGGGGTTCAAAGTTCTCACCACACATCTAGATAAGTTCCTTGGGGGGGTCTATTTTCCAGAATGGGATCACTTGTGGAAGGTTTCCACTGTTTAGGCACATAAGGGGCTCTCCAAACGTGACATGGCATCCGATCTCAATTCCAGCCAATTTTGCGTTGAAAAAGTCAAATGGCGCTATTTCCCTTCTGAGCTCTCCCATGCGCCGCAACAGTGGTTCCCCCCCACATATCAGGTATCAGCGTACTCAGGACAAATTGCACAATAACTTTTGCAGTCCAATTTCTCCTGTTACCCTTGCTAAAATAAAAAAATTGGACCTGAAGTAATTTTTTTGTGCAAAAAAGTTAAATGTTCATTTTTGTTAAACATTCAAAAAATTCCTGTGAAGCACCTGAAGGGTTAATAAACTTCTTGAATGATGTTTTGCGCACCTTAAGGGGTGCAGTTTTTTTAAAATGGTGTCACTTTTGGGTCAAAGTGACTTCAAATGTGGTGTGGTCCCTGAAAAAAAAAAATGGTGTTGTAAAATGAGAAGTCGCCGGTTAAGTTTTAACCCTTATAACTTCCTAACAAAAAAAAAATACTGGTTCCAAAACTGTGCTGATGTAAAGTAAACATGTGTGAAATATTATTTATTGAGTTTTTTGGGTGCCACATCTCTGTGATTTAAGGGCATAAAAACTCAAAGTTGGAATATTGTGAAATTTTCACCAAATATCCGTTTTTTTCACAAATAAGCGCAAGTTATATCAATGAAATTTTACCACTAACATGAAGTACAATATGTCACGAGAAACAGGGATTTTTGTGATAACTCACCGTAAAATCCTTTTCTCCGAGACGCTCATTGGGGGACTCAGGACTGTGGATGTATGCTACTGCTGCCAGGAGGCTGACACTAAGTGAATGAAAAAAAGGTTAGTTCCTCCTCCGCAGTATACACCCTCGCCCTGATTGCCGGCGAGACCAGTTTGGTGCAAAAGCAGTAGATGAAAAACAGACAAAATAAACCTTAATGCAGGTAACATGTCTGGAAAGACCCACTTTTTATCATAAATACATATTAAACAAAAAAGGAGCCAATTGGCTAACAGGGTGGGTGCGGTGTCCCCCAAAGAGCGTCTCAGAGAAAAGGATTTTACGGTAAGTTATCACAAAAATCCCTGTTTATCCTTCGCCTTATTTGGGGACACAGGACTGTGGGACGTCCTAAATCAGTCCCTGGGTGGGAAGACAACTCACTGGTCCAAGCTATACGCACCTCCTGTCTAAAGGTGCACCACCGCTGCTTGGAGAATCCCTCCCTCACGTATACTGAAGCCTGAGTATGGATATTGTAGTGCTTCCAGAATGTGTGCAGACTGGAGCAGGATGCCGCTTTGCAGACCTGCTTCGCCAAAGCCTGGTGCTGAAGAGCCCAAGAGGCGACCACCGCCCAAATGGAGTGTGCGCTGATCCCCGCTGGAACAGGTGCGCCTTTAATGCGGTAAGACTCCTGCATAGCCAAACGAATCCACCCGGTTATGGGCATTCCTGAGGCAGCGAGTCCCTTCCTGTGACCCTCGGGAAGCACGAACAATGTGTCTGTAACGAAAGGATGCAGTCTGTGACACGTACCGCCTGAGAGCTCTCACCAGATCCCACATATGCAGCGCCTTTTCCACCCAGTGTACCGGTGCTGGGCACAAAAAAGGGCAAGACAACATCCTCAATAAAGTGAGATGAAGAAACGACCTTTGGCAGGAAAAAGAAGGAGTCGGCTTGAGAACCACCTTACCCTTGTGGAAAATCACATACAGGGCTCAACAGGATAGAGCCCCCAGCTCCGAGACCCGTCTAATTGACGTTATAGCCACGAGGAACACCATCATCCAGGAAAGGTATACCAAAGAGACACCTTGTAGTGGTCCAAACGGAGCTTACTGCAGACCGCTTAGGACCAGGTTAAGGCCCCAGGCGTCCAGTGGGACCCTATAGGGGGGTATCAAGCGGGAAACCCCCGGCTAAGGGTCTTTACCTGCAGTTTGGTAGCAATCCTACGCTGGAACAGGGCAGATAAGGCCAAAACCTGTCTCCTGAGGGAACTTGGAGCTAAACCTGAGTCTAGGCCAGACTGGAGAAGAGCTAAAAATGTTAGGAATGGAGAATCTCAGTGGAGGATAACCGCAGTTCCTACACTGTGAGAAGAAAACTTACCAGGCATGGTGGTAAACACATGCTGATGCGGGCTCCCGGGCACTAACCATTGCAGCCACCACCTTCCAGCCGAACCCAACCTGGGCCAGGATCCAAGATTCAACGGCTAAGCTGCTAAACACCTGGCCTCTGGGTTCTGGTGGTAGATCGGGCCCTGGGAAAGTAGGTCTGGGCGCACTGGCAGCCAGGGGATGTCGACAAGTAACTGCACTAAATCTGCATACCCTGTCCGATGAGGCCAATCTGGGGCAATCAGTATTACTGGAACCCCCTATGCCTTGAACTTCCTGAGACCTTCGGAAGAGTGGAAGCAGAGGAAACAGGTACGAGAGGTGAAAACTGGATCCATGTAAGGACCAACGCGTCCACGGCGATTGCCTGTGGGTCCCGAGACCGAGCGACAAACCTGGGCACCTTGGCATTTAGCCTGGAGGTCATCAGTTCCACTTCTGGGGTTCCCCAATGTTGGAAAATCTGTTGGAAAAAACTCTGGATGGAGTGGCCATACCCCGGACGCAAGACCCTGCTGGCTGAAAAAGATCGCCGCCCAGTTCTCCACTCCCGGAATGTGAACTGCCGAGACGTGTGCCACCTATGGACACTAAGTATGAACTGGTCTCGCCAGCAATCAGGGCAATGGTGTATACTGCGGAGGAGCTAACCTTTTTTTCATTCACTTAGTGTCCGCCTCCTGGCGGCAATAGCATACACCCACAGTCCTGTGTCCCCCAGTGAGGTGGAGAAAAACAATTTTCAGAATCACCCTTGGGGGTAAAGGGGTTAATCAAATGAGTTGTCAAATGAATTTAAAATCTAGTCCAGACATTGACAAGGTTCGAAAAAAAGATTTTGATTTTAAATAATTTTCTTCTTCAAACTTTGCATTCGTCAAATGCTCCCTTTGCAGCAATTACAGCATTGCAGACCTTTGGCATTCTAGCAGTTAATTTGCTGAGATAATCTGGAGAAATTTCACCCAATTCTTCCAGAAGCCCCTCCCACAAGTTGGTTTGGCTTGATATGCACTTTTTGCATACCATATGGTCAAGCTGCTCCCACAACAGCTCAATGGGGTTGAGATCTTGGAGACTGCACTGGGCACTCCATTACAGAGAGAATACTAGCTGCCTGCTTCTTCCCTAAATAGTTCTTGCATAATTTGGAGGTGTGCTTTGGGTCAATGTCCTGTTGTAGGATGAAATTGGCTCCAATCAAGCGCTGTCCACAGGGTATGGCATGGCTTTGCAAAACGGAGTGATAGCCTTCTGTTATGAATGGGTCACCGAGGAGAAAAAAAAAGCAAAACACGCTAAGTCTCAGAAAACCAGAGAGGTTGGTAACTATGCAGATTACAGACCCCTGGTCTTAACACACAACTAGAAGCAGTCGTTGAGCGTGCCTACGATGGTCCTGGACGCCTCGTCACAACCGGAGAGCTAAATAAGCCTAAAGTAAGAAAAGAGGAAAACTAACTCCCCAGAGCAGACCCCAAAGGAAAGACAGCCCCCCCCACATGTATTGACGGTGAAGAAAGATGAAAACACAAACAAAGGCAGAAAAATAGGCTGAGCAAACGATGGGGCCAAACTAACTTGAAAGGATAGGAAAGGAAAGATATTGTCTGCAATCTGCCAAAAAAACCCTACTAAAAATAATGTCCAACGCTTCTGATAACAAAATTAACCCTGAAGTCACTAGACTTCTCCCACTATATCAGCACTCTGGAATATTCTGAGACAGAGCAAAAAGAGGCCAATCTAATAAAGGACAAAAAGGCAAATTGGCAAATACAGATAAATAAGAGTGGAAATTCAGCACAGCCCAGCCGGGCTGGCTGACCACACAAAACCTGAGTTGCCCAACAAGAGCAAGTGTGAACATTAGCAAAAAACAAACTTAACTTGAGAAGACTGGGGCAGAGCTGAAGTCCAAGACCCGAGAAGCAGACTGAATCACCAGCAACAGGATAGGGCGTCGGCTGTCTTATATCCAGTCTGATACTCCAGAGATCCAATCATTATCATCCTCGTCAGTTGGCAGACCATTACCAATTAAACTAACCTCACTACCTCCTGTCACCAACAGAGGGAGAACGGAAGGAGAACTCCCAGCTGGTGGAGCAGAAAATGAGCTCATAACAGCCTTCCTTATTCAAAATCCCTTTTACCTTGTACAAATCTCCTTCTTTACCAGCAACAAAGCAACCTCCAGACCATCACATTACCTCCACCATGCTTGACAGATGGCATCAGGCACTCTTCCAACATCTTTTCAGTTGCTCTGCGTCTCACAAATCTTCTTCTGTGTGATCCAAACACCTCAATCTTGGATTCGTCTGTCCACAACACTTTTTACCAATCTTCCTCTGCCCAATGTCTGTGTTCTTTTGCCCATATTAATCTTTTCCTTTTATTAGCCAGTCTCATAGAATCGTAGAGTTGGAAGGGACCTCCTGGGCCATCTGGTCCAACCCCCTGCTCAAAGCAGGATTCGCTAAATCATCCCAGTCAGATGTCTGTCCAGCCTCTGTTTGAAGACTTCCATTGAAGGAAAACTCACCACTTCTCGTGGCAGCCTGTTCCACTCATTGATCACTCTGTCAAAAAGTTTTTTCTAATATCTAATCTGTGTCTCCTCCCATTCAGTTTCATCCCATTGCTTCTAGTCTTTCCTTGTGCAAATGAGAATAAAGTTGATCCTTCTACAATGTGACAGCCCTTGAGATATTTGTAGACAGCTATTAAGTCTCCTCTCAGTCTTCTCTTTTGCAAACTAAACATTCCCAAATCCTGCAACCTTTCCTCATAAGACAGGGTTTGCAGACCGGTCACCATTCTGGTCGCTCTTTTCTGAACTTGCTCCAGTTTGTTGATGTCTTTTTTAAAATGTGGTGCCCAAAACTGGACACAGGATTCCAGATGAGGTCTGACCAAAGAGGAGTAGAGGGAAATAATGACTTCACGTGATCTAGACTGTATGCTTCTGTTAATACATCCTAGAATTGCATTTGCCTTTTTTGCTGCTGCATCACACTGTTGACTTATATTCAGTCTTTGATCTATTAGTATACCCAAGTCTTTTTCACATGTGCTGTTTCTTAGCCCTATTCCTCCCATTCTGTATATGCTTTTTTCCATTTTTATTGCCCAGATGTAGTACTTTGCATTTTTCCCTGTTAAAAAACATTCTGTTAGTTGCTGCCCACTTCTCCAGTTCATTTATATCTTTTTGAATCCTCTCTCTTCTCTAGTATTAGCTATCCCTCCTAGCTTTGTGTCATCAGCAAATTTAATCAGTTTACCCTCAATTCCTTCATCTAAATCGTTGATAAAGATGTTGAACAATACAGGGACCAAGACAGAGCCCTGTGGTACCCCACTTGAGACATTCTTCCTACTGGATGTGCAGCCATTTACGACCACTCTTTGGGTCTGATCACTAAGCCAGTTATGAATCCACCTAACAGTTGCCTTGTCCACTCCATACTTAGTCATTTTTTCAATAAGGATTGTGTGAGATACTTTGTCAAATGCTTTGCTGAAGTCAAGATATACTATATCTACAGCATTTCCTTGATCCACCCAATCAGTGATTCCGTCATAGAAGGAAATTAAGTTAGTCTGACATGACTTATTAGTTACAAACCCATGCTGACTCTATTTAATCACTTCATTCTTATCCAGGTACTGACATACATGTTGTTTAATAATTTGTTCAAAGATCTTTCCTGGTATAGAAGTCAAACTCACCGGCCTATAGTTGCCTGGGTCCACCCTCTTCCCCTTTTTGAAGATAGGAACAACATTTGCTCTTCTCCAGTCTTCTGGGACTTCTCCTGTTCTCCAAGAATGTTCAAAGATTATGGAGAGGGGTTCAAAAATTTCTTCTGCTATCTCCTTCAGTACTCTGGGGTGTAATTCATCTGGACCTGGAGACTTGAATTCATTTAGGTTAGCTAAGTGTTTCCTCACTATCTTTCTGTTCATAGATATCCTGGATTCTTCTATTCCCTTAATAGGACAGTGAAGAACAGTTGATGTTACATTTCCTTTCTGAGAGAAAACAGATGCAAAATAGGAATTTAAAAGTTCAGCCTTCTCAACATCCTGTCTTACCATTTCATCATTTTCATCCTGTAAAAATCCTATAGCATCTTTGACTTTTCTTTTACTTTTGACATATTTCCAAAATCCTTTATTATTGCTTTTGACATCTCTTGCAAGCCTCAATTCATTGTCAGCTTTAGATAATCTGATTTGTGCCCTGCAGGTTCTGCAGACAGCATTATATTCTTCTTTAGATATGCCTCCCTCTTTCCATTTTATAAACATTTTTTTCTTCCTTTTTAGCATGTGCTTAAGTTCTGTGTTCATCCATGCAGGTTTCCTTAAATGCTTCCTATTCTTTCCTCTTTTCGGAATTGTTAACAATTGTGCTTTGAGAATTTCATTTTTCAAGATTTCCCATCCTTCCTCAACATTTTTGTTTTTAAGGATATCCAGCCAGTCTCAGATATGGCTTTTTCTTTGCCACTCTGCCCTGAAGGCCAGCATCCCGGAGTCACCTCTTCACTGTAGACGTTGACACTGGCATTTTACATATACTATTTAATGAAGCTTCCAGTTGAGGACCTGTGAGGCGTCGATTTCTCAAACTACAGACTAATGTACTTGTCTTGTTACTCAGTTGTGCAGCGGGGAACTCCCATTTCTCTTTCTACTGTGCTTAGAGCTTGTTTGTGCTCTCTTCTGAAGGGAGTAGTACATACCGTTGTAAGAAATCTTCAGTTCCTTGGCAATTTCTTGCATGGAATAGCCTTCATTTCTAAGAACAAGAATAGACTGTTGTGTTTCAAATGAAAGTTCTTTTTTCTGGCCATTTTGAGAGTTTAATGGAACCAACATATGTAATGCTTCAGATTCTCAACCAGCTCAAAGGAAGGTCAGGTTTATAGCTTCTCCAATAAGCCAAACTGTTTTCAGCTGTGCTAACACTTGCACAAGGGTTTTCAAGAGTATTCTAACCATCCATTAGCCTTCTTACACAGTTAGCAAACACAAAGTACCATAAGGACACTGGAGTGATGGTTGTTGGAAATGGGCCTCCATACACCTATGAAGATATCGCATTACAAACCCAGACGTTTGCAGCTAGAACAGTCATTTACCACATTAACAATGTATAGAGTGTATTTCTGAATCATTTAATGTTAGCTGCATTTGAAAAAACGGTGCTTTTCTTTCAAGAATAAGGACATTTCTAAGGGACACTAAACTTTTGAACGATAGTGTGTGTATGTATATATATATATATATATATATATATATATATATATACACATACATACACACACACACGCAAGATGTACCATTTATATGGATACACCAAAATAAAATGGGAATGGTTGGTCATAAGTTCCTGTTTGTGGCACATTAGTATATGGGAGGGGGGAGACTTTTCAAGATGGGTGGTGACCATGGCGGCCATTTTGAAGTCGGACATTTTGGATACTATTTTTTTCAATGGGAAAGAGGGTTATGTGACACATCAAACTTATTAGGAATTTCACAAGAAAACAATGGTGTGCTTGGTTTTAATGTAACTTTATTCTTTCATGAGTTATTTACAAGTTTATAAAATGTGTTCAAAGTGCTGCCCATTGTGTTGGATTGTCATTGCAACCCTCTTCTCCCACTCTTGACACACTGATAGCAACACCACAGAAGAAATGCTAGCACAGGCTTCCAGTAACCGTTGTTTCAGATGCTGCACATCTCATATCTTCACAGCATAGACAGTTGCCTTCAGATGACCCCAAAGATTAAAGTCTAAGGGGGTCAGATTGGGAGACCTTGGTGGCCATTCAACTGGCCCACGACAACCAATCCACTTTCCAGGAAATTGTTCATGTAGGAATGCTCGGACCTGACACCCATAATTGATGGTATGGTGTGGTATATGAGGTACAAAGATAATGGAGCCATTCTTCATCAATGGAAACCTCAATGCCACTACTAGATATCTGAAATTGCTACATGATGTGTTGCCCTCTTTATGCACTGAAGATGGCACGTTCCCTGAGTTTTTCCAGGAAGATGGTGCACCACCACATTATGGGCATCAGGTCTGATCATTCCTACAAGGACTCTGACCCCCTCCTCTTACCCATGTGAAAATAAAAAATTGCGAGCTAAAAAAAATCATTTTTTGAAGAAAAAAATGATTTTTATTTTCACAGCTTTGTGTTATAAACTTCTGTGAAGCACTTAGGGGTTCAAAGTGCTCACCACACATCTAGATAAGTTCCTTGGGGGGGTCTAGTTTCCAAAATGGGGTCACATGTGGGGGGTTTCCACAGCCGAGTCACATCAAGGGCTCTGCAAAGGCAACATGACGCCCGCAGACCATTCCATCAAGTCGACATTTCAAAACCTCACTACTTCCTTTCCAAGCCCCGACGTGTGCCCAAACAGTGGTCCCCCCCACATATGGGGCACCAGCGTACTCAGGACTAACTTGACAACTTTTGGGGTCCAATTTATCCTATATCCTTATGGAAAAAAAATTGCGGGCTAAAAATCATTTTTTGGAGGAAAAAATAATTTTTTTATTTTCACGGCTCTGCGTTATAAACTTCTGTGAAGCACTTGGGTGTTCAAGATGGTCACTAAACATCTAGATAAGTTCCTTGGGGGGTCTAGTTTCCAAAATGGGGTCACTTGTGGGGTGTTTCCACAGTTTGGGTACATCAGGGGCTCTGCAAATGTAACGTGACGCCCGCAGACCATTACATCAAAGTCAGCATTTCAAAGTGTCACTACTTCCCTTCCGAGCCCCGACGTGTGCCCAAACATTGGTCCCCCCCACATATGGGGTACCAGAGTACTCAGGACAAACTGGACAACAACTTTAGGGGTCCAATTTATCCTGTTACCCTTGTGAAAATAAAAAATTGCGGACTAAAAAATAATTTTTTGAGGAAAAAAAATATTTTTTATTTTCACGGCTCTGCTTTATAAACTTCTCTGAAGCACCTGGGGGTTCAAAGTGCTCACTATGCATCTAGATAAGTTCCTTAGGGAGTCTAGTTTCCAAAATGGGGTCATTTGTGGTGGAGATCCAAAGTTTAGGCACACAGGAGCTCTCCAAACACGAAATGGTGTCCGCTAACGATTGGAGCTAATTTTACTTTCAAAAAGTCAAATGGCGCTCCTTCCCTTCTGAGCCCTGTCGTACGCCCAAACAGTGGTTTCTCCCCACATATGGGGTACCAGCGTACTCAGGCCAAACTGGACAACAACTTTTGTGGTCCAATTTCTCATGTTAGCCATGTGAAAATAAAAAATAGCGTGCTAAAAAATCATTTGAGGAAAAAAAATGATTTTTTTATTTTCACTGCTCTGCGTTATAAACTTTTGTGAAGCACTTGGAGGTTCAAAGTGCTCACTACACATCTAGATAAGTTCCTTAAGGGGTCTAGTTTCCAAAATGGTGTCACTTGTGGGGGAGGTTTTCACTGTTTAGGCACACAGGGGCTCTCCAAATGCGACATGGTGTCTGATAACGATTGGAGCTAATTTTCCATTCAAAAAGTCAAATGGCGCTCCTTCCCTTCCATACCCTGCCGTGCGCCCAAACAGTGGTTTATGACCACATATGAGGTATCGGTGTACTCAGGAGAAATTGCCCCACAAGTTTTAGGATCCATTTTATCCTGTTGCCCATGTGAAAATGAAAAAAATGAGGTTAAAGAAAATTTTTGTGAAAAAAAAAGTACTTTTTTTTTTACGGATCAATTTGTGAAGCACCTGGGGGTTCAAAGTGATCACTATGCATCTAGATAAGTTCCTTGGGGGGGTCTAGTTTCCAAAATATGGTCACTTGTGGGAGAGCTCCAATGTTTAGAGGCACACAGGGCTCTCCAAAAGCGACATGGCAACCGCTAAATATTCCAGCATATTTTCCATTCAAAAAGTCAAATGGTGCTCCTTCCCTTCCGAGCCCTGCCGTGTGCTCAAACAGTGGTTTATGACCACATATGAGGTATCGGTGTACTCAGGAGAAATTGCCCAACAAATTTTAGGATCCACTTTACCCTGTTGCCCATGTGAAAATGAAATGAAGCACCTGAAGTGTTAATAATCTCCTTGAATGTAGTTTTGAGCACCTTGAGGGGTGCAGTTTTTAGAATGGTGTCACTTTTGGGTATTTTCTGCCATATAGACCCCTCAAAGTGACTTAAAATGTGATGTGGTCACTAAAAAAATAGGTTTGTAAATTTTGTTGTAAAAATGAGAAATCACTGGTCAACTTTTAACCCTCATAACTTCCTAACAAAAAAAAAAAAATTTGTTTCCAAAATTGTGCTGATAAATAGACATGTGGGAAATGTTATTTAGTAACTATTTTGAGTCACATAATTCTGTGGTTTAACAGAATAAAAATTCAAAATTTTAAAATTGCAAAATTTTCGTCAAATTTCTGATTTTTTCACAAATAAACGCAAAAATTATCGACCTAAATTTACCACTAACATGAAGCCCAATATGTCATGAAAAAACAATCTCAGAATCACTAGGATGCGTTGAAGCGTTCCAGAGTTATTAGCTCATAAAGGGACACTGGTCAGAATTGCAAAAAATGGTCTGGTCATTAAGGTCAAAATAGGTTGGGTCATGAAGGGGTTAAAAACAGTGAAATATTTTACCTCACAAAATGAATCTTCTGTGATCCCCTGTTGTAATGTCAGTATTGTCTTTTGCTTTCTCCCCTACCCAGCAGCTGTGGTATGTTCTGAGGGGAAAACACAGCACAGGAAGGAGAGAGACAGCAGACAAGGGGGATAGCACATGGAGTAGACATGTCAAAGAAGAGAGCACAGACAACAGAATTCAGCACATGGGGAAAAAGAGAATGGATAAGTGGGTGAGCAGATGGCGGGGAGAGATTCTCAACGCTGCAAAGCCTGCTCCCGTCGTGACATTACTGCCCAGTTTTTCTACATGTCTGGCAGCCATTCCATTCCAGTGTCACTTGAATTCCAACCAGAGTATGCCTCATTCTACTTCATGTGCTTCTGATTAGGTGATCACCTGAACAAAGTCTTATTTAAAGAAGTATAAAAAAAACCCTGCTGTGATGCTCACAATCCTCTTGCGATAGGACAAGCTGGATGGCAAAACAAGTGCTAGTAAAATCCCAAAAGTAATAGGAATGAGATGAAAAAAAACTTTTAACCATGCCAAAGGAGTTGAAAATAAGAGTCTTTAGTGAGGAAAAGAAGGGCTCAATTCTGGCTTTACTAGCAGAGGGATACAGTGAACGTCATGTTGCCTCCATCTTTAAAATTTCTAAGATGGCAGTCCATTACAACAGGGTCAAGCAGCAGACATAAGGGACAACAAAGCTACAGACGGCAGAAGGCGGAAACGACCCCACTGACCGGAATGACCGTCTTCTTAGACCGGCTTCACATTTGCGCTTTATAGCGCAGCGATGGCCTGCGCACGGCCGCAGCTAAGCCACGCCCCCTGCCGGCTCACTGCCCGCCCCATCCGGTCATCGCCGCCTACTAGCGCACATGGACGCTTGCGATCTGCGCACCCTATCTTTAGCATAGGGTGCGCAGATCGTGCGCTAGCGCACGGCAAAATCCTTCTAGCGCACGGCCAGCGCACGATCTGCGCACCCTATGCTAAAGATAGGGTGCGCAGATCGCAAGCGTCCATGTGCGCTAGTAGGTGGTGATGACCGGATGGGGCGGGCAGTGAGCCGGCAGGGGGCATGGCTTAGCAGCGGCCGTGCGCAGGCCGTCGCTGCGCTATAAAGCGCAAATGTGAAACCGCCCTTATTCGAATGTCACTCAGCAACCGCAGGATGAAATCAAGTGACCTACAAAAGGAATGGCAAATGGCAGCTGGGGTGAAGTGCACGGCAATAACAGTTCATAACAGGCTCCTAGAAGGCAGAGCTCAAGTCATGTAAAGCTAAAAAAAATCCTTTCATCAATGAGAAGCAAAGGAGAGCCAGACCATAAGGTTTGGACCCTAGAGGACTGGAGTAAGGTAATCTTCTCTGATGAGTCTAATTTTCAGATTTGCACAACACCTAGTCATCTAATGGTTAGACGGAGACTTGGAGAGGCGTACAAGCAACAGTGTCTTGCACCCACTGTGATAGTTGTGGGAGGATCGGTGATTATCTGGGGATGCTTCAGCAAGGCTGGAATTGCAAGCCGCATACATGGTTATCCTGGAAAAACAGTTGATTCCTTTTGCTCAGGCAATGTTCCCCAACTCTGGGGACTGTTTTTTCCAAAAGGACAATGCACTGTGCCACACAGCTATCTCAATCAATGTGTGGATGAAGGACCACCACATCAAATCCCTGTCATAGCCAGCTCAATCTCCAGACCTGAACCCCATTGAAAACCTCCGGAATGTAATCAAGAGGAAGATGGGTAGTCACAAGCCATCAAGCAAAGATGAACTGCTTAAATTTTTGCACCAGGAGTGGCATAACATCACCCAAAATCAGTGTGAAAGACTGGTGGAAAGCATGCCAAGACGCATGAAAGCTGTGACTAAAAATCATGGTTATTCCACAAAATAATGATTTCTGAACTGTTCCGGAGTTAAAACATTAGTATTGTTGTTTATAAATGATTATGAACTTGTTTTATTAGCATTATTTGAGGTCTGAAAACACTGCATTTTTTGTTCTTTTGACCATTTCTCATTTTCTGAAAATACAAAATTTAGTGCTTTGAAACTTGAAGACATGTTGTCAGTAGTTTATACAATAAAGGAGCAATTTACATTTTACTCTAAAACAAACCTATAAAGAAAAAAATCAGACAAACTGAAAATTTTGCAGTGGTCTCTTAATTTTTGCCAGAGCTGCATATATACATATATAGTCTTTTTTTACATTTTAAAAGTTACAAATAGGCCAATTAAAATGTTTGGGCATCCTGCATGGTTAGTACATAGTAGCACCCCCTTTTGCAAGTATCTCAGCTTGTAAACGCTTTTTGTAGCCAGCCAAGTGTCTTTCAATTCTTGTTTGAAGTATTTTTATCCATTCCTTCTTGGAAAATTCTAGTTCTGTGAGATTCCTGGGTAGTCTTGTATGCACTGCTATTTTGAGGTTTAGCCACAGATTTTCAATGATGTTCTCGTAGAATCGTAGAGTTGGAAAGGAGCTCCTGGGCCATCTGGTCCAACCCCCTGCTCAAAGCAGGATTCGCTAAATCGTCCCAGACAGATGTCTGTCCAGCCTCTGTTTGAAAACTTCCATTGAAGGAGAACTCACTTCTCGTGGCAGCCTGTTCCACTCTTTGATTACTCTGTCAAAAAGTTTTTTTCTAATATCTAATCTATGTCTCCTCCCATTCAGTTTCATCCCATTGCTTCTAGTCTTTCCTTGTGCAAATGAGAATAAAGATGATCCTTCTACAATGTGACAGCCCTTGAGATATTTGTAGACAGCTATTAAGTCTCCTCTTTTGCAAGCTAAACATTCCCAAATCATGCAACCTTTCCTCATAAGACAGGGTTTGCAGACTGTTAAATATTAATAATTCGTTAAATATTTCTTATTACACCCAGTTCTGTAGAATGCTTTAGCTTACATGACATAGGCTATTTTTAAGCTTGGCTCATGGTAGAAATGTCAGCTCACTACATATTTAAGTTTAGCCTTGAGGTAAATGTCAAACTCCATATATACCGAGATCACGTGTTTCAAGAGACGTATATAATTCATGGCTAACTGTAGAGGGTGCTGTCTTCTTCCCTCACCATCATGAGACACAGACGCAAGATGACATAACTCAACAGCTGGTATGTTACTTTAGTACGAAGAAGCCGAACTGAGAGACAGACGCCATTTGCCATGTGAGATCCCGGAGAGAAAGAAGAATACATGCTGCTTTGCTATGAACAATGGACAATATCTCTTTCACTTATTTTTATTCACCTGTTTTTCTGTAATAACCTTTCTTTGATGGAAGAATCCAAATAAACCACTATATTTTTATCTGGTAACTAGTCCTGAGTATTTTACAGGATATGCATTATTTTACATTGGAGAGCCAGCCAGATCTGAATTTTTGTACTTTTTTGCGGATTTCCCTCAACTTGCCCACACGGGGGATTGGACTTTGCTAACGTCAAATCATATGTGCACGTTATCGGGAATTCCACTACTTACAAGAATCATACAGAACCTAGAAGTAAGAATTACCAGATAGATTGAGAAGTACTACAAGTGCCAAAAGTACCAGACGTAAGCCAGACGTGTGAAGACAACAGGAACCCAGCGTTGTCCATCAAAGGAACAAGCTGAGACATTTCAAGGTAAGATAAAATGGATGTCATTAATTGTCTTGCTAAGCAGAGTAAATTGAAATTTAAGTCTGTAGACAATTCTAATTCAGAAGTTTTATGGTTAAGTTTATATGCCGAGTGTGAACTCGAGAATCAGAGGTTAGATTCTAAGTTTTTCAATAGAGAAAGAGAGAGATTAAAAAATATTCTACAGATGGTAGATATATTTCATAGATCTGTGTCAGAGAAATCCAAAAATGATTGTTGTGATGTTCTCGAGATTGGCTGTAAAGTTAGTGAGATTGACTGTAATCAAGTGTCAGTAGCAGCAGTTATTGAAGGTGACCTTGCAGACGTGGAACAAGATGGAGAAGTAGGAGGAGACTTCAGAACTGACGTAGAGGACGTACAAGGGAAAGACGTACCACTAAAAATAGACGACTCACAGGCCCAAATCCGAAGGAAAACTTTGATAAAGATATGCCAAATAATTCCTGCTTATGACAACAAAATAGATGTTTGTAGAAACTCTGAGATTTTTGAAAGTTGTACTGATAAATTTGATTTATCTAACGAGGAGAAGAATCAGTTGTTCAAAATGTGGATCCCTGTAAATTTTGCTAGGAGGTTATCTTTAAAGTTATCTGGTGAGACACATGAGAATTTAACTGATAAAGACAGATTAAAAATTCTCATTTTTTGTTCATCAAATGAAAATCATCCAGATATTGATATTCTTCAAAAATTAAGGATTGGTCGGAAGGAATGTATTTTTACATTCATGTCCATATATGAACGTTTGTAATAGAATGCTGAGTGAGAATGTCAAAACACCGTCCCTCATAAGGAGTTTTGTAAGCAAATTTTGGTTTCTAAATCCTGCATCTCGTGTTATTGCGTCACAAAAAGATTCTTTATTTGAATGTGCGCAATCCCTTGATTTTGCCAGAAAACACGAGAATCGTGAGAGGAAAGTAAATTGTGCTAATTTTGTAAAGACAGGCAGAGTAAAATCTTATCAGAAGCCTGTATTAGCAAAACCTTCTAAAATGAGTTTTCCCCAAAAGCAAATATATGAAGAACAAAGGAGATCACATGTTTGTTATAAGCCATATGGAATGATGCAAAAGAACACCGAAAAGACACAAATTGAATTAAGAAAAATGATGAGTTTTGATCTTCTTCCTGTAACAAAGATGGCCGAATTTGACAGACAGAAACAGGTGGTGAGTGACATCATGGCCTGTAAACTGAATACTCTGCTCCAAGAATCTATCAGCTTTAAAATGGCAAGAACCTTTCAGGATATTTTTTGCAGAGAAATAAGTATGGGTGTAGGAATTGGCTAGAAAAAGTAATTATATATATTGTGTAACAGTGTTATACAATTAGTGAGTTATATGTAATTATTTTATAGAGTATAATCCTGTAGTTTTATAGTTTGTGGATATATACATAGTCATACAGTATATATAGAGTGTTTGTAGAAGTAGAAATAGTAGAACTGTATTTTTTAATGAAAATTAAAATCTACATCAGTAATAATATTTAGAATATGAATATGATATTAACCTTATTTTTTATGTTTCCTTAGAATTTTCATTTCAAAGCAGGACTTAATCGAGAAAAATTCTCTTCCAAGGATTTATGCCTTTATTTACACAGGATGCTGCAATAATTGCATGATTATATATCTAACCCTTAAAAGGAAATAACTAATTGCTTTTTAAAATGTTCTGGGTGTGTGCTTTACTGCATGGTTTGAATGACAACCACAGCAGGGGAATTTGAACCTTGTTCTAATAATCAGTATACCAGACCAGTATACTAGGTCCCTGTTCTTTAGGAAAAGAATTTTTAAGGGGGTCTCAACTTTTGCAAAGCAATGGAATTTTTTTTCCAGGCCTAAATGTCAAGTATAGCTATACATATATTTGTCATGTGTATTTGGGGAATATTCAAAGAAATATTAAGAGACTAAATTGAAATAGCTTACAATGCATTGATAATTAGGATAATTTGGGTTAAAATACGTGTATTCATCACACCTTCGTATGTGAGGTATTTGGTTTAAAGTTAATATGTGACACAGTCTGAGTGACAGTGACTGAGTGTATGAGCAGCTGCTGAGCGAGTGATGTGATACATTTGTGAGGCCTCAGGATCCTGAATGCATGAGAGAAAGGAAAAAAAAAAAACTCCAAAGCTTTTATCTTTAGGAGAAATATGCAGATCAGATAAATTATTAGAATATTAGGATATATAATGAAATATTATCTATACAACATATATTTCTATATTTCTATAGTAATTATTATTTCTTGATTTAGTTAGTGGATAAGTGCAAAGTGCAATCACACATCAAAATGGTTTATGCAAATTAATTTTTCCAAAGGATAATTTTATGATATTCAAATTAATTTTGGTGGTTACACATCTTCAGACAAATACATGGTATAAGCAGGTATAAATTCACATAATTTATACATTAATTATTTTTAATTTTGGTTTTGATAAATGAATTATTTCATAGAACAATATTTTTTGGTATTAAGGGGGAAAATATGTTTTTGATCCTGACTACATCATCACATTTGATTAATACCTCTTCTTCACACATTTTAATAAAGAACAAATAGAAATAAGGTACAATGGTATAAGTATTGGGTATAATAATAAGTATTATAAAGAGTCATTTCTTTACAGTAAGAGGAATATTATATGCAAAGTTGCATAATTTGAATATTTTGGTAACACAAGTTTATGACAATTATGAAATAATCCAGATCATGGAAATATTAAGGGTATATGTCACTGAAGACATAACTACTCTGCATCAACATAAAGGCCTTATTTTTATTTTTATTTTTATTCTTATTTTTAATTCTCAATTTTTTATTCTATTTTTATTTTTAATTCTTACATTTTTATTTTTTCTTTCATCAATAGTAAAGTAATATCTACTATAGAATTTTGCTTCATTAAATATAGCAATTATATGGTTCTTTTACTAAGGAAAATGTTTCACTTCTGAGTTATATGCAACAATTCTTTTATTCATTCATTCGCTCACTCATATATTCTTATTTTGGTTCATGGCTTTACATTCCTATATATTAGTATAATGAATATATTCCTTATTAATAAAGATGATAACACTGGTTACATAAAACACAGTGACACCTATGGGTTGAAAAAGGTAATTACACCTATGACATAAAAAAATGTTCTATCACATGAAAAATGCGGATAATAATGTATTATCGTTTATTATTTCAAATATTGAAATCCATATATGGTACAAATTCTGATAATAATTATATGGATTTTACTGATTGCTATGGTACGCTGTGATATTATGGGATAGGGAAATTACCAGATTTGGTATAGAATAGGGAATGAAGACTTCAAGCAAGATACTGAAATTATGTTAATAAAGACTTTTCACATTTCTAAACTTCATTGATTTTTATCAGTTGCAAGAAGAAGAATGCCGCGATCCAGAAGTCCCAGAAGGTAACAAAGCTGTGATTACTGAGTAATAGACTGTGTTAATTACAAATGCAGTATCCACCACTGACAGTCACGAGTGCAGTATCCACCACTGACAGTCACGAGTGCAGTATCCACCACCGACAGTCACAATTAAAGTGTCTAACCTGACAACCAGAGGACGATGATCCTATGATGCTGAGATGAACGGTGTTATCACGTTCTTATCAAGTTCCAGAGGTTTTCAATCACCTGTAAAGCTTCGATGTAAGGCTGGTGAACAATGAAGGTAATTGTCGGGAGGCTACAACCCTGACATATGTCCTGTGCATTAGGACAAGGACTGGTTATGGTGCTATGTTTAGCAAGGAAGAGTCATTTTAACCCTTGCTTTGCTGACCAAAGACGTCACACCTGTTCAAAGACCAGTGCCGATGGAGGATTCCAGAATATCCAAGGCGAGCCAATGTAAGCCCAGGTTTTTAAAGGTGACACTGCACAGATATTAAAGCTGCATTTCATCTATAGACTTTGTTTCTTATCAACATTTGAATTTATGAACTTTAATTTTTACACAACACGATTTCTACAACATCTATATGCTATAGAAAAACTGTGTTTTTAAAAGAATCAAGAAGAAGATAGAAGACATCAAAATGAAGACCAGATGACATCAGATGATGATGACTGGACCTGAGATGCAATTTAGACTTAGGGAAGTATAATTATACATATTTTATATGAATATTGTTCACGGCTTACCATAACATGAATTCACATCAATTATGTCATTGAGTACTTATAACGGTAATCTGATATTATTGTTATTGATATTAAATTATTTTGTCAAAGAAGAAGAAAAGAAGAAAAAAAGATCTTGTTATATTTTGAGGGTTCCAATTAATGTCTGTCTCCCTCAAAAGGGGGAATTGTTAAATATTAATAATTCGTTAAATATTTCTTATTACACCCAGTTCTGTAGAATGCTTTAGCTTACATGACATAGGCTATTTTTAAGCTTGGCTCATGGTAGAAATGTCAGCTCACTACATATTTAAGTTTAGCCTTGAGGTAAATGTCAAACTCCATATATACCGAGATCACGTGTTTCAAGAGACGTATATAATTCATGGCTAACTGTAGAGGGTGCTGTCTTCTTCCCTCACCATCATGAGACACAGACGCAAGATGACATAACTCAACAGCTGGTATGTTACTTTAGTACGAAGAAGCCGAACTGAGAGACAGACGCCATTTGCCATGTGAGATCCCGGAGAGAAAGAAGAATACATGCTGCTTTGCTATGAACAATGGACAATATCTCTTTCACTTATTTTTATTCACCTGTTTTTCTGTAATAACCTTTCTTTGATGGAAGAATCCAAATAAACCACTATATTTTTATCTGGTAACTAGTCCTGAGTATTTTACAGGATATGCATTATTTTACACAGACCGGTCACCATTCTGGTCGCTCTTTTCTGAACTTGCTCCAGTTTGTTGATGTCTTTTTTTTAAAATGTGGTGCCCAAAACTGGACACAGTATTCCAGATGAGGTCTGACCAAAGAGGAGTAGAGAGAAATAATGACTTCACGTGATCTAGACTGTATGCTTCTGTTAATACATCCTAGAATTGCATTTGCCTTTTTTGCTACTGCATCATACTGTTGACTCATTCAGTCTGTGATCTATTAGTATACCCAAGTCTTTTTCACATGTGCTGTTGCTTAGCCTTATTCCTCCCATTCTGTATATGCTTTTTCATTTTTATTGCCCAGATGTAGTACTTTGCATTTTTCCCTGTTAAAAACCATTGTTAGTTGCTGCCCACTGCTCCAGTTTATTTATATCTTTTTGAATCCTCTCTCTCTCTTCTCTAGTATTAGCTATCCCTCCTAGCTTTTTGTCATCAGCAAATTTAATCAGTGTACCCTCAATTCCTTCAGCTAAATCATTGATAAAGATGTTGAACAATACAGGGCCCAGGACAGAGCCCTGTGGTACCCCACTTGAGACATTCTTCCAACTGGATGTGCAGCCATTTACGACCACTCTTTGGGTCCAATCACTAAGCCAGTTATGAATCCACCTAACAGTTGCCTTGTCCATTCCATACCTAGTCATTTTTTCAATAAGGATTGTGTGAGATACTTTGTCAAATGCTTTGCTGAAGTCAAGATATACTATATCTACAGCATTTCCCTGATCCACCCAATCATAGAAGGAAATTAAGTTAGTCTGATGTGACTTATTAGTTACAAACCCATGCTGACTCTGTTTAATCACTTCATTCTTATCCAGGTACTGACATACATGTTGTTTAATAATTTGTTCAAAGATCTTTCCTGGTATAGAAGTCAGACTCACCGGCCTATAGTTGCCTGGGTCCACCTTCTCCCCCTTTTTGAAGACAGGAACAACATTTGCTCTTCTCCAGTCTCCTGGGACTTCTCCTGTTCTCCAAGAATTTTCAAAGATTATGGAGAGGGGTTCAAAAGTTCTGATCAGGGGACTGTGAAGGCCATTGTGAAACCTCCAGCTTGCACCTTTTGAGGTAATCTAGTTTGGATTTTGATGCGTGTTTAGGATCATTATCCATTTGTAGAAGTCATTCTCTTTACATTTTCAGCTTTTTTTTCACAAATGGTGTTATGTTTGCATCAAGAATTTGCTGAAATTTCATTGAATCCATTATTCCTTTACACGTGAAATGTTCCCAGTTCGACCAGTCTGCAACACAATCCCAAAGCATGATTTATCCTCTCACATGCTTAGTGGTTGGCGAGATGCTCTTTTCCTGTAATTTTGTGCCCCTTTTTTCTCCACACATACCTTTGATCATTGTGGCCAAAGAGCTCTATGTTAAACTCCTAGATCCCCAGGACTTGTTTTGATGTTCTGACACTGAAATTCATGGAGTAGACACAGCAGAGGTTTTCTTCTGATGACTTTCCCATGAAGGCCATATTTGTGAAGCTGTCAAGCGGGGGTTCTGATATGCCTCTCTAGCAATTCTACAAGCAGGTATCACTGAAATTTTGCTTGGTCTTCCAGACCTTATCTTGACTTCCACTGTTTCTGTTAAGTGCTATTTCTTAATTACATTTTGAACTGAGGAAAGGCAACTTGAAAAAAGATTTGCTATCTTTTTATAACCTTATTCTGCTTTGTGGGCCTCCAACATTTTCAGAGTGCTAGGAAGCTATTTAGAAAAACCTATGGCTGCTGTTTTTTGGCCCAAGGATAGGGCTCCTTCCCATATCCTGATATTTCCGGTACTTCAAAAACTAGTACTGGAGATAGTGTCCATGTGTTTAATACATGTGGCATAAGTGTGGCAACCATGTGCTGCATCAGTAGCACACGTACCGGCACCTGAGACTCAGTGGTACATTTTGCACTATTCCCCCCGGCACCGGGTGCTGAAGACAGATCTCATTCTCTACTGCTCGCGCTGCGATCAGCACAAGCACGGGGAAATGTTGAGTGTTTTATTCAACTGATAACAGTGAAAGCAGGCAGCGGCTGATTGGAGTATTCAGACGCTGCCTGCATTATAAAGTGAAAAAAAAAAGGTGGGGTTTCTCTGTACTTTTGATAACCAGCCAGGCAAAACTGATAGCTGCGAGCTGCAACCCTCAGCTTTCAGCATGGCTGGTTATCAAAAATAGAGAGGTCCACACGCCTTACTTTTATTTAAATTATTTAAATATAAAATACAGATGTGAGGTCCCCCCATTTTTGACAACCAGCTTTGTTAAAGCAGACAGCTGGGGGATGGTATTCTCAGACTGGTTAGGGGCCATGAAAGTCAAAAATGCTAAACCTGTGGATCGCAAATGTGGATTAAGCACACTGGAGCTCAGAAGGGAGGGGAGCATTTGGTTTTGGGAGCGCAGATTTTGCTGAATTTCTTTTGAGGGGGTGAGGAGCCATAGCGCTTTTCCATAGCCTTTGAACTACCAGTAACATGGAGGCCCCCTATATTTTCGTTAATAGATGACGGTCCTGAGTGAGGACTTGCTTCTTTTGTGGATCGTGTTGACACTTTTATTGGGAACATTTTACACATTTGGGATCAAATTTATACGACTCTCTACACTGAGCACTTACTTTGGCGTTTCCATCTTAATATCAGAGTGACGTGATTCAGATGAAACCCCCGAGAAAGCCACTTACTATAATGAGGAAGTAGAGTTACTCTGGACTCAGTCAGGCCTCTGTTCAGTGGTCTCCTTTTCACAGGTGTACAAAACTGGCAGACCGTGCTTTTATGTGTGACTAAAAAGACGGACACCACTGGATCACAGGTCAGATGGAATCCACAGTGCCTCCATCTGTCTCATTATAGGGAATCTTCTGCTGGGGGTTCCGTCTACATCATGTATTTCAGAGATTTGCACAAGAACTCTGGTGTAAGTGTCAGCATAGAGCACACGATAAATGTGAGCCAAGATTTACTGCAATCTTTGAGGCAAGTGAAAAATTGGTAATAATTTTTATGCCGTGCCTCATGCAGTTTAAGTAATTAGACTAGTTTATTCTTCGGGTCGGTGCGATTACAGCGACACCAAATTTAGGCTAGTTTCACACTAGCGTATGGCCGAGGTGCGGGGGGCTGCGGACTTCCTCTGTCCATGGAAACACAATGACGTGCACAGACCCATTCACTTGAATGGGTCTACATGTGCCATTGTCTCCGGTACGTGCCTAAAATACAAAGGAATGTGCAATCTAACTTTAGCCTTTTTAGAGATCATTTCAACTTGCTTAAATTTTAACATGAATTTTGACCAGGGGTTTTCAAACTTTTACGTGAAACTATATCATGTGCCCAGAGATCCCCTTAGTTAGTCACTGCAAATATACAGTAAAATATAATTTGCCTAAAATACAAAGGAATGTGCAATCTAACTTTAGCCTTTTTAGAGATCATTTCAACTTGCTTAAATGTTAACATGAATTTTGACCAGGGGTTTTCAAACTTTTACGTGAAACTATATCATGTGCCCAGAGATCCCCTTAGTCATTGCAAATATACAGTAAAATATAATTTGCTTTTTTAATAAAAAAAAAAATACATGCCTTCTGTGTCCCATGACAATCATACGTAGCTTGTCGTCCATGTCTTGCATTTCATGGATCTGAACAAAGGTTCCTGTGTGGTAGATTTCATCGAGGCTTCCAACGGAATCCGACTCATTGCTAAACATTACAGAAAAATGAAAAAATAAATTTGTGTACAGACGACAAAACAAGAATCCTCATCGACGCACCTGATTTTAGGCTTAAAAGGGTTGTTCTTTTCTACCTGTTTTGCAAGGGAAGGTGTGCACCTTAAGCATTACAGTTCGAGCAGGTGGCATGGTCATTATGCTGGTCCGTACTGAGCGCTCTGCCATGCCAGTAGCAAAGGAAGATTTGGAGTATCTGTAGCATGGGAAAAGCCCAGATGGACCAAAAGAAATGCAGTGGTCTAGACAGCTTCCCAGTAGCATGATAAGGTTGTAAATCATAGAACATGCAAACACATACTCCTTACCTAGGTTGAAGGCCACTCTAAGACTGTAGGGTGCTGATTAACATAGGCAAAGAGTTGTAACCCATAAAATTTTCTTAAGAATTTAGAGAATTATTAATAACAGTGAACCAATTATCTGATTCATGCTGTTCAACTTGCAGACAGCAGGATTCACCGGCCGGCCGCATGATAGCCTTTTCAAAGTTCATCCAGACAAAGTATGCCAGATTGGACTCTTTCTGTCATTGGGATATCAAAAGCAGAGTTTTATTACAATTGTAAATAAATTTTCTGTTTAAAATAAAGCATGCTTGGTTGATAACCTTATGTGAACACAAGGGTGATCAATGAATATAAATAAAAGCTTTAGCATTAAACAAAAATCAAGACATAATTGCTATTTTCCTGTAATGTAAAACCCTAAATTATTGAAATATCACATTTAAAAGGGTTGTCCAGGCTTGAGATTGCATGAAAGCGCCAAAACATAAAAAAGCTATATAAATGAGGTATCACTATAATCGCACTGACCAAAAGAATTAAACTGCCATAGAAATTTTACCACACACGGAACAGCATAAATCCCCACCTCCAAAAGTAATTCCTGAATTACTGCTTTTTTTTTTTTTCATTCTGACTCGTATATATCAGAATAGAAAGAAATCGAGAGATGTAATGTGCCCGAAAATGGTAACAATAAAAACGTCAACTCGTCATGCAAAAAAACAAGACTTCACATGACTCTGTGGGCCGAAATATGGAAAAATTATAGCTCTCAAAATGGGGTGATGCAAAAAAAAAAAAAAAAAAGCATCTTTTAGTGTGTGAAAGCTGCCAGACATAAAAACCAGATATAAATCTGGTATCGCTGTAATAGTATCAACCCGAAGAAAAAAGTCACCTAATCACTTATACTGCACAAGGAACAGCGTAAAAAATAAATAAAACCAATTCTTCACATGCTGTTTTTTAATTTGCAGTAATGCTCGGAACACATTTATGCTGCGCTCTGTGCTGAGTGCCTTTCTGTGTAAATCTCTGAAATACGTGAATCATATGGAACCCTCCCGGCAGAAGATTCCCTATAATGAGGCAAATGGAGACACTATTGATGCCATCAGACCTGTGATCCGGCGGTGTCTGTCATTTTAGGATTGCATAAAAGTGCCACTGGCCACAGTTTTATGCACTTCTAAAAAGAAGGACACCGCTGAAAAAGAGGTCAGAAGGAGTCCAGAGTAACTGCTGCCTTATTAAAGTGTATGGATCCCTCAGCCTCAGGGGTTTCCACTGAATCACGTCACTCGGAAATTTAGATGGAAACCCCGAAGTAAATGCTCAGCGTAGAGCGCCAGGTAAATGCGATCCAAAAACGTTACGTAAAAGTTTTCCCAACAAAAGCTTCAACTCAATCCACAACAAAAAAAAAACAAAAAAAAACTCACAAAGGTCTTTCATCTGTTAACGGAATTATGGGGGGCTTCCACGTTACTGGTAGCACAAAGGCTCTGGAAAAGCGAAATGGATCCTCACCCGCTAAAAGAAATTCAGCAAATTCCGCGCTCCCAAATTCAAATGCCCCCTCTCTTCTGAGCTCCAGCATACCTAAACCAAATTTTGCATCCTCATTTGGCATTTCTGAAGCGATGAAAGCGCAACTAACTTGCGCGTGTATGCCTCCAGAAACACGGGCTGGGCACAACCTACTGGTGACTGAAATGTACTGATCACTACAGCGTACTAGTCACTACAGCATACTTGTCACTACAGCGGCAGTTTGCAATTTTCACTCGGCAACACTCATTGATGCTTGTTTCTGGAAAATACTCGGAGTCAAAATCGTCACTACACCTGTAGATAAATTACTCAAGGGGTATAATTTTCAAAACAGGGTCACTTGAGAGGGAATTCTGCTTTTCTGTCATGATCCCAGTGCAGGTTTTTGAGCTGCACACCGGGGGTTAATGTCTGGAGCTCTGTGCAGGTTTTGACCTGCACACTTGGGGTTAATAATTGTGGCCTCTTTCTGGTTCTGGGAGAGCTTCATAAACCTCTGGGTAGCTTCAATCCCTGCCAGTTATACTTTTGCCTTTGGCCTAGTGTGCTGACCCCCGTGTGCCTGTTTGTTGCTATAGCTTGTTTATATGGTTCTGACCCGATTCTGTTTCCCGTTGTGAGTTTGCCTGTTTTTGTACTACGTTATTATCTGTGTATGACTCATTGCCTGTGACCTGACTACTCTCTGCTCGCCCCTATGGTACCTTGCAGCTATCTCTGTGTGTGACTCATTGGCTACGTCCTGACTATTCTCCCTGTCTATGCCCCTTGGTAACTTTGTCTCGCAGTTACTCTGCTAGGAATTTTCTTGCAGCTCCTAGCTCTGTGGAGTTTAGGCCACGCCTCTAGCAGTCACGTGCTTCAGGTCCTGCGGCTCTGAAGTACGCATCTATTCGGTTGCTGCCCGCTCCACAGTTAGCTTTGAGCACAGTTCGCTTTACTCAGGGCACGCGCACTGGCTCAGTGAGCAAGTTCAGTGCGGTGTCTCTGACATTTTCTAGCAATTAGGGGCTCTGTATATGGAGTTTGCAAACTGTTCTAGGAAAATTTGCGCTCCAGGAGGCAAATAGCACGCCGTTCCTCTTGAGTCTCTCCGTATGGCCAAGTAGTACTGTAAAGCCACAAATGTGGTATTGCCACGTTCAGTAGAAATAGTGGGACAAATTTTGGTGCCATTTTTACCAACGTCTTGTGTGAAAATGTAAAATCTGGGGCTAAAACAAAATTTGGGGGTAAAATGTAGTTATTTTGTCATCAATGCCCAATGGTATAGAACACTGACACACCCATGGTATCAATATGATCGCTGCACCCCTGGATAAATTCATTGAGAGGTGTAGTTTGTAAAATGGTTTCACTTATGGGGAGTTCTGCTGTTCTAGCGTCTCATGGGCTCTCGTAATGGGTCATGGCACCTGCAAACCATAACAGTAAAATCTGTCGCTCCTTGCCTTCTGAGATTTGCACTGTGCCTGAAAAATATTTCCCGATTACATGTAGAGTATCGGTGCACTTAGGAAAATTGGACATCAGTTTGTTGTAAAAAAAAAAAAAAAAAAAAAAAAATGTCCTATTAGCCCTTAGAAAAATTAAAAACTTGGGGCTAAAACAACACTTTAGTGGTAAAAATGTAATTTATTCTTTCTTCACCCCTCAGTGGAATAAATCTCTGAAGCACGTGGTGTCAGTATGATCACTGCGCCCCTAGAGGAATTCATTGGGGAGTGTTTGTAAAATGAGTTCACATAAAGGGGGTTTCTGTAGTTCTGGCACCTCAGGTGCTCTGCCAATGTGACATGGCACCCTCAAACCATACCAGCAAAATCTTAACTCCTATATGGCGTCTCTTCCCCCCCTTCTGAGCTTTGCACCGTGCCTCAAAAGTAGTATTCCCCCACATATGGGGTATTGGCGTACTCAGGAGAAAATTTCACAACAAATTTTTCTACTGTTAACCTTATGAAAACGCAATGTTTTGTGCTAAAAACGTTTGTGGGTAAAATATGATTTTTTTTATTTTTACGGCTCGTTATAAACTTCTGTGAAGCACCTTAGTGTTCAATGTGCTCACCAGACATCTACTGTAGATCAGTTCCCTGAGGGGTCTAGTTTTCAAAAACATCTTGAATGTGTTTTTGAGCACCTTGAGGAGTGCAGTTATTAGAATGGTGTCACTTTGGGCATCTTATATCTTATAGACCCCTCAAAGTGCCCCCTTAAAAAAAAAAAAAAAAATGGAGTTGTAAAAATGAAGAATCGCTCTTCAAATTTTAACCCTTATAACTTCCTAACAAAAAAATTGTTGGTTCCAAAATTGTGCTTATGTAAATAGACGTGTGGGAAATGTTACTGATTAACTATTTTGTGTGACATATCTCTGTGATTTAAGGGCAAGAAAATTCAAAGTTGAAAAATTGCGAAATTTTAAAAATCTTCACCAAATTTCAGTTTTTTTCCCAAATAAATAAATCATAGCAAATAAATTTTATCACTATCAGGAAATACAATATGTCATGAAAAAACAGTCCCAGAATCACTGGTATCCGTTGAAGAGTTCTAGAGTTATAACCTCATAAAGGAACAGTGGTCAGAATTGTAAAAATTGTCCTGATCATTAACTTGCAAACCATCCCTGGAGGTAAAAGGGTTAAAGACAGAAAGCTATCCGACTTGGGATCAGTCGGGAGAAAAATCAATGCCTAAAAGGCGATCTTAATGATATTTATACAGCCAGACTGCAATGATGACAGGAACCCTCCTCTATAGCTGGAGTAAAGTAGGCTTCTTGCCATCAGAGGGTGATTATTTACTGTGAGGCAATGGGATTATGGGTTCTCAACTGTAAGGGGATGTTCCCACGGGACTCTGTGTACATCCGCAGCAGCCAGATGTTACAGCATACTTGATGTGATTTTATGAAACCCCATCTCCACAATGCGTGCAGGGATGTCTCCGGCTTTCCAACGTAGATGCACATGCAGCGAGTCTTTCCAGACCGCAGCATGTCTGTTTATCTTGCAGAGACGCTCTGTCTCCACAAGATAAATATCACCGTCCAATGTATAGAACGTGGTGATTCCGCACGGTTCAATGAACATATGCGGAATCACCCGCGTTCAAAAGCCGGCAGCGCTTTACACGGAGCGGACATGCGCTGCGTCCAACACGCTGCCAAAAATATCCTGAATCCTGACCGTGGAAACAAACCCTAAGAGGCCTGGACACAGATTCTTCATTTTAGGACCTCTGACTGCTGTAAGAGTAATGAAAGTATGGGATCCTCTGTCACATGATGCTGTGCTGCTGATTCATGACAAAAACAAAGAAGGCTGTAATACCTTCCCTGGTAAACCTATCACAGACTATGGAACTAGAATCTGTCAATCGGATAATGATTAGGGAAACTAGTCTGACTGCTGTATGTGGAGTCGGAAAGGATTCTTTCCCTCCCTACACAATTAGCATCTACCTCATGGCATCTCCTACTCCCAGAACAGTACTATGTCCTTTTATAAGATGAAATCAATAGACATGTGTCTCCCTCAAACATAACTATGAAAGAATCCTGACTTTAGCACTCAAGGGCAGTAGCTGACTTGACAATTCTGTTCCAAACAAAAGAAATACCACACTAAGCCAATCTGAGCATAGCTGCTCTTTCTGTTAAGCCCAGTTGTAAAGAATGAAACAACCGAAGCTCGATCTGGGTTCAGACACACGAGGACTCTAGAACCAGCGTTGAGGCCAGAGACAAAACGTGAAGTGGTAGGTCGGCGATACAAGGTGTGAGGCATGATGCCGGTGAACCAAGGCACACACAGCCTCAACGCCAGATGCCTATGAAGCACCATGAAGCGCAGAGGCTCTATGATGCACCATGAAGCACTATGAGGGACAGCGGCACTTCAAGGTACAGACTAGGGCAATGCTTGAAAACGCTAAACAAGAGACCAATGCCTCAGCTACATTCAAGAAAGCAATCTATCTGAATTCAGGATAAACCTCCACCCTGAGTAGTACATCTCAATTTTCACACTAACCCCACCTGAAGGAGCTAATTAATGAGTCGAAGCTGGAGGGCAGTCTTCACTGAGACAATGTGCTGTATTAGTATCATGAGTCCTCTATTTTTTATGCATGGGGTAGTTAAGTTGCAGAGAAGAGTGAAGCATTGGTTTATTAAACAAAAACAATGGAAAACACCAAAGTTACTTACCAGTAGCCGCTTTTTCCAAAACCCATAACAGCACATGTGAGAGGGGGATCCGTCCAGCCAGGACACCAGCTCGGTTACAGAGCATGAGAGAACCTCCAGTTAATTCACACAGATAACCAACACCACATTTTATAAACTAAAGACACCCAAACTATACTGCACACCCAAGAGGTGAGAAGTGGGGAATATATGGGTGCTGGCATGGATTCCGGAAAATACGGCTACAGGTAAGTAACCTTGGTGTTTTCCATGCACCCATGACAGCACACCCGAGAGATTTTTTGAGAAATGAAACACCTTAGGGAGGAACCACCGCTTGCAGCACTCTTCTATGAAAAGTCAAGTCAGCAGAGGACGACAGATTCAGTCTGTAGTGCTTAAAGAAAGTAGATGGTGAGGACCAGGTAGCAGCCTTATAGATCTGATCAATTGATACTTCCACCTTTTCTACCCAGGAGGTAGCCACGGCTCTGGTGGTGTGAGCCTTGATGCCTTTACATAGTAACATGTAACACAGTTATTAAGGTTGAAGGGAGACTTTAAGTCCATCTAGTTCAACCCATATTCTATCCTAACCTGCCCTAACATGTTGATCCAGAGGAAGGCAAAAAAAACCCATGTGGCAAACAGTAAGCTTCACATTGGGGAAATAAATTCCTTCCCGACTCCACATACGGCAATCAGACTAGCTCCCTGGATCAACGCAATATTAAGGAAACTAGTGTATATACCCTGTAATATGATACTTTTCAAGAAAGGCATCCAGTCCCTTCTTAAATTTTAGTAGGGAATCACTCATTACAACATCATATGGCAGAGAGTTCCATAGTTTCACTGCTCTTACAGTAAATAATCCGCGTCTGAGTATGCTTAAACCTTCTTTCCTCCAGACGTCACAGGTCAAAGAGTAAAAATATCATTAGAAAGGTCTTTGTACTGTCCCCGCATATATTTATACATTGTAATAAGATCACCCCTAAGCCTTCGATTCTCTAAACTAAATAACCCCAAGTGTAATAACCTGTCTTGGTATTGCAGACCCCCTAGTTCCCTAATAACCTTGGTCGCTCTTCCCTGCACCTGCTCCAGTTCAGCTATGTCTTTCTTATACACCGGAGACCAGAACTGTACACTGTATTCTAAGTGTGGTCGCACTAGTGACTTATATAGAGGTAAAATTATGTTCTCCTCATGAGCATCTATACCTCTTTTAATGCATCCCATTATTTTACATGCCTTTGCAGCAGCTGCCTGACACTGGCCACTAAATGTGAGTTTGTCGTCCACCCATACACCCAGGTCTTTTTCAGTGACAGTTTTGCCCAGTGTTTTACAATTAAGCACATAATTATACATCTTGTTCGTTCTACCCAAGTGCATGACCTTACATTTATCCCCATTAAAGCTCATTTGCCATTTATCAGCCCAAGCTTCTAGTTTACATAAATCCTCCTGTAATATAAAATTGTCCTCCTCTGTGTCGATTACCCTGCAGAGTTTAGTGTCATCTGCAAATTTGAAATTCTACTCTTTATGCCCCCTACAAGGTCAATAATATGTTAAAAAGAAGCGGGTCCAAAACTGACCCCTGTGGTACCCCACTGCTAACCGTGACCCAGTCCAAGTGTGCTCCATTAATAACCACCCTTTGTTTCCTATCCCTGAGCCAGCTCTTAACCCACCTACTCATATTTTCCCCTATCCCCATTGTTCTCATTTTATATATCAACCTTTTGTGTGGCACCGTATCAAAAGCTTTTGAAAAGTCCATGTGCACCACGTCCACTGCATTCCCTTGGTCCAGTCCGGAACTTACCTCTTCATAAAAGCTTATCAGATTAGCCTGACAGGAACCTTCCTCGTAAACCCATGTTGATATTGGGTCATGAGGTTTTTCTTCTCCAGATACTCCAGTATAGTATCTCTTAGAAAACCCTCCAGGATTTTACCCACAGTTGAGGTTAAACTTACTGGCCTATAATTTCCGAGTTCAGTTTTTGTCCCCTTTTTAAATATTGGCACCACATTTGCTATACGCCAGTCCTGTGGTACAGACCCTGTTATTATGGAATCTTTAAAGATTAAAAATAATGGTCTATGACTGTGCTTAATTCCTGCAGTACTCGGGGGTGTATCCCATCCGGGCCCGGGGGATTTGTCAATTTTAGTGATTTTTAAATGCCGCCATACTTCCTGCTGGGTTAAGCAGGTGACATTTAATGGAGAATTTTTATCCCTGACCATGTTATCAGTCATGGGATTTTCTTGTGTAAATACTGTTGAAAAAAAGTCATTTAGCATATTGGCTTTTTCCTCATCCACCATTTCACCCAGACTATTTTTAAGGGGACCAACACTATCATTTTTTGGTTTCTTCCTATTTATGTAGTTAAAGAATATTTTGGGATTATTTTTACTTTCTCTGGCAATGAGTCTCTTTGTCTCAATCTTTGCTGTCTTGATTTGCTTTTTACAGAATTTATTTAATCTTCTGTATTTAGTTAATGCCTCATCACTACCTACTTGCTTTAATTCTCTAAATGCTTTATTTTTTATCTCTTATTGCACCCCTTACAACTCTATTTAGCCATAGTGGTTTCCTCCTATTTCTCGCATGTTTATTCCCATACAGTATATATTGTGCACAGGTCCTATTCAGGATGCTAATAAACGTCTCCCATTTTCTTTGTGTATTTTTATGTCTCAGGATATCGTCCCAGTTAATTGCACCAAGATCATCTCTCATCCGTTGGAAATTTGCTTTCCTGAAGTTTAGTGTCCTTGTAACCCCTCTGCTACACATCTTATTAAAGGATACATGAAAACTTATTAATTTGTGATCACTATTACCCAAGTGACCCCCAACCCTTACATTTGATATGCGGTCTGGCCTGTTGGTTAATATTAGGTCTAGCAGTGCCCCCCCTCTTGTTGGGTCCTGAACCAGTTGTGAAAGGTAATTATCTCTCATAGTTGTCAAAAACCTATTACTTTTGCTGGAACTGCAGGTTTCGGTTCCCCAATGTATTTCAGGGTAGTTGAAGTCCCCCATAATAATGACTTCTCCTTGAGTCGCTGCTTCATCTATTTGCTTTATGAGGATATTCTCTGTTGCTTCCATTATTTTTGGAGACTTATAACAAACCCCTATCAGTAATTTATTATTTTTCCCCCCACCCCTCATCTCTACCCACTGGGACTCTACATTTTCATTAGATTCATATATATTATCACGAAGGATTTTCTTTTAAGGATGATTTTATATATAAACACACGCCTCCCCCTCGTTTATTTGTACGGTCATTTCTGAACAGACTATAGCCCTGTAAATTAACCGCCCAGTCATGGCTCTCGTCCAGCCATGTCTCGGATATCCCCACCATGTCATAATTATGTTCCAACAACATCAACTCCAATTTCTCCATTTTGTTGGCGAGGCTTCTGGCATTAGTATACATGCACTTTATGTATCTCTGTACCTCTATTCTGTCTTAAATTATTAACTGTTCTAATCCCACCCCCCATTTCATTATTTGCACCCAGGTCTCTATCTGCACTGTCTTACCCTCCAATAAAAGGAATACCCTCCCCCCCATCCCTAGTTTAAACACTCCTCCAACCTTGTAGCCATTTTCTCCTCCAGCACAGCTGCACCCTCCCCATTGAGGTGCAGCCCGTCCCTAGCGTAGAACCTGTAGCCAACTGAGAAGTCGGCCCAGTTCTGCAGGAACCCAAACCCCTCCTTCCTACACCAATTCCTGAGCCACTTATAAACCTCCCTAATCTCCCGTTGCCTCTCTGGCGTGGCACGTGTTACAGGAAGTATTTCCGAAAATACCACCTTGGAGGTCCTTGCTTTAAGCTTACAGCCTAATTCCCTGAAATCATCTTTAAGGACCTTCCACCTACCTCTAACTTTTTCATTTGTGCCAATGTGCACCATGACCGCTGGATCCTCACCAGCCCCTCCCAGTAATCTGTCAACCCGATCAGCGATGTGTCGGACTCGAGCGCCAGGTAGGCAGCACACCGTTCGATGATCCCTATCTGTTCCCCTAATAATTGAGTCCCCCACTACCATAACCTGTCTGGCCTGCCCTGCTCTCCTATTTCCCCCCTTACTGGAGCAGACACTCCTCCGGCTTTCAGAGGACATGCCTTGCTGCAGCACTGCTACTGCTGCACTAACACTCCCCTCATCTGCCAACTTAGCAAACTTATTGGGGTGTGCCATATCAGGACTAGCCTCCCTGGTGCTCTTCCCTCGACCCCGCCTTCTGTCACCCAGCTAGCTGCTTCATTGTCCTGCAGCTCCAACCTAGCATCCCCCCCTCATCTATCCCATTGAGCGTCTGCTCAGTAAGCAGAAGACTCCTTTCCATATTGTCTATGGATCAAGAGGAACAAGAGCGCCACTCACAGAGTAATAAAAACTAATGGCCTCCCTGATACATCTGGAAATTGTACTCTTAGACACTCCATACCCATTTCTGCTACCTTTGTAGGCTATAAATGGGGACTGGTCCTTTCTCAACTGACTGGTCATGGACATATATTCTAACACGGACTTCCTCACGTTTAAGGTATGGCATTTATCTTCCACTGAATTTTTAGGGTTATTACAAAAGGAGGTCAAAGTAATTTCCTTGGTCCTATGAAATTTAAGAAACACCTTGGGGGAGGTATGCCGGGTCAGGTCTTAGAACAATTATGTCATTATACACCTGTGTGTAAGGGGGACACATAGATAAGGTTTGTATGGTATGTCGCTCAATCTGTTGGCTGATGTTAGGGCCACCAGCAACACCGTCTTAAGCATGAGAAATTTCCCAGACAAATCCCATAAGGGCTCAAATGGATCACTAGTGAGCTCCTATAAAATTAGGTTTAGTTTCCATGGAGGAATTTTTGGAACTACAGGGTGGGCCATTTAATGGATACACCTAAATAAAATGGAGACTGGTGGGTGACCCAGATCGGCGCACTGAATTTGCAGAATGGGTATAAGAAAAATTGGAACATGACCCTCAGTTTACAGAGAACATTATGTTCAGTGACGAGGCAAACTTTTTGGGTGGGCCAATTAATATGGATACACCTAAATAAAATGGGAATGGTGAGTTTTCTTGCGTAGGGTGTCTTGCATTGAAATCTGCTGCAATGACCTAGGTACTGCATTTACCAGACATCAACACAATTTCTATCAGCTCCTCATGTGTTAACCTCGGGGACATGTCAATGGCTGTAAACAAAGAAACTTGTAAATAACTCATGAAAGAATAAAGTTACGTTAAAACCAAGCACACCATTGTTTTTCTTGTGAAATTCTCAATAAGTTTGACGTGTCACATGACCGTCTTCCCATTGAAAAAAATGAAGTTGGATCCAAAAAGGCTGACTTCAAAATGGCCGCCATGGTTACCACCCATCTTGAAAAGTTTTCCCCCTCCCATATACTAATGCGCCACAAACAGGAAGTTGATATCACCGAACATTCCAATTTTATTTAGGTGTATCCATATAAATGGCCCACCCTGTATAACTGGTCTTGATCTACTACAGGATCTTGTAACTCGAGACACCTATTTGCTGCTAGGTTACAATTATACAAGGCACCCTGGGCTGACAACTGCACCTTGAGAGTATTAGCTGCTCACCCTAGTTGCAACTCTGACTGCGGAAACTCTAGAATGGTCTCTACCGGGGCTTCATCTCCTAAGGGCTGCCATGAAAACTCCAGGAAACTTTTCCATGTTCTACCATAGATCATTGATATAATTGGTTTCCTACTTTTCACTTGAGAGTGGCACACCGGTCTCTGGGTAGAAAGATCCGGGATCTCTAGTAGAATCCATGGGTAGGTAAACAGACATTAACCTTAGAAGGGAGAACCACGGTCTCTTCGACCAGAATGGAGCAATGAGAATTACCCTCACTTGATCCTACCTGATCTTCCTCACGACTGCTGGAATCATCGCTATTGGGGGAAATGCATAGGCAATCCTGAATTTCCAAGGAATCTGAAGGACATCCACTGCAAATGGATTCTCCCTGTTTAGCGAACAGAAGTTCCTCACTTTCTTGTTGTGTAAACTGGAAAACAAATCTATCTCCGGTCGCCCCCATGCCCACACTATCTGATGGAAAATGTGGGGATTCAGAGACGATTCTCCCTGTTTCAATTTCTTGCGACTCAGGAAGTCTGCTCGTGTTGTCTATTCCCCTTAGGCCTGTTTCACACATCAGTTTTTCTTGTCAGTCTAAATCCGCCAAAATAGCGGAAAACGGATCCGCAGCCGGAATGACAGGAACGGGTGTCACCGGAATGACGGATGTACGGGTCCGCCGATGGTTAAAATTTTAAGGAACCCTCGCAAAGAGCGTATCGGCGCGATATAGCAGAGTACCTGCATGTTGGAGCGGGGGTCCATGGCTGCGATAAGAAGGTATCGCGCGATAATGGTTGAAGTCGTGGGAGTATAGCAGTGAAGGTATTGCGCGATAATGGTTGAAATCGCGGGAGTACAGCAGTGGAGACAGAGAGAATTTTCATCCAGCAGCAAGACTTGATTCAGGGTTAAAAGGGGAAAATGCGGATCCGGACAGCAAAAAAAAAAAACGTTGCATGGTCCGTTCGGTGATCTCAGCAGACACCAACATTTTGGCGGATCCGCACAAATACGGACGCAACGGATGATCATCAGTCAAAATCCGCCGATAATGAAAGTCAATGGGGAAAAAAACGGATCCGCCAATAAAAATGACGGATCCATTTTTTTGGCAAATTGGCGGATCTTGACTGATTGTGAAAAACTTAAGTGTGAAACAGGCCTTATGTGAAGTACCGTAAGGGACAGTAGGTGTTACTCAGCTAGCTGGAGTAGGAGGTTTGCTGCCATCATAAGGGTATGGGACCTTGTTACCCCATGGTGGATGATATAAACCACAACTGCGCAATTGTCCGGCATGGCGACGCCGGAGGAAGGGGATAAAGTATCAAGGCCTATTCCACAGCCCTTTCAACTCTGACCCCTTTTTAGAGACCAGGTCCCCTGCACTGAGTAAGACCTCAGATGTGCCCCCCATCTGTTAATGCTTGCATCCGTTGTGATGTCCTCCACTGGCCTTAACCACTGGACCCCTGACAAATGCTTTCTTACTGTCCAAGACATGGAGTCTCTTATTGCCAAAGAAAGATTTAAACTTCCCTCTAAATGCACTTTTAATGACCTCAGTGCTGACAGGACCTCCCACTGTAGCTGCCTCAGGTGAAATTGGGCCCATTTCACTGCCGGTATACAAGATGTTTGGGTTCCCAGCAAGGACATTGCTTTTCTCAGTGTAATATTTGCCTGATGTATTGTGACAGTGTTAGGGCCATTATTTTGGCTACTTTGGCCTCTGATAGGAGACAGATAGGCGTCCAGAACCAATCCCAGGAAGGATTGTATCCTTTCCGGTTTTAGCCTTGATTTGAGGGTATTTGCCATCCAGCCCAGCTCCTCCACCGTCACCTCCCTCACCTGCTCTGCACAGTTATCTTCTGTCCTTTCGATTATAAGGAAGTCGTCCAGGTACGGGATGACAATGATGTTCCGAGAACGAAGGTAAGCCATCACCTCCGATGTTACCTTGGTAAATACTCTTGGAGCAATTGACAATCTAAATAGAAGGGCTGTATACTGGCAATGCCTGACAGGTCCCTGGACATACAGAGGAACCCTCAGGAATTTCTGATGGTCCCGATAGTGGGATAATAAGGCATTGATGACTGCCATGAAACAATCCTGGAATAATAGCTTTATAGCTGTGTTCACTGACTCCATCTTGAAGGAATAATTCACAATTCATCTACTTAGCTAACTCAGGTTGATGATAGTTCTTAGAGAACCATCCGGCTTATTTATAAAAAAAGAGGGGGGAATAAAATCTCCTTCCCATTTCTTCCACCGGGACGTCGCACAGAACTCGTTTTTGTAAGCATACCAAGGATCTCCATCTCCAGCTGTCCCTCTGGTGACTTCCTGCGGAGTGTTAATATAAAGGTCTGGCGAGGTGGACAAAAGCCATCTACAGACCATCTTTGATGACACTCAAGATCCAGTGGCTGGGGGAGATGTTCACCCAGGCATTGACATCATTGTGAGTGCTTTTTTGAAGATGTAGCGGGCCCTCTGAACATACATCCGGACCCCTTTCTATCCTTGAAATCCCATCTCTTCCTTTCTCCCGGAGGATGGCCCCTATTAAAATTCTTCCTCCAAAAAGACGACTTCTTAGCTTTCACCAAGAACTGAGGGAATCCCTTTTACCGTACGCAGGTAAGCGTTTGCCAACGCATGCATCCTTTTGACGGTGCACCGACCTGCTCCAAATGCACCGTGTTACATTTTTATGTGATCGGTGCATCGTCAAAACGACGCATGTGCCGGCAAACGCATACCTGTGCACGGCCTGCGTACCCAATGCTAAAGATAGGGTACGCAGGTCGCATGCAGCGTCATGCGCCCATAGGTGATGACCAGAGGAGGTGTGGCCATGGGCGGAGCTTCACAGCGGCAGTGCGCATCCCTCCGCAGCTCCAGGAAACGCTAGTGTGAAACTAGCCTTACTTGTCTAGCTTGACGCCATCCTAAGATTACCGATCATAATAGTGGATTATCTCTAACCTCCACTGGAATTTCAGCATTTCGTAGGTGAAGCAATACTGGGAGGCGATTAACCCCTTAGCGACAGAGCCAGTTTGCAGCTTAATGACCAGGCCAATTTCTACAATTCTGACCACTGTCCCTTTATGAGGTTATAACTCTGGAACGCTTTAATGGATCCCGCTGATTCTAAGACTGTTTTTTCGTGACATATTGTACTTCATGTTAGTGGTAAAATTTCTTCGATAAGTCTTGTTTATTTATGAAAAAAATGGAAATATGGCGAAAATTTTGAAAATTTAGCAATTTTAAAACTTTCAATTTTTATGCCCTCAAATCAGAGAGATGTGTCACACAAATTTCTTAATAAATAACATTTCCCACATGTCTACTTTACATCAGCACAATTTTGGAAGCAAAATTTTTTTTTGTTAAGAAGTTATAAGGGTTAAAAGTTGACCAGCGATTTCTCATTTTTACAACAAAATTTACAAAAAACATTTTTTTTAGGGACCACATCATATTTGAAGTCATTTTGAGGGGTGTACATGACAGAAAATACCCAAAAGTGGCACCATTCTAAACACTAGACCCCTCAAGGTGCTCAAAACCACATTCAAGAAGTTTATTAACCCTTTAAGTGCTTCACAGGAACTAAAGCAATGTGAAAGGAAAAAATTAACATTTAACTTTTTTTTGCAAAAAATTTACTTCAGAACCAATTTTTTTTTATTTTCACAAGTGTTAAAAGAGAAAATCAACCACAAATTTGTTGTACAATTTCTCCTAAATACGCCGATACCCTATATGTGGGGGTAAACCACTTTTTCAGCACACGGCAGAGCTCGCAAGGGATGGAGCGCCGTTTGACTTTTTCAACGCAGAATTGGCTGGAATTGAGATCGGATGCCATGTTGCGTTCGGAGAGCCCTTAATGCGCCTAAACAGTGGAAAACTCCAACAAGTGACCCCATTTTGGAAACTAGACCCATTAAGGAACTTATCTAGATGTGTGGTGAGCACTTTGAACCCCCAAGGGCTTCACAGAAGTTTATAACGTAGAGCCGTGAAAATAAGAAATCTATTTTTTCCACAAAAATGATCTTTTTGCCCCCAAATTTTTATTTTTACAAGGGTAACAGGAGAAATCATACCCGCACAGTTGTTATGCGATTTGTCCTGAGTACGCCGATACCCCATATGTGGGGGGGAACCACTGTTTGGGCGCATGGGAGAGCTCAGAAGGGAAGGAGTGCCATTTTGGAATGCAGACTTTGATGGAATGGTCTGCGGGCATCATGTTGCGCTTGCAGAGCCCCTGATGGGCCTAAACAGTGGAAACCCCCCACAAGTGACCCCATTTTGGAAATTAGACCACCCCCTAAGGAACTTATCTAGATGTGTGGTGAGCACTTTGAACCCCCAAGCGCTTCACAAAAGTTTATAAGCGCAGAGCCGTGAAAATAAAAAGTCTTTTTATTTCCACAAAAGTGATTTTTTTAGACCCCAATTTTTAGACCCCCAAAGTTGGCAAATAGTGGAAACCCCTCAATTCTTGCTCCAACCCTAACCCCAACACACCCCTAACCCTAATCCCAAACCTAACCCTAATCCCAACCCTAATCCCTAATCCTAACCCTAATTCTAGTTCGCCCTAACCCTAATTCTAACCCTAGTCATGACCCTAGCCCTACCCTAACCCTAGCCCAACCCTAACCCTAGCCCAACCCTAACCCTAGACCAACCCTAACCCTAGACCAACCCTAACCCTAGACCAACCCTAACCCTAGACCAACCCTAACCCTAGCCCTACCGTAACCCTACCCTAACCCTAATGGAAAACTGAAAAAAAAATATTTTCTTTATTTCATTATATTGGCCTATATAAGGGAGTGATAAACAGGGGGGTTATGTACTATTTTTTTTATTTTGATCACTATGACATAGTGATCAAAATAATGAATGGAATCTGCCAGCCGGAGCCGGAAGATTCCCGGCGGGCGCACTGCGCATGCGCCCGCCATTTTCAAGATGTGGGACCATCGGGAGGGGACGGAGGGCCACGGAGAGGTACCGGGGGGAAATCGGGGACCCTATTTCTCTCTCCTCTGATGTGCGATCACATCAGAGGAGAGAGAAATTAAATGTAAAATCGCGGCTTCTTTTTTTTTTTTGCGGTCGCCGCAAAAGCGGGGGTCGGTAAAAACCAACCGATTCATGTTCTCTGGGGTCTCGGCTACCCCTGGCAGCCGAGACCTCGGAGAAAATCCGACACTGGGGGGCGCTATTCACTTAAATCACAGCGCTGTGAATTAACGGCGCTGTGGTTTTAGTACCCTTAATTACCGCCGTTAAAAGGCGTATCAGCGGTCGTTAAGGGGTTAAAGGCGTATATCCAATCAAGGGAATGGTGAAAAGCAGCCGCTATACTGTAGAGGTGTAAATTTGGGAGATTAAGTCCACCCAAAGATTTGGTTTGCTGTAGCTTAAAAACACTAATTCTAGAGCCCCCTTCTGAGCCCCAAATAAATTGACGGAAGGCTTGTGTCAGTAGCCTATCAGCTCTAGCAAGTAGAACCGGGAGCGTCTGTAAAGGAAAGAGTGTTTTGGGGAAAGAGATCATTTTAATTAGATGGGCTTTACCTGCAAAGGATAATTTAAGGGATTTCCAGGATTGAATTTCTTGTATAACTAGAGAAATGAGGCTGAACATTTAAATTTATAGATATCATGAGGATTTGATGGTAGGTCCGCGCCAAGATAACGTAAAGAATTTCTCCTCCACTGAAAGGGAAAAGGGAATGGCCACCGCTTCCGAGCAGTTTTAAAAAAAGCTAAAGCATGAGATTTATTAAAGTTTATATGAAATCCCGAAACTGCTCCAAATTCATTAAAGGCGTCCATTATAGAGGAAATGGATTAATAAGGATTGGATATCATGAATAAGATATCGTCAGCAAATGCCAACGTTTTAAGTGTATGGTGACCGAACCCTATGCCTCTAAAGGAAGGGATCATCTCCAAATATCTTAGGGATCAAGGGTAGTATTAAACAACAAAGGTGACAGGACAGCCCTGCCTCATCCCCCCGAAGATGGAAAAAGGGGTTGACTGGATACCATCAAGCCAAATCGAAGATTGGGAGTTAGTGTAAATTGTGTGTATAAAATTAAAAAAGGTAAAGCCAACCAGTCTATACTTCAGAGTTCTGATAAGATGAGACCAGGACACACGGTCAAAAGTCTTATTAGCACTGAGGCTGACCAGTATATTCTGCTTGGCCCTAGCCTGATAACTATGTGTGATGGCCGCTAACGCCGTCCTGATACTGTAAGTGATAAACCGACCATGGACAAAACCCGTTTGAGATGAGATAAGAATATCAGGAAGCATAGACTGCAATCTATTAGCCATGATTTTGGTGAGCAATTTAAAATCAACATTTAAAAGGGAAATCGGGCGGTACGAGGCAGGGAGAAGTGGATCTTTGACCGGTTTTAGAAGTGATGACAGACAAGCTTCATTAAATCTATCCGGCAGAGAACCTGAGTCCAAAATATGGTTTAAAAAAGAAGTGACGTGTGGAGTAATTAAGTGTTGCAACAGTTTATGAAACTATCGAGAACCCATCCGGGCCTGGGGCTTTATGCAGTTTTGAAGATTTAATGACTGATCTTACCTCCTCAGAAGAAATTTGTTGGTTTAGGATATTCTGCTGAGAGTCAGAAAGCCTTGGTGGACAAGACTTGTGTAGGAATGCATATCCATTCTCCTGAGAGTCCAGAGATGGGCCATAAAGATCTGTATAAAAGTCTCTAAAACCGCACAAATTTGGGTTGGGTCATGAGTAATAGAGCCATTGGGTAAGGCAATATTGGGAACCCTACTAGCCACTTTGAATGGCTTCAGTAAAGACGCCAGGAGAAGGCCTGGTTTGTTACTCCAAAGAAAATAACGGTTACGTTGATGAGCTAATTGGTTGTGTGCCTGCTCATGTAATAGGGTATTTAAATTTTGTTTAGCTGTCAGGTAAGCTTCTCTGGAGGGAGTATTATGTAATTTAAAGTCTCTATACGACTGAGTGAGCTGGTCTAGGTGAGGCTGCAAGGAGGACAACAACTTCCTTTTTTTCTGGGACACATAAGAGATAATATATCCCCTAAGTACTGTTTTAGCAGTGGCACAAAATAGATTGATATCGTCCAAGTGTTCCAAGTTGTCCTCCATGAAAGTCTCCCACCAGTCCGTCTTATAGCGCTTGAAATCATCTGAAGTATAGAGATGAGGGGAAGCGCCAGTGTAAAGACAGATCTATTAGTGGGGAGTTCCAGAGTAAGAAAGACTGGGGAGTGGTCTGAGATAATTGAAGGGAGAATGTCAACTGTTTTTAGAAGGGAAAGAAGAGGCAGAGGTTAGCCAATAATCAATTCGAGTGTGAACATCATGTACCCTAGAATATAAGTTATATTCTCTTTCTGTAGGGTGGCAGCACCTCCAAGCATCAACCAAGTCAAGCCTGTTTAACAAGGTAGAAATCGCTCTGGATGGAGGGTGAGATGCGGGCAGGGGGTAGATCTGTCCAAAAAAGCATGATGAAGGCCGTTTAAATCTCCACCCAATAATACACTGGTAGGATGCCAGCCGTGAACCATCTCTTCAAGTTTAGCAAAGAAGGAGGGGCTAGTAGTATTGGGTGTGTAAACCTTTATAAGGCAGTATTCCCGCTGTTCAATAATAGCTCTGACCAATATATATCGTCCTGCCTGGTCCCTCACCACATCCTGTATAGAGTAATCGAGATCCTTATGAATCATGGCCACACCACTTTTTTTGTGTGTAAAGGAAGCCTCCAAGCACTCCACATAATGTCTATTACGGAGCAAGACAATATGGGGTCGTAGACGAGTAATGTGATCTAGTACTTTTCTCCGCTTGATCGGTGAATTGAGGCCAACCACATTCCATGATAGAAGTTCGATGGAGCGTAAATCAATGTGAGAAGCTATGTTATTAGGGACGGCCAATAGGAATAGGAATCTTGTGGGTGTGATACCTTTTAATGGCTAACATATTATAGTGAATGACTGATTCCAGTCATGATTGAAAAGATTGAAGTCTGGCGTCAATCAACGGCATGAGCTTCACTGAAATAGAAGCAGCAATTGCTTGCAGGGATTCCTCAGACATGGTGGTGTTAGTCAGATGTTTTAGGAGGAGATCTGGCAACCTGAGCTCTGGTCCTGACCGATTTGGAGCTACCCTGACTCACAAGTTTATCCATGGATGGTGGAACAGAATATGCAGCCATGAGGTATACACAGAGAGAGGGGGGTAAACCACAGCCAAGATTTGGCTAAAGAAGCTTACATAGTCTTGTTAGGGTTAGATCGAAGGTACTGTATATCCCAAATTGGGCTGGGGTCAACTGCAATACGGAAGGCGAGCCCTGCGGAAGGGGGCTTTATCCTTTATTTATCCAAACACGTGTAGGTGTAAGCAGGCGCAGTTATAAAAAAAAAAGCAGTAGTTGCTCAGCGCTGACCTCCGGAAGTTTATCTCGATAACTGGCTAGTAGTTATAGGCAAGTTTTCAGTTTTCATCCCTCGGTGTTATGATCAAGAGGATATGTAGTGCACAAACACCAAATATAAATTTATAGTGTTTTCCCCTCTTGACCACAAGATGTCGCCAAAGTTCCAGCTTGTGCTGGGGATTTTCCAGGCCGTGTGTGTCTGCCAGCACTCCCTGGCCTCCTGCCTCTCACCCCTTGGCGTTTATGGCCTTACTGGCTCTGCACTACTCTCTCCCTAGTGCCTGCACCTACCAGTCAAGTGCTGCTGTGGATCCACCGCCGGGCTGGGTGAGTCAGATCCCCTCAGGAAAGGTGGAGAGGAAGATGTTTCTAGTCCCATCTGCTGTGGGGGTCATCTGGTGGGATCTTTGTCCGGGCTTTGTGCACCCAGTGATGGGTCTGTGTGAGCTCACCCCGGGGGCTTTTCTACTGTCCAGTGTCTGTCATGGCTGCAGGGATTCTGATGTGGGTCAGCAATCACTTTTGGTCAGGCTCTCATCTGTGTAGGTCGCAGGCCTCACATCTGCTATGGTGCCTTTGACTCTCCTGGGCAAGAATTTACAGTCCAGATCCCAATATAACGGGCTTTCAGAAATCCTGAGTTAGGTGTGTTCCAATTATTGTTTGTAGGGGTCCTGATTGAGCTGGATGGAGTGGATTAATAAGCCCAGTCTTGGAGCTCCTCTATGTGTGTCTGTTCATGTCAGTGGCCATCTTAGATCTCGGCCACCCGATATTTAAAGGTAAGTACCCAGGAAGATGGTGGCATTTCCTGCAGTATCCAGACATGGATGAGCTACAGCACCCACAGTAAAGTCGGCCGACGCTACTGCAGCAGCCGTCACCCCTACCACCATCTTCTTTGATGAGGACACGGTGGGTAGGCCCTGCTTCCCAACAGAGGATACTCTGACAGATTGGTTAGCGCTTTAAGGTACACTATGGGCATTTCTGATCCCAAGTCAACCAAGACAGTTCAGGACATTATGATTGGGTAACAAAAAATACCCTAAATCAAACACGGAGGACCGGTATAACACCAAACACCTATGTAGAGCAAAAAGAAGTCTTCCAAACATAGTAATGTATAAAAAAAATTTTTTACTGAAACATACACTTAACAAAAATAAAAGAAAGTGTTTTGGAGATGTATACAGACCATACAGAAAAAAACATGCAAAACACTAGGCTCAAAAAATGGATGAATATCAAAAGAGTAATTATAAGCAATCTGCAACTATCTGCATAATGAATTTTAATTACAAGGTACACTTATAAAACAGTAGTCAGCAAGAGTGCAAAAAAATTCAACAATAGGGTGCAAAATAAGTAAATAAATATACCTGGACACTACCGGGGTTACATCCCTCGCTGCCCCTAATGAGGCTTGCAAAGGGTTAGTACTAGGAATGCAATGGGTAAATACCTCAGCCTATATTCCGTCAGAATAAAGCCCCAGTCTCACATAGCGATTCAATTTTGTGACGCAACAGCGATCTCGCTACGTGTGACACATATCGGCGATCGGGCCCCTGCTGCGATGTCGCTGATCGTGCTCGAATGTCCTAGGCCATTTTTTGATCGCTGGTGTCCCGCTGGCCAGCATGCATCGCTGTTTCACAGGGACAACGACCTCAATACTACAGGTCTGAGAGACAGGGTCCCAACGACAGTCGCATCGTTCCATATCATTGCTGCGTCGCTGTTGAGATCTTTTTTGACATCTCACCAGCGAGCTCGTAGCAACACACCAGCAATCCCTACCAGGTCGCATCGTTGACGGGATCGCTGGTGCATCGCCAAGTGTGACGGTACCCTAAATCCCCAGATCTATGTCCTTCTAAAGAACCTAACAACTGTAAGATACAATATTGTTACGCTCCAGGAAGACATCCAGGCCTCTCTTGAATCCCTTGACTGAGTTCGCCATCACCATTTCCTCAGGCAAGGAATTCCAGATTCTCCCTAGCCTAACAGTAAAGAATACTCTATGTTGGTGGAAAAACCTTCTCTCCAAACACAAGAGAACGCCCCCTTGTGGCCGTCACCATCCTTGGTATAAACAGATCCTTGGAGAGATATTTGTATTGTACCCTTATATACTTCTACATGGTTGTTAGATCGCCCCTTAGTCGTCTTTTTTCTAGACTAAATTACCCTAATTTTGCTAATCTCTCTGGGTATTGTAGTTCCCCCATCCCCTTTAATAATTGTGTTGCCCTCCTCTGTACACACTCTAGTTACATTATATTCTTCCTGAGCAGCGGTGCCCAAAACTGTACACAGTACTCCATGTGCGGTCTAACCAGGGATTTGTACAGAGGCAGTATAATGTTCTCATCATGTGTATCCAGACCTCTTTTTATGCACCCCATGATCTTGTTTGCCTTGGAAGTCGCTGCCTGGCACTGGCTGCTCCAGGTAAATTTATCATTAGCTAGGATCACCAAGTCCTTCTCCATGATAGATTTACCCAGTGGTTTCCCGTTCAGTGTGTAATGGTGATATTGATTGCTTCTTCCCATGTGTATGTTTACATTTATTAACCCCTTCCCGACATTAGATGTACTATTCCATCCACGGTACCCGGGCCTTTATGACCGGGGACGGGATAGTACGTCTAAGCGATCAGAGGCGCCCTCCCGTGGGGAGCGCCGCTAATCGCGGCCAGGTGTCAGCTGATTATCACAGCTGACACCCGGCATTATGCGTCAGGGGCGGTCACGGACCGCCCCCGGCACGTTAACCCCTGGCACACTGCGATCAAACACGATCGCAGTGTACCGGGGGTTTAGGGAAGCATCGGAAGGGAGGGGCTCCCTACGTGCTTCCCTGTGAGTCCCACAGCAGCGCGATGTGCAGTGCTGCTGCTGGGGCCTCTTCCCTGCAGGTCCTCGGATCCAATATGGCGACAGGGACCTTCGGAGGCCTGCAGGGAGCTGGCTTCCTCACTGCCTGCAAAGCGCAGGCATGAGGAAGTCTGCTTCAATGCCTGTGACAGATCGCTGGTCTGTCACAGCGATCTGTGATGTGACAGATCAGCGATCTGTCATATGACAGTGATGTCCCCCCTGGGACAGTATAATAAAGTTAAAAAGAAAAGTCTAAAAATAATTTATAAAAAAAAAAAAAAAAAAAAAAAAAATCGCTAAATAAATTACAAAAAAAATATTCCCTAATACATTCATTTTTTGGAAATAAAAAAACAAAACAAAAAACAACAATAAAAGTACACATATTTGGTATCGCCGCGTCCATAACGACCCGCCCTATAAAACTGTCTGATTAGTTAACCCCTTTAGCAAACCCCTTAAAAAATTAAATAAAAAACAAAGCAAAAAATAATGCTTTTTCATCATACTGCTGAACAAAAATTGCAATAACGCGCGATCAAAGACACATATAAATATCAATGGTACCGCAGAAAACGTCATCTTGTCCTGCAAAAAACGAGCCGCCATACAGCGTCATCAGCGAAAAAATAAGTTATAGCTTGCAGAATAAAGCGATGCAAAAACTATTATTTTTTATATAAAATGGTTTTCATTGCATAAAAGCGCCAAAACATAAAAGACAAATGAGGTATCGCTGTAATCGTACTGACCTGAATAAAACCGCCTTATCAATTTTACCACACGTGGAATGGTGTAAACGCACCCCCCAAAAGAAATTCATGAAATGCTGGTTTTTGTTTATTCTGCGTCCCAAAAATCGGAATAAAAAGCTATCAAAAAATGTCACGTGCCCGAAAATGGTACCAATAATAACGTCAACTTGTCCTGCAAAAAATAAGACCTCACATGACTTAGTGGGTCAAAATATGGAAAAATTATAGCTCTCAAAATGTGGTGATGCAAAAACTATTTTTGCAATAAAAAGCGTCTTTTAGCGTATGACAACTGCCAGACATAAAAACCCGCCATAAATAGTAAATCAAACCCCCACTACCCTTGCCCCATCCTAACTGACTTTTCTTAAAGGGAACTTGTCAGCTGGATCATGCACAGTAACTTACAGTGTCAGGTTTGCGCCGTTATACTGATTAAAATGATACCTTGGTTGATGAAATCCTTCTCGTTTTTCTTGTTTATTTTCAGTTTTGAGTTAATGATATGCTCGTGCTCCGAGGGGTCTTCAAGTGGTGTTCTTCTACGTATTCATCAGTATGGATTCTAACAGGTAACTGATCCCTCAGTGACCTGTCCCCTATTTTACATAATGAATATTCTATATTTTGAAAGGGAAAAAAAAAATAAAAAGAAAACCACCTTCAGAAATAATCTGTAATGTGCATATTATTCCATTAATTGGTGCCATAAATAAACAAACAAAAAAAAGCATCCTACCAGCTCAGTAGCGTCTACTGCAGGCTTTTTTTTTTTATGAGTTCATTTATAGCATCAACTACCTGAATTATGTGAACATTTTAATTGCAGACCATGCTGCAGACACAGGCGCCACCGCCTGCTAAGTGTTTTTTTTTATTATATAGAATATTCATTGTGTAAAATAGGGGGTAGTTCACTGAGGGATCAATGACCTGTAAGAAGCGATACTAATAAATAGCTAAGCAGAGCACCCCATGAAGACACCCCACACAGCCCCGCCCAGGAGCACGAGAATATCATTAACTCAAAACTGAAAATAAAGATTTAACAACCACAAGATGGATTCCATCAATCAAGGTGTCATTTTAGTCAGTATAACAGCACCAACATGACACTGTCTGTAGGTTACTCAGCACATCCCTGCTGACAGGTTTCCTTTACCACCACTGGAATCAGACAAAATCAGAGGAAAGGCGTAGGCAAGGTTGAAATCCCATCTGATGTGAAAGGCGTCCACCGCTTAACGGTTTTCTCTTGGGTTCAAGGAACACAACTTCTTAAGTTTGCTGTTCCGTCAGTTTGAGAGAAGTTCGATCTCCGGACAACCCCACATGGCCACGATCTGTTTGAACACCAAATTTTTTTTTAGGGACCACTCTCCCTGTAGAAGTGGCTTGTGGCTCAGGAAGTCTGCCTTGATGTTTTCCTTCCCTTTGAAATGCAGAGCAGACAATGAAAGGATGTTTGCTTCTGCCAGCATGAAAATCCGCTTTGTAATTGGCATTAGGGTTCGGACGCGTATGCCCCTTAATGGTTTAAGTATGAGACCGTGACATGGTGGTCCAAGAGAATTTTTACATGGTGGCCTCGTAGGAAGTGTAGTAGACTGTTTAGTACATTCTACACTGCATAAAGCTCTACCTATGACCATGCCCACTGGATTACATGGCCTCCAGGTGAGTCCCCTTTCCCATGGGTCTAGCATCTGTGGTGACTACCTTGATGATGAGAACCCATGGTACACCCTCCCGGACTGATTCTATCTTCAACCACCAATGGAGCGAGTGTATCAACTCAAGGGAGAGTCAGTCTGCCTTCTACATAGCCCTGTAAGGATCGCTTGCATTCTGGTATGTGCCAATGTAACTCCCTTGTGTGGATCTGAGCCATTTTACTGCCGGGATACAGGATGTGAGGGACCCTAGTAGGGACAATGCTTTCCAGAGGGCAATTACCGGATCCTGTATTGTCATAGAGAGCAGATTAACTAACTTCTCTTTTTTACAATCCAGTAGACGACATTCTTGTGGGTCTGAGTCCACCATGAGACCCAAAAAGATCTGTGTCCTTTGTGGGTCCATTCTTGATTTTGATCAAGGTTTAAATACCTAGGTTTAAGACTGTGCATATGTCCTCCACTTGACTGACAATAAACGTATGAGCTTCCTGCTATTAGAAAATCGTCAAGGTAGGGAATGATCAACTGTATTCTTCCCTGAGGTTGGCCGTAACTTCTGCTATTACTTCTGCTTCATAAACATAACGGGAGATACTGCTAGGCCAAAAGGGAAGGCCTTGTATTTAAAGTGCCTCCTGACACCTCCTACTGTTACTGCCACCCTGAGAAATTTCTGTCATGTTGCATGTATTGGCACATGGTAATACACATCCCTTAGATCTAAGACGGCCATACAACATTCAGGAAAAAGCAACTGTACTGCTGACATTATTGATTCCATCTTGAAAGTGGTGACTTTTAAGAACTTGTTTACCCCTTCAAGACCGCAGGTATTTTCGTTTTTTGCGCCCCTTCTTCAAAGAGCCATAACTTTTTCTTTTTTTGTTAATATGGTCATGTGAAGGTTTGTTTTTTGCGGGACGAGTTGTACTTTTGAACGACACCATTGGTTTTAACATATCATATACTGGAAAATGGGGAAAAAAATTGTAAGTGCAGTAAAATTGCAAAAAAAAGTGCAATCCCACAGTTGTTTTTTTGTTTTGCTGTTTTACTAGGTACAATAAATGCTAAAACTGACCTAGCAATATAATTCTCCAGGTCATTACGAGTTCATAGACACCAAACACGTCTAGGTTCTTTTTTATCCAAGTGGTAAAAAAAAACCTTCAAACTTTATTTTAAAAAAATTGCTCCATTTTCCGATCAACGCAGCGTCTCCATTTTTTGTGATATCGGGTTGGGTGAGGGCTTGTTTATTGTGCGCCAAGCTGACATTTTTAAGGATACTAATTTGGCACAGACCCGCTCTTTTGATCGCCTGCTATTGCATTTTAATGCAATATTGCGACGACAAAAAAAGTGATTCTGGCGTTTATTTTTTTCTCACTACGCCGTTTAGCGATTAGGTTAGTTCTTTTTATTGATAGATCGGGTGATTCTGAACACAGCGATACCATATGTTTATGTTTGACTTTTGTATTTTATTTTGAACTAGTTGAAGAGCCCGGTGTTGCCTGGGCATAGTAACTAACTGTGGTTTGTTATAAAATTATAATGATTATATTGCATAAAAAAACATTTTACATCATATATTCAACACTAAAGATTTGCAACACAAATCAACTAAACGATTACCTAAGTATTGATAGTATTTTATTTTCAACTCATTCAAGAGCCTTTTGATAAACATTTTGGGTTTTTCCTCTCGATGCAAAGATTTTTGGCAGTTCCACCTCTTGAACAGGCCACGTAAAGTTGACCATGAGAAAAACATGGAGATTGCAAATCGATCCCTACCACTTTCAAGGACTGTCCTGAGCTTTGTTTATAATCAAAAGGTAAATCAGATGGAATGAGTGGAATTCTTGGAATGAAAATGTCCTCTCCTTTGGCACATCCTGTTGCTGAGCTGTGTATCTGATCCTATCCTGTGTGATACCGTCTGCTGAGCTGTGTATCTAATTGTCTTGTGTGATACTGTCTGCTGAGCCGTGTATCTAATACTATCCTGTGTGATACTGTCTGCTTAGCCGCGTATCTAATCCTGTCCTGTGTGTTACTGTCTGCTGAGATGCGTATCTAATCTTATGTTACTGACTGCTGAGCTGTGCATCTAATCCTATCCTGTGTGGTACTGACTGCTGAATCGCGTATCGAATCCTATCCTTTGTGATACTGTCTGCTGAGCCATGTATCTAATTAATACTATCCTGTGTGATACCTACTGCTGAGCCGTGTATCTAATCCTATCCTGTGTGATAGTCTGCTGAGCCGTGTATGTAATCCTATCCTGTGTGACACAGTCTGCTGAGCTGTGTATCTAATCCTATCCTCTGTGATACTGGGTTCCCCTGCAGTCTGTGTCAGAGGGTGGTCTGTGTCGGCACGGTAATAAATTGTGTTATTTTCAGCTTTACAGAAGGATAACACACCATAGAAATAAGAATAGGCCTCAGTTACCACAACTGTCTACAAGGAAAACTATTGCTCACAGCATCCAATCACAGCTCAGCTTCTTTTAACCCCTTTCTGATATCAGACGTACTATCCCGTCCATGGTACCCGGGCCCGTATGACTGGGGACTGCATAGTACGTCTTAGAGATCAGCGGCGCTCCCAGGGGGCGCCGCTGATCGCGGCCGGGTGTCAACTGAGTATCACAGCTGACACTTGGCACTATATGTCAGGGGCGGTCACAGACCACCCCTGGCATATTGCAATCAAACATGATCGCAGTGTGCCAGGGGATTAGGGAATAATGCAGGGAGGGGGCTCCCTGCTTGCTTCCCTGAGACCCTAGGAGCAGCACGATGTGCTGTGCTGCTCTGAAGGTCTCCTTCCCTGCAGGCCCCCGGATCCAAGATGGCCGCGGGGCCTGCAGGGAGGCTGCTTCATCAGTGGCTGCTGAGAGCAGGCACTGAGAAAGCCTGTGCAGCACCTGTCAGATCGCTGATCTAACAGACTGCTGTGCAAAATGTAAGATCAGCAATCTGACACTTTATTGAAATGTCCCACATTGTGTAAATATAATAGAGAAAAAAAAACAAGTGTAAAATTAATTTAAAAAAAAATCCTAAAATATGAAAAAAACCCTAATAAATTCTTTGTAAATATAAAAAACAAAAATAAAAACACATTTAAAATTGCCACCTCCGAAACAACTCGCCCTATAAAACTGTCACACTAGTTAACCCCTTCAGTGAACCCCTTCAAAAAAAAAAAAAAAAGCAAAAAACAAATGCTTTATCATCATACCGCCGAACAAAAAGACATATATAAACAAACATGGCCCCGCTGAAAAGTCATCTTGTCCCGCAAAAAACGAGCTGCCATACAGCGTCATCTGCAAAAAAAAAATTAAAATGTTAGTGCTCGCAGAAAAGAGATGCAAAAATAATTATTTTTTATATTAAATTGTTTTTATTGTATAAAAGCGCCAAAACATAAAAAAACAACATAAGTGAGGTATCGCTGTAATCATACTAACCCGAAGAATAAAATTTACGACACGTGGAACAGTATAAACGCACTCCCAAAAAGAAATAAATGAAATGCTGGTTTTTGTTCATTCCGCGTCCCAAAAATCAGAATAAAAAGCGATCAAAAAGTGTCATGTGCCCGAAAATGGTACTAATAAAAAAGTCAACTCGTCCCGCAAAAAATAAGACCTCACGTGACTGTGGGTCAAAATATGGAAAAATTATAGCTCTCAAAATGTGGTGATGCAAAAACTAGTTTAAAAATAAATAGCGTTTAGCGTGTGACAGCTGTCAAACATAAAAACCTGCTAAAAATAGTAGCTCAAACCCCCATTTATCACCCCATAAGTTAGTGAAAAATAATAAAACAAAAAAAAAAAAAAAAGTCTTTATTTCTATATTCCCATTAGGGTTAGGGCTAGGGTTCGTGCTAAAGTTAGGGCTCAGATGAGGGAGAGGGATATGTTGAAGTTAGCGTTGGAGTTAGAATTGGGGGGTTTCCACTGTTTAGGCATATCAGGGGCTCTCCAAACTCAACATGGCATCTGATCTCAATTGAAGCCCATTCTGCGTTGAAAAAGTCAAACTGCTCCTTCCTTTGCAAGCTCTACAGTGGTTTACCCCCACATATGGGGTATCAGCCTACTCAGAACAAATTACACAACTTTTGGGGTCAAATTTCTCCTGTTACCCTTAGGAAAATAAAAAATTGGGGGCAAAAATATTTTTGTGGAAAAAATTTGTTTTTTTTATTTTTATGGCTCTACCTTATAAACTTCTGTGAAGCATTTGGGGGTACAAAGTGCTCACCACACATCTAGATAAGTTCTTTGGGGTTCTAGTTTCCAAAATGGGTTCACTTGTGGGGGGGTTTCCACAGTTTAGGCACATCAGGAGCTCTCCAAAGGCGCCATCAAAGTCTGCATTCCAAAACTTCACTACTTCCCTTCCGTGCCCCGACCTGTGCCCATACAGTAGTTTTCTCCCACATATGTGATATTAGCGTACTCCGGACAAATTGAACAACAACTTTTGAGGTCCAATTTCTCCTGTTACCCTTGGGAAAATAATAAAAAAAAATGGGGACTAAAAGATCATGTTTGTGGAAAAAATATGATTTTTTTATTTTCACGCCCGGGCGTTATAAACTTCTGTGAAGCACTTGGGGGTTCAAAGTGCTCACCACACATCTAGATAAGTTCCTTGGGGGTCTAGTTTCCAAAATGGTGTCATTTGTGGGGGGTTTCCAATGTTTAGGCACATCAGGGGCTTTCCAAACGAGGCATGGCGTCCGATCTCAATTCCAGCCAAAAAAGCTCTGCCATGCGCCCAAATAGTGTTCCAGAGTTATTACCTCGAAAAGGGACAGTGGTCAGAATTGTAAAAATTGGCCGGTCATGAACGTGCAAACCACCCTTAGTGATTGGTTGCAATGTGGAGTGGGCGTGGCTGTTATACCCACTCCACATAGCAACCAATCACTAAGCATCTTTCATTTCACCAGAGCAGTTTAAGCCCTTAACCCCCAAGGGTGGTTCGTATGTTAAGTCACGGGCCAATTTTTACAATTCTAACCACTGTCCCTTTACGAGGTAACTCTGGAATGCTTCCATGGATCCCGAAGATTCTGACATTGTTTTTCTCGTGATATATTGTACTTCATTTTAGTCGTAAAATTTCATTGATATAACTTGGGCTTATTTGTGAAAAAAATGGAAATTTGGCAAAAATTTTGAAAATTACGCAATTTTCCAACTTTGAATTTTTATGCCCTTAAATCACAGAGATACGGCACACAAAAAACTTGATAAGTAACATTTCCCACGTTTACTTTACATCAGCACAATTTTGGAACCAAAATTTTTTTTTGTTAGGAAGTTATAAGGGTTAAAAGTTGACCAGCGATTTCTCATTTTTACAACACCATTTTATTTTTAGGACCACATCACATTTGAAGCCACTTTGAGGGGTCTATATGATAGAAAATACCCAAAAGTGACACCATTCTAAAAACTGAACCCCTTAAGGTGCTCAAAACCTCATTCAAGAAGTTTATTAACCCATTAGGTGCGTCACAGGAATTTTTTTGAATATTTAAAAAGAAATGAACATCTAACTTTTTTTCACAAAAAAAATACTTCAGGTTCAATTTTTTTTATTTTACCAAGGGTAACAGGAGAAATTGGACTGCAAAAGTTATTGTGCAATTTGTCCTGAGTACGCTGATACCTGATTTGTGGGGGGAACGACTGTTTCGGCACATGGCAGAGCTCAGAATGGAAGGAGCGCCGTTTGACTTTTTCAATGCAAAATTGGCTGGAATTCAGATCGGACGCCATGTCACGTTTGGAGAGTCCCTGATGTACCTAAACAGTGGAAACCCCCTACAAGTGACCCCATTTTGGAAACTAGACCCCCCAAGGAACTTATCTAGATATGTGGTGAGAACTTTGAACCCACAAGGGCTTTACAGAAGTTTATAACGTACAGCGGTACAATTAAAAATATTTTTTCCACACAAATTATCTTTTCACCCCAATTTTTATTTTCCCAAGGGTAACAGGACCCTAAAAGTTATTGTGCAATTTGTCCTGAGTACGCTGATACCCCACATGTGGGGGGTAAACCACTATTTGGGCGCATGGCAGAGCTCGGAAGGGAAGCAGTGCCATTTGACGTTTTTGGCTGGAATTGAGATCGGACACCATGTCGCGTTAGGAAAACCCCTGATGTACCAAAACAGTGGAAACCCCACACAAATGACACCATTTTGGAAACTAGACCCCCTAAGGAACTTATCTAGATGTGTGGTGAGAACTTTGAACCCCCATGGGCTTCACAGAAGTTTATAATGCCCGGGTGTGAAAATAAATAATTCGTATTTTTTCCACAAACATGATCTTTTAGTCACCATTTTTTTATTTTCCCAAGGGTACCAGGAGAAATTGGACCCCAAAAGTTGTTGTCCAATTTGTCCTGAGTATGCTGATACCCCATATGTGGGAGAAAACTACTGTATGGGCACACGTCGGGGCTCGGAAAGGAAGTAGTGACGTTTTGGAATGCAGACTTTGATGGAATGGTCTGCGGGTGTCATGTTGCCTTTGGAGAGCCCCTAATGTACCTAAACAGTGGAAACCCCCCACAAATGACACCATTTTGTAAACTAGACCCCCCAAGGAACTTATCTAGATGTGTGGTGAGCACTTTGAACCCCCCAGTGCTTCACAGAAGTTTATAACGCCCGGGCGTGAAATAAAAAATTTGTATTTTTTCCACAAACATGATCTTTTAGTCACCATTTTTTTTATTTTCCCAAGGGTACCAGGAGAAATTGGACCCCAAAAGTTGTTGTCCAATTTGTCCTGAGTATGCTGATACCCCATATGTGGGAGAAAACTACTGTATGGGCACACGTCGGGGCTCGGAAGGGAAGTAGTGACGTTTTGGAATGCAGACTTTGATGGAATGGTCTGCGGGTGTCATGTTGCCTTTGGAGAGCCCCTGATGTACCTAAACTATTGAAACTCCCCACAAGTGACCCCATTTTGGACACTAGACCCCCCCACGGAACTTATCTAGATGTGTGGTGAGCACTTTGAACCCCCAAGTGCTTCACAGAAGTTTATAACACTCGGACGTGAAAATAAAAAAATCATTTTTTTCCACAAAAATGATATTTTTGCCCTCAATTTTTTATTTTCCTAAGGGTAACAGGAGAAATTGGACCCCAAAAATTGTTTTGCAATTTGTCCTGAGTAGGCTGATACCCTACATGTGGGGGTAAAACACTGTTTGGGCGCATGGCAGAGCTTGGAAGGGAAGGAGCACCATTTGACTTTTTCAACTCAGAATTGGCTGGAATTGAGATCAGACGCCATGTTGCATTTGGAGAGCCCCTGATGTGCCCAAACAGTGGAAACCCCCAATTATAACTCCAACCCTAACCCCAACACACCCCTAACCCTAATCTGAGCCCTAACCCTAAGGCTGTGTGCACACGCTGCGGATTTTGCTGCGGTTCCGCAGCGGTTTTGGCTGCTGCGGTGTACAGTACCATGATTCCCTATGGGAATCAAAAACCGCAGTGCAGACGGTGCGGAATTTTCCGCGCGGATTATCTGCGGTTTTCAATCCGCAGAAAGAATTGACATGTCAATTCTTTCTGCGGATTCTCCTGTGGTTTGCCATCTCCTCTATTGAGATGAAAAACCGCAGGACAAAATCGCAGAGCAATCCGCAGGTAAAACCGCAGGTCTTTTGACCTGCGGTTTCACCTGCGGATTTTACAAAATCCGCGAGGATGAATCCGCAGCGTGTGCACACAGCCTTACCCTAACGGGAAGATGGAGATAAATGCTTTTTTTTTAGTTTTATTATTTTTCCCTAACTAAGGGGGTGATAACGGGGGGTTTGACTTACTATTTATGGCGGTTTTTATGTTTGGCGGCTGTCACACGCTAAAAGACGCTTTTTATTGTAAAATAGTTTTTGCATCACCACATTTTGAGAGCTATAATTTTTCCGTATTTTGACCCACTGAGTCATGTGAGGTCTTATTTTTTGCGGGACGAGTTGACGTTTTTATTGGTACCATTTTCGGGCACGTGACATTTTTTGATCGCTTTTTATTCCTATTTTTGGGACGCAGAATGAACAAAAACCAGCGTTTCATGAATTTCTTTTGGGGGGGTGCGTTTACACCGTTCCGCGTGCGGTAAAATTGATAAAGCGGTTTTATTCTTCGGGTCAGTACGGTTACAGCGATACCTCATTTAGGTCGTTTTTTTATGTTTTTGTCGGTTTTATGCAATGAAAACTATTTTAAATAAAAAAAATAATTATTTTTGCATCACTTTATTCTGCGAGCTATAACTTTTTTATTTTTTCGCTGATGATGCTGTGTGGCGGCTCGTTTTTTGCGGGACAAGATGATGTTTTCAGCGGTACCATGGATATTTATATGCGTCTTTTTGATCGCGCGTTATTACACTTTTTGTTTGGCGGTATGATAATAAATCATTTTTTGCTTCGTTTTTATTTTTATTTTTTAAGGGGTTCGCTAAAAGGGTTAACTAATGGGACAGTTTTATAGGGCGGGTCATTACGGACGCGGCGATACCTAATATGTGTACTTTTATTGTTTTGTTTTTTTATTATTTCCAAAAAATGGATTTATTGAGGGAATATTTTTTTTTTTTTTCTAATTTATTTGGCGATTTTTTTAAATTTATTTTTACATTTTTTTTTTTTACTTTATTACATAGTCCCAGGTGGGACATCACTGTCCTGTGACAGATGGCTGATCTGTCACATCACAGATCACTGTGACAGATCAGCAATCTGTCACAGGCATTGAAGACTTCCTCTTGCCTGCGCTTTGCAGGCACTGAGGAAGCCAGCTTCCTCAGGTCCCCGTCGCCATCTTGGATTCGGGGGCCTGGAGGATAGGAGCCCCCCGCAGCAGCGCTGCACATTGCGCTGCCGTGGGGGGCTCAGGGAAGCACGGAGAGAGCCCCCTCCCTGCCGATGCTTCCCTTTAACTCCCGGTACACCGCGATCATGTTTGATCGCAGTGTGCAAGGGGTTAACGTGTCGGGGGCGGTCCGTGACCGCCCCTGACACATAGTGCCGGGTGTCAGCTGTGATAATCAGCTGACACCCGGCCGCGATCAGCGGCGCTCACCACGTGGGCGCCGCTGATCGCGGTAGACGTACTATCCCGTCCACGGTCATACTGGCCCGGGTACCGTGGACGGGATAGCACGTCGGATGTCAGGAAGGGGTTAAATCACAGAGATATAGCACACAAAAACTTAAGTAACATTTCCCACGTTTACTTTACATAAGCACAATTTTGGAGCCAAAATTTGTATTTGTTAGGAAGTTATAAGGGTTAAAAGTTGACCAGCGATTTCTCATTTTTACACCACCATTTTTTTTTTTTTTTAGGGACCACATAACATTTGAAGTCACTTTGAGGGGTCTACACGATAGAAAATACCCAAAAGTGACACCATTCTCAAAACTGCACCCCTCAAGGTGCTCAAAGTCACATTCAAGAAGTTTATTAACCCTTCAGGTGCTTCACAGGAATTTTTTGAATGTTTAAAAAAAGTGAACATGTAATTTTTTTGTGAAAAAAGTTAATTCAGGTCCAATTTTTTTTTATTTTACCAAGGGTAACAGGAGAAATTGGACTGCAAAAGTTACTGTGCAATTTGTCCAGAGTACACTGATACCTGATAAGTGGGGGAAACCAGTTTCGGCGCATGGCATAGCTCAGATGGAAGGAGCGTTGTTAGACTTTTTCAACGCAGAATTGGCTGGAATTGAGATCAGATGCCCTGTTGCGTTTGGAGAGCCCTTGATGTGCCTAAACAGAGGAAACCCCCAAATTCTAACTCCAACCCTAACCCCAACACACCCCTATCCCTAATCTTAGCCTTAACCCTAGACGTAACGGGAAAATGGAAATAAATACATTTATTTTATTATTTCTCCCTAAGGGGATAGTAACATAGTTAACAACATATTTATTAAGGTTGAAAGGAGACTAAGTCCATCTAGTTCAACCCATGATAAAGGAGGGTTTGATTTACTATTTATGGCGGGTTTTTATGTTTGGTAGCTGTCACACACTAAAAGACGGTTTTTATTGTAAAAATATAGTTTTTGCATCACCACATTTTGAGAGCTATAATTTTTCCATATTTTGACCCACAGTCATGTGAGGTCTTATTTTTTTGCAGGAAGAGTTGACATTTTTATTAGTACCATTTTCGGGCACGTGACATTTTTTGATCGCTTTTTATTCTGATTTTTTTTGGGACGCAGAATGAACAAAAACCAGCAATTCAAGAATTTTGTTTTGGGGGGGGCGTTTACACCGTTCCACGTCTGGTAAAATAGATAAAGCGGTTTTATTCTTCGAGTCAGTACGATTACAGCGATACCTCACATTTTTTATGTTTTGGCACTTTTATACAATAAAAACAATTTTATATAAAAAATTATTATTTTTGCATCGCTTTATTCTGAGCTATAACTTATTTTCCCTTCACCCATGACAGCACAACTGAGAGGGATCCGCGCCGCCAGGACAAAAACCTATTGAAATCTAAGGGGCGGTACCTCTCCCCAGCTTCAGTTGGGTTCCTGTCCTGGAAGGGAATATCCCATACTGACAGCGGCGGTACCTGTCATGGGCAAAAGGAAAAAGTCCCAGGCCCGTCCCGGAACGGGAAGAAGAGGTGACCATACCTGTAGCACCGGCCGTCGGGTGGCTGGATGCGCAGTCCCTCTGGGGCCTTGCGTTCGTGTGGGTGCGGCAGGCGGCTCCAAACCCTGTGGACGCTCCGCCGCACCTCCCTCACCTCGCGCGAGCCCCGGCTGGTTCCCTCTGGAGGCCTAGACGTGGAGAGCGGCCAGGGGCGCCTTCTGGCCACTGACATCAGCGGAGCAAAACATTATGGGTGCACCCAGCAGACGTCAGCTAGGCGATGGCAACATGGCACCCTGTGTGACGCCGGCCAGCAATTTCTTGGAGGAAGCTACAGCGGTCGGCCAGTGGTCGCAGGGGGGAGGGGAAGAGGCTCATTGGGACCAAGGCAGCCTATTTAAAGGTTGATGTCGGGATCAGTACTGCCGGGTAACCATGGAGTCAGAGCAGGAGCTGTCACCTTTTCCACCGCCTCTGCCTCCTGCACAGCCCTCGGCTCACCAGAAAAAGGATCGCCAGGGTGGCAGTCGATCAAGTGGCAAAAGCAGCAGTTGTCCCAGCCACAGATCTGGGGACTTCTCGATATCCAGAGAGCATACGTTATGTACCTCTCCACAGCCTCCGAGTCCGGTACCCTTGGTTGCGGGTGGTGAGTGATCTTCGCGAATGTTAGTAAACTGATTAATAGGCCCTCTTCTTTTGTGTATTTAATCCCTTAGGAAAATACTAAAAAAAGCAGGGAGTAAGTAGAATAATAGGGGTTGTGCCATATGTAAAAGCCCCCTAGCAAGAGATTGGCAGAAGGACCTTTGTTCTGGCTGCATACAGTGAACCGTGGTGGAGGAAGCTCCTAGCTTTGCAGTCAGCCTTAGATCGGTCATCAGGCCGGAAGTGGAGGGCTCCCTTAAAGCTTTATTAAAAAAGGGAAAAAGAGCGGAAAGGATCTTCCATCTAGCTTTAACTCAGACTCTTCCTCGGCCTTATCTCAGGCTGAACACCCATCATCCGCCTCCTCAGATAGTGACGCGGGTAGCAAGCCGTGTTTTCCAATAGAAGATACAGATGCTCTCCTCAAGGCCATTAGTGTGACGATGGGCCTACAGAAGGAAAAAACAGCTAAATCCCTGGAGGAATTCATGTTCGGGGGATTACAAGAAAGGAAAAAATGGACCTTTCCAGTCAATGAGAAGGTCCAGGCACTCATTGAAAGAGAATGGAAGAAGCCTGAGAAGTCGGGAGCCCTCGCCTCCTCCTCTAAAAGGGGGTAGCCCTTTGAGCATAAGGACGCAGATATGGGACAAGGTCCCGAAGATTGATGCGGCAGTGTCCAGGTCATCTAAAAGATCGGCGCTGCCCCTAGAGGACTTGGGTACTCAGGGACCCACTTGACAAAAAAGCGGTTTCCTATTTGAGACATACTGTACATGGGAAGCAGCAGCGGGGGGATTGAAGCCCAAAATAGCCAAAACTTGCACGGCGTGTTCCCTAATGATTCGGCTGCAGCAGCTGGAAGAACGACTTGCCTCTTAAGTTCCAAGAGAAAAGATCCTGGCAGGTACGTATCTACTACATGGGGCAGCAGATTTTCTGGTGGACACTTCGGCTGACTCCATGAGATTGACAGCTAGAGCAGCAGGATTATCAAACGCCGTGAGACATGCATTGTGGCTTAAAGGCCACCCAGGTGATCTACAGTTTAAGGCCAAGCTGTGCTCTCTCCCATGTGATGGTCGCTTTCTAATTGGTAAAAACCTAGATGACATCCTTGAGATAGCCAGTGATAAGAAAAGCTTTCACAGGTTTCCAGCAGATCAGAGGAGGCCACCCTTTCAGAGGGGAAAATTCAACAGGGGCCGTCCTCCAGGAGAAAGAAGGAAATGGGAAGAGGAAAAAAGTCCAGAATTATGTTCGGCAGTTTCGCCTCTACTCCCAAGAAATCCCCATAATGATGCCAGTATTACCCCTATCAGGAAGGGGATAGGAGTACAGTTGGCCTTGGAATCAGAGATCCTGAGTCTGTTAGACAAGCGCGTTCTGTCCGAAGTCCCGAGTGGTGAGGAAGGGAGAGGGTTCTACTCTCCCCTCTTCTTGATAAAAAGAAAAAAAACAGACGGGTCATTCAGGACCTCAGGGGTCTCAATCAATGGATAGAAAATCAAACCTTCAAAATCGAGTCGGTGACTACAGCCATAAAACTCCTACATCACGATTGTTTTATGGCAGTAGTCGATTTAAAGGATGCCTACTATCACATCCCCATGCACCCAGTGTGGAGGAAAAGGACCAGTTCCTCCAACGTCACCAATGTGACATAACTACACAGGCACAGCTCTCCGGCGCCCTCTTTGTCTCTCAGGTCAGTAAGGGAACTGCACCTAGAGCAAATGGCCGCCGGGGAGGATGTCCTGTTACACGCTGGGTATTCTAAGATTCGTAATCAAAGTAAAATCATCAGCCCAAGATTAATTTTATGGTTTAATTGCCTTAAGGGCGCACTAGATAATTACAGAAGTATACAGTAAACTATACAATGGAATTACAGTGGATTTGCAGTCAGAGTAAAATATAATAAGGGTACAAGACTTAGAGATAATAAGCTGGAGGTCAATTTACCAGATTGTAGGTTGCATGTGGGTGCCGGGAGCTCTGCAGTCCACAGGTACAAGAATCTTAGTTGCCGGACAGACCCCAAAGCGCGGGCCGCTGCTCCCCTTGGCAGTTCTGTCCCCAGTTCCTTCTTAGATCATCATTGTCTGGTTCTTCTGTGAGAGTGTGAGTCTCTACCATGTGCTGTTAGTTCTTAAGCACGCTAGGTTCCTCCCCGTGTCAGAGGGTGGGCTAATAATCTCCACCCTTTAGCTCCCTGCAGAACTTATTCCCAATATCTAAGAAAGGGGGTAACTTTCAACGGCATGATCGGATCAGGACATGAGAGGTACCAGTGAATGCGGTTTGTTTGCTTGTGGTGTGGAGAGCAAACATGGCCCACTGGGTCACTGTGGAGGGCCAATCTATGTATCTCAGGTCCCAGAACCCTCACCGACTCAGGAGTCGCACTGCCATATGCGCAATTTCCTCAGGGTCACTCAGATACTTTTCGAGTACATAACTCGAAAGATGTGCTCATAATCCATGATCCTAGGATGGAGTCGGAGCGGCTGGGAGAGAATGGATGTGTATTTCTGTGTCTAGCTGACAGGTATATTCTAATTCTAGCCCCCAGGCACCTTCCAGCCCCATGCTGACGTGGCTCCTACTTAAGCTTTGAAGTTCTGTTTTGGGGCCTTATCTCATTATCATACTAAAAGGCCTTGCTATTCACCATTGGCGCACTAAATCCTGCTTTGTTCAATATGCTTACAGGCCCTGGAAGGGGTAGGAGCAGTTAACTCCATCACACCCAAATTTTCAGAAATACTTAAGGGTGGCGCTATACATTAAGGGCAATCTCGGGCATTTTCAATTCAGAGCCCTTCCATTTGGTCTATCCATAGCCCTGAGGGTGTATACCAAAGTCATAGCGGAGATGACAGCCTTCCTCCGAATCAAAAACACGATCATAGTACCCTATCTGGATGACGTCCTAATAGTGGGCGGCTCAGAAGACCACTGTACCATGCAGTTGAAACAAGTGACCGAGACCGTACAGAAACTGGGTTGGATGGTAAACCGCAAAAAAAAAAAAAATCAAGGTTACAACCCCTAAAGAAACAGACTTTTCTAAGGTTTATCGTGGATTCCAAACAACAAGCCTGTCTACTACCCGAGGACAAAGTAGAAAAGGTGATTTTGACCTCTGCAGCAACCCCATATGACCCTGAGAAACGCAATGTCCTTGTTAGGTATCCTGACGTCCTGTATCCCAGCGGTCAGGTGGGCCCAATTCCACACCCGACAGCTACAATGGCAAATCCTGTCAGCACAAACGTGGCTAAGAGGGCATTTAGAAGGAAGAGTGGATCTTTCCTTAGAGGTCAGGAACTCTCTCAACTGGTGGTTAGACAGGACAAACCTGGTGTCAGGGATATTATGGGAAAGGCCAGTGACCGAGGTAATTCTGACAGATGCGAGTTCCTCGGGGGGGGGCTCCTAAGGGGTCATGTGGCCCAGGGGCCTCAGGAGCAAAGTGCATCTTCCAACCTGAGAAAACTTTGGGCAGTGAGCAGGGCCCTAAAAGACTTGATTACCCTCCTCAGGGGCCGCATTGTCCGTATTATGTCAGACAACAGGGCCACGGTAGCATACATCAATCATCAGGGTGGTACGAGATCACACTCCCTAATGGAAGCAACCAACGATATTTTTCACAGAGCAGAACATCATCTATTCTCCCTGACAGCATTACACATAAAAGGGGTGGAGCATGTCAAAGCTGATTTCCTGAGCCGCAATATACTAAAGCAAGGGGAATAGGCTTTAAACCGGTCAGTTTTTCAGAGTACAGCTGTGGGGGGAACTGGCTATAGATCTCTTCGCCAACAAAAACAGGCAGGTGGAAAGATTTTATTCATTGAACCCAAGGGAAAAGCCGTGGGCGGTAGACTCACTGCAAATTCCGTGGGATTTCAGGATGGCCTACGCATTCCCCCCAGTGACTTTGATGCCAACAGTGGTGAGGAAAATCAGAAGAGATCAAGCGAGGGTGATTCTGATTGCCCCATTCTGGCCAAAAAGACCCTGGTTCTCCCTGTTGCGATTAATGTTTCTATCAGAACCATGGATCCGGCCAGAGATCCCAGACCTTTTCACTCAGGGTCCAAAACTTCACGCGCAGGTCAAGGGATCTTGCGGCCTGGAATTTGAAAGGTCACTTCTAATGAAGAGAGGGTTTTCTCTGGGGTTAGTTGCCACCCTGTTAAAAAGTAGAAAATCCGTAACAACTAAAATCTATGGCAGAACATGGAATAAATTCCTACAGTTCTTAGGGAAGCCATTAGACCAAGAGCCCCCGATTGGTGCCATCTTGGAATTTTTACAATCAGGGTTACAACTGGGGTTAGCGGTAAATACCCTTAAGGTTCAAGTATCTGCACTAGGGGCATTTTACAACTGCAACCTGGCAGCGAACAGATGGGTAGCAAGGTTCATAAAATAATGTCATAGGTCCAGACCTATCCCATTACCAAAAATAGCCCCGTGGGAGCTAAACTTGGTGTTAGAGGCCCTTACAAAAGAACCATTTCAGCCTATTCAGCAATTGCCTATAAAGTACCTTACCCTGAAGACAATTATATTAGTTGCCCTTACATCGGCCAGTAGAGTAACTAATTTGCAGGCCCTCTCCGTAAATCCACCTTATATGCAAGTATATCAGGATAAGGTTGTGTTAAAAACAGACCCCACGTATCTACCTAAGGTAGTGTCGGATTTCGATCGGAGTCAGGACACTGTCCTTCCCTCTTTTTGTGAAAATCCGAAGAATCCTGGGGAAGAAAAATTTCACAATTTGGATGTCAGGAGTGCCCTGCTAGAGTATATGGCTGTGACTAGCCAGTGGAGGAGGTCACAGTCCCTATTCATAGACTTTCAGGGTGCCAGGGAGGGTTATGGAGTTTCAAAGGGGACCACTGCCAGATGGATTAGGGAGGCCATTAGTATAGCATACTCTGCTAGTGATGTTCCGATTCCGGACGGCATCAAGGCTCATTCCACCAGAGCCGTGGCGACCGCCTGGGCTGAGAAGGCAGAGGTATCAATTGACCAAATTTGTAAGGCCACTACCTGGGCCTATCAACCTTCTTTAGGCACTATAGGTTTAACCTATCCTCCTCTGCTGACTTGACCTTTGGTAGAAGGGTGCTGCAAGCGGTGGTCCCTCCCTAAGGTGTTTTGAAGTCTCCAAAAATCTCAGGTGTGCTGTCATGGGTGAAGGGAAAACCACCATGGTTATTTACCGGTAGCCGGTCTTTCCGGAACCCATGACAGCACCCGTATATTCCCCCCTTTTTTTCACCGTATGGGTGTGCACGTTAGTTGGGTGTATTTGCTTGATGTGGTTTTGGATAAACATGTAACTAACCGGCAAGTCATCTCATGCTCGGTAACTGAAGCAGGTGAGAGGTACCGCCCCTTATATTTCAGTAGGTTCCTGTCCTGGCAGGGCAGATCCCTCTCTCAGGTGTGCCGTCATGGGTTCCGGAAAAACAGGCTACCGGTAAGTAACCATGGTGGGTTTTTTTGCGGGACAAGATAAAGTTTTCAGCGGTGCCAAGTTTATTTATATCCGTCTTTTGATCATGTGTTACTGCACCTTTTGTTCGGCGGTATGATAAAGCATTGCTTTTTGCCTTTTTTTAAGGAGTTCACTAAAGGGGTTAACTAGTGGGACAGTTTTATAGAGCAGGTCGTTATGGACGCGGCGATACTAAATGTGTATTTTTATTGGTTTGTTTTATTTACAAAATAAGAATTTATTAGGGATTTTTTTTTTTTTTTTTTAAACTTTATTACATTGTCCCAATGTGGAACATTACTATAAAGTGTCAGATCAGCGATCTGACAAGCACTGAGGCGGCTTTCTCAGCAGGCACTGAGAAAGCTGCCTCCCTGCAGGACCTTGAAGGCCTCCGCGGCCATATTGGATCTGGAGCACATGGCGTCGCGCCGACGGTTTTAGGGAAGCACGCAGGGAGCCCCTTCCCTGCGCGATTCTTCCCTATGCCCCCAGTACACTGCGTTCATGTTTGATCGCAGTGTGTCGGGGGTCAATGTGCCGGGGGCAGTCCATGACCACCCCTGGCACATAGTGTCCGGTGTCAGCTGTGATTTTACTTTTGGCATGCTTCAATAGTCTCCACGGGAGAACAGAGCTGCCATAACCCGATCGGCTCTGCTATATACAGGCAACGATCAGATAGCCTGTATGTAGCAAAACTACTCACTTGCTATGAGCAGCGACGACCTGCAGGAGACCTCTGGTTGTCATGCCAATCCATCGGAGACCCACGATCACGTGACGGTGTCACCAATGGGCGGATGTCCGATGCATCTGCAGGAAGCGCATGTTTAATGCCGCTGTCAGCAATTAAACGCCACGGATCTCAATTCCACCCGCTGCTGTAGCGGGTACATGTCAGCTGTTCAATACAGCTGACGTGCTGGGAATGCTGTGGGATCACCGCTGTAACCCACATTTCCTTTTTCAACCTCTTCTTTTTCATTCTCAATTGAAGACCATAATATCACTATGTTCAAATTTATGTATACAGACAAAAATAAAAAAAAATAAAAACAATTATATATATCTCCCCAACACAGATACCCTCATTAATAAAACGGTATATAAAAAGTTAAATAAAGACACACAGTGTCACCAGCCTTTGTAGGATCATTAACATAATTAACCTACATATGCTGTGACAAAACTGCAACTGTCAGAAATCTGCGTGAAACGCAATGTTTATTTTTTAAAAAAAATTTTTTTAAAAATTGCGTGGGCTTCCGCATAATTTTCATAACCAGCAGAGGGAAAAGTTAATGGCGAAGCCAATAGCCATAAAGGTTCCCAAGCTATTATCAGCTCACAGTTGTTTCCTTAGCCGTTACTGGCTAGTTTATAGGGGAACCCCAGAAATATTGACATGGGGTCCCCATATAAAATCAAACCAGCAAAGGCTAGGCAGACAGCTGCAGGCTGATATTAATAGCCTGGGAAAGGGCCATGGATATTGGCACCCCCTCAGGCTAAAAACACCAGCTTTCTTGCCGCTCCAGGAATGGCGCATCTTAGAGTTGCACCAATTCTGGCACTTAGCCTCGCTTTTCCCACGTGCCCTGTGGCGGTAGCAAGTGGGGTTCATATTTGTGGGATTGATGTCACCTTTGTATTGTCAGGAGACATCAAGCCCAGAAGTTAGTAATGAAGAGGTGTCTATAAGACACCAATCCAATACTAATCCTATAGTTATATGGTAAATTAAAACACAGCCAGAATTAAGTCCTTTATTTGAAGTAATCACACAGACTCCTTAATTGAATCTTAATTAACCATACTTAATCAATGCCTAATCCCCAACTCCCTTGTCTATTGCAAACCATCAAAAAAAAATAAACCAACATATAATACTATCCTGTCCGACGTAGTCATAGAATCGTAGAGTTGGAAGGGACCTCCTGGGCCATCTGGTCCAACCCCCTGCTCAAAGCAGGATTTGCTAAATCATACCAGTCAGATGTCCGTCCAGCCTCTGTTTGAAGACTTCCATTGAAGGAGAACTCACCACTACTCGTGGCAGCTTGTTTCACTCATTGATCACTAACTGTCAAAAAGGTTTTTCTAATATCTAATCTGTGTCTCCTCCCATTCAGTTTCATCCCATTCCTTCTAGTCTTTCCTTGTGCAAATGAGAATTGTAGTTGATCCTTCTACAATGTGACAGCCCTTTAGATATTTGTAGACAGCTATTAAATCTCCTCTCAGTCTTTTGCAAACTAAACAATCCCAAATCCTGCTACGTTTCCTCATAAGACAGGGTTTGCAGACCGGTCACCATTCTGGTTGCTCTTTTCTGAACTTGCTCCAGTTTGTTGATGTCTTTTTTAAAATGTGGTGCCCAAAACTGGACACAATATTCCAGATGAGGTCTGACCAAACAGGAATAAAGGGAAATAATGACTTCACGTGATCTAGACTGTATGCTTCTGTTAATACATCCTAGAATTGTATTTGCCTTTTTTTGCTGCTGCATCACACTGTTGACTCGTATTCAGTCTGTGATCTATTAGTATACCCAAGTCTTTTTCACATGTGCTGTTGCTTAGGCCTATTCCTCCCATTCTGTATATGCTTTTTTCATTTTTATTGCCCAGATGCAGTACTTTGCATTTTTCCCTGTTAAAAACCATTCTGTTAGTTGCTGCCCACTTCTCCAGTTTATCTTTTTGAATCCTCTCTCTCTTCTCTAGTATTAGCTATCCCTCCTAGCTTTGTGTCATCAGCAAATTTAATCAGTTTACCCTCAATTCCTTCATCTAAATCGTTGATAAAGATGTTGAACAATACAGGGCACAGGATAGAGCCCTGTGGTACCCCAATTGAGACATTCTTCCAACTGGATGTGCAGCCATTTACGACCACTCTTTGGGTCCGATCACTAAGCCAGTTATGAATCCACCTAACAGTTGCCTTGTCCATTCCATACTTAGTCATTTTTTCAATAAGGATTGTATGAGATACTTTGTCAAATGCTTTGCTGAAGTCAAGATATACTATATCTACAGCATTTCCTTGATCCACCCAATCAGTGATTCCGTCATAGAAGGAAATTAAGTTAGTCTGACATGACTTATTAGTTACAAACCCATGCTGACTCTGTTTAATCACTTCATTCTTATCCAGGTACTGACATACATGTTGTTTAATAATTTGTTCAAAGATCTTTCCTGGTATAGAAGTCAGACTCACCGGCCTATAGTTGCCTGGGTCCACCTTCTTCCATTTAATACAGATTGTCCCACGGCGATCTCATGTGTAGAACGGTCACATCGGGAGATGTGACCACTCTTCCCAGCCTCCAGCAAAAAACTGACAGGAGGTAATCACTTAGCTGCAGTGAGAGTTCACCGGCGTTTATGAGCTCGGCTGCTCTCACTTACGGCACTACAGCTGTGTGAGAACTTTCTCACGCAGCGGTGCCTTAAGTGAGAGCAGTGGAGCTGATCAGCTGATATACTCCGGTGAAAATTCTCACAGCGGCTCAGTGATTCACTGACAGTAGGTAATCGCTCCTGCAGTGTATCCTCGGCAGCCGGGTGACATCGACGTGGGACACTGTGTATTAACTGAACTAAGGCGGACAGGGAGTATTATTATTAATCATTTATTCCGTGGCGCTTTACATGTGAGGAGGGGTATACATAATACATACAATTACAGTAATCTTACAAGACAAGTTGACTGGTACAGGAGGAGAGAGGACCCTGCCTGCGAGGGCTCACAATCTACAAGGGATGGGTGAGGAAACAGTAGGCAAGGGCAGAGCTGGTCGTGCAGCGGTTTGGTGGATCGGTGGTTACTGCAGGTTGTAGGCTTGTCGGAAGAGGTAGGTCTTCAGGTTCTATGTATATCTTGGTATATTATTTTTTGATTGCTTGCAGGAGACGTGGGCAAGGGGAATTAGGTGTTCGGCGAGTACAGTTGTGGCCAAAAGTATTGACACCCTGCAATTCTGTCAGATAATACTCAGTTTCTTCCTGAAAATGATTGCAAACACAAAATCTTTGGTATTATCTTCATTTAATTTGTCTTAAATGAAAAAACACAAAAGAGAATGAAGCAAAAAGCTAAACATTGATCATTTCACACAAAACTCCAAAAATGGGCCAGACAAAAGTATTGGCACCCTCAGCCTAATACTTGGTTGCGCAATCTTTAGCCAAAATAACTGCGACCAACCGCTTCTGGTAACCATCAATGAGTTTCTTACAATGCTCTGCTGGAATTTTAGACCATTCCTCTTTGGCAAACTGCTCCAGGTCCCTGATATTTGAAGGGTGCCTTCTCCAAATTGCCATTTTTAGATCTCTCCACAGGTGTTCTATGAGATTCAGGTCTGGACTCATTGCTGGCCACCTTTAGAAGTCTCCAGTGCTTTCTCTCAAACCATTTTCTAGTGCGTTTTGAAGTGTGTTTTGGGTCATTGTCCTGCTGGAAGACCCATGACCTCTGAGGGAGACCCAGCTTTCTCACACTGGGCCCTACATTATGCTGCAAAATTTGTTGGTAGTCTTCAGACTTCATAAAGCCATGCACACGGTCAAGCAGTCCAGTGCCAGAGGCAGCAAAGCAACCCCAAAACATCAGGGAACCTCCGCCATGTTTGACTGTAGGGACCGTGTTCTTTTCTTTGAATGCCTTTTTTCTCCTGTAAACTCTATGTTGATGCCTTTGCCTAAAAAGCTCTACTTTTGTCTCATCTGACCAGAGAACATTCTTCCAAAATGTTTTAGGCTTTTTCAGGTAAGTTTTGGCAAACTCCAGCCTGGCTTTTTTATGTCTCGGGGTAAGAAGTGGGGTCTTCCTGGGTCTCCTACCATACAGTCCTTTTTCATTCAGACGCCGACGGATAGTACGGGTTGACACTGTTGTACCCTTGGACTGCAGGGCAGCTTGAACTTGTTTGGATGTTAGTCGAGGTTCTTTATCCAACATCCACACAATCTTGCGTTGAAATCTCTTGTCAATTTTTTTTTCCGTCCACATCTAGTGAGGTTAGCCACAGTGCCATGGGCTTTAAACTTCTTGATGACACTGCGCACGATAGACACAGGAACATTCAGGTCTTTGGAGATGGACTTGTAGCCTTGAGATTGCTCATGCTTCCTCACAATTTGGTTTCTCAAGTCCTCAGACAGTTGTTTGGTCTTCTTTCATTTCTCCATGCTCAATGTGGTACACACAAGGACACAGGACAGAGGTTGAGTCAACTTTAATCCATGTCAACTGGCTGCAAGTGTGATTTAGTTATTGCCAACACCTGTTAGGTGCCACAGGTAAGTTACAGGTGCTGTTATTTACGCAAACTAGAGAAGCATCACATGATTTTTTGAACAGTACCAATACTTTGTCCACCCTCTTTTTTATGTTTGGTGTGGAATTATATCCAATTTGGCTTGATGACAATTCTTTTTGTGTTTTTTCATTTAAGACAAATTAAATGAAGATAATACCAAAGAATTTGTTTGCAATCATTTTCAGGAAGAAACTGAGCATTATCTGACAGGATTGCAGGGGTAAAATTCTTGGACTCAAGTGCGCTTCTTCCTCAGGGGATGACATATATATGTCATCCCCTGAGGAAGAAGTATTATGGACTTCGAAACGCGTTGGGAATTAAAAGGTTAATTCATCTACACGATTTGGATCTGATATTTTGTCTGGCAGCGCACTTAAGTCCAAGAATTTTATTCCAAAGAGTTTTATGTAGCGGTCAGTGTGGACCGTTGAACGTGCAGCAGGCTGACAAACTGATCTTATATGCTTGGCTCTCTCCTGGAAAGGGTGAGTATATTTCTTTATTATCTCTTATAAGTCACCCGGATAAGACCCTATTGCGCTCTTGTTTCACCTATAGTTAGGACAAATTTAGAATTGCAGGGGTGTCAATACTTTTGGCCACAACTGTATGTATATTGTATGCTATTATGACAATGTTTGATTTTTTGTTAAATTGAACTCAGGCACCGGATGAGGAGACAGTCTCCCTTTATCAGATCATGCTGTCTCTGTTATATGTGACAGCAGACATATCCAGATGGGAGAGATGGGAGTAGTAGTCCCATCAGACGATACCCAAGTACAACCACTATGGACTGTTCGTCGCATGGTTACACACCCGCAGGCACACGCAGACACCCGCACACAGCCGAACACATCCACAGACACATTAACATTCTCCGCTCACACACTCTTCCTCCTTCTAAGGCTAGTTTCACACTAGCTTATGGCCGAGCTGCGGAGGGCTACGGACTTCCTCCGTGAAGCTCCTCCCATGGCCGCACCTTCTCCGTCAGCTCCGCCTACGTCAGCATGCGGCCTGCGTACCCGATCTTTAACATTAGGTATGCAGGCCATGCCGATGTACGTGGATGCCTCCGCATGCGTCGTTTTGATGGTGCGGCGACCGCAACAAAATGCAAACTCGTTGCGTTCGACTACGTTTTTGCTGCAGATTTGACTGACTCAATGGATCAATGGGTGAAAAACGGCGCAGATGTGCAAAAAGAATTGACATGCTGTGGAAAATAAAACACTGCAAATAAGGACGGAAATTTCAGGAATGTCATTAACATTGCTTTAGTAATCCATTGTTTTTGGAGCATTTCCACGTGGAAAAAACGCTGCAGAAACGCAACAAATCCACATCGTGCACACATAGCCTTAACATTTTTCAAGTTGATTGATTATCATGTATGATCAGTTTTTTTAATGAGAAAAAGGGGGGAATAAAATCTTTTCCCCTTTTCCTTTGGTGACGCTTCTAGAAAACCTTTCTTTTCTAAGAGGTTCAACACCTCTGTTTTTAATGTGCATTGCTCTTGAAGAGATGCCAATGGGGCAGTCACAACAAATCTCACTGGTGGATGCTTTTGAAACTCCAGCCGCAATCCTGATTTTATCAGATGTAGGATCCAGGTGCTGGAAGAAATTCTCCTCCAGGTTTGAAGGAAGAGGAAAGAGTCTCCCCCCCCCCCCACCGGGGAAAAAGAAGCAATTTGGAGGTCTGTTATCCTGGGAAAGACCACCCTTTCTCATTACCCACTGCCCTTTCTAGGATATTGTCCGAAGCTGTGCCAAATACAGTGCTGTGCAAATTATTAATTGGGACAAAGCATTTTTTTTTTTTTTTTAAGTAAAATCATAAGTTGGTTACCAGTCAGTGAGTCAAACCAGTTTTAACTGCTTTGAACAGGCACTCACACCTGTTCAAAGCAGTTAAAACTGGTTTGAATCACTGACTGGTAACCAACTTACGATTTTACTTAAAAAAATGCTTTGTCCCAATTAATTTGCACAGCACTGTAAGTACTGTCCTTCAACAGGGAGAGAACACAACTTCCCATTTGCCTACATTTCCCTTGGCCAGCACTTCATTGAGATCGCTCTACGGCCAGCATTGGATGGTGCTGCAGATCTCGCTGCCAATCTAGCTAAATCTGCAGAGTCATCTGACAGGAAAGCCGCTGCTCCCTTAATTATTGGAAGTGTGGCCAAGATGGAGTCTTGGGGTGAGTCACCTCTCAGCTGGTCTTCTAACCTACTCAGCCAGACCATAAAAGAGATCAGGCTCTACAAGTTGCCGCTATCGCCTAGTCGACGACTCCCGGGAACCTTTCAGAAAATAATCACCCTTCCTGTCTAGGGGGGTCTTTTAATAAGCCAGCATCCTAAAAAGGGAAGGGATGATTTCTTTGAGACTGGAAATACCAACATCCAGTTTTGGGGTTTTTATTCCAGGATGTTTTCTCCTCAAAGGGGTATTTCCTTTTAAAGAAAGATGGTAGGGGGCCCTTCTCCTCTGGCCTTTCCCTTTCCTTCTTTATGAGTTCTTGTAATTTCTCATTAATAGGGAAGATTTCTTGCTTCTTTTGATTCAGAGTCCCAAACATTAAATCCTGAACTGATTTTTTTATTTCTGGTTGTCCAAGAACATTGTAGACCAAACAGCCTTTACCAGATTGTCTATTTCCTCCAGGGAAAAACAATAACCCACCCCAGAGTCACTTTCTGATGTGGACGAACTTGAAGAATCATCCAAAACTCCTCGTCTGAATCTGCGGATGTGGTCCTGTACCTATGAATTGCTTCCCCTGAGAGGGATAGATAATAAATTATCCACCTCTGTCTTAAGAGATTTTAGGCTGGAGGAAAGTTTGGGTTCTCTTCCGCTATTAACTTGTCAATAATGGACTGGCACAATTTTTAGGCCATACTCTGGATAACCCCTGACCACACAAAGTCCTGTGATTAGTTTTCCCTGAACACTTCTTAAGGGGTTCCAGAACGTGAGGCAGAATGTCGTCCGAAATCTCTCCTTTAGAGACTGCAGAATCTTCCAATCTGCTGGAGCTGTGCCGACTTGACCTGGAAGCCCTGGTCCTGCGTACTCCGCTTCAGAATCCGGCACTCCGATCCTGTTGTGGCTGCTGTTTCTTCTGAGGGCTCTCCTGACGCCAGGGCTGGAGATACTGCGGCTACCCTGGTTTCAAGTGCTGCTGTAGCTGCAGCATTGTATGCGGATGTTGCCGCAGGAGAGGGCTGCTGTGCTTCCATGGTGAAAAAGCACACGTGCCCAAGCCTGGCCGGCGTTCCACCGTTAAGTATGGTAACTCTAGGGGATCTGTCAGCTTTTGCTACCTGCCCTGGAAGTACTAACCAGGGTGAAAGGCCCCAGCCACGTCATCAGGGAGCAACTTCCAATCTGCGATTTCCACCCACGCCCTGTGATAGTGCCAGTACGTGTAGCTGCCACCATGCGGTGATGGCGTCGCAAACCTACGCCCGTCCAATGGACAAGACCCCATCAGCTTGCCCGCAGAGCTTTGAATTCTCCCGGCGATAGCCACAGCTGAGACAGTGTCCTGCCCTGATTGACTGGACCAGGTCTGGGAACTTGTCTTTAAATCTTTTGCCACCATGCAAGAAAGGTTCCACCATCAAGGACAGGAAACCACTAATGTGTAGAGAAGCGCCCACCTTTTTATATTTAAGGGAGGATAGCCTCTCGTTTGCGCTTTCATGGATGACAGAAAAAAAAAAAAAAAAAAAAAAAAAAAAGACCGTAATGAGTAATTCACATGAACAATGAAATTCTAATATAGTTGATTTACAATTGGACTACGTAAGTATCATAATATCATTGTGACAGCCACAAAATGCGTAATTTTAGAGAATACTGGAGAAAATCGTAGTTACTTACCGACAACGGTATTTCTCCGATCCCATGACGACACCACGGAGAGAGAGAGGAATCCGCCCTCAGGGACAGGAAACCTACAGATGAAAAAGGCGGTACCTCTCTCCCACATCAGTTGGTTTACAGAGCATTACACAGAACTTTCAGCTGAAACTCAAATGGTTATAAAAAATCCACAATTAATCAAATTACTCAAGTTAAGCTTAAAAGAGGCACTGTGTGGCTAATTATCAAAGCTAACTAACTCACTCTAATGTGCACACCAGTGTGTGTGAAAGGGAGGGGATGTACGGGTGCCGCCATGGGATCAGAGAAATACAGTTATCGGTAAGTAACTACGATTTTCTCTTTCCCCCATGACGGTACCACGGAGAGAATTACAAAGACTGTACATATAGGAAGGGACCACTGCCTCCAGAACCCTTTTCCCAAAGGTGAGATCTGAAGAGGAGGTCAAGTCTAGATGGTAAAGTTTGAAAAATGTAGAGGGGGAAGACCAAGTGGCGGCTCTACATATCTGGTCTATTGAAGCGCCGGATTTCTCCGCCCAGGATGATGCCACTGCCCTGGTTGAATTGGCCCTTATGTCCTCTGGGATGGCTGCCCCACAGGAGGAGTAGGATAGGGTGATGGCTTCTCTTATCCACCTCCCCAGCGTGGCCTTCGATGCTTTTTGACCCTTCCGAGGACCCTGAAAACAGACAAACAGAGTCCTATCCTTCCTAAACTACCTCGTGGTTGTTATATACTGGACCAGGCATCTTTTTACATCTAAAGTGTGTCATACCTCTTCTGTTTTGTTTTTGGGATTGGGACAGAAGGAGGGTAGGGAGATTTCTTGGGTCCTATGAAACTGTGAAGACACCTTGGGGAGATATGCTGGGTCGGTTCTAAGAATTACCCTATCATCCAGAACTTGCGTGAAGGGTGAGTGGGCAGACAAGGTTTGTATATCACTAATGCGGTGGGCAGAAGTTAAGGTTACGAGGAGGCAGGTCTTAAGGGACAATATTTTTAAGGGAGCCACCGCCAAGGGTTTGAAGGGAGATTTGGTTAGTGCGTTCAATACCAGGTTTAGATCCCAAGGGGGGGTGCTACGTAGGGGGATCGGCCTAGATCTACTTGCGGCCCTCATGAATCTCATAACCCACCGATTTCCGGCTAAGTCATGATTATACAAAGCCCCTAAGGCCGCCACCTGTACTTTCAGGGTGCTTGTAGCTAGTCCCTTTTCCAACCCTTTCAGTAGGAATTCCAGAATTTCCCCTATTGGGATCTCTCCCGTTGGGTCAGAATCGGAAATTGATAGGAATTTTTTCCATACCTTCCCATATGCCATAGTGGTTACTGGCTTTCTACTTTGTAGTAACGTGGTTATCAAGTTTGACGAGAAGCCCCTATTGCTTAGGAGTTCCCTCTCAAAAGCCAAGCTGTCATGTGTATGTTTTTTATATGGGGGTGATACACTGGTCCCTGGGATAGAAGGTCCGGGGTTTCTGGTAGAACCCAAGGGTCTGTGACGGACATTTTTCTCAGCCAGGGGAACCATATTCTCCGGGACCAGAAGGGCGCTATTACTACTATCGTCGTTTTGTCCCCCCGTATTTTCCTCAGTACTAAGGGGATGAGAGATATTGGAGGGAAAGCGTAAGCCAGATGATAATCCCAGGGAACCGTGAAGGCATCTAGAGCTACTGGGCCCCCCCGGGGATCTATTGAGAGGTGGTTTCCAATTTCCGGTTCTGACTGTTTGCAAACAAGTCTATTTCTGGCCGGCCCCAGAGGTTCACAATCTGGTTGAAGACTGACTGGCTTAGTTCCCACTCCCCCTGCTTTAGGCGTGTTCTGCTCAAGAAGTTTGCTGTTCGGTTTTCCGACCCTTTTATGTGGAGGGCTGTCAGGGATTCCAGATTGTGTTCCGCTAGGTGAAAGATGGATTTTGTTACTTCCATCAGTTCTCGAGACCTGGTGCCCCCCTGGTGGTTTACATATGCTACCATTACCCGGTTGTCTGAGAAGACCCTTGTGTGTTGGGAGCGAAGTGAGTCTAGAAAATGAAAGAGCTAGTTTCACTGCCAACAGCTCCTTCATGTTTGAGGAAACTGACTCTTTTTTGAGCCCAGGGCCCTTGCGCTACCTGGCTGTCTAGATGTGCACCCCACCCCCAGGGGCTTGCATCTGTGGTTAAGATTTTTGTAGTTGGTAACGCCCAAGGGACCCCCTTGGTTAGATTGGCTGGGTCTGTCCACCACGCTAAGGAGTGTATTGTGTTTGGTGAGATGTTCAACCGCCTGTCTAAATTCCCGTGTAGGGAAACGTCTGCCTCTAATATTTCCCACTGTAAGACTCGCGTGTGGCTTTGTGCCCACTGTACTGCTGGCATGCAGGCTGTCATTGACCCCAATAGAGACATTGCCTTTCTCAGGGTAGTTACTGGGGAAGCAGTTGTGAGTTCATTTTCCCCTTTACCACTGAGGTCTGATGAACTCCCTCTTCTGGTGAAGGAAGGTAGTGAGGCTGATTACCAAGCACCTGAGCAGGATGATGACTGGGTGACGGGAATTGCTGACTGGATAGAAGGCAGCCAACGACCTTCTGCCTTGCTGGTGATTTCTCTGAGGGATTCTAGGAGACCAGTCTGATTCCTGCTTCTCAAAAGCTAAGTTTTCTGCGCTGCTTTTTGCATTTGTGTTTTGGTTGTGTTTTGCCTTGTTTTTCTGAATTTCTGCCATTCCCTGCTGGGGTGAGCTGAATTCCTTTTTGATCTGTCTTCAGAAAATACCTGAGTACTGATTTAGTCTTTTTGAAACCTAGCGTCTTCAGTGCTTTTTTCCCAAGCAGTCTGTTGGCTCATGTTTTGATAGGGTTTTTGCGGATTGCAGACAGCAGCTTTTTCTATCCTGTCCTATTTAGTTAGCTTGGGCCCCATCATTTGCTCAGTCTATCTGTGTTAGTGTTTTTTCATCTTGCTTCACCGTCATCATAAGTTGGGGGCTGCCTATTGCTTTGGGGTCTGCTCTGGGGCAGTTTAGATTTCCCTTTTTGTCTTTAGGCTATTTAGTTCTCCAGCTGTGATCGAGGGGTCTAGGGCACCGTAGGAACCCCCCCACGGCTACTGCTAGTTGTTGTTGATAGGTTCAGGGGTCTGTAGTCCGATAGCTGCCAACTTCTCTGGTTTTCTGGACTTAGCTAGTATTTCTGTTTTTGCCTCCTACGGTGACTCATTCATAACAGGAAGCTATCATTTGTGACACCATCTGTGTCATCTTTTGAATCTTCGCCTGTGGAAGATAACATTTTTTTCGGTTAAGTCCAGTATTATTCCCAAGTATTCCTGTACCTGACTTGGTACGAGTCTGGATTTGGGCAAATTCAGCATCCATCCTAGATTCACTAGAGATCCCATGACCATGTCCAACTGTTGTTTGCAGTGGTGAAAGGTGACGCCTACTACTAAGAGATCGTCCAGGTATGGGACTATCAGGATGTTTTGCTCTCTTATGTGGGCCATTACTTCCGACATTATCTTTGTAAATATACTCTTGGGGCAAAAGCTAGCCCGAAGGGGAGAGCTCTGAACTGATAATGTTTTATCTCCCCCTGGATTGTCACCGCCACCCTGAGGTATTTCCTGTGGTCTCTGTGAATAGGTACATGGTAGTATGCGTCTCTCAGGTCCAATACAGCCATGAAGCATGATGGGGGAAGCAATTTTACACAAGATTTTATTGTTTCCATCTTGAAACGCTGAATTTCCAGGAACTTGTTCAGCCTCTTTAGATTTATTATGGCCCTGTATGTTCCGTCTGGCTTTCTGCAGAGAAAGAGAGGGGAGTAGAAGCCTTTGCCTCTGTCCTGGTAGGGGACTTCTTGTAGTACCCCCTTTTCCCTTAGGTTCGCGACCTTTTGTTACAGAGCCAGCTGCTCGTGTGATGTCCTTTGGGGCGTTATCACAAAAAAATGGTTGGGGAGGGTATTGAATTTTAGTCTCAGTCCTTCTTTTATTATGTTCAGAATCCACGGGCTCGCGGATATTTTTTCCCAGGCCTGGAAGAAGTAGGACAATCTTCCCCCGACCCGGGGAGCACCTTCATTGTGGCTTTTTGTTATCGGGGGGCTTGTTGAACATAAAGCCTTTGTTCTTATTTCTTTTATCCTCCCAACCTTCTCTGTTCCCTTTTGGGGGTCTTCGCCGCATAAATCTTCTGTTCCGAAAAGGCTCTTTGTATGCCTGATTAGGGAAACCGGGAAAGGATTTTTTCTTGTCCCCCGCCTTCTCCAAGATGTCGTCTAATGTTGGGCCAAATAAGAACTCTCCCTCACATGGGACTGCGCACAATTTGGTTTTAGTCTGCAGATCCCCGGCCAACATTTTAGCCATAAGGCGCGTCTCGCGGCATTTGAGAAGGAGGCTGCTCTGGCCGCCAACCTAGTTGAGTCTACTGATGCATCCGCCAGGAAGGCAGCTGCTCCCTTCATTACAGAAACTGACCTTTGTATTGTTTCCCTTGGGACTTTTTCTTTTATTTGGGAATCTAAGTGGTCTAGCCAAACCATTAAGGCATGTGCCGTGCATGTGGCTGCTATGGCTGGCTTTAGTCCCCCTCCTGCCGCTTCCCAAGCATTTTTCAAAAAGTTTTCTGCCTTTTTATCCATTGGGTCCTTCAGGGTACCCATATCGTCGAAGGGCAGGGCAAATTTTTTAGAAGCCTTTGCAACCGCCACATCCAGTTTAGGTGCTTTACTCCATAGGGAGAAGGCCGGATCATCAAAAGGGTATTTCCTCTTGGGTGTTAGGAGGGCTTTCTTGTCTGGCTTTTTCCATTCTCGCTTGATTAGAGAGTTGATTTTCTCATTCACCGGGAAACCGCTCCGCTTTTTTTGTTCCAGTCCACTGAACATTAACTCTTCCGCCGTTTTTTTAGGGCGTTCATCTACCAGTCCCATAGTTGTCCTCACGGCTTTTACCAGTGCGTCCGTCTCCTCAATAGGGAAGCAGCTGTGTCCCCCTTCTGAGGATGATGATGATGACTGGGAGGATGATGAATAACTCGAGTTAGATGATTCACTCCCTGACTCACTAATACTGGACTCTGGAGATCTATGCCTGGATCTACGTTTTTTCTTAGTGGTTCTAACGCCCTTAAGGACCCAGGTAGAGGACGCCCTCATCAGTGTTTTGAGGTCTGAAGCAAACCTCGGGGACCCCTCCTGTATCGTCTGCTCTATGCACGCCGCACAGAGCTTTTTCTGCCATGTAGGGGGCAGCTCCTCCGTGCATATAGCACATACCGTGTGCTTGGATTTTGCTGTGCACTTAAGCCCCTGAAAAGAAAAAATTAATAATCGCATATTAACGAGCGGGCGCTCACGGAGATCACTCACCCCCTTGTGGAACAAGAGATACCGTCTCGGGCGTAGGAATTATTTCCACCGCTGAAACCACTTCTGGCTGTGCCGCCATGGTGGAGCTTTGGCTGCGCCGTGATCCTGTATGACCACTGCTGCCGCGCTGCTGGGAGGAGTCACGCTGGTGCTGTTCTTGTGACTGTCGCCGCCCCTGCTTCGGGGACCGCCACCGCGTCTCCTCTTTCTGAGGCTTTCCACTCATAGTGATCGCCTTCTTCCTCTTTTAGTGGGGCTTTAAACAATTTTTTTTTTTTTTTTAATTTGAATTTGGCGCCTCCTCCCCGCTGCTGTCCGAGGCCCCGCCGGAAGTGACCTCCGGCGCATGCGCACTGCGAGATTTCCCAGTAGTGCATTGCGCCTCCTTTTTAAGGAAGCTGCTGTGCGCGTGCCCCCCGGTACCGGCGTCCTGCGCCCTCTGTTCTCTCCAGCAGCCCCCGGTGACCGCCGCCACCCCCATCGCTGCAAGCCCTGCGGGCTTATACCTTGCGGCTCCCGGTGGCCGCCGCCACCCTCTCCAGGCTGCTCCGAGGTCCCGCCCCGACCCCTGTACCTTTTGCGGTCCCGGTGGCCGCCGCCATCCTCCGCACGCTCTTGGTCTGGCGCTTGGCGGGGGCTCTCCCTGAGTGACCGCCGCCATTCAAAGGAGGCCGCAAACCCCTTTTTTTTTTTCTTCTTTCTGGGATCGGTAGGCTTTGTCCTCGGATCTTCACTGCCTCTCCCCACTCACCCTCAAGGCCCGCCGACCCCGGAGGTGGTGCTACGGGGGAAGCCTGCGCAAGGCCTCGACCCAGCCGAAGCAGGGAGCCCCACAGCCTATTACCGGACTGGTTCGGTCCCCGGCATCCCGCGTCGAATGCAGGTACGTGCTGTAGGTTCCCCGTCAGGGACAGGAAACCAACTGATGTGGGAGAGAGGTACCGCCTTTTTCATCTGTAGGTTTCCTGTCCCTGAGGGCAGATCCCTCTCACTCTCCGTGGTGCCGTCATGGGGGAAAGAGAAATTAGGTTCTCCATGTTCTCCGCATTTGTGCTGCAATTTTCTCATGCAAGAGCATCAGATCACACGAAGATGACTCTCGCTAAAACGCCAACAGAGTTCCATTCGAGTGACATTAGCATAACCAGCCCGATTGATGACCCCAGCCTTATACTGAGTCTTGTCTCACAAAAGATATTTTCCTCCACTCCACCTGCTCAATACCATGGTGCCTGTATATTGGACTCCATTTAATGGTGACAGGTTCCCTTTAATTTCCTTTTGTCAAACATGAGAATACCCCTTTCTGCTTCCAAGTGAAATAGATGTTATCATGCAAGACTAGGGTAGTGTACAAAGAAAAAGTAAAGAGACTGCAGTGGATAAAAACCGCTCCAGAACTACTGCATGTAAATGTTGCCTAAATATGCAAGGTCAGTATTACATAAATGACAGACAATAATAGTAAAACATGGATTTTTGTGACAACTCACCGTAAAATCCTTTTCTCCGAGACGCTCATTGGGAGACACAGGTACTGTGGGTTTATGCTACTGCCGCCTGGAGGCCTGACACTAAGGGAAAATAAAGAGGTTAGCTCCTACTCCGCCGTATACACCCTCGCCCCGATTGCTGGTGGAAACCAGTTTGGTGCAAAAGCAATAGGAGATCAAACAAAAATCAAACATCAACCTTAATGTCTAGAAAAACACCACCCTAATTTCAAACAAAAAAGCATATTAAACCAACAGAAGCCAATTTGGCTATCAGGGTGGGTGCTGTATCCCCCAATGAGCGTCTCGGAGAAAAGGATTTTACGGTGAGTTATCACAATAATCCATGTTTCTCCTTCGCCTCATTGGGGGACACAGGTACTGTGGGACGTCCCAAAGCAGCCCCTGGGTGGGAGGTTGACTCACCGATCCAAGCTACAGTACATGCACCTCCTGTCTAAAAGTGCGCCACTGCTGCTTGGAGAATCCTTCTACCCAGGCTAGCATCCGCTGAAGCCTGAGTATGGATATTGTAATGTTTGGCAAATGTGTGCAGGCTGGACCAGGTTGCTGCCTTGCAAACTTGTTCCGCAGATGCCTGGTGCTGAAGAGCCCAAGAGGCGCCCACCGCCTGAGTAACATAGTAACATACAGTCATATGTAAAAGTTTGGGCACCCCTATTAATGTTAACCTTTTTTCTTTATAATAATTTTGGTTTTTGCAACAGCTATTTCAGTTACATATATCTAATAACTGATGGACTCAGTTATATTTCTGGATTCAAATGAGGTTTATTGTACTAACAGAAAATGTGCAATTTGCATTTTAACAAAATTTGACCGTTGCAAAAGTATGGGCACCCTTATCATTTTCTTGATTTGAACACTCCTAACTACTTTTTACTGACTTCCTGAAGCACTAAATTGGTTTTGTAACCTCATTGAGCTTTGAACTTCATAGCCAGGTGTATCAAATCATGAGAAAAGGTATTTAAGGTGGCCACTTGCAAGTAGTTCTCCTATTTGATTCTCCTATGAAGAGTGGCATCATGGGCTCCTCAAAACAACTCTCAAATGATCTGAAAACAAAGATTATTCAACATAGCTTTTCAGGGGAAGGATACAAGAAGTTGTCTCAGAGATTTAACCTGTCAGTTTCCACTGTGAGGAACATAGTAAGGAAATGGAAGAACACAGGTACAGTTCTTGTTAAGCCCAGAAGTGGCAGGCCAAGAAAAATATCAGAAAGGCAGAGAAGAATGGTGAGAACAGTCAAGGACAATCCACAGACCACCTCCAAAGACCTGCAGCATCATCTTGCTGCAGATGGTGTCACTGTGCATCGGTCAACAATACAGCGCACTTTGCACAAGGAGAAGCTGTATGGGAGAGTGATGCGAAAGAAGCCGTTTCTGCAAGCACGCCACAAACAGAGTCACCTGAGGTATGCAAAAGCACATTTAGACAAGCCAGTTACATTTTGGAAGAAGGTCCTGTGTACTGATGAAACAAAGATTGAGTTGTTTGGTCATACAAAAAGGCATTATGTATGGAGGCTAAAAAACATAGCATTCCAAGAAAAACACTTGCTACCCACAGTAAAATTTGGTGGAGGCTCCATCATGCTTTGGGGCTGTGTGGCCAATGCCGGCACCGGGAATCTTGTTAAAGTTGAGGGTCGCATGGATTCAACTCAGTATCAGCAGATTCTTGACAATAATGTGCAAGAATCAGTGACGAAGTTGAAGTTACACAGGGGATGGATATTTCAGCAAGACAATGATCCAAAACACCGCTCCAAATCTACTCAGGCATTCATGCAGAGGAACAATTACAATGTTCTGGAAGGGCCATCCCAGTCCCCAGACCTGAATATCATTGAACATCTGTGGGATGATTTGAAGCGGGCTGTCCATGCTCGACGACCATCAAACTTAACTGAACTGGAATTGTTTTGTAAACAGGAATGGTCACAAATACCTTCATCCAGGATCCAGGAACTCATTAATAGCTACAGGAAGCGACTAGAGGCTGTTATTGTTGCAAAAGGAGGATCTACGAAATATTAATGTCACTTTTATGTTGAGGTGCCCATACTTTTGCACCGGTCAAATTTTGTTAAAATGCAGATTGCACATTTTCTGTTAGTACAATAAACCTCATTTGAATCCAGAAATATAACTGAGTCCATCAGTTATTAGATATATGAAACTGAAATAGCTGTTGCAAAAACCAAAATTGTTATAAAGAAAAAAGGTTAACATTAATAGGGGTGCCCAAACTTTTACATATGACTGTAGCTATTAAGGTTGAAGGGAGACTTTAAGTCCATCTAGTTCAACCCATATCCTATCCTAACTTGCAAAAACATGTTGATCCAGAGGAAGGCAAAAAAAAACCCATGAGGCAAACAGTAAGCTTCACATTGGGGAAAAAATTCCTTCCCGACTCCACATACGACCATCAGTCTAGCTCCCTAGATCAACGCAATATTAAGCAAACTAGTGTATATACCCTGTAATATTACACTTTTGAAGAAAGGCATCCAGTCCCTTCTTAAATTTTAGTAGGGAATCACTCATTACAACATCATATGGCAGAGAGCTCCATAGTCTCACTGCTATTACAGTAAAGAATCCGCGTCTGTGATTATGCTTAAACCTTGTTTCCTCCAGACGTAGAGGATGCCCCCTTGTCCCCGTCACAGGTCTAAGAGTAAAAAAGATCATTAGAAAGGTCTTTGTATTGTCCCCGCATATATTTATACATTGTAAGATCACCCCGAAGCCTTCGATTTTCCAAACTAAATAACCCAAAATGTAATAACCTGTCTTGGTATTGCAGACCCCCTAGTTCCCTAATAACCTTGGCCGCTCTTCTCTGCACCGGCTCCAGTTCAGCTATGTCTTTCTTATACATCGGAGACCAGAACAGTACACAGTATTCTAAGTGTGGTCGCACTAGTTATGTAAACTAGAAACTTGGGCTGATAAATGGCAAATGAGCTTTAATGGGGATAAATGTAAGGTCATGCACTTGGGTAGAACGAACAAGATGTATAATTATGTGCTTAATTGTAAAACACTGGGCAAAACTGCAAAACTATAGAGGCAAAATTATGTTCTCCTCATGAGCATCTATGCCTCTTTTAATGCATCCCATTATTTTATTTGCCTTTGCAGCAGCTGCCTGACACTGGCCTCTAAATGTGAGTTTGTCGTCCACCCATACACCCAGGTCTTTTTCAGTGACAGTTTTGCCCAGTGTTTTACAATTAAGCACATAATTATACATCTTGTTCGTTCTACCCAAGTGCATGACCTTACATTTATCCCCATTAAAGCTCATTTGCCATTTATCAGCCCAAGTTTCTAGTTTACATAAATCCTCCTGTAATATAAAATTGTCCTCCTCTGTACTGATTACCCTGCAGAGTTTAGAGTCATCTGCAAATATTGAAATTCTACTCTCTATGCCCCCTACAAGGTCATTAATAAATATGTTAAAAAGAAAAGTCTGACAGGAACGGTCCCTTGTAAACCCATGTTGATATTGGGTCATGAGGTTATTCTTCTCCAGATACTCCAGTATAGTATCTCTTAGAAAACCCTCCAGGATTTTACCCACAGTTGAGGTTAAACTTACTGGCCTATAATTTCCAAGTTCAGTTTTTGTCCCCTTTTTGAATATTGGCACCACATTTGCTATACGCCAGTCCTGTGGTACAGACCCTGTTATTATGGAATCTTTAAAGATTAAAAATAATGGTCTATCTATGACTGTGCTTAATTCCTGCAGTATTCTCGGGGGTGTATCCCATCCGGGCCTGGGGATTTGTCAATTTTAGTGATTTTTAGACGCCGCCGTACTTACTGCTGGGTTAAGCAGGTGACATTTAATGGAGAATTTTTACCCCTGATCACGTTATCCTTCGTGGGATTTTCTTGTGTAAATACTGTTGAAAAAAAGTAATTTAGCATATTGGCTTTTTCCTCATCCACCCAGACTTTTTAAGGGGGCCAACACTATCATTTTTTAGCTTCTTACTATTTATGTAGTTAAAGAATATTTGGGGATTATTTTTACTTTCTCTGGCAATGAGTCTCTCTGTCTCAATCTTTGCTGTCTTGATTTGCTTTTTACAGAATCTATTTAATTTTCTGTATTTATTTAATGCCTCATCACTACCTACTTGCTTTAATTCTCTAAATGCTTTCTTTTTGTCACTTATTGTGCCCCTTACAGCTCTATTTAGCCATAGTGGTTTCCTCCTATTTTTATCATGTTTATTCCCATATGGTATATATTGCACACAGGTGATAATCAGGATGCTAATAAACGTCTCCCATTTTTTTGTGTATTTTTATGTCTCAGGATATCGTCCCAGTTAATTGCACCAAGATCATCTCTCATCCGTTGGAAATTTGCCTTCCTGAAGTTTAACGTCCTTGTAACCCCTCTACTACACATCTTATTAAAGGATACATGAAAACTTATTATTTTGTGATCACTACTACCCAAGTGACCCTCAAACCTTATATTTGATATGCGGTCTGGCCTGTTGGTTAATATTAGGTCTAGCAGTGCCCCCTCTTGTTGGGTCCTGAACCAGCTGTGAAAGGTTATTGTCTCTCATAGGCCTCTTTCACACATCAGGTTTTCGCCGTCAGGCGCGATCCGGCGCTTTTGACAAAAACCGGATCCGGCGAAATGCAATGCCGGATCCGGTTTCCCCCCCATTGACTTGCATTAGAGCCGGATCGAGCCGGATGGCCATGCGTTTCATCCGGTTTTCGCCGGATCCGGCAATGCGTCGCGATCCGGCGTCTGGAAAAAACGGCTACTGTAACGTTTTTTGTCTCTTTCACACAATGAAAGCCTATGAGCGCCGCAATGCGCCTGATCCGGCGACAGCCGGATCCGGTTTTTTTGGTCTGAGCATGCTCAGTAGCTCTGCCCACAAGACATATATAAAAGCAAGACAGTGGGACCCTCAGCCACACCCAACATGCCACCCAAGACAGCAACCAGGCGCAGGAGAAGGCAGGAGACATCTGCAGCAGCACCATCAGCACCACCCCAATTGGAGCAGCATGCTGAACAACGGGAGGGGAGTCCAGCAGCAGATGAGAGACGGTAATTATCAAATCCCCCATTCCTCCAAACTAGGGCCATGGAATATCAAGATATTCATTGGCCCTTTGTTTATCTTTATTCAACAGCCGCCCAATAGATGCAGCAGCAGCAGAAATGGCAGCAGCAGGAACACCACCCACACTTGGAGATACAAACTACCACCAACAAGATTGCAGTGAAAGTGTGCTCTGATGCGAGCATATCCAATAAATGTGGCTTACCTTAAAGTCACCATCAGACGCTCTGCGGGTGAAACAGAGAAGCGGCAATAGGTGTCCGCTTTTCTTATGAGGTGTGCAATGCGCTCCACCAAGTAATCAAAATTCTCCATTTTCATCCGAACATATCCAAAAAATTTATCCGGGTTTCGTCGAAGGTCCATGCAGAGTGTAGAATAGACCCCACGCGTCATTCTCTTGGCTGTGATGGGGTGGATCCACAAACGTCGTCTACGATGCCTGATGCGCTGCTGTCTCGCTCTCTCCTTCTCCAGAACAATCACCCTCAAACGATTCGCCTCCGCTGTAAAATCCGCCAAATTCTTCAAAATATTTCCAATCACAACATCCATCTTCGCCAGTAACTTGCTCTTCTCTCCAACCTGCACTTTCTCCTCTACAACCTGTCAAAGAAGGGCTGTAGGAACACGCTATATATAGTTTTCCAGTAGCCAATCCCGTTCGGAAAGCCACAAGGGGTGTTTTTAAAAACCGGATCCGGCGTAATCCGTCGAAAAACGGATAGAAAAACGGATGAACCGGATGAGACGGATCCGGTTTTGTCTGTCAAGAACAAGACGGATCCGGCAGAAAACCGGATCTGTCATATCCGGTTTTACAAAACATTTGCCGGATCCGGCGTTCCGGCACGACGCCGGATCGCGCCTGACGCCGAAAACCTGATGTGTGAAAGTAGCCATAGTTGTCAAAAATCTATTACCTTTGCTGGAACTGCAGGTTTCAGCTCCCCAATGTATTTCAGGGTAGTTGAAGTCCCCCATAATAATGACTTCTCCTTGAGTCGCAGCTTCATCTATTTGCTTTATGAGGAGATTCTCTGTTGCTTCCATTATTTTTGGAGACTTATAACAAACCCCTATCAGCAATTTATTATTTTCCCCCCCTCCCTTTATCTCTACCCACAGGGACTCTACATTTTCATTAGATTCATATATATTATCACAAAGGATGGGTTTTAAGGATGATTTTACATTTAAACACACGCCTCTCCCTCGCCTCCCACCTACTTGCTTTAATTCTCTAAATGCTTTATTTTTGTCACTTATTGCACCCCTTACAGCTCTATTTAACCAGTGGTTTTCTCCTATTTCTAGTATGCTTATTCCCATACGGTATATACTGTGCACAGGTCCTATTCAGGATGCTAATAAACGTCTCCCATTTTCTTTGTGTATTTTTATGTCTCAGGATATCGTCCCAGTTAATTGCACCAAGATCATCTCTCATCTGCTGAAAATTTGCTTTCCTGAAGTTCAGTGTCCTTGTAACCCCTCTACTACACATCTTATTAAAGGATACATGAAAACTTATTAATTTGTGATCACTATTACCCAAGTGACCCTCAACCCTTATATTTGACTAGCTATGAACCCGTTCTACGCCCGGGTGGCGAGCATTTTTATTGGTATATGGTCTCCTATCCTGCTATGTGCTGCCACCCTCCTCACTTTGTACGCATGGCACCCCTCATCCCTATCCTGGTTTGCAAGGTAGCCTCCCCCCCCCCAATCCTGGTATGCATGGCACCCCATTCTTCATCCTGGTATGCATGGTCCCCTCACCCCCCAACCCAATCCTGGTATGCATGGTACCCTCACCCCCGCTATCCTGGTATGCATGGTCCCCTCACCCCCCCAATCCTGGTAAGCATGGTACCTCTCATCCCCCAATCCTGGTATGCATGGTCCCCTCACCCCCGCTATCCTGGTATGCATGGTCTCCTTGCCCCCCATCCTTGTATGCATGGTCTCCTCACCTCCCCATCCTGGTATACATGGTACCCCTCACCCCCCAATCCTGGTATGCATGGCCCCCTCACTCTCCAATCCTGGTATGCATGGTCCCCTCACCCCCGCTATTCTGGTATGCATGGTCTCCTCACCCTCCAATCCTGGTATGCATGGCCCCCTCACCCGCCAATCCTGGTATGCATGGCCCCCTCACCCCCCCAATCCTGGTATGCATGGCCCCCTCACCCCCCCAATCCTGGTATGCATGGCCCCCTCACCCCCCAATCCTGGTATGCATGGCCCCCTCACCCCCCAATCCTGGTATGCATGGTCCCCTCATCCCCCCTATCCGGGTATGCATGGTACCCCCTCATCCCCCAATCCTGTTATGCATGGTACCCCTCATCCCCCAATCCTGTTATGCATGGTACCCCTCACCCCCCAATCCTGTTATGCATGGTCTCCTCACCCCCCCTATCCTGGTATGCATGGTACCCCTCACCCACCCCCTATCCTGGTATGCATGGTACCCCTCACCCCCCTATCCTGGTATGCATGGCCTCCTCACCCCCCTATCCTGGTATGCATGGTACCCCTCATCCCCCAATCCTGGTATGCATGGTACTCCCTCACCCCCTATCCTGGTATGCATGGTCTCCTCATCCCCCAATCCTGGTATGCATTGCCCCCTCACCCCCCAATCCTGGTATGCATTGCCCCCTCACCTCCCAATCCTGGTATGCATGGTCTCCTCATCCCCCCTATCCTGGTATGCATGGTACCCCTCATCCCCCAATTCTGTTATGCATGGTACCCCTCATCCCCCAATCCTGTTATGCATGGTACCCCTCATCCACCAATACTGGTATGCATGGTACCCCTCACCCCCGCTATCCTGGTATGCATGGTCCCCTCACCCATGGTTTCATCACCCCCCTATCCTGGTATGCATGGTCTCCTCACCCCCGCTATCCTGGTATGCATGGTCTCCTCACTCCCCCCTCACCCCCCTATCCTGGTATGCATGGTCCCCCTCACCCCCAATCCTGGTATGCATGGTCCCCCTCACCCCCAATCCTGGTATGCATGGTCCTCTCACCCCCCAATCCTAGTATGAATGGCCCCCTCACCCACCCTCCCTATCCTGGTATGAATGGCCCCCTCACCCACCCTCCCTATCCTGGTATGAATGGCCCCCTCACCCACCCTCCCTATCCTGGTATGAATGGCCCCCTCACCCACCCTCCCTATCCTGGTATGAATGGCCCCCTCACCCACCCTCCCTATCCTGGTATGAATGGCCCCCTCACCCACCCTCCCTATCCTGGTATGAATGGCCCCCTCACCCACCCTCCCTATCCTGGTATGAATGGCCCCCTCACCCACCCTCCCTATCCTGGTATGAATGGCCCCCTCACCCACCCTCCCTATCCTGGTATGAATGGTACCCCTCATCCCCCAATCCTGGTATGCATGGTACCCCTCATCCCCCAATCCTGGTATGCATGGTACCCCTCATCCCCCAATCCTGTTATGCATGGTACCCCTCATCCCCCAATCCTGTTATGCATGGTACCCCTCATCCCCCAATCCTGTTATGCATGGTACCCCTCATCCCCCAATCCTGTTATGCATGGTACCCCTCACCCCGCTATCCTGGTATGCATGGTACCCCTCACCCCGCTATCCTGGTATGCATGGTCCCCTCACCCCCGCTATCCTGGTATGCATGGTCCCCTCACCCCCGCTATCCTGATATGCATGGTTTCATCACCCCCCTATCCTGGTATGCATGGTCTCCTCACCCCCCCTATCCTGGTATGCATGGTCTCCTCACTCCCTCTTATCCTGGTATGCATGGCCCCCTCACCCTTCAATCCTGGTATGCATGGCCCCCTCACCCCCAATCCTGGCATGCATGGTCCTCTGACCCCCCAATCCTGGTATGCATGGCCCCCTCACCTCCAATCCTGGTATGCATGGTCCTCTCAACCCCAATCCTGGTATGCATGGCCCCCTCATCCCCCAATCCTGGCATGCATGGCCCCCTCACCCCCCCAATCATGGTATGCATGGCCCCCTCACCCCCCCAATCCTGGCATGCATGGCCCCCTCACCCCCCCAATCCTGGCATGCATGGCCCCCTCACCCCCCCAATCCTGGTATGCATGGCCCACTCGCCCCCCCTATCCTGGTATGCATGGCCCCCTCACCCCCCCTATCCTGGTATGCATGGCCCCCTCACCCCCCCTATCCTGGTATGCATGGCCCCCTCACCCCCTATCCTGGTATGCATGGCCCCCTCACCCCCTATCCTGGTATGCATGGCCCCCTCATCCACCAATCCTGGTATGCATGGCCTCCTCACACCCCTATCCTTGCAGTGTGTCTTCAGCAAAATGGCGCCGGATCGCGCTATGCGCGTGTGCGATTCCGGCCCAGCCCCATATTGAAGAAAAGCGCCGCGGCAACGCTCCTCCCCGACAGGTAAGTATATATGTATGGCGTCGGACATGGCGGTATGCAGTGTGTACGGTACCACCATCTCCGGCGCCATACACGCTCCTCACCGCTGGCCGCCTCACTGTCTGGAGCCAGACTGTGCAGGCGCGTCGCGCTTGCGCAGTCTATAGAGGCTTCAGACAGAGGGACTCTCCCCCGATTATATTATAGACTAGCTGAAGAGCCCGATGCTGCCTGGGCATAGTAACTAACTGTGGTTAGTTATAACAAATTATAATTATCCTCCATCCCATAGTCCCGTGCCCATATACCCATCGTACATATCCACGATCCCATAGGCCCGTGCCCATATACCCATCGTACATATCCTCCATCCCACAGTCGAGTGCCCATATACCCATCATACTTCCTTCATCTTATGGTTCCATGCCCTTATACCCATCATACATATCCTCCATCCCATAGTCCCGTGCCTATATACCCTACCCATCATACATATCCTCCATCCCATAGTCCCGTGCCCATATACCCATCATACATATTCTCCATCCCATAGTCCCATGCCCATATACCAGTCATACATATCCTCCATCCCATAGTCCCGTGCCCATATACCTATCATACATATCCGCCATCCCATAGTCCCGTGCCCATATACCCGTCATACATATTCTCCATCCCATAGTCGAGTGTCCATATACCCATCATACATCCTTCATCTCATAGTCCCATGCCCATATACCCATCATACATATCCGCCATCCCATAGTCCCGTGCCCATAAACCCGTCATACATATCCTCCATCCCATAGTCAACCATTATGACATCATAATGATTGGCGGCAGGGCTTGCAACCTATGATGACATCAGCGTCGCCATGGCAACCATTGTGACATCATAATGAGGGGTGGGGCTTGATACGCACACACTGCTTCCCCAGTATGCAAATAGGGGCATTATGACATCATAATGAGGGGCGGGGCTTGACACGCACACACTTTTTCCCCAGTATGTAGATAGGGGCAAAATTGTTTGGTGAATTGGAATGCGCAGGGCTAAAATTTCGCCTCACAACATAGCTTAGGATGCTCTCGGGGTCCAGATGTGTAACTGTGCCAAATTTTGTGGCTGTAGCTGCGACAGTGCGGATGCCTATCCCGGACATACACACATACATACACACTTTGAGCTTTATATATTAGACTAGCTGAAGAGCCCGGCGCTGCCAGGGCATAGTAACTAACTGTGGTTAGTTATAACAAATTATAATTATCCTCCATCCCATAGTCCCGTGCCCATATACCCATCATACATATCCTCCATCCCATAGGCCTGTGCCCATATACCCATCATACAAATCCTCCATTCAATAGTCGAGTGCCCATATACCCATCACACATCCTCCATCCCATGCCCATATATCCATCACACATCCTCCATCCCATAGTCCCATGCCCATATATCCATCATACATATTCACCATCCCATAGTCGAGTGCCCATATACCCATTATACATATCCGCCATCCCATAGGCCCGTGCCCATATACCCATCATACATATCCTCCATCCCATAGTCCAGTGCCCATATACCCATCACACATCCTCCATCCCATAGGGTATATAAATCCATCATACATATTCTCCATCCCATAGTCCCATGCCCATATACCCATCATACATATTCGCCATCCCATAGTCGAGTGCCCATATACCCATCACACATCCTTCATCTCATAGTCCCATGCCCATATACCCATCATACATATCCTCCATCTCATAGTCCCGTGCCCATATACCCGTCATACATATCCTCCATCCCATAGTCCAGTGCCCATATACCCATCACACATTCTCCATCCCATAGTCAACCATTATGACATCATAATGAGCGGCGGCAGGGCTTGCAACCTATGACTACATCAGCGTCGCCATGGCAACCATTGTGACATCATAATGAGGGGCGGGGCTTGACACACTTTTTCCCCCAGTATGTAGATAGGGGCAAAATTGTTTGGTGAATTTGAACGCGCGGGGTTAAAATTTTGCCTCACAACATAGCTTAGGACGCTCTCGGGGTCCAGACGTGCGACTGTGCCAAATTTTGTGGCTGTAGCTGCGACGGTGCGGATGCCTATCCCGGACATACACACTTTGAGCTTTATATATTAGATATGCGGTCTGGCCTGTTGGTTAATATTAGGTCTAGCAGTGCCCCCCCCTCTTGTTGGGTCCTTAACCAGTTGTGAAAGGTAATTGTATCTCATAGCTGTCAAAAACCCATTACCTTTGCTGGAACTACAGATTTCAGTTCCCCAATGTATTTCAGGGTAGTTGAAGTCCCCCATAATAATATTGACTTCTCCTTGAGTCGCCGAAATCCCTATCAGTAATTTATTATTTTTTCCCCCTCCCTTTATCTCCACCCACAGGGACTCTACATTTTCATTAGATTCATATATATTATCACACAGGATGGGTTTTAAGGATGATTTTACATATAAACACACGCCTCCCCCTCGCTTATTTGTAGTGTGTGCTCTGATCCCTGCTGGAGCTGGTGCGCCTCTGATGCGATAAGACTCTTGAATAGTCAACCGAATCCACCTGGATATGGTCGCTTTTGAGGCTGCGAGTCCCTTTTTGCGACCTTCAGGGAGCACAAACAGCAAGTCTGACTGACGAAAGGGTGCCGTCCGTGACACGTACAGTTAGGTCTATATATATTTGGACAGAGACAACATTTTTCTAATTTTGGTTCTAGACATTACCACAATGAATTATAAACAAAACAATTAAGTTGCAGTTGAAGTTCAGACTTTCAGCTTTCATTTGAGATTCCTTGGAATAGATTCATAGACTTCAGTGCGCTGCTAGACAAATTCACTAATCCAGGTTGTGAGAAAGATTAACTGTTTATTTCCCAACGCGTTTCAAAGTGTATACCACTTCTTCATCAGGGGATGACATATATGAAAGGACAGAGCTGTCACAGATTATATACAGACATGATTCAAAAATTGGCACCAATGATCACATGTCAAATGGTACAAATGTCAAAGTTCAAAGTACACCAAATGGAATGTCATTAGTTAATCTTTGTTCATTAAAAGGTATTACTTTTATTATTTCACAGATAAAAACTACTTTCAGCAGGATAATGCGCCATGTCATAAAGCTCGAATCATCTCAGATTGGTTTCTTGAACATGACAATGAGTTCACTGTACTCAAATGGCCTCCTCAGTCACCAGATATCAATCCAATAGAGCATCTTTGGGATGTGGTGGAACGGGAGATTCGCATCAGGGATGTGCAGCCGACAAATCTGCGCCAACTGTGTGATGCCATCATGTCAATATGGTCCAAAATCTCTGAGGAATGCTTCCAGCACCTTGTTGAATCTCTGCCACGAAGAATTGAGGCAGTTCTGAAGGCAAAAGGGGGTCCAACCCCTTACTAGCATGGTGTACCTAATAAAGTGGCCAGTGAGTGTGTATATATATATATATATATATATATATATATATATATATATATATATATATATATTTCTTTCTTCCTTTTTCCTTTTCTTGATTTTCTAGTTTTTATCTGTGAAATAATAAAAGTAATACTTTTTAATGAACAAAGATTAACTAATATGACATTCCATTTGGTGTACTTTGAACTTTGACATTTGTACCATTTGACATGTGATCATTGGCGCCAATTTTTGAATCATGTCTGTATATAATCTGTGACAGCTCTGTCCTTTCATATATGTCATCCCTTGATGAAGTGGTATACACTTTGAAACGAGTTGGGAAATAAACAGTTAATCTTTCTCACAACCTGGATTAGTGAATTTGTCTAGCAGCGCACTGAAGTCCATGAATCTATTCCAAGGAATCTGAAGTTTTACGGTCACAGAGCTGACCTTTGGACCTAAAGCAAGCTGACTACGGATCTTACATGCCTGAACCTCTCCTGAAAAGGGTGAGTAGATTCTAATTTATTCTTCTAACAATAACCCGGATAAGACCCTATTGCGCTTTTTGTTCCTTTAATTTGATAGCTTTCAATTGAGGGTATCCACATTAAAATTGGATGAAGGGTTTAGGAGTTTCAGCTCCTTAACATGTGCCACCCTGTTTTTAAAGAGACCAAAAGTAATTGGACAGAATAATTCTAAATAAAATGTTCACTTCTAGAACTTGGTTGAAAACCCTTTGTTGGCAATGACTGCCTGAATTCTTGAACTCATGGACATCACCAGATGCTGTATTTCCTCCTTTTTGATGCTCTGCCAGGCCTTCACTGGTGGTTTTCAGTTGCTGTTTGTTTGTGGGCCTTTCTGTCTGAAGTTTAGTCTTTAACCCCTTAACGACCGCCGATACGCCTTTTAACGGCGGTAGTTAAGGGTACTAAAACCACAGCACCGTTAATTCACGGCGCTGTGATTTAAGTGAATAGCGCCCCCCAGTGTCGGATTTTCTCCGGGGTCTCGGCTGCCAGGGGTAGCCGAGACCCCAGAGAACATGAATCGGTCGGTTTTTACCGACCTCGCTTTTGCGATCGCCGTCATTAACCCTATAACAACGACCGCAAAAAAAAAAAAAAGCCGCAATTTTACATTTAAATTCTCTCTCCTCTGATGTGATCGCACATCAGAGTAGAGAGAAATAGGGTCCCCGATCCCCCCCCCGGTACCTCTCCGTGGCCCTCCCGGTGGTCCCACGTCCCGCCGGCGTCCTCCGATGGGCGCCGCCATCTTGAAAATGGCGGGAGCATGTGCAGTGCGCCCGCCGGGAATCTGCCGGCTCCGGCTGGCAGATTCCATTCATTATTTTGATCACTATGATAAACAATCATAGTGATCAAAATTAAAAAAAATAGTACATAAACCCCCCCCCCCGTTTATCACCCCCTTATATAGGCAAATATAATGAAATAAAGAAAATATTTTTTTTTTTTCAGTTTTCCATTAGGGTTAGGGTTGGGCTAGGGTTAGGGTTGGGCTAGGGTTGGGCTAGGGCTAGGGTTGGGCTAGGGCTAGGGTTGGGCTAGGGCTAGAATTAGGGATTAGGGTTAGGGTTGCGATTAGGGTTAGGGTTGCGATTAGGGTTAGGGTTGCGATTAGGGTTAGGGTTGCGATTAGGGTTAGGGTTGCGATTAGGGTTAGGGTTGCGATTAGGGTTAGGGTTGCGATTAGGGTTAGGGTTGCGATTAGGGTTAGGGTTGCGATTAGGGTTAGGGTTGCGATTAGGGTTAGGGTTGCGATTAGGGTTAGGGTTGCGATTAGGGTTAGGGTTGCGATTAGGGTTAGGGTTGCGATTAGGGTTAGGGGTGTGTTGGGGTTAGGGTTGGAGCAAGAATTGAGGGATTTCCACTATTTACCAACTTTGGGGGTCTAAAAAAAAAATCACTTTTGTGGAAATAAAAGAGACTTTATTTTCACGGCTCTACGTTATAAACTTCTGTGAAGCACTTGAAGGTTCAAAGTGCTCACCACACATCTAGATAAGTTCCTTAATGGGTCTAGTTTCCAAAATGGGGTCACTTGTTGGGGGTTTCCACTGTTTAGGCCCATCAGGGGCTCTGCAAACGCAACATGATGCCTGCAGACCATTCCATTAAAGTCTGCTTTCCAAAATGGCACTCCTTCCCTTCCAAGCTCTCCCATGCGCCCAAACAGTGGTTCCCCCCACATATGGGGTATCGGCGTACTCAGGACAAATCGCACAACAACTGTGCGGGTATGATTTCTCCTGTAACCCTTGCAAAAATAAAAATTTGGGGGCGAAAAGATCATTTTTGTGGAAACAAAATAGATTTCTTATTTTCACGGCTCTAAGTTATAAACTTCTGTGAAGCACTTGAACGTTCAAAGTGCTCACCACACATCTAGATAAGTTCCTTAATGGGTCTAGTTTCCAAAATGGGGTCACTTGTTGGAGTTTTCCACTGTTTAGGCACATTAAGGGCTCTCCGAACGCAACATGGCATCCAATCTCAATTCCAGCCAATTCTGCGTTGAAAAAGTCAAACGGCGCTCCTTGCGAGCTCTGCCGTGTGCTGAAAAAGTGGTTTACCCCCACATATGGGGTATCGGCGTATTCAGGAGAAATTGTACAACAAATTTTGTGGTTGATTTTCTCTTTTAACACTTGTGAAAATAAAAAAAAATTGGTTCTGAAGAAAAATTTTTGCAAAAAAAGTTAAATGTTAACTTTTCCTTCCACATTGCTTTAGTTCCTGTGAAGCACTTAAGGCTGAGTTCACACGTGGCGTTTTTTTCGCGTTTCCGCGGCGGTTTTAACCGCGCGATTTTGCCGTGAAAAATAAGCATCCCATGCATTCCTATGGGTTTCCGCAATGCTGTGCTAATGCTGCGGTTTTTACTGCGGCGGAATCGCTTCGCGGTAAAAAACGCAGCTTGCTCATTAATTTGCGGAATCGCGGCGATCCCGCACCCATAGGAATGCATTGTTCCGCTTACTTCCCGCATGTGGCTGTGCACACCATGCGGAAAGTAAGCAGAACAATTGAGGATGGTACCCACGGTCCGGAGGAGACTGTCCTCCGGGCTTTGGGTACCATATCCCTGTAAAAAATAGAATTTAAAATAAAAAATAGTTATTCTTACCTTCCGGCGTCCCGCGCAGCGTTCCGGCCTCTCTCCACGCTCCCGGTCCCAGTAAGCCTTTGCGAAAATGCCCACGATGACGTCCGTTCTCGCGGGATCCCGAAGTCTCGCGGTCATCGCGAATTATCGCGAGTCATCGCGGGCATTTTCGCAAAAGATTACTGGGAACGGATGCGCGGGACGTCGGAAGGTGAAAATAACACTATTTTTTATTACATTCTATCTTTTACTACTGATGCCGCATAGGCAGCCTCAGTAGTAAAAAGTTGGTCACACTTGTCAAACACTATGACGAGTGTGACCAACCTGTCAATCAGTTCTCCAAGCGATGCTACAGTTCGCTTGGAAAATGCTAGCATTTTGCAAGCTAATTACACTTGCAAAATGCTAGTTTTTCCGCGGGAAAATCGCGGGAAATTAAAATGCGATTTTACCGCGGAATGGAATTCCGGAATTCTCGCGGTAATTTCCGCGAGAGTTCCGGTACGTGTGCACTTAGCCTAAAGGGTTAATAAACTTCTTGAATGTGGTTTTGAGCACCTTGAGGGGTCTAGTGTTTAGAATGGTGCCACTTTTGGGTATTTTCTGTCATGTACACCCCTCAAAATGACTTTGAATATGATGTGGTCCCTAAAAAAAAAATGGTTTTGTAAATTTTGTTGTAAAAATGAGAAATCGCTGGTCATCTTTTAACCCTTATAACTTCCTAACAAAAAAAAAATTTTGCTTCCAAAATTGTGCTGATGTGAAGTAGACATGTGGGAAATGTTATTTATTAAGAAATTTGTGTGACACATCTCTCTGATTTAAGGGCATAAAAATTTAAAGTTTTAAAATTGCAAATTTTCTAAATTTTCGCCATATTTCCGTTTTTTTCATAAATAAACACAAGACTTATCAAAGAAATTTTTACCACTGACATGAAGTACAATATGTCACGAAAAAACATTCTTAGAATCAGCGGGATCCATTAAAGCGTTCCAGAGTTATAACCTCAAAGGGACAGTGGTCAGAATTGTAAAAATTGGCCTGGTCATTAAGCTGCAAACTGGCTCTGTCGCTAAGGGGTTAACAAGTGAAATGCATGCTCAATTGGGTTGAGATCAGGTGACTGACTTGGCCATTCAAGAATATTCCACTTCTTTGCTTTAAGAAACTCCTGGGTTGCTTTGGCTTTATGTTTTGGGTCATTGTCCATCTGTAGTATGAAACAACGACCAATCAGTTTGGCTGCATCTGAGCACACAGTATGGCTCTGAATACCTCAGAATTCATTCGGCTGCTTCTGTCCTGTGTCACATCATCAATAAACACTAGTGACCCAGTGCCACTGGCAGCCATGCATGCCCAAGCCATCACACTGCCTCCGCCAGATAACATAGTAACATAGTTATTAACCCCTTTCTGCCATCCGACGTACTATCCCGTCCATGGGACCTGGGCCCCTATGCCCATGGACGGGATAGTATGTCGGCGCGATCAGCGGCGCCCACGTGGTGAGCGCCGCTGATCGCGGCCGGGTGTCAGCTGATTATCACAGCTGACACCCGGCACAATGTGTCAGGGGCGGTCACGGACCGCCCCCGACACGTTAACCCCTTGCACACCGCGATCAAACATGATTGCGGTGTACCGGGGGTTAAAGGGAAGCATCGGCAAGGAGGGGGCTCCCTCCGTGCTTCCCTGAGCCCCCCACAGCAGCGCAATGTGCAGCGCTGCTGCGGGGGGCTCCTTTCCTCCAGGCCCCCGAATCCAAGATGGCGACGGGGGGATTCGGGGGCCTGAGGAAGCTGGCTTCCTCAGTGCCTGCAAAGCGCACGCATGAGGAAGCCTTCTGCAGTGCCTGTGTCAGATCGCTGATCTGTCACAGTGATCTGTGATGTGACAGATAAGCGATCTGTCACAGGACAGTGATGTCCCACCTGGGACTATTTAATAAAGTAAAAAAAAAAATATAAAAAAAGTGTTAAAATAATAAAAAAAAAAAAAAAAAAAAAAAATTCGCCAAATAAATTAGAAAAAAAAAAAATATTCCCCCAATAAATCCATTTTTTGGAAATAATAAAAAAAAAAAAAAAAACAATAAAAGTACACATTAGGTATCGCCGAGTCCGTAATGACCCGCCCTATAAAACTGTCCCATTAGTTAACCCCTTTAGCGAACCCCTTAAAAAATAAAAATAAAAAACGAAGCAAAAAATAATGATTTATTATCATACCGCCAAACAAAAAGTGTAATAACGCGCGATCAAAAAGACGCATATAAATATCCATGGTACCGCTGAAAACGTCATCTTGTCCCGCAAAAAACGAGCCGCCACACAGCATCATCAGCGAAAAAATAAAAAAGTTATAGCTCGCAGAATAAAGCGATGCAAAAATAATTATTTTTTATATAAAATAGTTTTCATTGCATAAAACCGACAAAAACATAAAAAAACGACTAAATGAGGTATCGCTGTAACCGTACTGACCCGAAGAATAAAACCGCTTTATCAATTTTACCGCACGCGGAACGGTGTAAACGCACCCCCCCAAAAGAAATTCATGAAACGCTGGTTTTTGTTCATTCTGCGTCCCAAAAATAGGAATAAAAAGCGATCAAAAAATGTCACGTGCCCGAAAATGGTACCAATAAAAACATCAACTCGTCCCGCAAAAAATAAGACCTCACATGACTCGGTGGGTCAAAATACGGAAAAATTATAGCTCTCAATATGTGGTGATGCAAAAACTATTTTTACAATAAAAAGCGTCTTTTAGCGTGCGATAGCCGCCAAACATAAAAACCGCCATAAATAGTAAATCAAACCCCCCGATATCACCCCCTTAGTTAGGGAAAAATAATAAAATTAAAAAAAAAAAGTATTTATCTCCATTTTCCCATTAGGGCTAGGGTTAGGGCTAGGGCTCAGATTAGGGTTAGGGGTGTGTTGGGGTTAGGGTTGGAGTTATAATTGGGGGGTTTCCACTGTTTGGGCACATCAGGGGCTCTCCAAATGCAACATGGCGTCTGATCTCAATTCCAGCCAATTCTGAGTTGAAAAAGTCAAATGGTGCTCCTTCCCTTCCAAGCTCTGCCATGCGCCCAAACAGTGTTTTACCCCCACATGTAGGGCATCAGCCTACTCAGGACAAATTGCAAAACAATTTTTGGGGTCCAATTTCTCCTGTTACCCTTAGGAAAATAAAAAATTGGGGGCAAAAATATCATTTTTGTGGAAAAAAATGATTTTTTTATTTTCACGTCCGAGTGTTATAAACTTCTGTGACGCACTTGGGGGTTCAAAGTGCTCACCACACATCTAGATAAGTTCCGTGGGGGGTCTAGTGTCCAAAATGGGGTCACTTGTGGGGAGTTTCAATAGTTTAGGTACATCAGGGGCTCTCCAAACGCACATGACACCCGCAGACCATTCCATCAAAGTCTGCATTCCAAAACGTCACTGCTTCCCTTCCGAGGCCCGACGTGTGTCCATACAGTAGTTTTCTCCCACATATGGGGTGTCAGCGTACTCAGGCCAAATTGGACAACAACTTTTGGGGGTCCAATTTATCCTGTTACCCTTGGGAAAATAAAAAATTGGGGACTAATTGATCATGTTTCTGGAAAAAATACGATTTTTTTATTTTCATGCCCTGGCATTATAAACTTCTGTGAAGCCCTTGGGGGTTCAAAGTGCTCACCTCACATCTAGATAAGTTCCTTAGTGGGTCTAGTTTTCAAAATGGGGTCATTTGTGGGGGGTTTCCACTGTTTAGGTACATTAGGGGCTCTCCAAAGGCAACATGACACCCGCAGACCATTCCATCAAAGTCTGCATTCCAAAACGTCACTACTTCCCTTCCGAGCCCCGACGTGTGCCCATACAGTAGTTTTCTCCCACATATGGGGTATCAGCATACTCAGGACAAATTGGACAACAACTTTTGGGGTCCAATATCTCCTGGTACCCTTGGGAAAATAAAAAAATGGTGACTAAAAGATCATGTTTGCGGAAAAAATACGAATGATTTTTTTTATTTTCACGTCCGAGTGTTATAAACTTCTGTGAAGCACTGGGGGGGTCAAAGTGCTCACCACACATCTAGATAAGTTCCTTAGGGGGTCTAGTTTCCAAAATGGTGTCATTTGTGGGGGGTTTCCACTGTTTTGGTACATCAGGAGTTTTCCAAACGCGACATGGTGTCCGATCTCAATTCCAGCCAAAAACGTCAAATGGCGCTGCTTCCCTTCCGAGCTCTGCCATGCGCCCAAATAGTGGTTTACCCCCACATGTGGGGTATCAGCGTACTCAGGACAAATTGCACAATAACTTTTAGGGTCCTGTTACCCTTGGAAAAATAAGAATTGAGGGTGAAAAGATCATTTTTGTGGAAAAAATATGATTTTTTAATTGTATGGCTTTATGTTATAAACTTCTGTAAAGCCCTTGTGGGTTCAAAGTTCTCACCACATATCTAGATAAGTTCCTTGGGGGGTCTAGTTTCCAAAATGGGGTCACTTGTAGGGGGTTTCCACTGTTTAGGTACATCAGGGACTCTCCAAATGTGACATGGCGTCCAATCTGAATTCCAGCCAATTTTGCATTGAAAAAGTCAAACGGCGCTCCTTCCATTCTGAGCTCTGCCATGCACCGAAACAGTGGTTCCCCCCACATATCAGGTATCTGCGTACTCAGGACAAATTGCACAATAACTTTTGCAGTCCAATTTCTCCTGTTACCCTTGGTAAAATAAAAAAAATTGAACCTGAAGTATTTTTTTATGAAAAAAAGTTAGATGTTCATTTCTTTTTAAATATTCAAAAAAATTCCTGTGACGCACCTAAAGGGTTAATAAACTTCTTGAATGTGGTTTTGAGCACTTTAAGGGGTGCAGTTTTTAGAATGGTGTCAATTTGGGTATTTTCTATCATATAGACCCCTCAAAGTGGCTTCAAATGTGATGTGGTCCTAAAAATAAAATGGTGTTGTAAAAATGAGAAATCGCTGGTCAACTTTTAACCCTTATAACTTCCTAACAAAAAAAAATTTTGGTTCCAAAATTGTGCTGATCTAAAGTAAACATGTGGGAAATGTTAGTTATCAAGTTTTTTGTGTGCCGTATCTCTGTGATTTAAGGGCATAAAAATTCAAAGTTGGAAAATTGAGAAATTTTCAAAATTTTCGCCAAATTTCCGTTTTTCTCACAAATAAACGCAAGTTATTTGAATGAAATTTTACCACTAACATGAAGTACAATATGTCACGAGAAAACAATGTCAGAATCACCGGGATCCATGGAAGCGTTCCAGAGTTATGACCTCATAAAGGTACAGTGGTCAGAATTGTAAAAATTGGCCCGGTCATGAACGTGCAAACCACCCTTGGGGGTGAAGGGGTTAAGGTTGAAGGGAGACTTTAAGTCCATCTAGTTCAACCCATATCCTATCCTAACTTGCCCTAACATGCTGATCCAGAGGAAGGCAAAAAAAACCCATGTGGCAAACAGTAAGCTTCACATTGGGGAAAAAAATTGCTTCCCGACTCCACATACGGCAATCAGACTAGCTCCCTGGATCAACGCAATATTAAGGAAACTAGTGTATATACCCTGTAATATTATACTTTTCAAGAAAGGCATCCAGTCCCTTCTTAAATTTTAGTAGGGAATCACTCATTACAACATCATATGGCAGAGAGTTCCATAGTCTCACTGCTCTTACAGTAAAGAATCCGCGTCTGTGAGTATGCTTAAACCTTCTTTCCTCCAGACGTAGAGGATGCCCCCTTGTCCCCGTCACAGGTCTAAGAGTAAAAATATCATTAGAAAGTTCTTGGTATTGTCCCCGCATATATTTATACATTGCAATAAGATCACCCCTAAGCCTTCGATTCTCCAAACTAAATAACCCCAAGTGTAATAACCTGTCTTGGTATTGCAGACCCCCTAGTTCTCTAATAACCTTGGTCGCTCTTCTCTGCACCTGCTCCAGTTCAGCTCATGATGTGGTGTGCTTTGGATCATGAGCTGTACCATGCCTTTCCCATACTTTTCTCTTCCCATCATTCTGGTTGAGGTTGATCTTGGCTTCATCTGTCCAAAGAATGTTCTTCCAGAACTGTGCTGGCTTTTTTAGATGTCTTTTAGCAAAGTCCAGTCTAGCCATTTTATTCTTGATGCTTATGAGTGGCTTGCACCATGCAGTGAACCCTCTGTATTTACTTTCATGCAGTCTTCTCTTTATGGTAGATTTGGATATTGATATGCCTACCTCCTGGAGAGTGTTGTTCATTTGGTTGGATGTTGTGAAGGGGTTTCTCTTAAACATGGAGAGATCATCCACCACTGTTGTCTTCTGTGGGCGCCCAGGTCATTTTGCAATGATGAGTTCACTAGTGCTTTCTTTCTTTCTCAGGATGTACAAAACTGTAGATTTTGCCACTCCTAATGTTGTAGCAATTTCTCAGATGGGTATTTTCTGTTTTTGCAGCTTAAGGATGCTTGTTTCATCTGCATGGAGAGCTCCTTTGACCGAATGTTTCCTTCACAGCAAAACCTTTCAAATGCAAGCACCACACCTCAAATCAACTCCAGGCCTTTTATCTGCTTAATTGAGAATGACATAACGAAGGGATTGCCCACACCTGTCCATGAAATAGCCTTGGAGTCAATTGTCCAATTGCTTTTGATCCCTTTAAAAACAGGGTGGCACATGTTCAGGAGCAGAAACTCCTAAACCCTTCATCCAATTTTAATGTGGATACCCTCAAATGAAAGCTGAAAGTCTGAACTTCAACTGCATCTGAATTGGTTTGTTTAAAATTCATTGTGGTAATGTCTAGAACCAAAATTAGAAAAATGTTGTCTGTCCAAATATATATGGACCTAACTGTACCTCCTGAGTGCTCTCACCAGGCCCAACGTATGAATTGCCTTTTCCACACGGTGTACCGGTGCTGGACAAAAAGAGGGCGAGACAAAATCCTCAATGTGGAACGAGGAAATGACTTTTGGCAAAAAAAAAGGAGGAGCTGGTCTGAGCACCACCTTATCTTTGTGGAAAGTCAGAAACGGGGCTCGACAAGATAGAGCTGCCAGCTCAGAGACCCGCCTAATTGATGTTATAGCTACGAGGAACACTACCTTCCAGGAAAGGTATGACAAAGAGACATCCTGTAGCGGTTCAAATGGAGCTTCCTGCAGAACGCTTAGGACCAGGTTAAGGTCCCAGGCATCCATAAGCACCTCATAGGGAGGTACCAACCGGGAGACCTCCTGGATGAAAGTCTTCACCTGCAAATTGGTAGCAATCCTGTGCTGAGAAAGGACGGATAAAGCCGATATCTGTCTCCTGAGAGAACTGGGGGCCAAGCCTGAGTCTAAGCCAAACTGGAGAAAGGCTAAGATGTTAGGGATAGAGAATCTCAGTGGAGAACAACCGTGGCTTCGACACCATGAAAAGAAAACCTTCCAGGTATGGTGGTAAATTCGTGCCGAGGTAAGCTTCCAGGCGCTAACCATCGTAGCAACCACTTTGCGCCCAAACCCCGCCTGATTCAGAATTCAAGATTCATCAGCCAAGCCGTCAAACACAGGGCCCCTAAGTTCGGGTGGCAGATCAGCCCCTGCGAAAGTAGATCTGGGCGCACTGGCAGCCGCCATGGCACATCGGCGAGCAGTTGCACTAGATATGCGTACCAAGCCGGACGGGGCGAGTCTGGGGCCAGCAGAATCACTGGAACCCCTCCTGCCTTGATCTTATTGATGACCCTCGGGAGTAGTGGCAGCGGGGGGAAAATAGGTATGGTAGGCAAAACTGGTTCCATGGCAGAACCAGCGCATCCACGGCGATTGCCTGAGGGTCCTGGGCCGAGCGACAAAAAGAAACACCTTGGCGTTCACCCTGGAGGCCATCAGATCCACATCCGGTGTTCCCCACCGTTGGCAAATCTGCTGAAAGACCTCGGGGTGTAGTGATCATTTACCGGATGCAAGCCCCTGCCGGCTGAAGAAGTCTGCCGCCCAGTTCTCTACACCCGGGATGTGGACCGCCGATATCACCGTGTGGTTCCTCTCGGCCCAGTGACGCACGTGCCCTACCTCATGCATGGTTGCCCTGCTGCGGGTGTCCCCTTGGCGATTTATGTAAGCCACCGCCGTGGCGTTGTCAGACTGAATACAGACTGGGCGGCCTGGTAGAAGGTGATGAAAACGTTGCAGAGTCAGCCGGATCGCCCGTATCCCCAACAAGTTGATCGGGAGGCGTGCCTCCTGCGGCGACCACCGTCCCTGTGTCGTGTGGTGATGAAAAACTGCTCCCCAGCCGAGGAGGCTGGCATCGGTTGTGACCACCAGCCACTGGTCTGGGGGAAAGGGTTTTCCCTGGAGAAGGGAGTAACTGATTGTCCACCACTTGAGTGACTGTCTGACCTGAGAGGACAACCGGCATCGGTGATCGAGCGTTAACGGGTTCTTGTCCCAGGATGACAAGAGGGCGTGCTGCAGGGGGCGAAGATGGAACTGGGCGAACGGGATCGCTTCCATTGCCCGAAGGGCAGCACTGCCAACTGGAAAAGTAGACCGCTGATGGCGAAGCGTAGAAATCTTTGATGCGGAGGGAAAATGGGGATATGTAGATAGGCGTCCTGAATATTGAGAGGCCAAGTATTCTCCTTGCCCCATTGCCGATATGACTGAACGGAGAGACTCCATCCGGAAATGTCTGATCCTGATAAATTTGTTCAGGAGCTTTAGGTCGAAAACGGGTCTGACAGTCCCATCCTTTTTGAGGACTGCAAACAGGTTGGAATAGAAGCCCTGAGTCTTGTCGTTTTCCGGTGCGGGAATAATAACTCCGTTGCGCCGGAGTAAATCGATGGATCCAAGTAGAGTCCTTGCCCGGGTATGCACCTTGGGAAGACGGCAAAGAAAAAAATCATCATGGAGGTACCTGACATTCTATCTTGTACCCTGAGGACACCAGCTCTCTCACCCATGTGTCGTGTGCGACGTTGAGCCACAGATTGGTGAAACCAGAGTAGGCGGCCGCCTACCTAGCTGGTGTCGCCTGGCAAATGCCTCGAGTCATTTGGCTTAAGATCTTTGGGACCTGGATCCCCTCGACCTGGGCTTGTTAGTATGCATCCTACCCAATGGGTTGGCTCTATATGAGACCTGTCGATCCCTATCCTGGTTGGGGAGACCTGATGCGGCGGAATTGGCTGCTGTGGTCCACCAGGGGTTGCGAAAGGCCCGAAAACATGCCTGAAACTGATGACAAAACAACGGTTTGATCTTTGGTTAAGGGAGAAAACCGCTCTTCCCTCCTGTGGAGTCGGAGATGAGCTGATCTAACTTCTCTCCGAATAGGCGGCGGCATTGGTATGGTAGCGATGTCAAGGACTTTTTTGAAGCTGAATCGGCCCGTCATGTTTTCAACCATAGAGCTCTCCTAATGGACATTGCATTTGCGGCCGCAAGTGCCGCGTAGTTGGCCGCATCTAAAGATGCATTGATCAAGTAGACCCCCACCATAGCTATCTGATCTGCAATCTCTGATACCTCAGCTGGTAGGTCTGTGTCTTGCAAGGCTCTGTTCAACGATCCTGACCAAGAAATCATGGCCTTGGCTACCCACATTGCCACGAACGAAGGAGAGAGTGCTGATCCTGATGCTTCAAACACTGAGCAAGCCAAGTTCTCTATGAGAAGATCAGTGGGATCCTTAATAGAAGAACCACTAGGTACGAATAGTAGGGTTCTCGTAGCCAAGCGTGACACAGGTGGATCCACCGTTAGGGATTCCGTCCATTTTTTACGGAGATCCGGGGCAAAAGGATACCTTGCCTCGAATGCCTTCTGGCCCGAGAAACGCCTGTCCGGCCGTTCTCTGTGTCGATGCACTATGTCCTCAAACTCAGGGTGAGTGCAAAATACTCTATGGGGGCGCTTGACTCACTTCAATGACACCTTATGGCCCAAAGCCAGGGTGGACTAATCCTCAATCCCCAGAGTCTGGTTGACTGCTTCTATGAGACTGTCAACCGTTTCCTGACAATCCGGCGTATCTAGGTCAAGGGGTTCGTCCGAGTCGTAGTCCGAGCCTTGCTCGCTATCGACTGCTGGTGACGGAGAGCGAGAAGCAGAGCTCACAGATGCCGAGGCACCGGATGGACTAGGAGACGCCGTGTCATTTCCCCCGCGTCTGCCTGGAGTGAGAGTGGCCCCTGCAGGCTGGAGGCTCCTGTGAGGTACAGGACACCTCTAAGACAGGCGAGCCACTGTCCCTGCCCCTTTCTGGGGCCCGAAGGGACTCAATTGCTCTCGTGACGCCATAGATTGCGACAGTGATAACGCCCATTGCGGGGGACTTGGTACACTGGGCTCGGTCGCAGGGGAGAACTCCTGGGCGTGTTCGGACTCGCAGGCTTCACATACTTGCTTGGTCTGCACCTGCGGAAAAGCGGACCTACAGGAGATGCATGCAGCGTATAGAAACGTGTGTCTTAGCTTTTCCGGACATGCTGTACCTGTCAGGCATCAGTGCTGAAAAAAACGCTGGGGGAGGGCGCTCTCCGTTTTTCCTACCGTGGCCTCTCGGGGGGGGCTAGGGGGCAGCACTTACCCCAGTCCTGTGCCCCGTGTCCTGGAAGTGCAGAGCGTCGCTCCGATCGAACAGGTGCGCCACAGATGTGGGCAGGCCCCCGGAAGAAAAAAGGATTCCTGGGAGCAGTACTTCAGTCTGCGGCCTAACTTCGGCACGAAGCTAGGGCCTAAATTTCCTCAGCGTCCACCAAGGCCACCCTCTTCTGTGCTTCGGCTCCAGCTCAGGTAGAGGGGAGGGGGGGCCTTATGAAAAAAAGGACGGTGCAGGCTCCATCTAACCCCTTCAAGGGTGAGGAAAGGGATCATCCGCCGCCTTGCCGCACTGCAGTCTTAGCATTGGTGGAGCAGTGGGGGCCGCACGGACTACACTTGTGCCTCTGTACAGCCTAGGGTTTCAATACCTTAGGGTGGTCAGGGCTAAGTCAGCATCATGTCCCACGGTGTGCGAGAGGATACGTGGAGGCGACACTCGCACATGCTCGCCCGTTGTTGGTTTGGGAAGATCGGACCCTTTCAATAGGGTCCGTCGCCCCTGTCTCATCTTCATAGGGAAAAAGAAAAAAAGAAAAAAAAAAATCAGTCTGGAAAAAGACAGACGTGTGCCTCCAACAGACACTAAGCAAAAAAACTGGTTTCTGCCCGCAATCGGGGCGAGGGTGTTTACGGCGGAGGGGCTAACCTCTTTTTCACTTAGGCCATGTGCACACGACGCAGATTTGCAGCGTTTCCGCAGCGGATTTTACCGCGCAGAAACGTTGCATATCCGCATTGTGATGTACAGTACCTTTAAAATGAATGGAAAAAAAAAAAAACGCTGTGCAGACGCTGCGGATTTTTCCGCGCGGTTTTCCTGCGGTACAAAATCCGCAGCATGTTACTTCTTTTGTGCGGTTTTCTATCTCCCCTGTCACCAAATCCGCAGGGGGAAAACCGCAATGGAAAACCGCACAAAAACCGCATGAAAACAGCGTGAAAAATGGAAGAAATCCGCAGGAAAAATGCAGGTCATTTGACCTGCGGTTTTCTTCCATTCTGCACGGAAAAATCCGCAGGGCTCAAAACTCCGTCTGCACTCAGCCTTAGGGTCAGCCTCCAGGCGGCAGTAGCATACATCCACAGCACCCGTGTCCCCCAATGAGACGAAGGAGAAAAGTATAAGAATTACATTGTCTAATGCAATAAATCTAATATATAAAGCTCAAAGTGTGTGTGTGTGTGTGTGTGTGTGTGTGTGTGTGTGTGTGTGTGTGTCTGGGATAGGCATCCGCACCGTCGCAGCTACAGCCACAAAATTTGGCAGAGTCACACGTCTGGACCCCGAGAGCGTCCTAAGCTATGTTGTGAGGCAAAATTTTAACCCTGCGCGTTCCAATTCACCAAACAATTTTGCCCCTATCTACATAATGGGTATATGGGCACTCGACTATGGGATGGAGGATATGTATGATGGGTATATGGGCATGGGACTATGGGATGGAGAATATGTATGATGGGTATATGGGCATGGGACTATGGGATGGAGAATATGTATGATGGGTATATGGGCATGGGACTATTGGATGGAGGATGGGTATATGGGCACTCAACTATGGGATGGAGGATATGTATGATGGGTATATGGGCACGGGCCTATGGGATCGTGGATGTGTGATGGGTATATGGGCACGGGACTATGGGATGGAGGATTATTATAATTTGTTATAACTAACCACAGTTAGTTACTATGCCCGGGCAGCACACCGGGCTCTTCAGCTAGTGTGTATGTGTGTGTATATATATATATATATATATATATATATATATATATATATATATATATATATATATATATATATGAGTTTGGACACCTCATTCAAAGAGTTTTCTTTATTTTTATGACTATGAAAATTGTAGATTCACTCTGAAGGCATCAAAACTATGAATTAACACATGTGGAATTATATAATTAACAAAAAGTGTGAAACAACTGAAAATGTCTTATATTCTATGTTCTTCAAAGTAGCCACCTTTTGCTTTGATTACTGCTTTGCACACTCTTGGCATTCTCTTGATGAGCTTCAAGAGGTAGTCACCGTAAATGGTTTTTACTTCGCTGTTAGAATTTGTATTATGGCAAGAAAAAAAGCATCTAACAGTCTATTCAGTAGGACTATCAGCTGTGTATCCACCAGACTTCTGCACAACACAACTAAAGGTCGAAACCCCATTTATAAGGCAAGAAATCCCACTTATTAAACCTGACAGGGCACTCCTGTGAAGTTAAAACCATTTCCAGTGACTACCTCTTGAAGCTCATCAAGAGAATACCAAGAGTGTGCAAAGCAGTAATGAAAGTAAAAGGTGGCTACTTTGAAGAACATAGAATATAAGACATATTTTCACTTGTTTCACACTTCACTTTTTCGTTAATTATATAATTCCACATGTGTTAATTCATAGTTTTGATGCCTTCAGAGTGAATCTACAAATTTCATAGTCATGAAAATAAAGAAAACTCTTCGAATGAGGTGTGTCCAAACCTTTGGTCTGTACTCTGTATATGTGTGTGTGTGTGTGTGTATGTATGTGAATATATATATATATGTATGTGTATATATATATATATATATATATATATATATATATATATATATATAATTTTTTTTTTTTTTTTTATTTATTAGCTGAAGAGCCCGGCGCTGCCCGGGCATAGTAACTAACTGTGGTTAGTTATAACAAATTATAATCTCCATCCCATAGTCCCGTGCCCATATACCCATCACACATCCACGATCCCATAGGTCCGTGCCCATATACCCATCATACATATCCTCCATCCCATAGTCGAATGCCCATATACCCATCCTCCATCCAATAGTCCCATGCCCATATACCCATCATACATATTCTCCATCCCATAGTCCCATGCCCATATACCCATCATACATATCCTCCATCCCATAGTCGAGTGCCCATATACCCATCATAAATCCTCCATCCCATAGTCGAGTGCCCATATACCCATCACACATCCTCCATCCCATAGTCCCATGCCCATATACCCGTCATACATAGCCTCCATCCCATAGTCCCGTGCCCATATACTCGTCATACATACCCTCCATCCCATAGTCCCGTTCCCATATACTCGTCATACATATCCTCCATCCCACAGTCCCGTGCCCATATACCCGTCATACATATCCTCCATCCCATAGTCCCGTGCCCATATACCCATCATACACATCCTCCATCCCATAGTCCAGTGCCCATATACCCATCACACATCCTCCATTCCATAGTCAACCATTATGACATCATAATGAGCGGCGGCAGGGCTTGCAACCTATGATGACATCAGCGTCGCCATGGCAACCATTGTGACATCATAATGAGGGGCGGGGCTTGATATGCACACACTGCTTCCCCAGTATGCAAATAGGGGCATTATGACATCATAATGAGGGGCGGGGCTTGACACACACACTTTTTCCCCCAGTATGTAGACAGGGGCAAAATTGTTTGGTGAATTGGAACGTGCGGGGTTAAAATTTTGCCTCACAACATAGCTTAGGACACTCTCGAGGTCCAGACGTGTGACTGTGCCAAATTTTGTGGCTGTAGCTGCGACGGTGCGGGCTCTTCAGAGATATATATATATATATATATATATATATATAGATATATATATATATATATATATATATACACACACACACACATATATACACACAGTCATATGTTAAAGTTTGGGCACCCCTGTTAATGTTAACCTTTTTTCTTTATAACAATTTTGGTTTTTGCAACAGCTATTTCAGTTTCATATATCTAATAACTGATGGACTACGTTATATTTCTGGATTCAAATGAGGTTTATTGTACTAACAGAAAATGTGCAATCTGCATTTAAACAAAATTTGATCCGTGCAAAAGTATGGGCACCCTTATCATTTTCTTGATTTGAACACTCCTAACTACTTTTTACTGACTTCCTGAAGCACTAAATTGGTTTTGTAACCTCATTGAGCTTTGAACTTCATAGCCAGGTGTATCAAATCATGAGAAAAGGTATTTAAGGTGGCCACTTGCAAGTAGTTCTCCTATTTGATTCTCCTATGAAGAGTGGCATCATGGGCTCCTCAAAACAACTCTCAAATGATCTGAAAACAAAGATTATTCAACATAGCTTTTCAGGGGAAGGATACAAAAAGTTGTCTCAGAGATTTAACCTGTCAGTTTCCACTGTGAGGAACATAGTAAGGAAATGGAAGAACACAGGTACAGTTCAACGATTTAGATGAAGGAATTGAGGGTAAACTGATTAAATTTGCTGATGAAACAAAGCTAGGAGGGATAGCTAATACTAGAGAAGAGAGAGAGAGGATTCAAAAAGATAGAAATAAAATGGAGAAGTGGGCAGCAACTAACAGAATGGTTTTTAACAGGGAAAAATGCAAAGTACTACATCTGGGCAATAAAAATGAAAAAAGCATATACAGAATGGGAGGAATAGGGCTAAGCAACAGCACATGTGAAAAAGACTTGGGTATACTAATAGATCACAGACTGAATATGAGTCAACAGTGTGATGCAGCAGCAAAAAAGGCAAATGCAATTCTAGGATGTATTAACAGAAGCATACAGTCTAGATCACGTGAAGTCATTATTTCCCTCTACTCCTCTTTGGTCAGACCTCATCTGGAATATTGTGTCCAGTTTTGGGCACCACATTTTAAAAAAGACATCAACAAACTAGAGCAAGTTCAGAAAAGAGCGACCAGAATGGTGACCGGTCTGCAAACCCTGTCTTATGAGGAAAGGTTGCAGGATTTGGGAATGTTTAGTTTGCAAAAGAGAAGACTGAGAGGAGACATAATAGCTGTCTACAAATATCTAAAGGGCTGTCACATTGTAGAAGGATCAACTTTATTCTCATTTGCACAAGGAAAGACTAGAAGCAATGGGATGAACCTGAATGGGAGGAGACACAGATTAGATATTAGAAAAAACATTTTGACAGTTAGAGTGATCAATGAGTGGAACAGGCTGCCATGAGAAGTGGTGAGTTCTCCTTCAATGGAAGTCTTCAAACAGAGGCTGGACAGACATCTGACTGGGATGATTTAGCGAATCCTGCTTTGAGCAGGGGGTTGGACCAGATGGCCCAGGAGGTCCCTTCCAACTCTACGATTCTATGATTCTTCTAGTTAAGCCCAGAAGTGGCAGGCCAAGAAAAATATCAGAAAGGCAGAGAAGAAGAATGGTGAGAACAGTCAAGGACAATCCACAGACCACCTCCAAAGACCTGCAGCATCATCTTGCTGCAGATGGTGTCACTGTGCATCGGTCAACAATACAGCGAACTTTGCACAAGGAGAAGCTGTATGGGAGAGTGATGCGAAAGAAGCAGTTTCTGCAAGCACGCCACAAACAGTCGCCTGAGGTATGCAAAAGCACATTTGGACAAGCCAGTTACATTTTGGAAGAAGGTCCTGTGGACTGATGAAACAATGATTGAGTTGTTTGGTCATACAAAAAGGCGTTATGCATGGAGGCTAAAAAACACAGCATTCCAAGAAAAACACTTGCTACCCACAGTAAAATTTGGTGGAGGTTCCATCATGCTTTGGGGCTGTGTGGCCAATGCCGGCACCGGGAATCTTGTTAAAGTTGAGGGTCGCATGGATTCAACTCAGTATCAGCAGATTCTTGACAATAATGTGCAAGAATCAGTGACGAAGTTGAAGTTACGCAGGGGATGGATATTTCAGCAAGACAATGATCCAAAACACCGCTCCAAATCTACTCAGGCATTCAAGCAGAGGAACAATTACAATGTTCTGGAATGGCCATCCCAGTCCCCAGACCTGAATATCATTGAACATCTGTGGGATGATTTGAAGCGGGCTGTCCATGCTCGGCGACCATCAAACGTAACTGAACTGGAATTGTTTTGTAAACAGGAATGGCCACAAATACCTTCATCCAGGATCCAGGAACTCATTAATAGCTACAGGAAGCGACTAGAGGCTGTTATTTTTGCAAAAGGAGGATCTACGAAACATTAATGTCACTTTTATGTTGAGGTGCCCATACTTTTGCACCGGTCAAATTTTGTTTAAATGCAGATTGCACATTTTCCGTTAGTACAATAAACCTCATTTGAATCCAGAAATATAACTGAGTCCATCAGTTATTAGATATATGAAACTGAAATAGCTGTTGCAAAAACCAAAATTGTTATAAAGAAAAAAGGTTAACATTAATAGGGGTGCCCAAACTTTAACATATGACTGCCCGGGCATAGTAACTAACTGTGGTTAGTTATAACAAATTATAATTATCCTCTATCCCATAGTCCCGTGCCCATATACCCGTCATACATATCCTCTATCCCATAGTCCCGTGCCCATATACACGTCATATATATCCTCCATCCCATAGTCCCGTGCCCATATACCCATCATACATATTCTCCATCCCATAGTCCCGTGCCCATATACCCGTCATACATATCCTCCATCCCATAGTCCCGTGCCCATATACCCATCATACATATCCGCCATCCCATAGTCCCGTGCCCATATACCAGTCATACATATCCTCCATCCCATAGTCCAGTGCCCATATACCCATCACACATCCTCCATCCCATAGTCAACCATTATGACATCATAATGAGCGGCGGCAGGGCTTGCAACCTATGATGACATCAGCGTCGCCATGGCAACAATTGTGACATAATGAGGGGCGGGGCTTGATATGCACAGTTTCCCCAGTATGCAAATAGGGGCATTATGACATCATAATGAGGGGCGGGGCTTGACGCACACACACTTTTTCCCCCCAGTATGTAGATAGGAGCGAAATTGTTTGGTGAATTGGAACAGGCGGGGTTAAAATTTCGCCTCACAACATAGCTTAGGACGCTCTCGGGGTCCAGACGTGTGATTGTGCCAAATTTTGTGACTGTAGCTGCGACGGTGCAGATGCCTATCCCGGACATACACACATACATACACACTTTGAGCTTTATACATTAGATATACACACACATACAGACAGGCAGACAGAGTGAGGTTTTCTTTTTGCAAGGAAGAACGTCTTCCTTGTAGAAGAAATTAAGTACCAGTACTTACTTGTCATCTCGCCTGAGAAAAACGCCGGCATAGGGTTGGGCAAGCCTTACTTTACGTCTCAGAAGTGCCACCAAGTTAGGATTCTTCACCTTCGTTGGAAAAAAAAAATACAAGAGTCATTGCCAAAATCATAAAGCAGTCTCAGTTTCCTGTACATACAGAATCAATCGTGTGCCAATACAACCCATTTTAAAATTTGCAGCTCTCGCCCTGCAATTCTGACCCCTCTGCGCTCTCATTACCTACCTTTTGCCACTGGATCGATTCTCTAGCAGTTCTAATGCTGTCTGTAGAACACACTCTAATCAACTAATGACCCAACAAAATAAAACATGAGAGTCAGGGTATGCCACAGCTCAGCTAACCTATGCTGAAGAGCCCCTATTACATGAAAAAACATGATATGTAAATGAAACACCCCCACAATATTTCTACATTCTCAGTGCCCCGACAACAGCTTAGCTATTAGGGTATGTGCACACGTAAGCGTTTTTTTCGCGTTTTTTTAATCGTTTTTACCGGCAAAAACGCTTTAAAAACGCTTAAAAGAAGCATCCCATTCATTTTAATGAATTCTGCACTTTTTGTGCATATTGATGCGCTTTTTTCCATGAAAAAAACGCATCGCGGTAAAAAACGCAGCATGCTCATTAACCCCTTCACTCACAAGGGTGGTTTGCACGTTAATTCCCAGGCCAATTTTTACAATTCTGACCACTGTCCCTTTATGAGGTAATAACTCTGGAACACTTCAACGGATCTAAGAGATTCTGACATTGTTTTCTCGTGACATATTGTACTTCACTTTAGTGATAACATTTCTTTGCTATAACTTGCGTTTATTTATGAAAAAAATGGAAATTTGGCGAAAATGTAGAAAATTTTGCGATTTTCATACTTTAAATTTTTATGCCCTTAAACCAGAGAGTTACGTGACACAAAATAGATAATTAATAACATTTCCCACATGTCTACTTTACATCAGCACAATTTTGGAAACAAAATTTTTTTTTGGTAGGAAGTTATAAGGGTTAAAAGTTGACCAGCAATTTCTCATTTTTACAACAAAATTTACAAAACCATTTTTTTAGGGACCACCTCACATTTGAAGTCACTTTGAGGGGTCTATATGGCAGAAAATACCCAAAAGTGACACCATTCTAAAAACTGCACCCCTCAAGCTACTCAAAACTACATTCAAGAAGATTATTAACCATTCAGGCGCTTCACAGGAGCAGAAGCAACATGGAAGGAAAAAATTTACATTTAACTTTTTAGTCACAAAAATGATCTGTTAGCAACAATTTTTTTAATTTTCCCCAAGGGTAACAGGAGAAATTGGACCACAAAAATTGTGGCCCAATTTGTCCTGAGTATGCTGATACCCTATATGCGGGGGGGGGGGGGGGAACCACTGTTTGGGCGCACGGCAGGGCTCCAAAGGGAAGCAGCGCCGTTTGACTTTTTCAACCTAAAATTGGCTGGAATTGAGATTGGACGCCATGTTGCGTTTGATCCCCCAATGTGCCCAAACAGTGGAAACCCCCCACAAGTGACCCCATTTTGGAAACCAGACCCCCTAAGGAACTTATCTAGATGTGTGGTGAGCACCTTGAACCCCCTAGGGCTTCACAGGAGTTTATAACGCCCGGGCGTGAAAATAAAAAATCATTTTTTCCACAAACATGATCGTTTAGTCCCCAATTTTTTATTCTCCCAAAGGTAGCAGGACAGGAAAAATTGGACCCCAAAAGTTGTTGTCCAATTTGTCCTGAGTACGCAGATACCCTATATGTGGGGGGGACCACTGTTTGGGCGCACGGCAGGGCTCGGAAGGGAAGCAGCGCCATTTGACTTCTTCAACCTAAAATTGGCTGGAATTGAGATTGGACGCCATGTTGCGTTTGATGAGCCCCCAATGTGCCCAAACAGTGGAAACCCCCCACAAGTGACCCCATTTTGGAAACCAGACCCCCTAAGGAACTTATCTAGATATGTGGTGAGAACTTTAAACTTTAGTGAAACACCTGGGGGTTCATACTGCCCAGGCGCGAAAATAAAAAATCCTATTTTGTGCCCACAAAAATGATCGTTTAGTCCCCGATTTTTAATTTTCCCAAGCATAACATGAGAAATTGGACCCCAAAAGTTGTTGTCCGATTTGTCCTGAGTTTGCTGGTAACCCATATGTGGGAGAAAACTATTGTTTGGGCACACGTTGGGGCTCAGAAGGGAAGTGACACTTTGGAATGCAGACTTTGATGGAATGGTCTGTGGGCGTCATGTTCCGTTTACAGAGCCCCTGATGTGGCTTAACAGTAGAAACCCCCACAAGAGACCCCATTTTGGAAACTAGACCCCCTAAGGAACTTATCTAGATATAAGGTGAGAACTTTGAACCCCCCAGTGTTTCACTAAAGTTTATACTGCCCAGGCGTGAAAATAAAAAATTCTATTTTGTGCCCACAAAAATGATGGTTTAGTCCCCAATTTTTAATTTTCCCAAGCGTAACAGGAGAAATTGGACCCCAAAAGTTGTTGTCCAATTTGCCCTGAGTACGCTGGTACCCCATATGTGGGAAAAAACTGTTTAGGCCTGTTTCACACTTCCGTTTTTGACAATCAGTCAAGATCCGCCGAATTGGAAAAAAAAACGGATCCGCCATTTTTCTTTGCGGATCCGTTTTTTTCCCCATTGACTTTCATTATCGGCGGATTTTGACTGATGTTCGTCCGTTGCGTCCGTATTTTTGCGGATCCGCCAAAATTTTAGCGTTCGCAAAGATTTCCGAACGGACCATGCAACTTTTTTTGGCCTGCGGATCCACCAGGCACTGATTTAACCCTCAATTCTCTCTGGGTGCCGGATGAAAAAAATCTCTCTCTCTCGTAACTGCTCGCCTGCTCCCGCATCGGCCGGATCTCGGCTGCTCCCGCCTCCATCTTCGGCCGGATCGCCTGCTCACACCTGCATCATCGGCCTGGATCGGCTGCTCCCGCCTGCATCATCCGCCGATCGCCTGCTCTCGCCTGATCTGCTCCCGCGACATCTGCTGCCGCTGCGATTCGCCCGATCTGCTCCCGCGCCCATTTCGTCATGCTGCTCCAGGATTGACGCGGTATGTCTCTTTAAAATTTAACCACCAGCGGATCCGTACATCCGCCGATCCGCTCACACACGTTCCTGTCAGTTCGCCTGCGGATCCGTTATCCGCTATTTTGGCGGATCTGGACTGACAGGAAAAACTGAAGTGTGAAACAGGCCTTAGGCACACGTCGGGGATCGGAAGGGAGTGACGTTTTGGAATGCAGACTTAGATGGAATGGTCTGCGGGTGTCATTTTCCAATTGCAGAGCCCCTGATATGCCTAAACAGTAAAAAAAAAAACAAACCCACAAGTGACATTGTTTTGGAAACTAGACCCCCAAGGAACTTATCTAGATGTGCCGCAACTAATCTAATGTTTCCGTTAAAGTAATTTAGTAGTGCATTGAGGTGTGGTACAATTTGAAGCCATCCTTCATACACAGGCCAGGTTTTTTGGGGCAGGTGTCGCATTGATAAATGGTGTCCTTGCGTATAACGTTTTTGTAACACACTCGGCACCTTTTTTGCGATTTACCTCTTTTTCCGGTTTGCGAGACCCAGGGCTGTGGAGTCGGTAAGCCAAACCTGTGACTCCGACTCCTCAATTTCCCTTACACCGACTCCGACTCCAACTCCGACTCCGACTCCCACACATATTGCTTATATTTAAGTGAATAATTTATTGTAGTACAATGTGAACCTCAGACATTTAATCATTTTTATGATCCAATAATCAAGATATTTAGATAGAACAGAATATATATTGGTGTACTACCCGGTTTTCATTCTTTTTGGTACAGATACGATATGGATAGACAGATATGGATATATAGATAGAGAAGATTTCTAATCTGCTTTTGCTATTGAAAACATTATGAGCTCAAAAACCTTTCAGGTGATGCGGTTTTTTAAATAGATGATCAGCTTTTGCAGCTGAAAAACGTATCCTCAAAAAACACAGGAAAAACGCTGTGTGTGAATGTAGCCTTAGATCAGGAATATAACAGCCATTTATAGGACATTTCATAACTTTCCCAAACTCCTATGAAAAAATATTCAGCACATTCTACATTGAATTACTGTACCCAATTTATTATATATTTTAGGAGTCGGAGTCGGTCCATTTTATACCGACTCCACCAAAATGAGCACCGACTCCGACTCCACGACTCCGACTCTGACTCCACAGCCCTGGCGGGACCTCCTCCGGGAAATGCTGACCTGGTACAATACGAGCACCTTCAGTTCCGGAAGTTCTGGGGCCCGCTCCTTCCAGAGTGTCAAACACCAGGGCCTTAACCACTACCTCCTGGAACTCAAGGTACAACGTATCGCTGGGGCATGCACATTGTGACAGCAGGAATGCGTTGAGCATTGCCTATTGGACGTTGTGCACGGCCAGCTTTTTGTACCACACATTGGCTTTTCTCAAAGCATTGTACGGTTGGAGGAGTTGATCGGAGCGCTCAACGCCCCCATGTTTTTATTGTACCCCAGCACACATTCAGGTTTCCTGACCTGTGCAGAGGTACCCCGTACAGTGCTGAGGGCGCTGCCATCACCGTGTATGGTGGTCAAGAGAAGGACATCCCTCTTGTCCTTGTACTTGACCACCAGCAGGTGGTCGCTACATTGGGCCCTGCTCTCACCTTTTCGGAGCATCTGCCCAAGTAGCGTCTTCGGGAGGCCGCTCTGATTTTTGCGGACAGTACCTCAAGCTGCGGTACCTCGCGCAGAGAGAGATTTGTAGAGTGGGACACTGGTATAAAAGTTATCAGTGTAGAGGTGATAACCTTTATCCAGCAGTGGGTGCACCAAATCCCACACAATTTTCCCCACTCACTCCAAGGTCAGGAGGACACTCAGGGGGTTCAATCCTGGTGTCCTTTCCTTCGTACACTCTAAACCTGTGGGTGTACCCTGAGGTATTCTCACACAAGTTATAGTTTGATTCCGTACCTGGCCCTCTTACTGGGCAGGTATTGACGGAATCTGAGCCTGCCCTTAAAATGGACCAAGGACTCATCCACGCAGATGTTCCTTTGGGGCACGTACACTTCAGCAAAATTTTTGTTGAAGTGTTCGATGACAGGCCGAACTTTGAACAGACGGTCAAAGTTGGGGTCATCTTGTGCGGGACACTGTGCATTATCGTTATAATGCAGAAACTTGTGGATGGCCTGAAAACGCGTCCGGACCATGACCATTCGGAACACTGGAGTGTTGTATAAAATATCAACACTCCAATATTGCCGAATTTCAGGCTTCTTCAGGATACCCATATGGAGCACCAGGCCCCAAAACTTCGTCATTTCAACTGCGTCCACAGGATACCAGTTAGTATAGGATGAACACGGGTTTTGCTCCAAAAAATGCCGAGCGTACAAATTAGTTTGCTCCACCATGAGGTTAACAAAGTCCTCAGTAAAAAGACTTTGAAAAAGTCAATTTCTGTGAGGCCGGTGGTGTCAAACTTGATTCTTGATTCTGCCACAAAATCTGGAATCAGTAGCTGGTAATTTTCGGGGGGCGAGGTCCACACAGGGTCTGCTGAATCAGCTGCGGGCATGGTGGGCGCTGCCTCATCTTCTGTCCTGGAGCGTCTGCGTGGCGGTTCCGCAGGACCCGAGGACGAAGATGAGGAGGGGGAAGAGGAAGAGGATGAAGAAACCAAAAAATAAAGAAAAGTCGGATCGTCATCCTCGATATCAGTGTCGGAGGCAAGGTAAGAATATGCCCCCTCTATTGAATAGCGCTGTTGGGAGGAACGTGATGGGCAGGGCATTTTTTTGTGAAAATATGGTGCTTGGGTGTACTTTATTTATAACTGTATATGTGGTGGGGGGGGGCTAGTGATTGGTGCACACTAAAAGCTAAAAGGAAATGGGGAGCAAAATACCTGTGAAAAAAGTCTAAAACAGCAGGTCCTAGATATGATAAGTGAACGGCACTTATCAAAATTTAGTGGCTGCTGGATGTATGCACAGGGGTGGCGCAAAGGGGGGGGTGAAAAAGAAAAATGGAAAACAGCCGGCACGAACTTTGATAAGTGAATTGTGTCACTTATCAAAATTCGGCGGCTGCTAAATGTGCAACGGCGCAAAGGGGGGTAAAAAGAGGGGGCTGGGGGGATTGAGGTGGATGAATGGAGATCGGGCAGGGATCAACAGTTAGGGTTGTAGTTAGGTGGCACAAAGGGGGGTGAAAAAAATGAAAAACGGCAGGCACAAGCTTGGATAAGTGATGTGTGTCACTTATCAAAGTTTTTCGGCTGCGGGATGTGGGTACGGAGGTGGCGAAAAGGGGGCTAAGGAAAAGAAAGCGAGCACGAGGATTAATCGGTGAACTGCGTCACCGATCAACACTCGGCGGCTGCGCACGGAGGTGGAGCAAAAGTGGGGTGGAGGGGGGTAAAAATAGGGGGAAGGGGGATGGGGGGATTGGGGTGGATGAAGAGAGATTGGGCAGGGATCAACAGTGAGGGTTGTAGTTAGGTGGCACAAAGGGGGGTGAAAAAAAATGAAAAACGGCAGGCACAAGCTTGGATAAGTGATGTGTGTCACTTATCCAAGTTTTCCGGCTGCGGGATGTGTGTACGGAGGTGGCGCAAAGGGGGCTAAGGAAAAAAAAGTGAGCACGAGGACTGATCGGTGAACTGCATCACCGATCAACGCTTGGCGGCTGTGCACGGAGGCGGCGCAAAAGGGGGGGGTGGAGGGGGGAAGAAGATAGATTGGGGGGTGAAGATAGATTCGGCAGGGGATCAGGAATCAATTAACACTTACAGGTGTAGTGTTCATTCTTCTGCAGGGATTGTGATGCTACAAGCTGTGGCACCACAATACCCAGCACAGGAGCTCTTGCTGCATCCAACCTCTCTGCAGGAATCCTCAGCTAGAGGGAGGACCCCTGCAGACAGGTCAGAGGCAGGTCAGGGGCAGGTCACAGAACGGTCACATCGCTGCTGTGACCTGTCATTGGTGGGATCGAATGATTACATCGATCCCACCAATCCCTGATCTGCCTGATGACCATGGTAACTGCCTAGGATTGGAGCTCACAGCTCCGATCCCTAGGCAAGTCATGGCCAGGTCATCAGCAGGGCACAGAGCGGTCACAGCGTGACCGCAGCTGTGCCCTGTGGCTGGCGCGATCGCCGATCTAATCGATCACGCCAACCACTTCCTGCAGGCCATGCCGGGCCTGTCCTAGGCTCTGGCCTAGGATCGGTGCTATTACAGCACCGATCCGGGCCGGTACCGGCAGGGCACAGCGGAGATATTGCGCCGCTGTGCGCTGTGATTGGCGCGATCGATTAGATCGGCGATCGTGCCAATCTGGGGGCTTTTCTCCGGTGCCTGCCGTTGCCAGGCACCGGTCCTAGGATCGAGTACATCGGTACTCGATCCTAACCTAGGTTCCTGTTGCTTCAGCTAATCTGATTGGCTGAAACAAAGAAGCGCTGTGATTGGCTGTTCTGAATTGAACAGCCAATCACAGCTCACAGAGGGGCGGACCAGGGCGGAGACTGCCCGGGATGCCGAGGCCATCTATCCTGAGGTAAGATGGCGTCAGCATTTTAATGCGATCACCGCGACTTAAGTCGCGATGTCGCATTAAAGGGCATGGCGTAATATTGCGTCCATGGGACTTAGGGCCCAGGTCACATGGATGGAATATTACGTCCAATGTAGGAAAGGGGTTAATTTTGCGGAAAAATCCGCACTTCTAACTATTTTCTTTGAGACTGGGGACGCTATGGAAAAAATTGCGGCAAAAACGTGCGGAAAAAACTCACGTTTTCTGGGAAGGAGTCCTTTTTTTGTCAGGCATTTTCTGCATACGTGGGTACATAGCCTTATGTGCTCAGCTCTGTAGATCCCCATGAACCACCAATGAAATGTGGAGTGTATCAACAGTAATGTATATCCGTCAAATAGTGGCCCAGTCACTACATTCAAATGAATAAAAATTACACATGTTGAGATCTGAGACTTTATCCGTCAATACAGCTGTGTAGAGGGGCCTTTATGTCCAAAGCTATTTTATTTTTATTTATTTTTTTTGGGGGGGGTTGTTGCGTGACTTAAAAATGGAAATCTGGCATCTTATTTTGTTTTCAGCATTCAGCATATGGTTTAACCCGTTCACCCTGAAGACTTTTTTCACATTCCTGACCAGGCCAGTTTTTTCAATTCTCACCGTCGCTTTTTGAGGTAACTCCTGAACGCTTCAACAGGTCCCACCGATTCTGAGACTGTTAATTCATGACTTATTGTATTTCATGATAGTGGTAAAATTAATTTGATATGACTTGCGTTTATTTGTCAAAAATAAACTGGAAATTTGGTGAAAATTTTGCAATTTTCAAACTTTTAATCCCCTCCCGAATGCGTTCCCACAAACTGCAGTATACATACAGTACCGCGATAGGGTTCAAGTGTCGGCACTATGTGAGAGCTGACATCCTGCAGCAACACTCATAATTGGTGCTAGCATCGATAACGGGCATTTAACCTCATAACGTCCAATAACTGATATAGCCAACTTTGGACGCCTCCCCGTTTGGTGCGGGGTCCGCGATGAGCCCGCACCTTTTCCAGCCCATGACAGCTGATCTAAATCACACTTGCGGCTGTTAACATGCTAAATAGCCGCTGTCAAACTCTGACAGAGCCATTTAACATGAACACGCAGGAAGCGCGTCATTAACCTCGCCCATGTCACAAGACCACGGGTCGCCCATGGGTTGGAATGACAATACGGGGTCTGCAGGGTTGTCATTGCCGGATTACTATGAGCGCCGCCCAGTTGTCGGCACTCGTAGCAAGTGAGCATTTCTGCTACACAGAGCAGAGCTGCAGGCTACGTTTTTTTGAGGGCTGCTAATTGCAATAAAATGCAATAACAGAATTAAAAGATTGGATCTACACCAAAATGATATCAATAAAAACTGCACTTTGAATTTGTCTCAGTTATCCAGTACAAAATATGCTAACATCAATGGTACAGTTCAAAACTACAACACATCCAACAACAACCGAGCCCTCACATGGCCATACGGACGGAAAATTTTTTTAAAAAAAGTTATGGGGGGGTTGGCGGGCGCACTGGATCTGCTAGCCGGAACCGCATGAACCAGGTATTATCTCGCCGAGTGCCTGCTCTCCCTTTAACGTGGGCATATCGCTACTCACACAACACAGGGTGAGGGTAAAACAGAGTGGCAATGCTTCATTGAACCAGAAAACAGTCAGATGACACATAGAACATTCAGAGCACAGTACCCAAGATGATGCACATTCCACAGACTCTCAGTTCTGCTGACTCGACAGAATAGCAGCAGCTGTAACTTAAGATCTTACAGTGTGGATACCCCACCTGTGGTATGTACACAGGGAGGAGGTAACAAGCGTAGGTAGAAGACAGTCTATTCAGTCCATACAAGGCCAGTTGATCCGAGGATCACAACCTGGCTTCATCTTCCAGAGTCGTTTACTCCACCTGTGGCATCACACAGGAGAGGTGGTAACGACAAGCGTAGGAAGATGACAGTCCATCAAGTCCATACAATGTTCAAGGCCAGTTGATCCAAGGATCACAACCTGCCTTCTCCAAACATCTCCATGGAACCAGCCGACCAGTGGATACCAATCATGGCTTTCTCCAAACGTATTCATGGTTCAGTGATGGTCAATGGAGCAGATCAATATTTTTCCAACCAGGGCTGGAAACCCCTAGGTTGTTTCCTGTAGAATGATAGAATTGTGTCCCTCGTGATGAAGCCATGAAGTAAAATGGCTGCTGTCCTGGCTCTGGTCCTTTGGATGTATGGATGTCTTGGCAGAATCTCTGTCTGTTTCTCTTGATAGGGTACGCCATGACTCTCATAGCTAGAATCTTATTAAAACAGTATTTGCTGATCCAAGATATTTGCTCATAATAGACTTTGAACATATTATTTGTACATCTCCCTGGGTCAATACGACCTATATCCTGATAAGCACCATGTCACCACTTAGCACCGTATCGAATGAGGTAGCTAATGGCAGGTAGCATGTAATCAATCAGATAAAGCTTAGTAACAATAGAAATTAATAGCAATGACTGAACTTTGCAATACGCACCTGTTCTCTTATCTGCCTGTGAGATGGAAAGTCACCTGATGATAAAATATACAGCTTAATGTGTTTTAGGATATTTCACTTCAATAAATAATTTCATAACTAATTCTGATAGGCGCAGAACATAGAAAATAACAATGTATAAGCCTACCTAACGGTGGATATAAGCCAGCCATGAATTCATTAACCCCTTTCTGCCATATGACGTACTATCCCATCCATTTGCCCTGGGACTTAATTCCCAGGGACGGGATAGTACGTCATAGCGATCAGCGGCGCCCACTTGGTGGGCGCCGCTGATCGCGGCCAGGTGTCAGCTGATACCCGGTACTATGTGTCAGGGGCGGTCCCGGCCTGCCCCTGACACGTTAACCCCTGGCACACCGCGATCAAACATGATCGCGGTGTACCAGGGGTTAAAGGAAGCATCGGCAGGGAGGGGGCTCCCTCTGTGCTTCCCTGCAACCCCCGCAGCAGCGCAATGTGCAGCGCTGCTGCGGGGGCCTCCCTCCCTGCAGGTCTTCGGATCCAATATGGCGACGGGGACCTTCGGGGGCCTGCAGGGAGCTGGCTTCCTCACTGCCCGCAGAGCGCAGGCACGAGGAAGCCTGCAGCAGTGCCCGTGACAGATCGCTTATCTGTCACAGCGATCTGTGATGTGACAGATCATCGATCTGTCACATGACAGTAATGTCCCCCCTGGGACATTGTGATAAAGTTGAAAGAAAAAAAAAAAAAATAAAAAATAATCGCTAAATAAATATACAAAAAAAAATCCCTAATAAATTCATTGTTTGGAAATTAAAAAAAAAAACAAACAAACAATAAAAGTACACATATTTGGTATCACCGTGTCAGTAACGATCCGCCCTATAAAACTGTCCCATTAGTTAGCCCCCTTAGCGACCCCCTTAAAATATAAAAAACTAAACAAAAAATAAAGCTTTATCATCATACCGCCGAACAAAAAGTGCAATAACGCGCAATCAAAAAGGCGCATATAAATAGCCATGGTACCGCTGAAAACGTCAACTTGTCCGGCAAAAAACGAGCTGCCACACAGCGTCGTCAGCGAAAAAATAAAGTTATAGCTCGCAGAATAAAGCGATGCAAAACTATTCATTTTTAATATAAAATTGTTTTCATTGCATAAAAGCGCCAAAACATAAAAAAAAGACATAAATGAGGTATCGCTGTAACCGTACTGACCCAAAGAATAAAACCGCCTTATCAATTCTACCGCACGCAGAACGGTGTAAACGCGCCCCCCCAAAAGAAATTCTTAAAATGCTGGCTTTTGTTCATTCTGCGTCCTAAAAATCGGAATAAAAAGCGATCAAATAAAGTCACGTGCCCGAAAATGGAACCAATAAAAACGTCAACTCGTCCCGCAAAAAAATAAGACCTCACATGACTCTGTGCGTCAAAATATGGAAAAATTATAGCTCTCAAAATGTGGTGATTCAAAAACTATTTTTACAATAAAAAGCGTCTTTTAGCGTATGACAGCTGCCAAAAATAAAAACCCACCATAAATAGTAAATCAAACCCCCCGTTATCACCCACTTAGTTAGGGAAAAATAATAAAATTAAAAAAAATTTATTTCCATTTTCCCATTAGGGCTAGGGCCAGCGTCAGACTGGCCCACCGGAGAACCAGAGGATTCTCTGGTGGGCCCTGGCACCTGCTGGCCCCCACTGCTCCAGGGGCCCCCAGCCAGAGGTCTGCCGCTAATAGCGGCACACCACACAGCTGCTATGGGGGCCCGTGCCAGCAGAGCAGCAGCGGGTTTCAGGAGGCAGGAGCCCCTGTCCCCGCTACTAAAGAGAAATGAATATTCACTGTTTCAGCAGTGAATATCATTTCACTCTAGTTCTCCACTCCCCCGTGGCCCCGCCCCCCAGCCCAGGCAGGCACCGCCCTCAATTGCAAGGGAAGAGAGAGTGTCTTTCTCTCTCCCATCAGTCCCCTCTGCTCCTCACAGCCGATGCGCGATGACGTCACTACATAGTGCACCCGCTGTGTGTGTCTGGCAGAGGGGACAGCTCCTGAGTCTGAAGCCGGCATCAGCGTGGGAGCGAGGAGGAGAGGTGAGTATTGTGATTTGTTTTTTTATCTATTATCTCTCTATCTCTATGTATCTATCTCCCTCTATCTATATCTCTCTCTATCTCTCTAGCTAACTCCCTCTATCTCTTTCTATCTATATATCTCTATCTCTCTCTACATCTATCAAATTCAAAGAAGCTTTATTGGCAGGACTAAATACACATTAGTTTTGCCAAAGCAAGTGTACAAAAGGGAATATATCTATCTCTCTCTATATGTATCGCTCTCTCTCTATATCTCTCTCTATATCTATCTAGATCTATCTATATATCTATATCTATCTGTATATCTCTCTCTATATCTTACATAGAGATAGATATAAAGATAGATAGATACAGATACAGAGAGAGATATAGAGATAGAATAGTCTATATCTCTATTATCTTTATATCTATCCATCCATCATCTATACATAGATCTATTTATCATCTATCGCTATCTATCCATCTCTATATCTATCTATCCATCTCTATATCTATCTGTCTATCTCTATATCTATCTATCCATAGATCTATCTATTTATCCCATATCTATCTATCGATATAGTACACTATAGGAACAAAAAAACGCAAATAGGGTCTTATCCGGGTTAATATTAAAAATATAAAAGAAATTCACTCACCTTTTGCAGGAGAGACCAGGCATGTACGATTAGTAGTCGGCTGCTGCACGTCCAAAGGTTAAACAAGTGACCGCTGATATATCAATTCTTATGGAACTAATTTATGGACTTCCATGCGCTGCTTGACAAAATACAGGATTCCAATTATGGTGGAAGATTAATCATTTATTCCCAACGCGTTTCGAAGCAAGAACTACTTCTTCCTCAGGGGATGACAAACATGAGCAGATAACGTTGTCTCAAGACTATATACACTCCATATTTGAAAATTGGCGCCTATATTCGCATGTTCTTTTGCAAGAAGTCAAGGTTCAAACATATAGAACAACAGAATCATTAATCTTTACCTGATAAAATAACAATATCCCTTTATTATATTATAAAATTTAAAAAAGGAGGAAAAAGAAAAAAGAAAATATTTCAACAAAAAAACGAACTCGCAAGAAAAGAGTTGGAAAAAAGCGGTGAAACACTTAATCCACTGTACCAGATTAGGAACAAATCACAACGGAAGAGAAAGGAATAAATGAATGGACAAAGCAAGACATTCACAAAAACAATATAAATATATATATATATATTTATATATATATATTGTTTTTGTGAATGTCTTGCTTTGTCCATTCATTTATTCCTTTCTCTTCCGTTGTGATTTGTTCCTAATCTGGTACAGTGGATTAAGTGTTTCACCGCTTTTTTCCAACTCTTTTTTTTCCAACTCATTTAATTTTTATTTTTCGAACTGGCATTTTAAATTCACAAGTGATTTTTTTTTTTTTTAATATTGTTTCATATATATATATATATATATATATATATATATATATATATATATATATATATATATATATATATATATATATATGAAACAATATTAAAAAAGAAATAAAATCACTTGTGAATTTAAAATGCCAGTTCGAAAAATAAAAATTAAATGTGTATCTCAATAAAAACTATAAGTATTAAAATGAAAATGTATGTGTCAATTAATTTCTAAATCTTGTTTAAAGAATAAGCAGTGTCTTTTTACAGGGTCACATCACATTACAAGAACGTGGCAACTGACATTTAAACAGGGTCACATCACAATAAAAGAATGTGTCAAGGTGTCAAAACCAATAGTGGCATCCAGCACAAGGATCCCACCCATAATCAGATCAGCTCCACCAAGGAAGCCAGGACCGCTCCCCATTCAAAGCCAGGATCGCTCCCCGTTCAAAGAACAAGCACCATCTTTTTACAGGGTCATATAACATTAAAAGAATGTGTCAATTGACATTTATACAAGGTCACATCACAATAAAAGAACGTGTCAAGGTGTCAAAACCAATAGTGGCATCCAGCATAAGGATCTGACCTAATCAGATCAGCGCTACCAAGGAAGCCAGGATCTCGCTCCCTGTGCACAGATATGCATTGAAAAAAGGGGGCTATAAGTCCATATATAAATTCATATATCTACATCAGAACATGATTGAAGATATCCCCATACATTTTTCACTTGGCAGAAAAAATAAAATTGCTATATCAATTGTAAAAATGAAAAAGGAGAACAGGATCGCTCACTTCATAGACAAATATCACTCCACATCATTAAAAAGGGATAATACTAATCCAAATATTATATTTATATATATATATATATATATATATATATATATATATATGAAAAATGATTAAATATATAATAAAAACGCATCAGATTACACACAATAGTTTAGAATAAAAATCACACCAGACTGCACACAGCAAAAAGTCACACATGGGAATTCATGTTGAAAAATAAGTTTACCTTTGATGGATCTCTATATCATCAGTGCAATGGGACTGCAATGGGCTCAAAAGTCGCACCTACTTATGCTATTTTTATGGGAGTTTTTGAGGATTTTTATTTCAAAGTGGTGTAATAATTTAATTATTTATAAAAGATTCATTGATGATTTGTTTTTTATATGGGATAATTCCAATAATGATATCAAAAAATGTATTGATGAAATCAAAACTAATAATTGGGGCTTATCTTTTTCTTCATCATATGATAATAACATTAATTTTTTAGATATTACTATTTTTATTAAGGATAATGAAATATTGACGAAGACCTTCAAAAAAGTCGACATAAATAGTTATATACCTTTCAACAGTGGACATTTTGGTAAATGGCTGAGAAATATCCCTGATAATCAGTTCAGAAGAATAAGGAAAAACTGCACCAATATAGAGGATTTTAAAGAACAAGCTGTCATTTTAAGAAATAGATTTATGGATAAAAAATACCCTGATAATTTGATCAGACAGGCGTATAATAAATGTATTAACTTGTCACAAGAATCTTTAATTAATGGACAAAAAACAGTAAAACCTGATACCAATAGATTTATGGTTAATTTTATTACCCAATATTGCACTGAACATGTGAGAATACAATATTTTGCAAAATAATTGGCATATTTTATTAAGTGATCCGATTCTTCAAAAAAATTCTCCCCAGAAATCCAGGGGTTACCTTTAGAAGAGCACCTACTATTAAAAGTTTAGTAGCCCTTAGCCGATTAAAAGTTAATAAACCAATCCCAATGATAAATGTTCCAGTAAAAGGGATTTATAAATGCGGACGTAAAAATTGTCTATGTTGCAATATTATTACTCATAAGGAAAAATTCATTAAATCTACCAATACTAATGAATCTTTTCCCATTAAGGAATATCTCAGTTGTACTACGGATTTTTTTATTTGATTGAATGCGAATGCAAAAAACAATATGTAGGCAGAACAACGCAACCATTACAGTTAAGAGTAAATTCCTATAGACACAATATTAGAAAGGGGTTTTTACTACATGGTCTCTCAAGACACTTCGCTATTAAACATAACAAAAATATTAGTGGGTTAAAAATTATCCCTATTGAACATGTATCTAGTGATATTCATGATAGAGTAGGAGAACTAAATAGGAAAGATTTTTTGAATTTATAGGCTTAATTCTCTGAAACCTAATGGATTGAACGAAATTACTGAAGTATTTTTATAGGGTGTTTTAAAATTGTTATTTTTGGATTTTAATAATTTTTTAGTCTGTATTCATATCATTTCTAATTAATTTTATTCATTAGGTTTTAACTGCAAATTCCCATGTGCGACTTTTTGCTGTGTGCATGCTGGTGTGATTTTTATTCTGAACTATTGTGTATTATCTGACGCGTTTTTATTATATATTTAATCATTTTTCATATTTATGTATATATTAATGTACATATCCAAATATATATATATATATATATATATATTAGTATTTTCCCTTTTTAATGATGTGGAGTGATATTTGTCTATGGAGTGAGCGATTGGACTTTTACAATTGATAAGGCAATTTATTTTTTCTGCCAAGTGAAAAATGCATGGGGATATCTTCAATCATGTTCTGATGTAGATATATGAATATATATATATGGACTTATAGCCCCCTTTTTTCAATGCATATCTGTGCACAGGGAGCGATCCTGGCTTCCTTGGTAGCGCTGATCTGATTAGGTTGGATCCTTATGCTGGATGCCACTATTGGTTTTGACACGTTCTTTAATTGTGATGTGACCTTGTATAAATGTCAATTGACACATTCTTTTCATCTGTATGACCCTGTAAAAAGATGGTGCTTGTTCTTTGAACGGGGAGCGATCCTGACTTTGAATGGGGAGCGTTCCTGGCTTCCTTGGTGGAGCTGATCTGATTGTGGGTGGGATCCTTGTGCTGGATGCCACTATTGGTTTTGACACCTTGACACGTTCTTTTATTGTGATGTGACCCTGTTTAAATGTCAATTGACACGTTCTTGTAATGTGATGTGACCCTGTAAAAAGACAATGCTTATTCTTTAAACAAGATTTAGAAATTAATTGACACATACATTTTCATGTTAATATTTATAGTTTTTATTGAGATACACATTTAATTTTTATTTTTCGAACTGGCATTTTAACCCCTTCCTGACATCCGACGTACTATCCCGTCCACGGTACCCGGGCCTGTATGACCGTGGACGGGATAGTACGTCTACCGCGATCAGCGGCGCCCACATGGTGAGCGCCGCTGATCGCGGACGGGTGTCAGCTGATTATCACAGCTGACACCCGGCACAATGTGTCAGGGGCGGTCACGGACCGCCCCCGACACGTTAACCCCTTGCACACCGCGATCATGTTTGATGTTTTACCGGGAGTTAAAGCGAAGCAGGGAGGGGACTCCCTCCGTGCTTCCCTGAGCCCCCCACGGCAGCGCAATGTGCAGCGCTGCTGCGGGGGGCTCCTTTCCTCCAGGCCCCCGAATCCAAGATGTCGACGGGGGCCTTCGGGGGCCTGAGGAAGCTGGCTTCCTCAGTGCCTGCAAAGCGCAGGCATGAGGAAGCCTTCGGCACTGCCTGTGACAGATCGCTGATCTGTCACAGTGATCTGTGATGTGACAGATAAGCGATCTGTCACAGGACAGTGATGTCCCACCTGGGACTATGTAATAAAGCAAAAAAATTAAAAAAAAATGTAAAAAAAAAAAATAAAAAAAAAAAAAAAAAAAAATCGCCAAATAAATTAGTAAAAAAAAAAAAAAAAAATATTCCCCAATAAAATCATTTTTTGAAAATAAAAAAAAAAAAAACAATAAAAGTACACATATTAGGTATTGCCGCGTCCGTAACGACCTGCCCTATAAAACTGTCCCATTAGTTAACCCCTTTAGCGAACCCCTTAAAAAATAAAAAACGAAGCAGAAAATAATGATTTATTATCATACCGCCAAACAAAAAGTGTAATAACGCGCGATCAAAAAGACGCATATAAATATCCATGGTACCGCTGAAAACATCATCTTGTCCCGCAAAAAACGAGCCGCCACACAGCATCATCAGCGAAAAAATAAAAAAAGTTATAGCTCGCAGAATAAAGCGATGCAAAAATAATTATTTTTTTATATAAAATAGTTTTCATTGCATAAAACCGACAAAACATAAAAAAACGACCTAAATGAGGTATCGCTGTAACCGTACTGACCCTAATAATAAAACCGCTTTATCAATTTTACCGCACGCGGAACGGTGTAAACGCACCCCCCCAAAAGAAATTCATGAAACGCTGGTTTTTGTTCATTCTGCGTCCCAAAAATCGGAATAAAAAGCGATCAAAAAATGTCACGTGCCCGAAAATGGTACCGATAAAAACGTCAACTCGTCTCGCAAAAAATAAGACCTCACATGACTCGGTGGGTCAAAATACGGAAAAATTATATCTCTCAATATGTGGTGATGCAAAAACTATTTTTACAATAAAAAGCGTCTTTTAGCGTGCGACAGCTGCCAAACATAAAAACTGCCATAAATAGTAAATCAAACCCCCCGTTATCACCCCCTTAGTTAGGGAAAAATAAAATAAAAAAAAATGTATTTATTTCCATTTTTCGGTTAGGGCTAGGGTTAGGGCTAGGGTTAGGGCTAGGGCTAGGGTTGGAGTTAGAATTGGGGGTTTCCACTGTTTGGGCACATCAGGGGCTCTCCAAATGCAACATTGCGTCTGATCTCAATTTCAGCCAATTCTGAGTTGAAAAAGTCATATGGTGCTCCTTCCCTTCCAAGCTCTGCCATGCGCCCAAACAGTGTTTTACCCCCACATGTAGGGCATCAGCCTACTCAGGACAAATTGCAAAACAATTTTTGGGGTCCAATTTCTCCTGTTACCCTTAGGAAAATAAAAAATTGGGGGCAAAAATATCATTTTTGTGGAAAAAAATGATTTTTTTATTTTCACGTCCGAGCGTTATAAACTTCTGTGAAGCACTTGGGGGTTCAAAGTGCCCACCACACATCTAGATAAGTTCCGTGAGGGGGTCTAGTGTCCAAAATGGGGTCACTTGTGGGGGGTTTCCACTGTTTAGGTACATTAGGGGCTCTCCAAAGGCAACATGACACCTGCAGACCATTCCATCAAAGTCTGCATTCCAAAACGTCACTACTTCCCTTTCGAGCCCCGACGTGTGCCCATACAGTAGTTTTCTCCCACATATGGGGTATCAGCGTACTCAGGACAAATTGGACAACAACTTTTGGAGTCCAATTTCTCCTTGTACCCTTGGGAAAATAAAAAAATTGGTGACTAAAAGATCATGTTTGTGGAAAAAATACGATTTTTTTATTTTCACGCCCGGTCGTTATAAACTTCTGTGAAGCACTGGGGGGTTGAAAAGTGCTCACCACACATCTAGATAAGTTCCTTGGGGGGTCTAGATTCCAAAATGGTGTCATTTGTGGGGGGTTTCTACTGTTTTGGTACATCAAGGGCTTTCCAAACGCGACATGGTGTCCGATCTCAATTCCAGCCAAAAACGTCAAATGGCGCTGCTTCCCTTCCATATCAGCGCACTCAGGACAAATTGCACAATAACTTTTAGGGTCCTGTTACCCTTGGAAAAATAAGAATTGAGGGTGAAAAGATCATTTTTGTGGAAAAAATATGATTTTTTAATTGTACCGCTGTACGTTATAAACTTCTGTGAAGCCCTTGGGGGTTCAAATTTCTCACCACATATCTAGATATGTTCCTTGGGGGGTCTAATTTCCAAAATGGGGTCACTTGTGGGGGGTTTCCACTGGTTAGGTACATCAGGGGCTCTCCAAACGCGACATGGCGTCCGATCTGAATTCCAGCCAATTTTGCATCGAAAAAGTCAAACGGCTCTCCTTCCCTTCTGAGGTCTGCCATGCGCCGAAACAGTGGTTCCCCCCCACATATCAGGTATCAGCGTACTCAGGACAAATTGCACAATAACTTTTGCAGTCCAATTTCTCCTGTTACCCTTGGTAAAAAAAAAAAAAATTGAACCTAAATTATTTTTTTTGTGAAAAAAAGTTAGATGTTCATTTTTTTTTTTTTTAAATATTCAAAAAATTCCCGTGACGCACCTAAAGGGTTAATAAACTTCTTGAATGTGGTTTTGAGCACTTTAAGGGGTCCAATTTTTAGAATGGTGTCACTTTTGGGTATTTTCTATCATATAGACCCCTCAAAGTGGCTTCAAATGTGATGTGGTCCGTAAAAATAAAATGGTGTTGCAAAAATGAGAAAAGTTGACCAGCAATTTAACCCTTAACTTACTAAAAAAAAAAAAATTTTGGTTCCAAAATTGTGCTGATGTAAAGTAAACATGTGGGAAATGTTACTTATCAAGTTTTTTGTGTGCCGTATCTCTGTGATTTAAGGGCATAAAAATTCAAAGTTGGAAAATTGCGAAATTTTCAAAATTTTTGCCAAATTTCCGTTTTTTTCACAAATAAACGCAAGTTATATGAATGAAATTTTACCACCAACATGAAGTACAATATGTCACGAGAAAACAATGTCAGAATCACAGGGATCCATGGAAGCGTACCAGAGTTATGACCTCATAAAGGGACAGTGGTCAGAATTGTAAAAATTGGCCCGGTCATGAACGTGCAAACCACCCTTGGGGCTTAAGGGGTTAATATATGATCGCATAGCCTCGTGTTCGGGTACAGATAAAATGAAAAGTCGAGCCTTGGGAAATTTAAAACTACTTATTTATCATAAAGTGCCAACACAGCAATTTAACCTGAGGTTGAGGCAGACATCAAAGAGTGTTTGCAAAATACATACACAAACACACACACTGCCCCTCTGCAAAATACACACACACACACTGCCCCTCTGCAAAATACACACACTGCCCCTCTGCAAAATACACACACACACACACACACACACACTGCCCCTCTGCAAAATACACACACACACACTGCCCCTCTGCAAAATACACACACACACACACACTGCCCCTCTGCAAAATACACACACACACACACACTGCCCCTCTGCAAAATACACACACACACACACACTGCCCCTCTGCAAAATACACACACACACACACACTGCCCCTCTGCAAAATACACACACACACACACTGCCCCTCTGCAAAATACACACACACACACACTGCCCCTCTGCAAAATACACACACACACACACTGCCCCTCTGCAAAATACACACACACACACACTGCCCCTCTGCAAAATACACACACACACACACTGCCCCTCTGCAAAATACACACACACACACACACTGCCCCTCTGCAAAATACACACACACACACACACTGCCCCTCTGCAAAATACACACACACACACACTGCCCCTCTGCAAAATACACACACACACACTGCCCCTCTGCAAAATACACACACACACACTGCCCCTCTGCAAAATACACACACACACACTGCCCCTCTGCAAAATACACACACACACACACACACTGCCCCTCTGCAAAATACACACACACACACACACACTGCCCCTCTGCAAAATACACACACACACACACACACTGCCCCTCTGCAAAATACACACACACACACTGCCCCTCTGCAAAATACACACACACACACTGCCCCTCTGCAAAATACACACACACACACTGCCCCTCTGCAAAATACACACACACACACTGCCCCTCTGCAAAATACACACACACACACACACACTGCCCCTCTGCAAAATACACACACACACACACACTGCCCCTCTGCAAAATACACACACACTGCCCCTCTGCAAAATACACACACACACACACACTGCCCCTCTGCAAAATACACACACACACACACACTGCCCCTCTGCAAAATACACACACACACACACACTGCCCCTCTGCAAAATACACACACACACACACTGCCCCTCTGCAAAATACACACACACACACACTGCCCCTCTGCAAAATACACACACACACACACTGCCCCTCTGCAAAATACACACACACACACACTGCCCCTCTGCAAAATACACACACACACACTGCCCCTCTGCAAAATACACACACACACACTGCCCC